>NC_092138.1:99923997-100576951 GCF_043159975.1 Macaca nemestrina | reverse complement strand
TCTGTATTTCGTGGATCTCTTTGCTAGCCTTTTTTCTGTGGAATCTGAGAACAGATATTTCAGATACCTTTGAAGACTATAGGGCTAAAGGAAATATCCTCCGATAACAAAGAGAAAGAAGCTTTCTGAGAAACTTCTTTGTGTTCCGTGAAATCATCTCACAGAGTTACTGCTTTCCCCTCAAGAAGCCTTTCGCTAAGACAGTTCTTGTGGAATTGCAAAGTGATATTTGGAAGCCCTTATAGGTCTATGGTGAAAAAGGAAATATCCTCAGATGAAATCTGGAAAGAAGCTTCCTGAGAAACTGCTTAGTGTTCTGTTAATTCATCTCACAGAGTTACATCCGTATTTCGTGGATCTCTTTGCTAGCCTTATTTCTGTGGAATCTGAGAACAGATACTTCGGATCCCTTTGAAGACCATAGTGCCAAAGGAAATATCCTCCGATAACAAAGAGAAAGAAGCTTTCTGAGAAACTTCTTTGTGTTCTGTGAAATCATGTCACAGAGTTACAACTTTCCCCTCAAGAAGCCTTTCGCTAAGACAGTTCTTGTGGAATTGGCAAAGTGATATTTGGAAGCCCATAGAGGGCTATGGTGAAAAAGGAAATATCCTCAGAAGAAATCTGGAAAGAAGATTCCTGAGAAACTGCTTAGTGTTCTGTTAATTCATCTCACAGAGTTACATCTGTATTTCGTGGATCTCTTTGCTAGCCTTATTTCTGTGGAATCTGAGAACAGATATTTCGGATCCCTTTGAAGACCATAGGGCCAAAGGAAATATCCTCCGATAACAAAGAGAAAGAAGCTTTCTGAGAAACTTCTTTGTGTTCTGTGAAATCATCTCACAGAGTTACAGCTTTCCCCTCAAGAAGCCTTTCGCTAAGACAGTTCTTGTGGAATTGGCAAAGTGATATTTGGAAGCCCATAGAGGGCTATGGTGAAAAAGAAAATATCCTCAGATGAAATCTGGAAAGAAGCTTCCTGAGAAACTGCTTAGTGTTCTGTTAATTCATCTCACAGAGTTACATCTGTATTTCGTGGATCTCTTTGCTAGCCTTATTTCTGTGGAATCTGAGAACAGATATTTCGGATCCCTTTGAAGACTATAGGGCCAAAGGAAATATCCTCCGATAACAAAGAGAAAGAAGCTTTCTGTGAAACTTCTTTGTGTTCTGTGCAATCATCTCACAGAGTTACAGCTTTCCCCTCAAGAAGCATTTCGCTAAGACAATTCTTGTGCAATTGGCAAAGTGATATTTGGAAGCCCATAGTGGACTATGGTGAAAAAGGAAATATCCTCAGATGAAATCTGGAAAGAAGCTTCCTGAGAAACTGCTTAGTGTTCTGTTAATTCATCTCACAGAGTTACATTGGTATTTCGTGGATCACTTTGCTAGCCTTATTTCTGTGGAATCTGAGAACAGATATTTCGGATCCCTTTGAAGACTATAGGTCCAAAGGATATATCCTCCGATAACAAAGAGAAAGAAGCTTTCTGAGAAACTTCTTTGTGTTCTGTGAAATCATCTCACAGAGTTGCAGCTTTCCCCCCAAGAAGCCTTTCGCTAAGACAGTTCTTGTGGAATTGGCAAAGTGATATTTGGAAGCCCTTATAGGTCTACGGTGAAAAAGGAAATATCCTCAGATGAAATCTGGAAAGAAGCTTCCTGAGAAACTGCTTAGTGTTCTTTTAATTCATCTCACAGAGTTACATCTGTATTTCGTGGATCTCTTTGCTAGCCTTATTTCTGTGGAATCTGAGAACAGATATTTCGGATCCCTTCAAAGACCATAGGGCCAAAGGAAATATCCTCCGATAACAAAGAGAAAGAAGCTTTCTGAGGAACTTCTTTGTGTTCCGTGAAATCATCTCACAGAGTTACAGCTTTCCCCTCAAGAATCCTTTCGCTAAGACAGTTCTTGTGGAATTGGCAAGTGATATTTGGAAGCCCATAGAGGGCTATGGTGAAAAAGGTAATATCCTCACATGTAATCTGGAAAGAAGCTTCCTGAGAAACTGCTTAGTGTTCTGTTAATTCATCTCACAGAGTTACATCTGTATTTCGTGGATCTCTTTGCTAGCCTTATTTCTGTGGAATCTGAGAACAGATATTTCGGATCCCTTTGAAGACTATAGGGCCAAAGGAAATATCCTCCGATAACAAAGAGAAAGAAGCTTTCTGTGAAACTTCTTTGTGTTCTGTGCAATCATCTCAAAGAGTTACAGCTTTCCCCTCTAGAAGCATTTCCCTAAGACAATTCCTGTGCAATTGGCAAAGTGATATTTGGAAGCCCATAGTGGACTATGGTGAAAAAGGAAATATCCTCAGATGAAATCTGAAAAGAAGCTTCCTGAGAAACTGCTTAGTGTTCTGTTAATTCATCTCACAGAGTTACATTTGTATTTCGTGGATCACTTTGCTAGCCTTATTTCTGTGGAATCTGAGAACAGATATTTCGGATCCCTTTGAAGACTATAGGTCGAAAGGAAATAACCTCCGATAACAAAGAGAAAGAAGCTATCTGAGAAACTTCTTTGTATTCTGTGAAATCATCTCACAGAGTTACAGCTTTCCCCCCAAGAAGCCTTTCGCTAAGACAGTTCTTGTGGAATTGGCAAAGTGATATTTGGAAGCCCTTATAGGTCTATGGTGAAAAAGGAAATATCCTCAGATGAAATCTGGAAAGAAGCTTCCTGAGAAACTGCTTAGTGTTCTGTTAATTCATCTCACAGAGTTACATCTGTATTTCGTGGATCTCTTTTCTAGCCTTATTTCTGTGGAATCTGAGAAAAGATACTTCGGATCCCTTTGAAGACTATAGTGCCAAAGGAAATATCCTCCGATAACAAAGACAAAGAAGCTTTCTGAGAAACTTCTTTGTGTTCTGTGAAATCATCTCACAGAGTTACAGCTTTCCCCTCAAGAAACCTTTCGCTAAGACAGTTCTTGTGGAATTGGCAAAGTGATATTTGGAAGCCCTTAGAGGGCTATGGTGAAAAAGGAAATATCCTCAGATGAAATCTGGAAAGAAGCTTCCTGAGGAACTGCTCAGTGTTCTCTTAATTCGTCTCACAGAGTTTCATCTGTATTTCGTGAATCTCTTTGCTACCCTTATTTCTGTGGAATCTGAGAACAGATATTTCGGATCCCTTTGAAGACTATAGGGCCAAAGGAAATATCCTCCGATAACAAAGAGAAAGAAGCTTTCTGTGAAACTTCTTTGTGTTCTGTGCAATCATCTCACAGAGTTACAGCTTTCCCCTCAAGAAGCCTTTCGCTAAGACAATGCTTGTGGAATTGGCAAAGTGATATTTGGAAGCCCATAGAGGGCTATGGTGAAAAAGGAAATATCCTCAGATGAAACCTGGAAAGAAGCTTCCTGAGAAACTGCTTAGTGTTCTGTTAATTCATCTCACAGAGTTACATCTGTATTTCGTGAATCTCTTTGCTAGCCTTATTTCTGTGGAATCTGAGAACAGATATTTCGGATCCCTTTGAAGACTATAGGGCCAAAGGAAATATCCTCCGATAACAAAGAGAAAGAAGCTTTCTGTGAAACTTCTTTGTGTTCTGTGCAATCATCTCACAGAGTTACAGCTTTCCCCTCAAGAAGCATTTCGCTAAGACAATTCTTGTGCAATTGGCAAAGTGATATTTGGAAGCCCATAGTGGACTATGGTGAAAAAGGAAATATCCTCAGATGAAATCTGGAAAGAAGCTTCCTGAAAATCTGCTTAGTGTTCTGTTAATTCATCTCACAGAGTTACATTGGTATTTCGTGGAACACTTTGCTAGCCTTATTTCTGTGGAATCTGAGAACAGATATTTCGGATCCCTTTGAAGACTATAGGTCGAAAGGAAATATCCTCCGATAACAAAGAGAAAGAAGCTTTCTGAGAAACTTCTTTGTGTTCTGTGAAATCATCTCACAGAGTTACAACTTTCCCCCCAAGAAGCCTTTCGCTAAGACAGTTCTTGTGGAATTGGCAAAGTGATATTTGGAAGCCCTTATAGGTCTACGGTGAAAAAGGAAATATCCTCAGATGAAATCTGGAAAGAAGCTTCCTGAGAAACTGCTTAGTGTTCTGTTAATTCATCTCACAGAGTTACATCTGTATTTCGTGGATCTCTTTGCTAGCCTTATTTCTGTGGAATCTGAGAACAGATATTTCAGATCCCTTTGAAGACTATAGGGCCAAAGGAAATATCCTCCGAAAACAAAGAAAATGAAGCTTTCTGAGAAACTTCTTTGTGTTCCGTGAAATCATCTCACAGAGTTACAGCTTTCCCCTCAAGAAGCCTTTCGCTAAGACAGTTCTTGTGGAATTGGCAAAGTGTTATTTGGAAGCCCATAGAGGGCTATGGTGAAAAAGGAAATATCCTCAGATGAAATATGGAAAGAAGCTTCCTGAGAAACTGCTTAGTGTTCTATTAATTCATCTCACAGAGTTACATCTGTATTTCGTGGATCTCTTTGCTAGCCTTATTTCTGTGGAATCTGAGAACAGATATTTCCGATCCCTTTGAAGACTATAGGTCCAAAGGAAATATCCTCCGATAACAAAGAGAAAGAAGCTTTCTGAGAAACTTCTTTGTGTTCTGTGAAATCAACTCACAGAGTTACAGTTATCCCCCAAGAAGCCTTTCGCTAAGACAGTTCTTGTGGAATTGGCAAAGTGATATTTGGAAGCCCTTATAGGTCTACGGTGAAAAAGGAAATATCCTCAGATGAAATCTGGAAAGAAGCTTCCTGAGAAACTGCTTAGTGTTCTGTTAATTCATCTCACAGAGTTACATCTGTATTTCGTGGATCTCTTTGCTAGCCTTTTTTCTGTGGAATCTGAGAACAGATATTTCAGATCCCTTTGAAGACTATAGGGCTAAAGGAAATATCCTCCGATAACAAAGAGAAAGAAGCTTTGTGAGAAACTTCTTTGTGTTCTGTGAAATCATGTCACAGAGTTACAACTTTCCCCTCAAGAAGCCTTTCGCTAAGACAGTTCTTGTGGAATTGGCAAAGTGATATTTGGAAGCCCATAGAGGGCTATGGTGAAAAAGGAAATATCCTCAGAAGAAATCTGGAAAGAAGCTTCCTGAGAAACTGCTTAGTGTTCTGTTAATTCATCTCACAGAGTTACATCTGTATTTCGTGGATCTCTTTGCTAGCCTTATTTCTGTGGAATCTGAGAACAGATATTTCGGATCCCTTTGAAGACCACAGGGCCAAAGGAAATATCCTCCGATAACAAAGAGAAAGAAGCTTTCTGAGAAACTTCTTTGTGTTCTGTGAAATCATCTCACAGAGTTACAGCTTTCCCCTCAAGAAGCCTTTCGCTAAGACAGTTCTTGTGGAATTGGCAAAGTGATATTTGGAAGCCCATAGAGGGCTATGGTGAAAAAGGAAATATCCTCAGATGAAATCTGGAAAGAAGCTTCCTGAGAAACTGCTTAGTGTTCTGTTAATTCATCTCACAGAGTTACATCTGTATTTCGTGGATCTCTTTGCTAGCCTTATTTCTGTGGAATCTGAGAACAGATATTTCGGATCCCTTTGAAGACTATAGGGCCAAAGGAAATATCCTCCGATAACAAAGAGAAAGAAGCTTTCTGTGAAACTTCTTTGTGTTCTGTGCAATCATCTCCCAGAGTTACAGCTTTCCCCTCAAGAAGCATTTCGCTAAGACAATTCTTGTGCAATTGGCAAAGTGATATTTGGAAGCCCATAGTGGACTATGGTGAAAAAGGAAATATCCTCAGATGAAATCTGGAAAGAAGCTTCCTGAGAAACTGCTTAGTGTTCTGTTAATTCATCTCACAGAGTTACATTGGTATTTCGTGGATCACTTTGCTAGCCTTATTTCTGTGGAATCTGAGAACAGATATTTCGGATCCCTTTGAAGACTATAGGTCCAAAGGAAATATCCTCCGATAACAAAGAGAAAGAAGCTTTCTGATAAACTTCTTTGTGTTCTGTGAAATCATCTCACAGAGTTACAGCTTTCCCCCCAAGAAGCCTTTCGCTAAGACAGTTCTTGTGGAATTGGCAAAGTGATATTTGGAAGCCCTTATAGGTCTACGGTGAAAAAGGAAATATCCTCAGATGAAATCTGGAAAGAAGCTTCCTGAGAAACTGCTTAGTGTTCTGTTAATTCATCTCACAGAGTTACATCTGTATTTCGTGGATCTCTTTGCTAGCCTTATTTCTGTGGAATCTGAGAACAGATATTTCAGATCCCTTCAAAGACCATAGGGCCAAAGGAAATATCCTCCGATAACAAAGAGAAAGAAGCTTTCTGAGAAACTTCTTTGTGTTCCGTGAAATCATCTCACAGAGTTACAGCTTTCCCCTCAAGAATCCTTTCGCTAAGACAGTTCTTGTGGAATTGGCAAGTGATATTTGGAAGCCCATAGAGGGCTATGGTGAAAAAGGTAATATCCTCACATGTAATCTGGAAAGAAGCTTCCTGAGAAACTGCTTAGTGTTCTGTTAATTCATCTCACAGAGTTACATCTGTATTTCGTGGATCCCTTTGCTAGCCTTATTTCTGTGGAATCTGAGAACAGATATTTCGGATCCCTTTGAAGACTCTAGGTCGAAAGGAAATATCCTCCGATAACAAAGAGAAAGAAGCTTTCTGAGAAACTTCTTTGTGTTCTGTGAAATCATCTCACAGAGTTACAGCTTTCCCCCCAAGAAGCCTTTCGCTAAGACAGTTCTTGTGGAATTGGCAAAGTGATATTTGGAAGCCCTTATAGGTCTACGGTGAAAAAGGAAATATCCTCAGATGAAATCTGGAAAGAAGCTTCCTGAGAAACTGCTTAGTGTTCTGTTAATTCATCTCACAGAGTTACATCTGTATTTCGTGGATCTCTTTGCTAGCCTTATTTCTGTGGAATCTGAGAACAGATATTTCAGATCCCTTTGAAGACTATAGGGCCAAAGGAAATATCCTCCGATAACAAAGAAAATGAAGCTTTCTGAGAAACTTCTTTGTGTTCCGTGAAATCATCTCACAGAGTTACAGCTTTCCCCTCAAGAAGCCTTTCGCTAAGACAGTTCTTGTGGAATTGGCAAAGTGTTATTTGGAAGCCCATAGAGGGCTATGGTGAAAAAGGAAATATCCTCAGATGAAATATGGAAAGAAGCTTCCTGAGAAACTGCTTAGTGTTCTATTAATTCATCTCACAGAGTTACATCTGTATTTCGTGGATCTCTTTGCTAGCCTTATTTCTGTGGAATCTGAGAACAGATATTTCGGATCCCTTTGAAGACTATAGGTCCAAAGGAAATATCCTCCGATAACAAAGAGAAAGAAGCTTTCTGAGAAACTTCTTTGTGTTCTGTGAAATCAACTCACAGAGTTACAGTTATCCCCCAAGAAGCCTTTCGCTAAGACAGTTCTTGTGGAATTGGCAAAGTGATATTTGGAAGCCCTTATAGGTCTACGGTGAAAAAGGAAATATCCTCAGATGAAATCTGGAAAGAAGCTTCCTGAGAAACTGCTTAGTGTTCTGTTAATTCATCTCACAGAGTTACATCTGTATTTCGTGGATCTCTTTGCTAGCCTTTTTTCTGTGGAATCTGAGAACAGATATTTCAGATCCCTTTGAAGACTATAGGGCTAAAGGAAATATCCTCCGATAACAAAGAGAAAGAAGCTTTCTGAGAAACTTCTTTGTGTTCCATGAAATCATCTCACAGAGTTACTGCTTTCCCCTCAAGAAGCCTTTCGCTAAGACAGTTCTTGTGGAATTGCAAAGTGATATTTGGAAGCCCTTATAGGTCTATGGTGAAAAAGGAAATATCCTCAGATGAAATCTGGAAAGAAGCTTCCTGAGAAAATGCTTAGTGTTCTGTTAATTCATCTCACAGAGTTACATCTGTATTTCGTGGATCTCTTTGCTAGCCTTATTTCTGTGGAATCTGAGAACAGATATTTCGGATCCCTTTGAAGACCATAGTGCCAAAGGAAATATCCTCCGATAACAAAGAGAAAGAAGCTTTCTGAGAAACTTCTTTGTGTTCTGTGAAATCATGTCACAGAGTTACAACTTTCCCCTCAAGAAGCCTTTCGCTAAGACAGTTCTTGTGGAATTGGCAAAGTGATATTTGGAAGCCCATAGAGGGCTATGGTGAAAAAGGAAATATCCTCAGAAGAAATCTGGAAAGAAGCTTCCTGAGAAACTGCTTAGTGTTCTGTTAATTCATCTCACAGAGTTACATCTGTATTTCGTGGATCTCTTTGCTAGCCTTATTTCTGTGGAATCTGAGAACAGATATTTCGGATCCCTTTGAAGACCACAGGGCCAAAGGAAATATCCTCCGATAACAAAGAGAAAGAAGCTTTCTGAGAAACTTCTTTGTGTTCTGTGAAATCATCTCACAGAGTTACAGCTTTCCCCTCAAGAAGCCTTTCGCTAAGACAGTTCTTGTGGAATTGGCAAAGTGATATTTGGAAGCCCATAGAGGGCTATGGTGAAAAAGGAAATATCCTCAGATGAAATCTGGAAAGAAGCTTCCTGAGAAACTGCTTAGTGTTCTGTTAATTCATCTCACAGAGTTACATCTGCATTTCGTGGATCTCTTTGCTAGCCTTATTTCTGTGGAATCTGAGAACAGATATTTCGGATCCCTTTGAAGACTATAGGGCCAAAGGAAATATCCTCCGATAACAAAGAGAAAGAAGCTTTCTGTGAAACTTCTTTGTGTTCTGTGCAATCATCTCACAGAGTTACAGCTTTCCCCTCAAGAAGCATTTCGCTAAGACAATTCTTGTGCAATTGGCAAAGTGATATTTGGAAGCCCATAGTGGACTATGGTGAAAAAGGAAATATCCTCAGATGAAATCTGGAAAGAAGCTTCCTGAGAAACTGCTTAGTGTTCTGTTAATTCATCTCACAGAGTTACATTGGTATTTCGTGGATCACTTTGCTAGCCTTATTTCTGTGGAATCTGAGAACAGATATTTCGGATCCCTTTGAAGACTATAGGTCCAAAGGAAATATCCTCCGATAACAAAGAGAAAGAAGCTTTCTGAGAAACTTCTTTGTGTTCTGTGAAATCATCTCACAGAGTTACAGCTTTCCCCCCAAGAAGCCTTTCACTAAGACAGTTCTTGTGGAATTGGCAAAGTGATATTTGGAAGCCCTTATAGGTCTACGGTGAAGAAGGAAATATCCTCAGATGAAATCTGGAAAGAAGCTTCCTGAGAAACTGCTTAGTGTTCTGTTAATTCATCTCACAGAGTTACATCTGTATTTCGTGGATCTCTTTGCTAGCCTTATTTCTGTGGAATCTGAGAACAGATATTTCAGATCCCTTCAAAGACCATAGGGCCAAAGGAAATATCCTCCGATAACAAAGAGAAAGAAGCTTTCTGAGAAACTTCTTTGTGTTCCGTGAAATCATCTCACAGAGTTACAGCTTTCCCCTCAAGAATCCTTTCGCTAAGACAGTTCTTGTGGAATTGGCAAGTGATATTTGGAAGCCCATAGAGGGCTATGGTGAAAAAGGTAATATCCTCACATGTAATCTGGAAAGAAGCTTCCTGAGAAACTGCTTAGTGTTCTGTTAATTCATCTCACAGAGTTACATCTGTATTTCGTGGATCCCTTTGCTAGCCTTATTTCTGTGGAATCTGAGAACAGATATTTCGGATCCCTTTGAAGACTATGGGGCCAAAGGAAATATCCTCCGATAACAAAGAGAAAGAAGTTTTCTGAGAAACTTCTTTGTGTTCTGTGCAATCATCTCAAAGAGTTACAGCTCTCCCCTCAAGAAGCATTTCCCTAAGACAATTCCTGTGCAATTGGCAAAGTGATATTTGGAAGCCCATAGTGGACTATGGTGAAAAAGGAAATATCCTCAGATGAAATCTGAAAAGAAGCTTCCTGAGAAACTGCTTAGTGTTCTGTTAATTCATCTCACAGAGTTACATTTGTATTTCGTGGATCACTTTGCTAGCCTTATTTCTGTGGAATCTGAGAACAGATATTTCGGATCCCTTTGAAGACTATAGGTCGAAAGGAAATAACCTCCGATAACAAAGAGAAAGAAGCTATCTGAGAAACTTCTTTGTGTTCTGTGAAATCATCTCACAGAGTTACAGCTTTCCCCCCAACAAGCCTTTCGATAAGACAGTTCTTGTGGAATTGGCAAAGTGATATTTGGAAGCCCTTATAGGTCTATGGTGAAAAAGGAAATATCCTCAGATGAAATCTGGAAAGAAGCTTCCTGAGAAACTGCTTAGTGTTCTGTTAATTCATCTCACAGAGTTACATCTGTATTTCGTGGATCTCTTTGCTAGCCTTATTTCTGTGGAATCTGAGAAAAGATACTTCGGATCCCTTTGAAGACTATATTGCCAAAGGAAATATCCTCCGATAACAAAGACAAAGAAGCTTTCTGAGAAACTTCTTTGTGTTCTGTGAAATCATCTCACAGAGTTACAGCTTTCCCCTCAAGAAACCTTTCGCTAAGACAGTTCTTGTAGAATTGGCAAAGTGATATTTGGAAGCCCTTAGAGGGCTATGGTGAAAAAGGAAATATCCTCAGATGAAATCTGGAAAGAAGCTTCCTGAGGAACTGCTCAGTGTTCTCTTAATTCGTCTCACAGAGTTTCATCTGTATTTCGTGGATCTCTTTGCTACCCTTATTTCTGTGGAATCTGAGAACAGATATTTCGGATCCCTTTGAAGACTATAGGGCCAAAGGAAATATCCTCCGATAACAAAGAGAAAGAAGCTTTCTGTGAAACTTCTTTGTGTTCTGTGCAATCATCTCACAGAGTTACAGCTTTCCCCTCAAGAAGCATTTCGCTAAGACAATTCTTGTGGAATTGGCAAAGTGATATTTGGAAGCCCATAGAGGGCTATGGTGAAAAAGGAAATATCCTCAGATGAAACCTGGAAAGAAGCTTCCTGAGAAACTGCTTAGTGTTCTGTTAATTCATCTCACAGAGTTACATCTGTATTTCGTGAATCTCTTTGCTAGCCTTATTTCTGTGGAATCTGAGAACAGATATTTCGGATCCCTTTGAAGACTATAGGGCCAAAGGAAATATCCTCCGATAACAAAGAGAAAGAAGCTTTCTGTGAAACTTCTTTGTGTTCTGTGCAATCATCTCACAGAGTTACAGCTTTCCCCTCAAGAAGCATTTCGCTAAGACAATTCTTGTGCAATTGGCAAAGTGATATTTGGAACCCATAGTGGACTATGGTGAAAAAGGAAATATCCTCAGTTGAAATCTGGAAAGAAGCTTCCTGAGAAACTGCTTAGTGTTCTGTTAATTCATCTCACAGAGTTACATTGGTATTTCGTGGATCACTTTGCTAGCCTTATTTCTGTGGAATCTGAGAACAGATATTTCGGATCCCTTTGAAGACTATAGGGCCAAAGGAAATATCCTCCGATAACAAAGAGAAAGAAGCTTTCTGAGAAACTTCTTTGTGTTCTGTGAAATCATCTCACAGAGTTACAGCTTTCCCCCCAAGAAGCCTTTCGCTAAGACAGTTCTTGTGGAATTGGCAAAGTGATATTTGGAAGCCCTTATAGGTCTACGGTGAAAAAGGAAATATCCTCAGATGAAATCTGGAAAGAAGCTTCCTGAGAAACTGCTTAGTGTTCTGTTAATTCATCTCACAGAGTTACATCTGTATTTCGTGGATCTCTTTGCTAGCCTTATTTCTGTGGAATCAGAGAACAGATATTTCGGATCCCTTCGAAGACCATAGGGCCAAAGGAAATATCCTCCGATAACAAAGAGAAAGAAGCTTTCTGAGAAACTTCTTTGTGTTCCGTGAAATCATCTCACAGAGTTACAGCTTTCCCCTCAAGAAGCATTTCGCTAAGACAATTCTTGTGCAATTGGCAAAGTGATATTTGGAAGCCCATAGTGGACTATGGTGAAAAAGGAAATATCCTCAGATGAAATCTGGAAAGAAGCTTCCTGAGAGACTGCTTAGTGTTCTGTTAATTCATCTCACAGAGTTACATCTGTATTTCGTGGATCTCTTTGCTAGCCTTATTTCTGTGGAATCTGAGAACAGATATTTCGGATCCCTTTGAAGACTATAGGGCCAAAGGAAATATCCTCCGATAACAAAGAGAAAGAAGCTTTCTGAGAAACTTCTTTGTGTTCTGTGCAATCATCTCAAAGAGTTACAGCTTTCCCCTCAAGAAGCATTTCCCTAAGACAATTCCTGTGCAATTGGCAAAGTGATATTTGGAAGCCCATAGTGGACTATGGTGAAAAAGGAAATATCCTCAGATGAAATCTGAAAAGAAGCTTCCTGAGAAACTGCTTAGTGTTCTGTTAATTCATCTCACAGAGTTACATTTGTATTTCGTGGATCACTTTGCTAGCCTTATTTCTGTGGAATCTGAGAACAGATATTTCGGATCCCTTTGAAGAGTATAGGTCGAAAGGAAATAACCTCCGATAACAAAGAGAAAGAAGCTATCTGAGAAACTTCTTTGTGTTCTGTGAAATCATCTCACAGAGTTACAGCTTTCCCCCCAACAAGCCTTTCGATAAGACAGTTCTTGTGGAATTGGCAAAGTGATATTTGGAAGCCCTTATAGGTCTATGGTGAAAAAGGAAATATCCTCAGATGAAATCTGGAAAGAAGCTTCCTGAGAAACTGCTTAGTGTTCTGTTAATTCATCTCACAGAGTTACAATTGTATTTCGTGGATCACTTTGCTAGCCTTATTTCTGTGGAATCTGAGAACAGATATTTCGGATCCCTTTGAAGACTATAGGTCGAAAGGAAATAACCTCCGATAACAAAGAGAAAGAAGCTATCTGAGAAACTTCTTTGTGTTCTGAGAAATCATCTCACAGAGTTACAGCTTTCCCCCCAACAAGCCTTTCGATAAGACAGTTCTTGTGGAATTGGCAAAGTGATATTTGGAAGCCCTTATCGGTCTATGGTGAAAAAGGAAATATCCTCAGATGAAATCTGGAAAGAAGCTTCCTGAGAAACTGCTTAGTGTTCTGTTAATTCATCTCACAGAGTTACATCTGTATTTCGTGGATCTCTTTGCTAGCCTTATTTCTGTGGAATCTGAGAAAAGATACTTCGGATCCCTTTGAAGACTATAGTGCCAAAGGAAATATCCTCCGATAACAAAGACAAAGAAGCTTTCTGAGAAACTTCTTTGTGTTCTGTGAAATCATCTCACAGAGTTACAGCTTTCCCCTCAAGAAACCTTTCGCTAAGACAGTTCTTGTGGAATTGGCAAAGTGATATTTGGAAGCCCTTAGAGGGCTATGGTGAAAAAGGAAATATCCTCAGATGAAATCTGGAAAGAAGCTTCCTGAGGAACTGCTCAGTGTTCTCTTAATTCGTCTCACAGAGTTTCATCTGTATTTCGTGGATCTCTTTGCTACCCTTATTTCTGTGGAATCTGAGAACAGATATTTCGGATCCCTTTGAAGACTATAGGGCCAAAGGAAATATCCTCCGATAACAAAGAGAAAGAAGCTTTCTGTGAAACTTCTTTGTGTTCTGTGCAATCATCTCACAGAGTTACAGCTTTCCCCTCAAGAAGCATTTCGCTAAGACAATTCTTGTGGAATTGGCAAAGTGATATTTGGAAGCCCATAGAGGGCTATGGTGAAAAAGGAAATATCCTCAGATGAAACCTGGAAAGAAGCTTCCTGAGAAACTGCTTAGTGTTCTGTTAATTCATCTCACAGAGTTACATCTGTATTTCGTGAATCTCTTTGCTAGCCTTATTTCTGTGGAATCTGAGAACAGATATTTCGGATCCCTTTGAAGACTATAGGGCCAAAGGAAATATCCTCCGATAACAAAGAGAAAGAAGCTTTCTGTGAAACTTCTTTGTGTTCTGTGCAATCATCTCACAGAGTTACAGCTTTCCCCTCAAGAAGCATTTCGCTAAGACAATTCTTGTGCAATTGGCAAAGTGATATTTGGAAGCCCATAGTGGACTATGGTGAAAAAGGAAATATCCTCAGATGAAATCTGGAAAGAAGCTTCCTGAGAGACTGCTTAGTGTTCTGTTAATTCATCTCACAGAGTTACATTGGTATTTCGTGGATCACTTTGCTAGCCTTATTTCTGTG
Organism: Macaca nemestrina; assembly: GCF_043159975.1. Lineage (NCBI taxonomy): Eukaryota > Metazoa > Chordata > Mammalia > Primates > Cercopithecidae > Macaca > Macaca nemestrina. The sequence continues at coordinate 100,562,856 of NC_092138.1, read as the reverse complement.
GAATCTGAGAACAGATATTTCGGATCCCTTTGAAGACTATAGGTCGAAAGGAAATATCCTCCGATAACAAAGAGAAAGAAGCTTTCTGAGAAACTTCTTTGTGTTCTGTGAAATCATCTCACAGAGTTACAGCTTTCCCCCCAAGAAGCCTTTCGCTAAGACAGTTCTTGTGGAATTGGCAAAGTGATATTTGGAAGCCCATAGAGGGCTATGGTGAAAAAGGAAATATCCTCAGATGAAATATGGAAAGAAGCTTCCTGAGAAACTGCTTAGTGTTCTATTAATTCATCTCACAGAGTTACATCTGTATTTCGCGGATCTCTTTGCTAGCCTTATTTCTGTGGAATCTGAGAACAGATATTTCGGATCCCTTTGAAGAGTGTAGTGCCAAAGGAAATATCCTCCGATAACAAAGACAAAGAAGCTTTCTGAGAAACTTCTTTGTGTTCTGTGAAATCATCTCACAGAGTTACAGCTTTCCCCTCAAGAAGACTTTCGCTAAGACAGTTCTTGTGGAATTGGCAAAGTGATATTTGGAAGCCCATAGGGGGCTATGGTGAAAAAGGAAATATCCTCAGAAGAAATCTGGAAAGAAGCTTCCTGAGAAACTGCTTAGTGTTCTGTAAATTCATCTCACAGAGTTACATCTGTATTTCGTGGATCTCTTTGCTAGCCTTATTTCTGTGGAATCTGAGAACAGATATTTCGGATCCCTTTGAAGACCATTGTGCCAAAGGAAATATCCTCCGATAACAAAGAGAAAGAAGCTTTCTGAGAAACTTCTTTGTGTTCTGTGAAATCATGTCACAGAGTTACAGCTTTCCCCTCAAGAAGCTTTTCGCTAAGACATTTCTTGTGGAATTGGCAAAGTGATATTTGAAGCCCTTAGGGGGCTATGGTGAAAAAGGAAATATCCTCAGAAGAAATCTGGAAAGAAGCTTCCTGAGAAACTGCTTAGTGTTCTGTTAATTCATCTCACAGAGTTACATCTGTATTTCGTGGATCTCTTTGCTAGCCTTATTCCTGTGGAATCTGAGAACAGATATTTCGGATCCCTTCGAAGAACATAGGGCCAAAGGAAATATCCTCCGATAACAAAGAGAAAGAAGCTTTCTGAGAAACTTCTTTGTGTTCCGTGAAATCATTTCACAGAGTTACAGCTTTCCCCTCAAGAATCCTTTCGCTAAGACAGTTCTTGTGGAATTGGCAAGTGATATTTGGAAGCCCATAGAGGGCTATGGTGAAAAAGGTAATATCCTCACATATAATCTGGAAAGAAGCTTCCTGAGAAACTGCTTAGTGTTCTGTTAATTCATGTCACAGAGTTACATCTGTATTTCGTGGATCTCTTTGCTAGCCTTATTTCTGTGGAATCTGAGAACAGATATTTCGGATCCCTTTGAAGACTATAGGGCCAAAGGAAATATCCTCCGATAACAAAGAGAAAGAAGCTTTCTGTGAAACTTCTTTGTGTTCTGTGCAATCATCTCAAAGAGTTACAGCTTTCCCCTCAAGAAGCATTTCGCTAAGACAATTCTTGTGCAATTGGCAAAGTGATATTTGGAAGCCCATAGTGGACTATGGTGAAAAAGGAAATATCCTCAGATGAAATCTGGAAAGAAGCTTCCTGAGAAACTGCTTAGTGTTCTGTTAATTCATCTCACAGAGTTACATTTGTATTTCGTGGATCACTTTGCTAGCCTTATTTCTGTGGAATCTGAGAACAGATATTTCGGATCCCTTTGAAGACTATAGGTCGAAAGGAAATATCCTCCGATAACAAAGAGAAAGAAGCTTTCTGAGAAACTTCTTTGTGTTCCGTGAAATCATCTCACAGAGTTACTGCTTTCCCCTCAAGAAGCCTTTCGCTAAGACAGTTCTTGTGGAATTGCAAAGTGATATTTGGAAGCCCTTATAGGTCTATGGTGAAAAAGGAAATATCCTCAGATGAAATCTGGAAAGAAGCTTCCTGAGAAACTGCTTAGTGTTCTGTTAATTCATCTCACAGAGTTACATCTGTATTTCGTGGATCTCTTTGCTAGCCTTATTTCTGTGGAATCTGAGAACAGATATTTCGGATCCCTTTGAAGACCATAGTGCCAAAGGAAATATCCTCCGATAACAAAGAGAAAGAAGCTTTCTGAGAAACTTCTTTGTGTTCTGTGAAATCATGTCACAGAGTTACAAATTTCCCCTCAAGAAGCCTTTCGCTAAGACAGTTCTTGTGGAATTGGCAAAGTGATATTTGGAAGCCCATAGAGGGCTATGGTGAAAAAGGAAATATCCTCAGAAGAAATCTGGAAAGAAGCTTCCTGAGAAACTGCTTAGTGTTCTGTTAATTCATCTCACAGAGTTACATCTGTATTTCGTGGATCTCTTTGCTAGCCTTATTTCTGTGGAATCTGAGAACAGATATTTCGGATCCCTTTGAAGACCATAGGGCCAAAGGAAATATCCTCCGATAACAAAGAGAAAGAAGCTTTCTGAGAAACTTCTTTGTGTTCTGTGAAATCATCTCACAGAGTTACAGCTTTCCCCTCAAGAAGCCTTTCGCTAAGACAGTTCTTGTGGAATTGGCAAAGTGATATTTGGAAGCCCATAGAGGGCTATGGTGAAAAAGGAAATATCCTCAGATGAAATCTGGAAAGAAGCTTCCTGAGAAACTGCTTAGTGTTCTGTTAATTCATCTCACAGAGTTACATCTGTATTTCGTGGATCTCTTTGCTAGCCTTATTTCTGTGGAATCTGAGAACAGATATTTCGGATCCCTTTGAAGACTATAGGGCCAAAGGAAATATCCTCCGATAACAAAGAGAAAGAAGCTTTCTGTGAAACTTCTTTGTGTTCTGTGCAATCATCTCACAGAGTTACAGCTTTCCCCTCAAGAAGCATTTCGCTAAGACAATTCTTGTGCAATTGGCAAAGTGATATTTGGAACCCATAGTGGACTATGGTGAAAAAGGAAATATCCTCAGTTGAAATCTGGAAAGAAGCTTCCTGAGAAACTGCTTAGTGTTCTGTTAATTCATCTCACAGAGTTACATTGGTATTTCGTGGATCACTTTGCTAGCCTTATTTCTGTGGAATCTGAGAACAGATATTTCGGATCCCTTTGAAGACTATAGGGCCAAAGGAAATATCCTCCGATAACAAAGAGAAAGAAGCTTTCTGAGAAACTTCTTTGTGTTCTGTGAAATCATCTCACAGAGTTACAGCTTTCCCCCCAAGAAGCCTTTCGATAAGACAGTTCTTGTGGAATTGGCAAAGTGATATTTGGAAGCCCTTATCGGTCTATGGTGAAAAAGGAAATATCCTCAGATGAAATCTGGAAAGAAGCTTCCTGAGAAACTGCTTAGTGTTCTGTTAATTCATCTCACAGAGTTACATCTGTATTTCGTGGATCTCTTTGCTAGCCTTATTTCTGTGGAATCTGAGAAAAGATACTTCGGATCCCTTTGAAGACTATAGTGCCAAAGGAAATATCCTCCGATAACAAAGACAAAGAAGCTTTCTGAGAAACTTCTTTGTGTTCTGTGAAATCATCTCACAGAGTTACAGCTTTCCCCTCAAGAAACCTTTCGCTAAGACAGTTCTTGTGGAATTGGCAAAGTGATATTTGGAAGCCCTTAGAGGGCTATGGTGAAAAAGGAAATATCCTCAGATGAAATCTGGAAAGAAGCTTCCTGAGGAACTGCTCAGTGTTCTCTTAATTCGTCTCACAGAGTTTCATCTGTATTTCGTGGATCTCTTTGCTACCCTTATTTCTGTGGAATCTGAGAACAGATATTTCGGATCCCTTTGAAGACTATAGGGCCAAAGGAAATATCCTCCGATAACAAAGAGAAAGAAGCTTTCTGTGAAACTTCTTTGTGTTCTGTGCAATCATCTCACAGAGTTACAGCTTTCCCCTCAAGAAGCATTTCGCTAAGACAATTCTTGTGGAATTGGCAAAGTGATATTTGGAAGCCCATAGAGGGCTATGGTGAAAAAGGAAATATCCTCAGATGAAACCTGGAAAGAAGCTTCCTGAGAAACTGCTTAGTGTTCTGTTAATTCATCTCACAGAGTTACATCTGTATTTCGTGAATCTCTTTGCTAGCCTTATTTCTGTGGAATCTGAGAACAGATATTTCGGATCCCTTTGAAGACTATAGGGCCAAAGGAAATATCCTCCGATAACAAAGAGAAAGAAGCTTTCTGTGAAACTTCTTTGTGTTCTGTGCAATCATCTCACAGAGTTACAGCTTTCCCCTCAAGAAGCATTTCGCTAAGACAATTCTTGTGCAATTGGCAAAGTGATATTTGGAAGCCCATAGTGGACTATGGTGAAAAAGGAAATATCCTCAGATGAAATCTGGAAAGAAGCTTCCTGAGAGACTGCTTAGTGTTCTGTTAATTCATCTCACAGAGTTACATTGGTATTTCGTGGATCACTTTGCTAGCCTTATTTCTGTGGAATCTGAGAACAGATATTTCGGATCCCTTTGAAGACTATAGGTCGAAAGGAAATATCCTCCGATAACAAAGAGAAAGAAGCTTTCTGAGAAACCTCTTTGTGTTCTGTGAAATCATCTCACAGAGTTACAGCTTTCCCCCCAAGAAGCCTTTCGCTAAGACAGTTCTTGTGGAATTGGCAAAGTGATATTTGGAAGCCCATAGAGGGCTATGGTGAAAAAGGAAATATCCTCAGATGAAATATGGAAAGAAGCTTCCTGAGAAACTGCTTAGTGTTCTATTAATTCATCTCACAGAGTTACATCTGTATTTCGCGGATCTCTTTGCTAGCCTTATTTCTGTGGAATCTGAGAACAGATATTTCGGATCCCTTTGAAGAGTGTAGTGCCAAAGGAAATATCCTCCGATAACAAAGACAAAGAAGCTTTCTGAGAAACTTCTTTGTGTTCTGTGAAATCATCTCACAGAGTTACAGCTTTCCCCTCAAGAAGACTTTCGCTAAGACAGTTCTTGTGGAATTGGCAAAGTGATATTTGGAAGCCCATAGGGGGCTATGGTGAAAAAGGAAATATCCTCAGAAGAAATCTGGAAAGAAGCTTCCTGAGAAACTGCTTAGTGTTCTGTAAATTCATCTCACAGAGTTACATCTGTATTTCGTGGATCTCTTTGCTAGCCTTATTTCTGTGGAATCTGAGAACAGATATTTCGGATCCCTTTGAAGACCATTGTGCCAAAGGAAATATCCTCCGATAACAAAGAGAAAGAAGCTTTCTGAGAAACTTCTTTGTGTTCTGTGAAATCATGTCACAGAGTTACAGCTTTCCCCTCAAGAAGCTTTTCGCTAAGACATTTCTTGTGGAATTGGCAAAGTGATATTTGAAGCCCTTAGGGGGCTATGGTGAAAAAGGAAATATCCTCAGAAGAAATCTGGAAAGAAGCTTCCTGAGAAACTGCTTAGTGTTCTGTTAATTCATCTCACAGAGTTACATCTGTATTTCGTGGATCTCTTTGCTAGCCTTATTCCTGTGGAATCTGAGAACAGATATTTCGGATCCCTTCGAAGAACATAGGGCCAAAGGAAATATCCTCCGATAACAAAGAGAAAGAAGCTTTCTGAGAAACTTCTTTGTGTTCCGTGAAATCATCTCACAGAGTTACAGCTTTCCCCTCAAGAATCCTTTCGCTAAGACAGTTCTTGTGGAATTGGCAAGTGATATTTGGAAGCCCATAGAGGGCTATGGTGAAAAAGGTAATATCCTCACATATAATCTGGAAAGAAGCTTCCTGAGAAACTGCTTAGTGTTCTGTTAATTCATGTCACAGAGTTACATCTGTATTTCGTGGATCTCTTTGCTAGCCTTATTTCTGTGGAATCTGAGAACAGATATTTCGGATCCCTTTGAAGACTATAGGGCCAAAGGAAATATCCTCCGATAACAAAGAGAAAGAAGCTTTCTGTGAAACTTCTTTGTGTTCTGTGCAATCATCTCAAAGAGTTACAGCTTTCCCCTCAAGAAGCATTTCGCTAAGACAATTCTTGTGCAATTGGCAAAGTGATATTTGGAAGCCCATAGTGGACTATGGTGAAAAAGGAAATATCCTCAGATGAAATCTGGAAAGAAGCTTCCTGAGAAACTGCTTAGTGTTTTGTTAATTCATCTCACAGAGTTACATCTGTATTTCGTGGATCTCTTTGCTAGCCTTTTTTCTTTGGAATCTGAGAACAGATATTTCAGATCCCTTTGAAGACTATAGAGCTAAAGGAAATATCCTCCGATAACAAAGAGAAAGAAGCTTTCTGAGAAACTACTTTGTGTTCCGTGAAATCATCTCACAGAGTTACAGCTTTCCCCTCAAGAAGCCTTTCGCTAAAACAGTTCTTGTGGAATTGCAAAGTGATATTTGGAAGCCCTTATAGGTCTATGGTGAAAAAGGAAATATCCTCAGATGAAATCTGGAAAGAAGCTTCCTGAGAAACTGATTAGTGTTCTGTTAATTCATCTCACAGAGTTACATCTGTATTTCGTGGATCTCCTTGCTAGCCTTATTTCTGTGGAATCTGAGAACACATATTTCGGATCCCTTTGAAGACCATAGTGCCAAAGGAAATATCCTCCGATAACAAAGAGAAAGAAGCTTTCTGAGAAACTTCTTTGTGTTCTGTGAAATCATGTCACCGAGTTACAACTTTCCCCTCAAGAAGCCTTTCGCTAAGACAGTTCTTGTGGAATTGGCAAAGTGATATTTGGAAGCCCATAGAGGGCTATGGTGAAAAAGGAAATATCCTCAGAAGAAATCTGGAAAGAAGCTTCCTGAGAAACTGCTTAGTGTTCTGTTAATTCATCTCACAGAGTTACAACTGTATTTCGTGGATCTCTTTGCTAGCCTTATTTCTGTGGAATCTGAGAACAGATATTTCGGATCCCTTTGAAGACCATAGGGCCAAAGGAAATATCCTCCGATAACAAAGAGAAAGAAGCTTTCTGAGAAACTTCTTTGTGTTCTGTGAAATCATCTCACAGAGTTACAGCTTTCCCCTCAAGAAGCCTTTCGCTAAGACAGTTCTTGTGGAATTGGCAAAGTGATATTTGGAAGCCCATAGAGGGCTATGGTGAAAAAGGAAATATCCTCAGATGAAATCTGGAAAGAAGCTTCCTGAGAAACTGCTCAGTGTTCTGTTAATTCATCTCACAGAGTTACATCTGTATTTCGTGGATCTCTTTGCTAGCCTTATTTCTGTGGAATCTGAGAACAGATATTTCGGATCCCTTTGAAGACTATAGGGCCAAAGGAAATATCCTCCGATAACAAAGAGAAAGAAGCTTTCTGTGAAACTTCTTTGTGTTCTGTGCAATCATCTCACAGAGTTACAGCTTTCCCCTCAAGAAGCATTTCGCTAAGACAATTCTTGTGCAATTGGCAAAGTGATATTTGGAAGCCCATAGTGGACTATGGTGAAAAAGGAAATATCCTCAGATGAAATCTGGAAAGAAGCTTCCTGAGAAACTGCTTAGTGTTCTGTTAATTCATCTCACAGAGTTACATCTGTATTTCGTGGCTCTCTTTGCTAGCCTTATTTCTGTGGAATCAGAGAACAGATATTTCGGATCCCTTTGAAGACAATAGTGCCAAAGGAAATATCCTCCGATAACAAAGAGAAAGAAGCTTTCTGAGAAACTTCTTTGTGTTCTGTGAAATCATCTCACAGAGTTACAGCTTTCCCCTCAAGAAGCCTTTCGCTAAGACAGTTCTTGTGGAATTGGCAAAGTGATATTTGGAAGCCCTTATAGGTCTACGGTGAAAAAGGAAATATCCTCAGAAGAAATCTGGAAAGAAGCTTCCTGAGAAACTGCTTAGTGTTCTGTTATTTCATCTCACAGAGTTACATCTGTATTTCGTGGATCTCTTTGCTAGCCTTATTTCTGTGGAGTCTGAGAACAGATATTTCAGATCCCTTTGAAGACTATAGGGCCAAAGGAAATATCCTCCGATAACAAAGAGAAAGAAGCTTTCTGAGAAACTTCTTTGTGTTCCGTGAAATCATCTCACAGAGTTACAGCTTTCCCCTCAAGAAGCCTTTCGCTAAGACAGTTCTTGTGGAATTGGCAAAGTGATATTTGAAAGCCCATAGAGGGCCATGATGAAAAAGGAAATATCCTCAGATGAAATCTGGAAAGAAGCTTCCTGAGAAACTGCTTAGTGTTCTATTAACTCATCTCACAGAGTTACATCTGTATTTCGTGGATCTCTTTGCTAGCCTTTTTTCTGTGGAATCTGAGAACAGATATTTCGGATCCCTTTGACGACTATAGTGCCATAGGAAATATCCTCCGACAACAAAGACAAAGAAGCTTTCTGAGAAACTTCTTTGTGTTCTGTGAAATCATCTCACAGAGTTACAGCTTTCCCCTCAAGAAGCCTTTCGCTAAGACAGTTCTTGTGGAATTGGCTAACTGATATTTGAAGCCCATAGAGGGCTACGGTGAGAAAGGAAATATCCTCAGATGAAATCTGGAAAGAAGCTTCTTGAGAAACTGCTTAGTGTTCTGTTAATTCGTCTCACAGAGTTTCATCTGTATTTCGTGGATCTCTTTACTAGCCTTATTTCTGTGGAATCTGAGAACAGATATTTCTGATCCCTTTGAAGACTATAGGGCCAAAGGAAATATCCTCCGATAACAAAGAGAAAGAAGCTTTCTGAGAAACTTCTTTGTGTTCTGTGAAATCATCTCACAGAGTTACAGCTTTCCCCTCAAGAAGGCTTTCCCTAAGACAGTTCTTGTGGAATTGGCAAAGTGATATTTGGAAGCCCATAGAGGGCTGTGGTGAAAAAGGAAATATCCTCAGATGAAATCTGGAAAGAAGCTTCCTGAGAAACTGCTTAGTGTTCTGTTAATTCATCTCACAGAGTTACATCTGTATTTCGTGGATCTCTTTGCTAGCCTTATTTCTGAGGAATCTGAGAACAGATATTTCGAATCCCTTTGAAGACTATAGGGCCAAAGGTAATATCCTCCGATAAGAAAGAGAAAGAAGCTTTCTGAGAAACTTCTTTGTTTTCTGTGAAATCGTCTCACAGATTTACAGCTTTCCCCTCAAGAAGCCTTTCGCTAACACAGTTCTTGTGGAATTGGCAAAGTGATATTTGGAAGCAAATAGGGGGCTATGGTGAAAAAGGAAATATCCTCAGAAGAAATCTGGAAAGAAGCTTCCTGAGAAACTGCTTAGTGTTCTGTTAATTCATCTCACAGAGTTACATCTGTATTTCGTGGATCTCTTTGCTAGCCTTATTTCTGTGGAATCTGTGAACAGATATTTCGGATCTCTTTGAAGAACACCGGGCCAAAGGAAATATCCTCCGATAACAAAGAGAAAGAAGCTTTCTGATAAACTTCTTTGTGTTCTGTGAAATCATCTCACAGAGTTACAGCTTTCCCCTCAAGAAGCCTTTCGCTAAACAGTTCTTGTGGAATTGTCAAAGTGATGGTTGGAAGCCCATAGAGGGCTATGGTGAAAAAGGAAATATCCTCAGATGAAATCTGGAAAGAAGCTTCCTGAGAAACTGCTTAGTGTTCTGTTAATTCATCTCACTGATTACATCTGTATTTCCTGGATCTCTTTGCTAGCCTTATTTCTGTGGAATCTGAGAACAGATATTTCGGATCCCTTTGAAGACTATTGGGCCAAAGGAAATATCCTCCGATAACAAAGAGAAAGAAGCTTTCTGAGAAACTTCTTTGTGTGCTGTGAAATCATCTCACAGAGTTACAGCTTTCCCCTCAAGAAGCCTTTCGCTAAGACAGTTCTTGTGGAATTGGCAAAGTGATATTTGGAAGCCCTTAGAGGGCTATGGTGAAAATGGAAATATCCTCAGATGAAATCTGGAAAGTAGCCTCCTGGGAAACTGCTTAGTGTTCTGTTAATTCATCTCACAGAGTTACATCTGTATTTCGTGGATCTCTTTGCTAGCCTTATTTCTGTGGTATATGAGAACAGATATTTCTTATCCCTTTGAAGACTATAGGGCCAAGGAAATATCCTCCGATAACAAAGAGAAAGAAGCATTCTGAGAAACATCTTTGTGTTCTGTGAAATCACCTCACAGAGTTACAGCTTTCCCCTCAAGAAGCCTTTCGCTAAGACAGTTCTTGTGGAATTGGCAAACTGCTATTTGAAAGCCTATAGAGGGCTATGGTGAAAAAGGAAATATCCTCAGATGAAATCTGGAAAGAAACTTCCTGAGAAACTGCTCAGTGTTCTGTTAATTGGTCTCACAGAGTTTCATCTGTATTTCGTGGATCTCTTTGCTACCCTTATTTCTGTGGAATATGAGAACAGATATTTCGGATCCCTTTGAAGACTATAGGGCCAAAGGAAATATCCTCCGATAACAAAGAGAAAGAAGCTTTCTGAGAAACTTCTTTGTGTTCTGTGAAATCATTTCACAGAGTTACAGCTTTCCCCTCAAGAAGACTTTCGCTAAGACAGTTCTTGTGGAATTGGCAAACTGATATTTGGAAGCCCATAGAGGGCTATGGTGAAAAAGGAAATATCCTCAGATGAAATCTGGAAAGAAGCTTCCTGAGAAACTGCTTAGTGTTCTGTTAATTCATCTCACAGAGTTACATCTGTATTTCGTGGATCTCTTGGCTAGTCTTATTTCTGTGGCATCTGAGAACAGATATTTCGGATCCCTTTGAAGACTATAGGGACAAAGGAAATATCCTCTGATAAGAAAGACAAAGAAGCTTTCTGAGAAACTTCTTTGTGTTCTGTGAAATCATCTCAAAGCGTTACAGCATTCCCCTAAAGAAGCCTTTTGCTAAGACAGTTCTTGTGGAATTGGCAAAGTGATATTTGGGAGCCCACAGAAGGCTATTGTGAAAAAGGATATATCCTCACATGAAATCTGGAAAGAAGCTTTCTGAGAAACTGCTTAGTGTTCTCTTAATTCATCTCAAAGAGTTACATCTGTATTTCCTGATTCTCTTTGCTAGCCTTATTTCTGTGGAATCTGAGAACAGATATTTCGGATCCCTTTGAAGACTACATGGCCAAAGGAAATATCCTCCTATAACAAAGAGAAAGAAGCTTTCTGAGAAACTTCTTTGTGTTCTGTGAAATCATCTCACAGAGTTACAGCTTTACCCTCAAGAAGCCTTTCGCTAAGACAGTTCTTGTGGAATTGGCAAAGTGATATTTGGAAGCCCTTAGAGGTCTATGGTGAAAAAGGAAATATCCTCAGATGAAATCTGGAAAGAAGCTTCCTGAGAAACTGCTTAGTGTTCTGTTAATTCATCTCACAGAGTTACAGCTGCTTTTCTTGGATCTCTTTGCTAGCCTTATTTCTATGGAGTCTGAGAACAGATATTTCGGATCCGTTTGAAGACTATAGGGCCAAAGAAAATATCCTCCGAAAACAAAGAGAAAGAAGCTTTCTGAGAAACTTCTTTGTATTCTGTGAAATCATCTCACAGAGTTACAGCTTTCCCCTCAATAAGCCTTTTGCAAAGACAGTTCTTGTGGAATTGGCTGAGTGATATTTGGAAGCCCATAGAGGGCTAGGGTGAAAAAGGAAATATCCTCAGATGAAATCTTGAAAGAAGCTTCCTGAGAAACTGCTTAGTGTTCTATTAATTCATCTCACAGAGTTACATCTGTATTTCGTGGATCTCTTTGCTAGCCTTATTTCTGTGGAATCTGAGAACAGATATTTCGGATCCCTTTGAAGACTATAGGGCCAAAGGAAATATCCTCTGATAACAAAGAGAAAGAAGCTTTCTGAGAAACTTCTTTGTGTTCTGTGAAATCATCTCACAGAGTTACAGCTTTCCCCTCAAGAAACCTTTCGCTAAGAGAGTTCTTGTGGAATTGGCAAAGTGATATTTGGAAGCCCGTAGAGGGCTATGGTGAAAAAGGAAATATCCTCAGATGAAATCTGGAAAGAAGGTTCCTGAGAAACTGCTTAGTGTTCTGTTAATTCACTTCACAGAGTTACATCTGTATTTCTTGGATCTCTTTGCTAGCCTTAATTCTGTGGAATCTGAGAACAGATATTTCGGAACCCTTTGAAGACTACAGGGCCAAAGGAAATATCCTCCGATAACAAAGAGAAAGAAGCCTTCTGAGAAACTTCCTTGTGTTCTGTGAAATCATCTCACAGAGTTACAGCTTTCCTCTCAAGAAGCCATTCGATAAGACAGTTCTTGTGGAATTGGCAAAGTGATATTTGGAACCCCATAGAGGGCTATGGTGAAAAAGGATATATCCTCAGATGAAATCTGGAAAGAAGCTTCCTGAGAAACTGCTTAGTGTTCTGTTAATTCAACTCACAGAGTTACTTTTGTATTTCGTGGATCTCTTTGCTAGCCTTATTTCTGTGGATTCTGTGAACAGATATTTCGGTTCCCTTTGAAGACCATAGGGCCAAAGGAAATATCCTCCGATAACAAAGAGAAAGAAGCTTTCTGAGAAACTTCTTTGTGTTCTGTGAAATCATCTCAGAGAGTTACAGCTTTCCCCTCACGAAGCCTTTCGCTAAGACAGTTCTTGTGGAATTGGCAAAGTGATATTTGGAAGCCCTTAGAGGTCTATGGTGAAAAAGGAAATATCCTCAGATGAAATCTGGAAAGAAGCTTCCTGAGAAACTGCTTAGTGTTCTGTTAATTCATCTCACAGAGTTACAACTGCTTTTCGTGGATATCTTTGCTAGCCTTATTTCTGTGGAATCTGAGAACAGATATTTCGGATCCCTTTGAAGACTATAGGGCCAAAGGAAATATCCTCCGAAAACAAAGAGAAAGAAGCTTTCTGAGAAACTTCTTTGTATTCTGTGAAATCATCTCACAGAGTTACAGCTTTCCCCTCAAGAAGCCTTTCGCTAAGACAGTTCTTGTGGAATTGGCTAAGTGATATTTGGAATCCCATAGAGGGCTAGGATGAAAAAGAAAATATCCTCAGATGAAATCTGGAAAGAAGCTTCCTGTGCAACTGCTTAGTGTTCTATTAATTCATCTCACAGAGTTTCATCTGTATTTCGTGGATCTCTTTGCTAGCCTTTTTTCTGTGGAATCTGAGAACAGATATTTCGGATCCCTTTGAAGACTATAGGGCCAAAGGAAATATCCTCCGAAAACAAAGAGAAAGAAGCTTTCTGAGAAACTTCCTTGTATTCTGTGAAATCATCTCACAGAGTTACAGCTTTCCCCTCAAGAAGCCTTTCGCTAAAACAGTTCTTGTGGAATTGCAAAGTGATATTTGGAAGCCCTTATAGGTCTATGGTGAAAAAGGAAATATCCTCAGATGAAATCTGGAAAGAAGCTTCCTGAGAAACTGATTAGTGTTCTGTTAATTCATCTCACAGAGTTACATCTGTATTTCGTGGATCTCCTTGCTAGCCTTATTTCTGTGGAATCTGAGAACACATATTTCGGATCCCTTTGAAGACCATAGTGCCAAAGGAAATATCCTCCGATAACAAAGAGAAAGAAGCTTTCTGAGAAACTTCTTTGTGTTCTGTGAAATCATGTCACCGAGTTACAACTTTCCCCTCAAGAAGCCTTTCGCTAAGACAGTTCTTGTGGAATTGGCAAAGTGATATTTGGAAGCCCATAGAGGGCTATGGTGAAAAAGGAAATATCCTCAGAAGAAATCTGGAAAGAAGCTTCCTGAGAAACTGCTTAGTGTTCTGTTAATTCATCTCACAGAGTTACAACTGTATTTCGTGGATCTCTTTGCTAGCCTTATTTCTGTGGAATCTGAGAACAGATATTTCGGATCCCTTTGAAGACCATAGGGCCAAAGGAAATATCCTCCGATAACAAAGAGAAAGAAGCTTTCTGAGAAACTTCTTTGTGTTCTGTGAAATCATCTCACAGAGTTACAGCTTTCCCCTCAAGAAGCCTTTCGCTAAGACAGTTCTTGTGGAATTGGCAAAGTGATATTTGGAAGCCCATAGAGGGCTATGGTGAAAAAGGAAATATCCTCAGATGAAATCTGGAAAGAAGCTTCCTGAGAAACTGCTTAGTGTTCTGTTAATTCATCTCACAGAGTTACATCTGTATTTCGTGGATCTCTTTGCTAGCCTTATTTCTGTGGAATCTGAGAACAGATATTTCGGATCCCTTTGAAGACTATAGGGCCAAAGGAAATATCCTCCGATAACAAAGAGAAAGAAGCTTTCTGTGAAACTTCTTTGTGTTCTGTGCAATCATCTCACAGAGTTACAGCTTTCCCCTCAAGAAGCATTTCGCTAAGACAATTCTTGTGCAATTGGCAAAGTGATATTTGGAAGCCCATAGTGGACTATGGTGAAAAAGGAAATATCCTCAGATGAAATATGGAAAGAAGCTTTCTGAGAAACTGCTTAGTGTTCTGTTAATTCATCTCACAGAGTTACATCTGTATTTCGTGGCTCTCTTTGCTAGCCTTATTTCTGTGGAATCAGAGAACAGATATTTCGGATCCCTTTGAAGACAATAGTGCCAAAGGAAATATCCTCCGATAACAAAGAGAAAGAAGCTTTCTGAGAAACTTCTTTGTGTTCTGTGAAATCATCTCACAGAGTTACAGCTTTCCCCCCAAGAAGCCTTTCGCTAAGACAGTTCTTGTGGAATTGGCAAAGTGATATTTGGAAGCCCTTATAGGTCTACGGTGAAAAAGGAAATATCCTCAGAAGAAATCTGGAAAGAAGCTTCCTGAGAAACTGCTTAGTGTTCTGTTATTTCATCTCACAGAGTTACATCTGTATTTCGTGGATCTCTTTGCTAGCCTTATTTCTGTGGAATCTGAGAACAGATATTTCAGATCCCTTTGAAGACTATAGGGCCAAAGGAAATATCCTCCGATAACAAAGAGAAAGAAGCTTTCTGAGAAACTTCTTTGTGTTCCGTGAAATCATCTCACAGAGTTACAGCTTTCCCCTCAAGAAGCCTTTCGCTAAGACAGTTCTTGTGGAATTGGCAAAGTGATATTTGAAAGCCCATAGAGGGCCATGATGAAAAAGGAAATATCCTCAGATGAAATCTGGAAAGAAGCTTCCTGAGAAACTGCTTAGTGTTCTATTAACTCATCTCACAGAGTTACATCTGTATTTCGTGGATCTCTTTGCTAGCCTTTTTTCTGTGGAATCTGAGAACAGATATTTCGGATCCCTTTGACGACTATAGTGCCATAGGAAATATCCTCCGACAACAAAGACAAAGAAGCTTTCTGAGAAACTTCTTTGTGTTCTGTGAAATCATCTCACAGAGTTACAGCTTTCCCCTCAAGAAGCCTTTCGCTAAGACAGTTCTTGTGGAATTGGCAAACTGATATTTGAAGCCCATAGAGGGCTACGGTGAGAAAGGAAATATCCTCAGATGAAATCTGGAAAGAAGCTTCTTGAGAAACTGCTTAGTGTTCTGTTAATTCGTCTCACAGAGTTTCATCTGTATTTCGTGGATCTCTTTACTAGCCTTATTTCTGTGGAATCTGAGAACAGATATTTCTGATCCCTTTGAAGACTATAGGGCCAAAGGAAATATCCTCCGATAACAAAGAGAAAGAAGCTTTCTGAGAAACTTCTTTGTGTTCTGTGAAATCATCTCACAGAGTTACAGCTTTCCCCTCAAGAAGGCTTT
Source organism: Macaca nemestrina (assembly GCF_043159975.1). Lineage (NCBI taxonomy): Eukaryota > Metazoa > Chordata > Mammalia > Primates > Cercopithecidae > Macaca > Macaca nemestrina. Next base: position 100,547,281 of record NC_092138.1, on the reverse strand, counting down.
CCCTAAGACAGTTCTTGTGGAATTGGCAAAGTGATATTTGGAAGCCCATAGAGGGCTGTGGTGAAAAAGGAAATATCCTCAGATGAAATCTGGAAAGAAGCTTCCTGAGAAACTGCTTAGTGTTCTGTTAATTCATCTCACAGAGTTACATCTGTATTTCGTGGATCTCTTTGCTAGCCTTATTTCTGAGGAATCTGAGAACAGATATTTCGAATCCCTTTGAAGACTATAGGGCCAAAGGTAATATCCTCCGATAAGAAAGAGAAAGAAGCTTTCTGAGAAACTTCTTTGTTTTCTGTGAAATCGTCTCACAGATTTACAGCTTTCCCCTCAAGAAGCCTTTCGCTAACACAGTTCTTGTGGAATTGGCAAAGTGATATTTGGAAGCAAATAGGGGGCTATGGTGAAAAAGGAAATATCCTCAGAAGAAATCTGGAAAGAAGCTTCCTGAGAAACTGCTTAGTGTTCTGTTAATTCATCTCACAGAGTTACATCTGTATTTCGTGGATCTCTTTGCTAGCCTTATTTCTGTGGAATCTGTGAACAGATATTTCGGATCTCTTTGAAGAACACCGGGCCAAAGGAAATATCCTCCGATAACAAAGAGAAAGAAGCTTTCTGATAAACTTCTTTGTGTTCTGTGAAATCATCTCACAGAGTTACAGCTTTCCCCTCAAGAAGCCTTTCGCTAAACAGTTCTTGTGGAATTGTCAAAGTGATGGTTGGAAGCCCATAGAGGGCTATGGTGAAAAAGGAAATATCCTCAGATGAAATCTGGAAAGAAGCTTCCTGAGAAATTGGTTAGTGTTCTGTTAATTCATCTCACTGATTACATCTGTATTTCCTGGATCTCTTTGCTAGCCTTATTTCTGTGGAATCTGAGAACAGATATTTCGGATCCCTTTGAAGACTATTGGGCCAAAGGAAATATCCTCCAATAACAAAGAGAAAGAAGCTTTCTGAGAAACTTCTTTGTGTGCTGTGAAATCATCTCACAGAGTTACAGCTTTCCCCTCAAGAAGCCTTTCGCTAAGACAGTTCTTGTGGAATTGGCAAAGTGATATTTGGAAGCCCTTAGAGGGCTATGGTGAAAATGGAAATATCCTCAGATGAAATCTGGAAAGTAGCCTCCTGGGAAACTGCTTAGTGTTCTGTTAATTCATCTCACAGAGTTACATCTGTATTTCGTGGATCTCTTTGCTAGCCTTATTTCTGTGGTATATGAGAACAGATATTTCTTATCCCTTTGAAGACTATAGGGCCAAGGAAATATCCTCCGATAACAAAGAGAAAGAAGCATTCTGAGAAACATCTTTGTGTTCTGTGAAATCACCTCACAGAGTTACAGCTTTCCCCTCAAGAAGCCTTTCGCTAAGACAGTTCTTGTGGAATTGGCAAACTGCTATTTGAAAGCCTATAGAGGGCTATGGTGAAAAAGGAAATATCCTCAGATGAAATCTGGAAAGAAACTTCCTGAGAAACTGCTCAGTGTTCTGTTAATTGGTCTCACAGAGTTTCATCTGTATTTCGTGGATCTCTTTGCTACCCTTATTTCTGTGGAATATGAGAACAGATATTTCGGATCCCTTTGAAGACTATAGGGCCAAAGGAAATATCCTCCGATAACAAAGAGAAAGAAGCTTTCTGAGAAACTTCTTTGTGTTCTGTGAAATCATTTCACAGAGTTACAGCTTTCCCCTCAAGAAGACTTTCGCTAAGACAGTTCTTGTGGAATTGGCAAACTGATATTTGGAAGCCCATAGAGGGCTATGGTGAAAAAGGAAATATCCTCAGATGAAATCTGGAAAGAAGCTTCCTGAGAAACTGCTTAGTGTTCTGTTAATTCATCTCACAGAGTTACATCTGTATTTCGTGGATCTCTTGGCTAGTCTTATTTCTGTGGCATCTGAGAACAGATATTTCGGATCCCTTTGAAGACTATAGGGACAAAGGAAATATCCTCTGATAAGAAAGACAAAGAAGCTTTCTGAGAAACTTCTTTGTGTTCTGTGAAATCATCTCAAAGCGTTACAGCATTCCCCTAAAGAAGCCTTTTGCTAAGACAGTTCTTGTGGAATTGGCAAAGTGATATTTGGGAGCCCACAGAAGGCTATTGTGAAAAAGGATATATCCTCACATGAAATCTGGAAAGAAGCTTTCTGAGAAACTGCTTAGTGTTCTCTTAATTCATCTCAAAGAGTTACATCTGTATTTCCTGGATCTCTTTGCTAGCCTTATTTCTGTGGAATCTGAGAACAGATATTTCGGATCCCTTTGAAGACTACATGGCCAAAGGAAATATCCTCCTATAACAAAGAGAAAGAAGCTTTCTGAGAAACTTCTTTGTGTTCTGTGAAATCATCTCACAGAGTTACAGCTTTACCCTCAAGAAGCCTTTCGCTAAGACAGTTCTTGTGGAATTGGCAAAGTGATATTTGGAAGCCCTTAGAGGTCTATGGTGAAAAAGGAAATATCCTCAGATGAAATCTGGAAAGAAGCTTCCTGAGAAACTGCTTAGTGTTCTGTTAATTCATCTCACAGAGTTACAGCTGCTTTTCTTGGATCTCTTTGCTAGCCTTATTTCTATGGAGTCTGAGAACAGATATTTCGGATCCGTTTGAAGACTATAGGGCCAAAGAAAATATCCTCCGAAAACAAAGAGAAAGAAGCTTTCTGAGAAACTTCTTTGTATTCTGTGAAATCATCTCACAGAGTTACAGCTTTCCCCTCAATAAGCCTTTTGCAAAGACAGTTCTTGTGGAATTGGCTAAGTGATATTTGGAAGCCCATAGAGGGCTAGGGTGAAAAAGGAAATATCCTCAGATGAAATCTTGAAAGAAGCTTCCTGAGAAACTGCTTAGTGTTCTATTAATTCATCTCACAGAGTTACATCTGTATTTCGTGGATCTCTTTGGTAGCCTTATTTCTGTGGAATCTGAGAACAGATATTTCGGATCCCTTTGAAGACTATAGGGCCAAAGGAAATATCCTCTGATAACAAAGAGAAAGAAGCTTTCTGAGAAACTTCTTTGTGTTCTGTGAAATCATCTCACAGAGTTACAGCTTTCCCCTCAAGAAACCTTTCGCTAAGAGAGTTCTTGTGGAATTGGCAAAGTGATATTTGGAAGCCCGTAGAGGGCTATGGTGAAAAAGGAAATATCCTCAGATGAAATCTGGAAAGAAGGTTCCTGAGAAACTGCTTAGTGTTCTGTTAATTCACTTCACAGAGTTACATCTGTATTTCTTGGATCTCTTTGCTAGCCTTAATTCTGTGGAATCTGAGAACAGATATTTCGGAACCCTTTGAAGACTACAGGGCCAAAGGAAATATCCTCCGATAACAAAGAGAAAGAAGCCTTCTGAGAAACTTCCTTGTGTTCTGTGAAATCATCTCACAGAGTTACAGCTTTCCTCTCAAGAAGCCATTCGATAAGACAGTTCTTGTGGAATTGGCAAAGTGATATTTGGAACCCCATAGAGGGCTATGGTGAAAAAGGATATATCCTCAGATGAAATCTGGAAAGAAGCTTCCTGAGAAACTGCTTAGTGTTCTGTTAATTCAACTCACAGAGTTACTTTTGTATTTCGTGGATCTCTTTGCTAGCCTTATTTCTGTGGATTCTGTGAACAGATATTTCGGTTCCCTTTGAAGACCATAGGGCCAAAGGAAATATCCTCCGATAACAAAGAGAAAGAAGCTTTCTGAGAAACTTCTTTGTGTTCTGTGAAATCATCTCAGAGAGTTACAGCTTTCCCCTCACGAAGCCTTTCGCTAAGACAGTTCTTGTGGAATTGGCAAAGTGATATTTGGAAGCCCTTAGAGGTCTATGTTGAAAAAGGAAATATCCTCAGATGAAATCTGGAAAGAAGCTTCCTGAGAAACTGCTTAGTGTTCTGTTAATTCATCTCACAGAGTTACAACTGCTTTTCGTGTATATCTTTGCTAGCCTTATTTCTGTGGAATCTGAGAACAGATATTTCGGATCCCTTTGAAGACTATAGGGCCAAAGGAAATATCCTCCGAAAACAAAGAGAAAGAAGCTTTCTGAGAAACTTCTTTGTATTCTGTGAAATCATCTCACAGAGTTACAGCTTTCCCCTCAAGAAGCCTTTCGCTAAGACAGTTCTTGTGGAATTGGCTAAGTGATATTTGGAATCCCATAGAGGGCTAGGATGAAAAAGAAAATATCCTCAGATGAAATCTGGAAAGAAGCTTCCTGAGCAACTGCTTAGTGTTCTATTAATTCATCTCACAGAGTTTCATCTGTATTTCGTGGATCTCTTTGCTAGCCTTTTTTCTGTGGAATCTGAGAACAGATATTTCGGATCCCTTTGAAGACTATAGGGCCAAAGGAAATATCCTCTGATAACAAAGACAAAGAAGCTTTCTGAGAAACTTCTTTGTGTCCTGTGAAATCATCTCACAGAGTTACAGCTTTCCCCTCAAGAAACCTTTCGCTAAGACAGTTCTTGCGGAATTTGCAAAGTGATATTTGGAAGCCCATAGTGGGCTATGGTGAAAAAGGAAATATCCTCAGATGAAATCTGGAAAGAAGCTTCCTGAGAAACTAATTAGTGTTCTGTTAATTCATCTCACAGAGTTACATCTGTATTTCGTGGATGTCTTGGCTAGCCTTATTTCTGTGGCATCTGAGAACAGATATTTCGGATCCCTTTGAAGACTATAGGGCCATAGGAAATATCCTCCGATAACAAAGAGAAAGAAGCTTTCTGAGAAACTTCTTTGTGTTCTGTGAAATCATCTCACAGAGTTACAGCTTTCCCCTCAAGAAGCCTTTCGCTAACACAGTTCTTGTGGAATTGGCAAAGTGATATTTGGAAGCAAATAGGGGGCTATGGTGAAAAAGGAAATATCCTCAGAAGAAATCTGGAAAGAAGCTTCCTGAGAAACTGCTTAGTGTTCTGTTAATTCATCTCACAGAGTTACATCTGTATTTCGTGGATCTCTTTGCTAGCCTTATTTCTGTGGAACCTGTGAACAGATATTTCGGATCTCTTTGAAGAACACCGGGCCAAAGGAAATATCCTCCGATAACAAAGAGAAAGAAGCTTTCTGATAAACTTCTTTGTGTTCTGTGAAATCATCTCACAGAGTTACAGCTTTCCCCTCAAGAAGCCTTTCGCTAAACAGTTCTTGTGGAATTGTCAAAGTGATGGTTGGAAGCCCATAGAGGGCTATGGTGAAAAAGGAAATATCCTCAGATGAAATCTGGAAAGAAGCTTCCTGAGAAATTGGTTAGTGTTCTGTTAATTCATCTCACTGATTACATCTGTATTTCCTGGATCTCTTTGCTAGCCTTATTTCTGTGGAATCTGAGAACAGATATTTCGGATCCCTTTGAAGACTATTGGGCCAAAGGAAATATCCTCCGATAACAAAGAGAAAGAAGCTTTCTGAGAAACTTCTTTGTGTGCTGTGAAATCATCTCACAGAGTTACAGCTTTCCCCTCAAGAAGCCTTTCGCTAAGACAGTTCTTGTGGAATTGGCAAAGTGATATTTGGAAGCCCTTAGAGGGCTATGGTGAAAATGGAAATATCCTCAGATGAAATCTGGAAAGTAGCCTCCTGGGAAACTGCTTAGTGTTCTGTTAATTCATCTCACAGAGTTACATCTGTATTTCGTGGATCTCTTTGCTAGCCTTATTTCTGTGGTATATGAGAACAGATATTTCTTATCCCTTTGAAGACTATAGGGCCAAGGAAATATCCTCCGATAACAAAGAGAAAGAAGCATTCTGAGAAACATCTTTGTGTTCTGTGAAATCACCTCACAGAGTTACAGCTTTCCCCTCAAGAAGCCTTTCGCTAAGACAGTTCTTGTGGAATTGGCAAACTGCTATTTGAAAGCCTATAGAGGGCTATGGTGAAAAAGGAAATATCCTCAGATGAAATCTGGAAAGAAACTTCCTGAGAAACTGCTCAGTGTTCTGTTAATTGGTCTCACAGAGTTTCATCTGTATTTCGTGGATCTCTTTGCTACCCTTATTTCTGTGGAATATGAGAACAGATATTTCGGATCCCTTTGAAGACTATAGGGCCAAAGGAAATATCCTCCGATAACAAAGAGAAAGAAGCTTTCTGAGAAACTTCTTTGTGTTCTGTGAAATCATTTCACAGAGTTACAGCTTTCCCCTCAAGAAGACTTTCGCTAAGACAGTTCTTGTGGAATTGGCAAACTGATATTTGGAAGCCCATAGAGGGCTATGGTGAAAAAGGAAATATCCTCAGATGAAATCTGGAAAGAAGCTTCCTGAGAAACTGCTTAGTGTTCTGTTAATTCATCTCACAGAGTTACATCTGTATTTCGTGGATCTCTTGGCTAGTCTTATTTCTGTGGCATCTGAGAACAGATATTTCGGATCCCTTTGAAGACTATAGGGACAAAGGAAATATCCTCTGATAAGAAAGACAAAGAAGCTTTCTGAGAAACTTCTTTGTGTTCTGTGAAATCATCTCAAAGCGTTACAGCATTCCCCTAAAGAAGCCTTTTGCTAAGACAGTTCTTGTGGAATTGGCAAAGTGATATTTGGGAGCCCACAGAAGGCTATTGTGAAAAAGGATATATCCTCACATGAAATCTGGAAAGAAGCTTTCTGAGAAACTGCTTAGTGTTCTCTTAATTCATCTCAAAGAGTTACATCTGTATTTCCTGGATCTCTTTGCTAGCCTTATTTCTGTGGAATCTGAGAACAGATATTTCGGATCCCTTTGAAGACTACATGGCCAAAGGAAATATCCTCCTATAACAAAGAGAAAGAAGCTTTCTGAGAAACTTCTTTGTGTTCTGTGAAATCATCTCACAGAGTTACAGCTTTACCCTCAAGAAGCCTTTCGCTAAGACAGTTCTTGTGGAATTGGCAAAGTGATATTTGGAAGCCCTTAGAGGTCTATGGTGAAAAAGGAAATATCCTCAGATGAAATCTGGAAAGAAGCTTCCTGAGAAACTGCTTAGTGTTCTGTTAATTCATCTCACAGAGTTACAGCTGCTTTTCTTGGATCTCTTTGCTAGCCTTATTTCTATGGAGTCTGAGAACAGATATTTCGGATCCGTTTGAAGACTATAGGGCCAAAGAAAATATCCTCCGAAAACAAAGAGAAAGAAGCTTTCTGAGAAACTTCTTTGTATTCTGTGAAATCATCTCACAGAGTTACAGCTTTCCCCTCAATAAGCCTTTTGCAAAGACAGTTCTTGTGGAATTGGCTAAGTGATATTTTGAAGCCCATAGAGGGCTAGGGTGAAAAAGGAAATATCCTCAGATGAAATCTTGAAAGAAGCTTCCTGAGAAACTGCTTAGTGTTCTATTAATTCATCTCACAGAGTTACATCTGTATTTCGTGGATCTCATTGCTAGCCTTATTTCTGTGGAATCTGAGAACAGATATTTCGGATCCCTTTGAAGACTATAGGGCCAAAGGAAATATCCTCTGATAACAAAGAGAAAGAAACTTTCTGAGAAACTTCTTTGTGTTCTGTGAAATCATCTCACAGAGTTACAGCTTTCCCCTCAAGAAACCTTTCGCTAAGAGAGTTCTTGTGGAATTGGCAAAGTGATATTTGGAAGACCGTAGAGGGCTATGGTGAAAAAGGAAATATCCTCAGATGAAATCTGGAAAGAAGGTTCCTGAGAAACTGCTTAGTGTTCTGTTAATTCATCTCACAGAGTTACATCTGTATTTCTTGGATCTCTTTGCTAGCCTTAATTCTGTGGAATCTGAGAACAGATATTTCGGAACCCTTTGAAGACTACAGGGCCAAAGGAAATATCCTCCGATAACAAAGAGAAAGAAGCCTTCTGAGAAACTTCCTTGTGTTCTGTGAAATCATCTCACAGAGTTACAGCTTTCCTCTCAAGAAGCCTTTCGCTAAGACAGTTCTTGTGGAATTGGCTAAGTGATATTTGGAATCCCATAGAGGGCTAGGATGAAAAAGAAAATATCCTCAGATGAAATCTGGAAAGAAGCTTCCTGAGCAACTGCTTAGTGTTCTATTAATTCATCTCACAGAGTTTCATCTGTATTTCGTGGATCTCTTTGCTAGCCTTTTTTCTGTGGAATCTGAGAACAGATATTTCGGATCCCTTTGAAGACTATAGGGCCAAAGGAAATATCCTCTGATAACAAAGACAAAGAAGCTTTCTGAGAAACTTCTTTGTGTTCTGTGAAATCATCTCACAGAGTTACAGCTTTCCCCTCAAGAAACCTTTCGCTAAGACAGTTCTTGCGGAATTTGCAAAGTGATATTTGGAAGCCCATAGTGGGCTATGGTGAAAAAGGAAATATCCTCAGATGAAATCTGGAAAGAAGCTTCCTGAGAAACTAATTAGTGTTCTGTTAATTCATCTCACAGAGTTACATCTGTATTTCGTGGATGTCTTGGCTAGCCTTATTTCTGTGGCATCTGAGAACAGATATTTCGGATCCCTTTGAAGACTATAGGGCCATAGGAAATATCCTCCGATAACAAAGAGAAAGAAGCTTTCTGAGAAACTTCTTTGTGTTCTGTGAAATCATCTCACAGAGTTACAGCTTTCCCCTCAAGAAGCCTTTTGCTAAGACAGTTCTTGTGGAATTGGCAAAGTGATATTTGGAAGCCCTTAGAGGTCTATGGTGAAAAAGGAAATATCCTCAGATGAAATCTGGAATGAAGCTTCCTGAGAAACTGCTTAGTGTTCTGTTAATTCATCTCACAGAGTTACATCTGTATTTCGTGGATCTCTTTGCTAGCCTTATTTCTCTGGAAACTGAGAACAGATATTTCGGATCCCTTTGAAGACTATAGGGCCAAAGGAAATATCTTCCGATAACAAAGAGAAAGAAGGTTTCTGAGAAACTTCTTTGTGTTCTGTGAAATCATCTCACAGAGTTACAGCTTTCCCCTCAAGAAGCCTTTCGCTAAGACAGTTCTTGTGGAATTGGCAAAGTGATATTTGGAAGCCCTTAGAGGTCTACGGTGAAAAAGGAAATATCCTCAGATGAAATCTGGAAAGAAGCTTCCTGAGAAACTAATTAGTGTTCTGTTAATTCATCTCACAGAGTTACATCTGTATTTCGTGGATCTCTTGGCTAGCCTTATTTCTGTGGAATCTGAGAACAGATATTTCTGACCCCTTGAAGACTATAGGGCCAAGGAAATATCCTCCCATAACAAAGAGAAAGAAGCTTTCTGAGAAACTTCTTTGTGTTCTGTGAAATCACTCACAGAGTTACAGCTTTCCCCTAAAGAAGCTTTTCGCTAAGACAGTTCTTGTGGAATTGGCAAACTGATATTTGAAATCCCATAGAGGGCTATGGTGAAAAAGGAAATATCCTCAGAAGAAATCTTGAAAGAAGCTTCCTGAGAAACTGCTTAGTGTTCTGTTAATTCGTCTCACAGAGTTTCATCTGTATTTCGTGGATCTCTTTGCTAGCCTTATTTCTGTGGAATCTGAGAACAGATATTTCGGATCCCTTTGAAGACTACAGGGCCAAAGGAAATATCCTCCGATAACAAAGAGAAAGAAGCTTTCTGAGAAACTTCTTTGTGTTCTGTGAAATCATCTCACAGAGTTACAGCTTTCCCCTCAAGAAGCCTTTCGCTAAGACAGTTCTTGTGGAATTGGCAAAGTGATATTTGGAAGACCATAGAGGGCTATGGTGAAAAAGGAAATATCCTCAGAAGAAATCTGGAAAGAAGGTTCCTGAGAAACTGCTTAGTGTTCTGTTAATTCATCTCACAGAGTTACATCTGTATTTCGTGGATCTCTTTGCTAGCCTTATTTCTGTGGAATCTGAGAACTGATATTTCGGATCCCTTTGAAGACCATAGGGCCAAAGGAAATATCCTCCGATAACAAAGAGAAAGAAGCTTTATGAGAAACTTCTTTGTGTTCTGTGAAATCATCTCACAGAGTTACAGCTTTCCCCTCAAGAAGCCTTTTGCTAAGACAGTTCTTGTGGAATTGGCAAAGTGATATTTGGGAGCCCAAAGAGGGCTATTGTGAAAAAGGAAATATCCTCAGATGAAATCTGGAAAGAAGCTTCCTGAGAAACTGCTTAGTGTTCTGTTAATTCATCTCACAGAGTTACAACTGCTTTTCTTGGATCTCTTTGCTAGCCTTATTTCTGTGGATTCTGAGAACAGATATTTCGGATCCCTTTGAAGACTATAGGGCCAAAGGAAATATCCTCCGAAAACAAAGAGAAAGAAGCTTTCTTAGAAACTTCTTTGTATTCTGTGCAATCATCTCACAGAGTTACAGCTTTCCCCTCAAGAAGCCTTTCGCTAAGACAGTTCTTGTGGAATTGGCTAAGTGATATTTGGAAGCCCATAGAGGGCTATGCTGAAAAAGAAAATATCCTCAGATGAAATCTGAAAAGAAGCTTCCTGAGAAACTGCTTAGTGTTCTGTTAATTCATCTCACAGAGTTACATCTGTATTTCGTGGATCTCTTTGCTAGCCTTATTTCTGTGGAATCTGAGAACAGATATTTCGGATCCCTTTGAAGACTATAGGGCCAAAGGAAATATCCTCCGATAACAAAGAGAAAGAAGCTTTCTGTGAAACTTCTTTGTGTTCTGTGCAATCATCTCACAGAGTTACAGCTTTCCCCTCAAGAAGCATTTCGCTAAGACAATTCTTGTGCAATTGGCAAAGTGATATTTGGAACCCATAGTGGACTATGGTGAAAAAGGAATTATCCTCAGTTGAAATCTGGAAAGAAGCTTCCTGAGAAACTGCTTAGTGTTCTGTTAATTCATCTCACAGAGTTACATTGGTATTTCGTGGATCACTTTGCTAGCGTTATTTCTGTGGAATCTGAGAACAGATATTTCGGATCCCTTTGAAGACTATAGGGCCAAAGGAAATATCCTCCGATAACAAAGAGAAAGAAGCTTTCTGAGAAACTTCTTTGTGTTCTGTGAAATCATCTCACAGAGTTACAGCTTTCCCCCCAAGAAGCCTTTCGCTAAGACAGTTCTTGTGGAATTGGCAAAGTGATATTTGGAAGCCCTTATAGGTCTACGGTGAAAAAGGAAATATCCTCAGATGAAATCTGGAAAGAAGCTTCCTGAGAAACTGCTTAGTGTTCTGTTAATTCATCTCACAGAGTTACATCTGTATTTCGTGGATCTCTTTGCTAGCCTTATTTCTGTGGAATCTGAGAACAGATATTTCGGATCCCTTCGAAGACCATAGGGCCAAAGGAAATATCCTCCGATAACAAAGAGAAAGAAGCTTTCTGAGAAACTTCTTTGTGTTCCGTGAAATCATCTCACAGAGTTACAGCTTTCCCCTCAAGAATCCTTTCGCTAAGACAGTTCTTGTGGAATTGGCAAAGTGATATTTGGAAGCCCATAGTGGGCTATGGTGAAAAAGGTAATATCCTCACATGTAATCTGGAAAGAAGCTTCCTGAGAAACTGCTTAGTGTTCTGTTAATTCATCTCACAGAGTTACATCTGTATTTCGTGGATCTCTTTGCTAGCCTTATTTCTGTGGAATCTGAGAACAGATATTTCGGATCCCTTTGAAGACTATAGGGCCAAAGGAAATATCCTCCGATAACAAAGAGAAAGAAGCTTTCTGTGAAACTTCTTTGTGTTCTGTGCAATCATCTCAAAGAGTTACAGCTTTCCCCTCAAGAAGCATTTCCCTAAGACAATTCTTGTGCAATTGGCAAAGTGATATTTGGAAGCCCATAGTGGACTATGATGAAAAAGGAAATATCCTCAGATGAAATCTGAAAAGAAGCTTCCTGAGAAACTGCTTAGTGTTCTGTTAATTCATCTCACAGAGTTACATTTGTATTTCGTGGATCACTTTGCTAGCCTTATTTCTGTGGAATCTGAGAACAGATATTTCGGATCCCTTTGAAGACTATAGGTCGAAAGGAAATAACCTCCGATAACAAAGAGAAAGAAGCTATCTGAGAAACTTCTTTGTGTTCTGTGAAATCATCTCACAGAGTTACAGCTTTCTCCCCAACAAGCCTTTCGATAAGACAGTTCTTGTGGAATTGGCAAAGTGATATTTGGAAGCCCTTATAGGTCTATGGTGAAAAAGGAAATATCCTCAGATGAAATCTGGAAAGAAGCTTCCTGAGAAACTGCTTAGTGTTCTGTTAATTCATCTCACAGAGTTACATCTGTATTTCGTGGATCTCTTTGCTATCCTTATTTCTGTGGAATCTGAGAAAAGATACTTCGGATCCCTTTGAAGACTATAGTGCCAAAGGAAATATCCTCCGATAACAAAGACAAAGAAGCTTTCTGAGAAACTTCTTTGTGTTCTGTGAAATAATCTCACAGAGTTACAGCTTTCCCCTCAAGAAACCTTTCGCTAAGATAGTTCTTGTGGAATTGGCAAAGTGATATTTGGAAGCCCTTAGAGGGCTATGGTGAAAAAGGAAATATCCTCAGATGAAATCTGGAAAGAAGCTTCCTGAGGAACTGCTCAGTGTTCTCTTAATTCGTCCACAGAGTTTTTTCTGTATTTCGTGGATCTCTTTGCTACCCTTATTTCTGTGGAATCTGAGAACAGATATTTCGGATCCCTTTGAAGACTATAGGGCCAAAGGAAATATCCTCCGATAACAAAGAGAAAGAAGTTTTCTGTGAAACTTCTTTGTGTTCTGTGCAATCATCTCACAGAGTTACAGCTTTCCCCTCAAGAAGCATTTCGCTAAGACAATTCTTGAGCAATTGGCAAAGTGATATTTGGAAGCCCATAGTGGACTATGGTGAAAAAGGAAATATCCTCAGAGAAAACTGGAAAGAAGCTTCCTGAGAAACTGCTTAGTATTCTGTTAATTCATCTCACAGAGTTACATTGGAATTTCGTGGATCACTTTGCTAGCCTTATTTCTGTGGAATCTGAGAACAGATATTTCGGATCCCTTTGAAGACTATAGGTCCAAAGTAAATATCCTCCGATAACAAAGAGAAAGAAACTTTCTGAGAAACTTCTTTGTGTTCTGTGAAATCATCTCACAGAGTTACAGCTTTCCCCCCAAGAAGCCTTTCGCTAAGACAGTTCTTGTGGAATTGGCAAAGTGATATTTGGAAGCCCTTATAGGTCTACGGTGAAAAAGGAAGTATCCTCAGATGAAATCTGGAAAGAAGCTTCCTGAGAAACTGCTTAGTGTTCTGTTAATTCATCTCACAGAGTTACATCTGTATTTCGTGGATCTCTTTGCTAGCCTTATTTCTGTGGAATCTGAGAACAGATATTTCGGATCCCTTCGAAGACCATAGGGCCAAAGGAAATATCCTCCGATAACGAAGAGAAAGAAGCTTTCTGAGAAACTTCTTTGTGTTCCGTGAAATCATCTCACAGAGTTACAGCTTTCCCCTCAAGAATCCTTTCGCTAAGACAGTTCTTGTGGAATTGGCAAAGTGATATTTGGAAGCCCATAGTGGGCTATGGTGAAAAAGGTAATATCCTCACATGTAATCTGGAAAGAAGCTTCCTGAGAAACTGCTTAGTGTTCTGTTAATTCATCTCACAGAGTTACATCTGTATTTCGTGGATCTCTTTGCTAGCCTTATTTCTGTGGAATCTGAGAACAGATATTTCGGATCCCTTTGAAGACTATAGGGCCAAAGGAAATATCCTCCGATAACAAAGAGAAAGAAGCTTTCTGTGAAACTTCTTTGTGTTCTGTGCAATCATCTCAAAGAGTTACAGCTTTCCCCTCAAGAAGCATTTCCCTAAGACAATTCTTGTGCAATTGGCAAAGTGATATTTGGAAGCCCATAGTGGACTATGATGAAAAAGGAAATATCCTCAGATGAAATCTGAAAAGAAGCTTCCTGAGAAACTGCTTAGTGTTCTGTTAATTCATCTCACAGAGTTACATTTGTATTTCGTGGATCACTTTGCTAGCCTTATTTCTGTGGAATCTGAGAACAGATATTTCGGATCCCTTTGAAGACTATAGGTCGAAAGGAAATAACCTCCGATAACAAAGAGAAAGAAGCTATCTGAGAAACTTCTTTGTGTTCTGTGAAATCATCTCACAGAGTTACAGCTTTCCCCCCAACAAGCCTTTCGATAAGACAGTTCTTGTGGAATTGGCAAAGTGATATTTGGAAGCCCTTATAGGTCTATGGTGAAAAAGGAAATATCCTCAGATGAAATCTGGAAAGAAGCTTCCTGAGAAACTGCTTAGTGTTCTGTTAATTCATCTCACAGAGTTACATCTGTATTTCGTGGATCTCTTTGCTATCCTTATTTCTGTGGAATCTGAGAAAAGATACTTCGGATCCCTTTGAAGACTATAGTGCCAAAGGAAATATCCTCCGATAACAAAGACAAAGAAGCTTTCTGAGAAACTTCTTTGTGTTCTGTGAAATAATCTCACAGAGTTACAGCTTTCCCCTCAAGAAACCTTTCGCTAAGATAGTTCTTGTGGAATTGGCAAAGTGATATTTGGAAGCCCTTAGAGGGCTATGGTGAAAAAGGAAATATCCTCAGATGAAATCTGGAAAGAAGCTTCCTGAGGAACTGCTCAGTGTTCTCTTAATTCGTCCACAGAGTTTTTTCTGTATTTCGTGGATCTCTTTGCTACCCTTATTTCTGTGGAATCTGAGAACAGATATTTCGGATCCCTTTGAAGAACACTGGGCCAAAGGAAATATCCACCGATAACAAAGAGAAAGAAGCTTTCTGATAAACTTCTTTGTGTTCTGTGAAATCATCTCACAGAGTTACAGCTTTCCCCTCAAGAAGCCTTTCGCTAAACAGTTCTTGTGGAATTGTCAAAGTGATGTTTGGAAGCCCATAGAGGGCTATGGTGAAAAAGGAAATATCCTCAGATGAAATCTGGAAAGAAGCTTCCTGAGAAATTGGTTAGTGTTCTGTTAATTCATCTCACTGATTACATCTGTATTTCCTGGATCTCTTTGCTAGCCTTATTTCTGTGGAATCTGAGAACAGATATTTCGGATCCCTTTGAAGACTATTGGGCCAAAGGAAATATCCTCCGATAACAAAGAGAAAGAAGCTTTCTGAGATACTTCTTTGTGTGCTGTGAAATCATCTCACAGAGTTACAGCTTTCCCCTCAAGAAGCCTTTCGCTAAGACAGTTCTTGTGGAATTGGCAAAGTGATATTTGGAAGCCCTTAGAGGGCTATGGTGAAAATGGAAATATCCTCAGATGAAATCTGGAAAGTAGCCTCCTGGGAAACTGCTTAGTGTTCTGTTAATTCATCTCACAGAGTTACATCTGTATTTCGTGGATCTCTTTGCTAGCCTTATTTCTGTGGTATATGAGAACAGATATTTCTTATCCCTTTGAAGACTATAGGGCCAAGGATATATCCTCCGATAACAAAGAGAAAGAAGCATTCTGAGAAACATCTTTGTGTTCTGTGAAATCATCTCACAGAGTTACAGCTTTCCCCTCAAGAAGCCTTTCGCTAAGACAGTTCTTGTGGAATTGGCAAACTGCTATTTGAAAGCCTATAGAGGGCTATGGTGAAAAAGGAAATATCCTCAGATGAAATCTGGAAAGAAGCTTCCTGAGAAACTGCTCAGTGTTCTGTTAATTGGTCTCACAGAGTTTCATCTGTATTTCGTGGATCTCTTTGCTACCCTTATTTCTGTGGAATATGAGAACAGATATTTCGGATCCCTTTGAAGACTATAGGGCCAAAGGAAATATCCTCCGATAACAAAGAGAAAGAAGCTTTCTGAGAAACTTCTTTGTGTTCTGTGAAATCATTTCACAGAGTTACAGCTTTCCCCTCAAGAAGACTTTCGCTAAGACAGTTCTTGTGGAATTGGCAAACTGATATTTGGAAGCCCATAGAGGGCTATGGTGAAAAAGGAAATATCCTCAGATGAAATCTGGAAAGAAGCTTCCTGAGAAACTGCTTAGTGTTCTGTTAATTCATCTCACAGAGTTACATCTGTATTTCGTGGATCTCTTTGCTAGCCTTATTTCTGAGGAATCTGAGAACAGATATTTCGGATCCCTTTGAAGACCATAGGGCCAAAGGAAATATCCTCCGATAACAAAGAGAAAGAAGCTTTCTGAGAAACTTCTTTGTTTTCTGTGAAATCGTCTCACAGAGTTACAGCTTTCCCCTCAAGAAACCTTTCGCTAAGACAGTTCTTGTGGAATTGGCTAAGTGATATTTGAAAGCCCATAGAGGGCTAGGATGAAAAAGGAAATATCCTCAGATGAAATCTGGAAAGAAGCTTCCTGAGCAACTGCTTAGTGTTCTAGTAATTCATCTCACAGAGTTACATCTGTATTTCGTGGATCTCTTTGCTAGCCTTTTTTCTGTGGAATCTGAGAACAGATATTTCGGATCCCTTTGAAGACTATAGGGCCAAAGGAAATATCCTCTGGTAATAAAGACAAAAAAGCTTTCTGAGAAACTTCTTTGTGTTCTGTGAAATCATCTCACAGAGTTACAGCTTTCCCCTCATGAAACCTTTCGCTAAGACAGTTCTTGTGGAATTGGCAAAGTGATATTTGGAAGCCCATAGAGGGCTATGGTGAAAAAGGAAATATCCTCAGATGAAATCTGGAAAGAAGCTTCCTGAGAAACTGCTTAGTGTTCTGTTAATTCATCTCACAGAGTTACATATGTATTTCGTGGATCTCTTGGCTAGTCTTATTTCTGTGGCATCTGAGAACAGATATTTCGGATCCCTTTGAAGACTATAGGGACAAAGGAAATATCCTCTGATAAGAAAGACAAAGAAGCTTTCTGAGAAACTTCTTTGTGTTCTGTGAAATCATCTCAAAGAGTTACAGCATTCCCCTAAAGAAGCCTTTTGCTAAAACAGTTCTTGTGGAATTGGCAAAGTGATATTTGGGAGCCCACAGAGGGCTATTGTGAAAAAGGATATATCCTCACATGAAATCTGGAAAGAAGCTTTCTGAGAAACTGCTTAGTGTTCTCTTAATTCATCTCAAAGAGTTACATCTGTATTTCCTGGATCTCTTTGCTAGCCTTATTTCTGTGGAATCTGAGAACAGATATTTCGGATCCCTTTGAAGACTACATGGCCAAAGGAAATATCCTCCTATAACAAAGAGAAAGAAGCTTTCTGAGAAACTTCTTTGTGTTCTGTGAAATCATCTCACAGAGTTACAGCTTTACCCTCAAGAAGCCTTTCGCTAAGACAGTTCTTGTGGAATTGGCAAAGTGATATTTGGAAGCCCTTAGAGGTCTATGGTGAAAAAGGAAATATCCTCAGATGAAATCTGGAAAGAAGCTTCCTGAGAAACTGCTTAGTGTTCTGTTAATTCATCTCACAGAGTTACAGCTGCTTTTCTTGGATCTCTTTGCTAGCCTTATTTCTGTGGAGTCTGAGAACAGATATTTCGGATCCGTTTGAAGACTATAGGGCCAAAGAAAATATCCTCCGAAAACAAAGAGAAAGAAGCTTTCTGAGAAACTTCTTTGTATTCTGTGAAATCATCTCACAGAGTTACAGCTTTCCCCTCAATAAGCCTTTTGCAAAGACAGTTCTTGTGGAATTGGCTAAGTGATATTTGGAAGCCCATAGAGGGCTAGGGTGAAAAAGGAAATATCCTCAGATGAAATCTGGAAAGAAGCTTCCTGAGAAACTGCTTAGTGTTCTATTAATTCATCTCACAGAGTTACATCTGTATTTCGTGGATCTCTTTGGTAGCCTTATTTCTGTGGAATCTGAGAACAGATATTTCGGATCCCTTTGAAGACTATAGGGCCAAAGGAAATATCCTCTGATAACAAAGAGAAAGAAGCTTTCTGAGAAACTTCTTTGTGTTCTGTGAAATCATCTCACAGAGTTACAGCTTTCCCCTCAAGAAACCTTTCGCTAAGAGAGTTCTTGTGGAATTGGCAAAGTGATATTTGGAAGCCCGTAGAGGGCTATGGTGAAAAAGGAAATATCCTCAGATGAAATCTGGAAAGAAGGTTCCTGAGAAACTGCTTAGTGTTCTGTTAATTCATCTCACAGAGTTACATCTGTATTTCTTGGATCTCTTTGCTAGCCTTAATTCTGTGGAATCTGAGAACAGATATTTCGGAACCCTTTGAAGACTACAGGGCCAAAGGAAATATCCTCCGATAACAAAGAGAAAGAAGCCTTCTGAGAAACTTCCTTGTGTTCTGTGAAATCATCTCACAGAGTTACAGCTTTCCTCTCAAGAAGCCATTCGATAAGACAGTTCTTGTGGAATTGGCAAAGTGATATTTGGAACCCCATAGAGGGCTATGGTGAAAAAGGATATATCCTCAGATGAAATCTGGAAAGAAGATTCCTGAGAAACTGCTTAGTGTTCTGTTAATTCAACTCACAGAGTTACTTTTGTATTTCGTGGATATCTTTGCTAGCCTTATTTCTGTGGATTCTGAGAACAGATATTTCGGTTCCCTTTGAAGACCATAGGGCCAAAGGAAATATCCTCCGATAACAAAGAGAAAGAAGCTTTCTGAGAAACTTCTTTGTGTTCTGTGAAATCATCTCAGAGAGATACAGCTTTCCCCTCACGAAGCCTTTCGCTAAGACAGTTCTTGTGGAATTGGCAAAGTGATATTTGGAAGCCCTTAGAGGTCTATGGTGAAAAAGGAAATATCCTCAGATGAAATCTGGAAAGAAGCTTCCTGAGAAACTGCTTAGTGTTCTGTTAATTCATCTCACAGAGTTACAACTGCTTTTCGTGGATATCTTTGCTAGCCTTATTTCTGTGGAATCTGAGAACAGATATTTCGGATCCCTTTGAAGACTATAGGGCCAAAGGAAATATCCTCCGAAAACAAAGAGAAAGAAGCTTTCTGAGAAACTTCTTTGTATTCTGTGAAATCATCTCACAGAGATACAGCTTTCCCCTCAAGAAGCCTTACGCTAAGACAGTTCTTGTGGAATTGGCTAAGTGATATTTGGAATCCCATAGAGGGCTAGGATGAAAAAGAAAATATCCTCAGATGAAATCTGGAAAGAAGCTTCCTGAGCAACTGCTTAGTGTTCTATTAATTCATCTCACAGAGTTTCATCTGTATTTCGTGGATCTCTTTTCTAGCCTTTTTTCTGTGGAATCTGAGAACAGATATTTCGGATCCCTTTGAAGACTACAGGGCCAAAGGAAATATCCTCTGATAACAAAGACAAAGAAGCTTTCTGAGAAACTTCTTTGTGTTCTGTGAAATCATCTCACAGAGTTACAGCTTTCCCCTCAAGAAACCTTTCGCTAAGACAGTTCTTGTGGAATTTGCAAAGTGATATTTGGAAGCCCATAGTGGGCTATGGTGAAAAAGGAAATATCCTCAGATGAAATCTGGAAAGAAGCTTCCTGAGAAACTAATTAGTGTTCTGTTAATTCATCTCACAGAGTTACATCTGTATTTCGTGGATCTCTTGGCTAGCCTTATTTCTGTGGCATCTGAGAACAGATATTTCGGATCCCTTTGAAGACTATAGGGCCAAAGGAAATATCCTCCGATAACAAAGAGAAAGAAGCTTTCTGAGAAACTTGTTTGTGTTCTGTGAAATCATCTCACAGAGTTACAGCTTTCCCCTCAAGAAGCCTTTCGCTAAGACAGTTCTTGTGGAATTGGCAAAGTGATATTTGGAAGCCCTTAGAGGTCTATGGTGAAAAAGGAAATATCCTCAGATGAAATCTGGAATGAAGCTTCCTGAGAAACTGCTTAGTGTTCTGTTAATTCATCTCACAGAGTTACATCTGTATTTCGTGGATCTCTTTGCTAGCCTTATTTCTCTGGAAACTGAGAATAGATATTTCGGATCCCTTTGAAGACTATAGGGCCAAAGGAAATATCTTCCGATAACAAAGAGAAAGAAGCTTTCTGAGAAACTTCTTTGTGTTCTGTGAAATCATCTCACAGAGTTACAGCTTTCCCCTCAAGAAGCCTTTCGCTAAGACAGTTCTTGTGGAATTGGCAAAGTGATATTTGGAAGCCATTAGAGGTCTACGGTGAAAAAGGAAATATCCTCAGATGAAATCTGGAAAGAAGCTTCCTGAGAAACTGCTTAGTGTTCTGTTAATTCATCTCACAGAGTTACATCTGTATTTCGTGGATCTCTTTGCTAGCCTTATTTCTGAGGAATCTGAGAACAGATATTTCGGATCCCTTTGAAGACCATAGGGCCAAAGGAAATATCCTCCGATAACAAAGAGAAAGAAGCTTTCTGAGAAACTTCTTTGTTTTCTGTGAAATCGTCTCACAGAGTTACAGCTTTCCCCTCAAGAAGCCTTTCGCTAAGACAGTTCTTGTGGAATTGGCTAAGTGATATTTGGAAGCCCATAGAGGGCTAGGATGAAAAAGGAAATATCCTCAGATGAAATCTGGAAAGAAGCTTCCTGAGCAACTGCTTAGTGTTCTAGTAATTCATCTCACAGAGTTACATCTGTATTTCGTGGATCTCTTTGCTAGCCTTTTTTCTGTGGAATCTGAGAACAGATATTTCGGATCCCTTTGAAGACTATAGGGCCAAAGGAAATATCCTCTGGTAATAAAGACAAAAAAGCTTTCTGAGAAACTTCTTTGTGTTCTGTGAAATCATCTCACAGAGTTACAGCTTTCCCCTCATGAAACCTTTCGCTAAGACAGTTCTTGTGGAATTGGCAAAGTGATATTTGGAAGCCCATAGAGGGCTATGGTGAAAAAGGAAATATCCTCAGATGAAATCTGGAAAGAAGCTTCCTGAGAAACTGCTTAGTGTTCTGTTAATTCATCTCACAGAGTTACATATGTATTTCGTGGATCTCTTGGCTAGTCTTATTTCTGTGGCATCTGAGAACAGATATTTCGGATCCCTTTGAAGACTATAGGGACAAAGGAAATATCCTCTGATAAGAAAGACAAAGAAGCTTTCTGAGAAACTTCTTTGTGTTCTGTGAAATCATCTCAAAGAGTTACAGCATTCCCCTAAAGAAGCCTTTTGCTAAGACAGTTCTTGTGGAATTGGCAAAGTGATATTTGGGAGCCCACAGAGGGCTATTGTGAAAAAGGATATATCCTCACATGAAATCTGGAAAGAAGCTTTCTGAGAAACTGCTTAGTGTTCTCTTAATTCATCTCAAAGAGTTACATCTGTATTTCCTGGATCTCTTTGCTAGCCTTATTTCTGTGGAATCTGAGAACAGATATTTCGGATCCCTTTGAAGACTACATGGCCAAAGGAAATATCCTCCTATAACAAAGAGAAAGAAGCTTTCTGAGAAACTTCTTTGTGTTCTGTGAAATCATCTCACAGAGTTACAGCTTTACCCTCAAGAAGCCTTTCGCTAAGACAGTTCTTGTGGAATTGGCAAAGTGATATTTGGAAGCCCTTAGAGGTCTATGGTGAAAAAGGAAATATCCTCAGATGAAATCTGGAAAGAAGCTTCCTGAGAAACTGCTTAGTGTTCTGTTAATTCATCTCACAGAGTTACAGCTGCTTTTCTTGGATCTCTTTGCTAGCCTTATTTCTGTGGAGTCTGAGAACAGATATTTCGGATCCGTTTGAAGACTATAGGGCCAAAGAAAATATCCTCCGAAAACAAAGAGAAAGAAGCTTTCTGAGAAACTTCTTTGTATTCTGTGAAATCATCTCACAGAGTTACAGCTTTCCCCTCAATAAGCCTTTTGCAAAGACAGTTCTTGTGGAATTGGCTAAGTGATATTTGGAAGCCCATAGAGGGCTAGGGTGAAAAAGGAAATATCCTCAGATGAAATCTGGAAAGAAGCTTCCTGAGAAACTGCTTAGTGTTCTATTAATTCATCTCACAGAGTTACATCTGTATTTCGTGGATCTCTTTGCTAGCCTTATTTCTGTGGAATCTGAGAACAGATATTTCGGATCCCTTTGAAGACTATAGGGCCAAAGGAAATATCCTCTGATAACAAAGAGAAAGAAGCTTTCTGAGAAACTTCTTTGTGTTCTGTGAAATCATCTCACAGAGTTACAGCTTTCCCCTCAAGAAACCTTTCGCTAAGAGAGTTCTTGTGGAATTGGCAAAGTGATATTTGGAAGCCCGTAGAGGGCTATGGTGAAAAAGGAAATATCCTCAGATGAAATCTGGAAAGAAGGTTCCTGAGAAACTGCTTAGTGTTCTGTTAATTCATCTCACAGAGTTACATCTGTATTTCTTGGATCTCTTTGCTAGCCTTAATTCTGTGGAATCTGAGAACAGATATTTCGGAACCCTTTGAAGACTACAGGGCCAAAGGAAATATCCTCCGATAACAAAGAGAAAGAAGCCTTCTGAGAAACTTCCTTGTGTTCTGTGAAATCATCTCACAGAGTTACAGCTTTCCTCTCAAGAAGCCATTCGATAAGACAGTTCTTGTGGAATTGGCAAAGTGATATT
Source organism: Macaca nemestrina (assembly GCF_043159975.1). Classification (NCBI taxonomy): domain Eukaryota; kingdom Metazoa; phylum Chordata; class Mammalia; order Primates; family Cercopithecidae; genus Macaca; species Macaca nemestrina. The sequence continues at coordinate 100,524,964 of NC_092138.1, read as the reverse complement.
TGGAACCCCATAGAGGGCTATGGTGAAAAAGGATATATCCTCAGATGAAATCTGGAAAGAAGATTCCTGAGAAACTGCTTAGTGTTCTGTTAATTCAACTCACAGAGTTACTTTTGTATTTCGTGGATATCTTTGCTAGCCTTATTTCTGTGGATTCTGAGAACAGATATTTCGGTTCCCTTTGAAGACCATAGGGCCAAAGGAAATATCCTCCGATAACAAAGAGAAAGAAGCTTTCTGAGAAACTTCTTTGTGTTCTGTGAAATCATCTCAGAGAGATACAGCTTTCCCCTCACGAAGCCTTTCGCTAAGACAGTTCTTGTGGAATTGGCAAAGTGATATTTGGAAGCCCTTAGAGGTCTATGGTGAAAAAGGAAATATCCTCAGATGAAATCTGGAAAGAAGCTTCCTGAGAAACTGCTTAGTGTTCTGTTAATTCATCTCACAGAGTTACAACTGCTTTTCGTGGATATCTTTGCTAGCCTTATTTCTGTGGAATCTGAGAACAGATATTTCGGATCCCTTTGAAGACTATAGGGCCAAAGGAAATATCCTCCGAAAACAAAGAGAAAGAAGCTTTCTGAGAAACTTCTTTGTATTCTGTGAAATCATCTCACAGAGATACAGCTTTCCCCTCAAGAAGCCTTACGCTAAGACAGTTCTTGTGGAATTGGCTAAGTGATATTTGGAATCCCATAGAGGGCTAGGATGAAAAAGAAAATATCCTCAGATGAAATCTGGAAAGAAGCTTCCTGAGCAACTGCTTAGTGTTCTATTAATTCATCTCACAGAGTTTCATCTGTATTTCGTGGATCTCTTTTCTAGCCTTTTTTCTGTGGAATCTGAGAACAGATATTTCGGATCCCTTTGAAGACTACAGGGCCAAAGGAAATATCCTCTGATAACAAAGACAAAGAAGCTTTCTGAGAAACTTCTTTGTGTTCTGTGAAATCATCTCACAGAGTTACAGCTTTCCCCTCAAGAAACCTTTCGCTAAGACAGTTCTTGTGGAATTTGCAAAGTGATATTTGGAAGCCCATAGTGGGCTATGGTGAAAAAGGAAATATCCTCAGATGAAATCTGGAAAGAAGCTTCCTGAGAAACTAATTAGTGTTCTGTTAATTCATCTCACAGAGTTACATCTGTATTTCGTGGATCTCTTGGCTAGCCTTATTTCTGTGGCATCTGAGAACAGATATTTCGGATCCCTTTGAAGACTATAGGGCCAAAGGAAATATCCTCCGATAACAAAGAGAAAGAAGCTTTCTGAGAAACTTGTTTGTGTTCTGTGAAATCATCTCACAGAGTTACAGCTTTCCCCTCAAGAAGCCTTTCGCTAAGACAGTTCTTGTGGAATTGGCAAAGTGATATTTGGAAGCCCTTAGAGGTCTATGGTGAAAAAGGAAATATCCTCAGATGAAATCTGGAATGAAGCTTCCTGAGAAACTGCTTAGTGTTCTGTTAATTCATCTCACAGAGTTACATCTGTATTTCGTGGATCTCTTTGCTAGCCTTATTTCTCTGGAAACTGAGAATAGATATTTCGGATCCCTTTGAAGACTATAGGGCCAAAGGAAATATCTTCCGATAACAAAGAGAAAGAAGCTTTCTGAGAAACTTCTTTGTGTTCTGTGAAATCATCTCACAGAGTTACAGCTTTCCCCTCAAGAAGCCTTTCGCTAAGACAGTTCTTGTGGAATTGGCAAAGTGATATTTGGAAGCCATTAGAGGTCTACGGTGAAAAAGGAAATATCCTCAGATGAAAACTGGAAAGAAGCTTCCTGAGAAACTAATTAGTGTTCTGTTAATTCATCTCACAGTGTTACATCTGTATTTCGTGGATCTCTTGGCTAGCCTTATTTCTGTGGAATCTGAGAACAGATATTTCTGACCCCTTGAAGACTATAGGGCCAAGGAAATATCCTCCCATAACAAAGAGAAAGAAGCTTTCTGAGAAACTTCTTTGTGTTCTGTGAAATCACTCACAGAGTTACAGCTTTCCCCTAAAGAAGCTTTTCGCTAAGACAGTTCTTGTGGAATTGGCAAACTGATATTTGAAATCCCATAGAGGGCTATGGTGAAAAAGGAAATATCCTCAGAAGAAATCTAGAAAGAAGCTTCCTGAGAAACTGCTTAGTGTTCTGTTAATTCGTCTCACAGAGTTTCATCTGTATTTCGTGGATCTCTTTGCTAGCCTTATTTCTGTGGAATCTGAGAACAGATATTTCGGATCCCTTTGAAGACTACAGGGCCAAAGGAAATATCCTCCGATAACAAAGAGAAAGAAGCTTTCTGAGAAACTTCTTTGTGTTCTGTGAAATCATCTCACAGAGTTACAGCTTTCCCCTCAAGAAGCCTTTCGCTAAGACAGTTCTTGTGGAATTGGCAAAGTGATATTTGGAAGACCATAGAGGGCTATGGTGAAAAAGGAAATATCCTCAGAAGAAATCTGGAAAGAAGGTTCCTGAGAAACTGCTTAGTGTTCTGTTAATTCATCTCACAGAGTTACATCTGTATTTCGTGGATCTCTTTGCTAGCCTTATTTCTGTGGAATCTGAGAACTGATATTTCGGATCCCTTTGAAGACCATAGGGCCAAAGGAAATATCCTCCGATAACAAAGAGAAAGAAGCTTTATGAGAAACTTCTTTGTGTTCTGTGAAATCATCTCACAGAGTTACAGCTTTCCCCTCAAGAAGCCTTTTGCTAAGACAGTTCTTGTGGAATTGGCAAAGTGATATTTGGGAGCCCAAAGAGGGCTATTGTGAAAAAGGAAATATCCTCAGATGAAATCTGGAAAGAAGCTTCCTGAGAAACTGCTTAGTGTTCTGTTAATTCATCTCACAGATTTACAACTGCTTTTCTTGGATATCTTTGCTAGCCTTATTTCTGTGGATTCTGAGAACAGATATTTCGGATCCCTTTGAAGACTATAGGGCCAAAGGAAATATACTCCGAAAACAAAGAGAAAGAAGCTTTCTTAGAAACTTCTTTGTATTCTGTGCAATCATCTCACAGAGTTACAGCTTTCCCCTGAAGAAGCCTTTCGCTAAGACAGTTCTTGTGGAATTGGCTAAGTGATATTTGGAAGCCCATAGAGGGCTATGCTGAAAAAGAAAATATCCTCAGATGAAATCTGAAAAGAAGCTTCCTGAGAAACTGCTTAGTGTTCTATTAATTCATCTCACAGAGTTACATCTGTATTTCGTGGATCTCTTTGCTAGCCTTATTTCTGTGGAATCTGAGAACAGATATTTCGGATCCCTTTGAAGACTATAGGACAAAAGGAAATATCCTCTGATAACAAAGACAAAGAAGCTTTCTGAGAAACTTCTTTGTGTTCTGTGAAATCATCTCACAAAGTTACAGCTTTACCCTCAAGAAGCCCTTCGCTAAGACAGTTCTTGTGGAATTGGCAAAGTGATATTTGGAAGCCCTTAGAGGTCTAGGGTGAAAAAGGAAATATCCTCAGATGAAATCTGGAAAGAAGCTTCCTGAGAAATTGCTTAGTGTTCTGTTAATTCATCTCACAGAGTTACAGCTGCTTTTCGTGGATCTCTTTGCTAGCCTTATTTCTGTGGAATCTGAGAACAGATATTTCTGACCCCTTGAAGACTATAGGGCCAAGGAAATATCCTCCCATAACAAAGAGAAAGAAGCTTTCTGAGAAACTTCTTTGTGTTCTGTGAAATCATCTCACAGAGTTACAGCTTTCCCCTCAAGAAGCCTTTCGCTAAGACAGTTCTTGTGGAATTGGCAAAGTGATATTTGGAAGCCCTTAGAGGGCGATGGTGAAAATGGAAATATCCTCAGATGAAATCTGGAAAGAAGCCTCCTGGGAAACTGCTTAGTGTTCTGTTAATTCATCTCACAGAGTTACATCTGTATTTCGTGGATCTCTCTTCTAGCCTTATTTCTGTGGAATCTGAGAACAGATATTTCTGACCCCTTGAAGACTATAGGGCCAAGGAAATATCCTCCGATAACAAAGAGAAAGAAGCTTTCTGAGAAACTTCTTTGTGTTCTGTGAAATCATTCACAGAGTTACAGCTTTCCCCTAAAGAAGCTTTTCGCTAAGACAGTTCTTGTGGAATTGGCAAACTGATATTTGAAAGCCCATACAGGGCTACGATGAAAAAGGAAATATCCTCTGATGAAATCTGGAAAGAGGCTTCCTGAGAAACTGCTTAGTGTTCTGTTAATTCGTCTCACAGAGTTTCATCTGTATTTCGTGGATCTCTTTGCTAGCCTTATTTCTGTGGAATCTGAGAACAGATATTTCGGATCCCTTTGAAGACTATAGGGCCAAAGGAAATATCCTCCGATAACAAAGAGAAAGAAGCTTTCTGAGAAACTTCTTTGTGTTCTGTGAAATCATCTCACAGAGTTACAGCTTTCCCCTCAAGAAACCTTTCGCTAAGAGAGTTCTTGTGGAATTGGCAAAGTGATATTTGGAAGCCCGTAGAGGGCTATGGTGAAAAAGGAAATATCCTCAGATGAAATATGGAAAGAAGGTTCCTGAGAAACTGCTTAGTGTTCTGTTAATTCATCTCACAGAGTTACATCTGTATTTCTTGGATCTCTTTGCTAGCCTTAATTCTGTGGAATCTGAGAACAGATATTTCGGAACCCTTTGAAGACTACAGGGCCAAAGGAAATATCCTCCGATAACAAAGAGAAAGAAGCCTTCTGAGAAACTTCCTTGTGTTCTGTGAAATCATCTCACAGAGTTACAGCTTTCCTCTCAAGAAGCCATTCGATAAGACAGTTCTTGTGGAATTGGCAAAGTGATATTTGGAACCCCATAGAGGGCTATGGTGAAAAAGGATATATCCTCAGATGAAATCTGGAAAGAAGATTCCTGAGAAACTGCTTAGTGTTCTGTTAATTCAACTCACAGAGTTACTTTTGTATTTCGTGGATATCTTTGCTAGCCTTATTTCTGTGGATTCTGAGAACAGATATTTCGGTTCCCTTTGAAGACCATAGGGCCAAAGGAAATATCCTCCGATAACAAAGAGAAAGAAGCTTTCTGAGAAACTTCTTTGTGTTCTGTGAAATCATCTCAGAGAGATACAGCTTTCCCCTCACGAAGCCTTTCGCTAAGACAGTTCTTGTGGAATTGGCAAAGTGATATTTGGAAGCCCTTAGAGGTCTATGGTGAAAAAGGAAATATCCTCAGATGAAATCTGGAAAGAAGCTTCCTGAGAAATTGCTTAGTGTTCTGTTAATTCATCTCACAGAGTTACAGCTGCTTTTCGTGGATCTCTTTGCTAGCCTTATTTCTGTGGAATCTGAGAACAGATATTTCTGACCCCTTGAAGACTATAGGGCCAAGGAAATATCCTCCCATAACAAAGAGAAAGAAGCTTTCTGAGAAACGTCTTTGTGTTCTGTGAAATCATCTCACAGAGTTACAGCTTTCCCCTCAAGAAGCCTTTCGCTAAGACAGTTCTTGTGGAATTGGCAAAGTGATATTTGGAAGCCCTTAGAGGGCGATGGTGAAAATGGAAATATCCTCAGATGAAATCTGGAAAGAAGCCTCCTGGGAAACTGCTTAGTGTTCTGTTAATTCATCTCACAGAGTTACATCTGTATTTCGTGGATCTCTCTTCTAGCCTTATTTCTGTGGAATCTGAGAACAGATATTTCTGACCCCTTGAAGACTATAGGGCCAAGGAAATATCCTCCGATAACAAAGAGAAAGAAGCTTTCTGAGAAACTTCTTTGTGTTCTGTGAAATCATTCACAGAGTTACAGCTTTCCCCTAAAGAAGCTTTTCGCTAAGACAGTTCTTGTGGAATTGGCAAACTGATATTTGAAAGCCCATAGAGGGCTACGATGAAAAAGGAAATATCCTCTGATGAAATCTGGAAAGAGGCTTCCTGAGAAACTGCTTAGTGTTCTGTTAATTCGTCTCACAGAGTTTCATCTGTATTTCGTGGATCTCTTTGCTAGCCTTATTTCTGTGGAATCTGAGAACAGATATTTCGGATCCCTTTGAAGACTATAGGGCCAAAGGAAATATCCTCCGATAACAAAGAGAAAGAAGGTTTCTGAGAAACTTCTTTGTGTTCTGTGAAATCATCTCACAGAGTTACAGCTTTCCCCTCAAGAAACCTTTCGCTAAGAGAGTTCTTGTGGAATTGGCAAAGTGATATTTGGAAGCCCGTAGAGGGCTATGGTGAAAAAGGAAATATCCTCAGATGAAATCTGGAAAGAAGGTTCCTGAGAAACTGCTTAGTGTTCTGTTAATTCATCTCACAGAGTTACATCTGTATTTCTTGGATCTCTTTGCTAGCCTTAATTCTGTGGAATCTGAGAACAGATATTTCGGAACCCTTTGAAGACTACAGGGCCAAAGGAAATATCCTCCGATAACAAAGAGAAAGAAGCCTTCTGAGAAACTTCCTTGTGTTCTGTGAAATCATCTCACAGAGTTACAGCTTTCCTCTCAAGAAGCCATTCGATAAGACAGTTCTTGTGGAATTGGCAAAGTGATATTTGGAACCCCATAGAGGGCTATGGTGAAAAAGGATATATCCTCAGATGAAATCTGGAAAGAAGATTCCTGAGAAACTGCTTAGTGTTCTGTTAATTCAACTCACAGAGTTACTTTTGTATTTCGTGGATATCTTTGCTAGCCTTATTTCTGTGGATTCTGAGAACAGATATTTCGGTTCCCTTTGAAGACCATAGGGCCAAAGGAAATATCCTCCGATAACAAAGAGAAAGAAGCTTTCTGAGAAACTTCTTTGTGTTCTGTGAAATCATCTCAGAGAGATACAGCTTTCCCCTCACGAAGCCTTTCGCTAAGACAGTTCTTGTGGAATTGGCAAAGTGATATTTGGAAGCCCTTAGAGGTCTATGGTGAAAAAGGAAATATCCTCAGATGAAATCTGGAAAGAAGCTTCCTGAGAAACTGCTTAGTGTTCTGTTAATTCATCTCACAGAGTTACAACTGCTTTTCGTGGATATCTTTGCTAGCCTTATTTCTGTGGAATCTGAGAACAGATATTTCGGATCCCTTTGAAGACTATAGGGCCAAAGGAAATATCCTCCGAAAACAAAGAGAAAGAAGCTTTCTGAGAAACTTCTTTGTATTCTGTGAAATCATCTCACAGAGATACAGCTTTCCCCTCAAGAAGCCTTACGCTAAGACAGTTCTTGTGGAATTGGCTAAGTGATATTTGGAATCCCATAGAGGGCTAAGATGAAAAAGAAAATATCCTCAGATGAAATCTGGAAAGAAGCTTCCTGAGCAACTGCTTAGTGTTCTATTAATTCATCTCACAGAGTTTCATCTGTATTTCGTGGATCTCTTTGCTAGCCTTTTTTCTGTGGAATCTGAGAACAGATATTTCGGATCCCTTTGAAGACTACAGGGCCAAAGGAAATATCCTCTGATAACAAAGACAAAGAAGCTTTCTGAGAAACTTCTTTGTGTTCTGTGAAATCATCTCACAGAGTTACAGCTTTCCCCTCAAGAAACCTTTCGCTAAGACAGTTCTTGTGGAATTTGCAAAGTGATATTTGGAAGCCCATAGTGGGCTATGGTGAAAAAGGAAATATCCTCAGATGAAATCTGGAAAGAAGCTTCCTGAGAAACTAATTAGTGTTCTGTTAATTCATCTCACAGAGTTACATCTGTATTTCGTGGATCTCTTGGCTAGCCTTATTTCTGTGGCATCTGAGAACAGATATTTCGGATCCCTTTGAAGACTATAGGGCCAAAGGAAATATCCTCCGATAACAAAGAGAAAGAAGCTTTCTGAGAAACTTGTTTGTGTTCTGTGAAATCATCTCACAGAGTTACAGCTTTCCCCTCAAGAAGCCTTTCGCTAAGACAGTTCTTGTGGAATTGGCAAAGTGATATTTGGAAGCCCTTAGAGGTCTATGGTGAAAAAGGAAATATCCTCAGATGAAATCTGGAATGAAGCTTCCTGAGAAACTGCTTAGTGTTCTGTTAATTCATCTCACAGAGTTACATCTGTATTTCGTGGATCTCTTTGCTAGCCTTATTTCTCTGGAAACTGAGAATAGATATTTCGGATCCCTTTGAAGACTATAGGGCCAAAGGAAATATCTTCCGATAACAAAGAGAAAGAAGCTTTCTGAGAAACTTCTTTGTGTTCTGTGAAATCATCTCACAGAGTTACAGCTTTCCCCTCAAGAAGCCTTTCGCTAAGACAGTTCTTGTGGAATTGGCAAAGTGATATTTGGAAGCCATTAGAGGTCTACGGTGAAAAAGGAAATATCCTCAGATGAAAACTGGAAAGAAGCTTCCTGAGAAACTAATTAGTGTTCTGTTAATTCATCTCACAGTGTTACATCTGTATTTCGTGGATCTCTTGGCTAGCCTTATTTCTGTGGAATCTGAGAACAGATATTTCTGACCCCTTGAAGACTATAGGGCCAAGGAAATATCCTCCCATAACAAAGAGAAAGAAGCTTTCTGAGAAACTTCTTTGTGTTCTGTGAAATCACTCACAGAGTTACAGCTTTCCCCTAAAGAAGCTTTTCGCTAAGACAGTTCTTGTGGAATTGGCAAACTGATATTTGAAATCCCATAGAGGGCTATGGTGAAAAAGGAAATATCCTCAGAAGAAATCTAGAAAGAAGCTTCCTGAGAAACTGCTTAGTGTTCTGTTAATTCGTCTCACAGAGTTTCATCTGTATTTCGTGGATCTCTTTGCTAGCCTTATTTCTGTGGAATCTGAGAACAGATATTTCGGATCCCTTTGAAGACTACAGGGCCAAAGGAAATATCCTCCGATAACAAAGAGAAAGAAGCTTTCTGAGAAACTTCTTTGTGTTCTGTGAAATCATCTCACAGAGTTACAGCTTTCCCCTCAAGAAGCCTTTCGCTAAGACAGTTCTTGTGGAATTGGCAAAGTGATATTTGGAAGACCATAGAGGGCTATGGTGAAAAAGGAAATATCCTCAGAAGAAATCTGGAAAGAAGGTTCCTGAGAAACTGCTTAGTGTTCTGTTAATTCATCTCACAGAGTTACATCTGTATTTCGTGGATCTCTTTGCTAGCCTTATTTCTGTGGAATCTGAGAACTGATATTTCGGATCCCTTTGAAGACCATAGGGCCAAAGGAAATATCCTCCGATAACAAAGAGAAAGAAGCTTTATGAGAAACTTCTTTGTGTTCTGTGAAATCATCTCACAGAGTTACAGCTTTCCCCTCAAGAAGCCTTTTGCTAAGACAGTTCTTGTGGAATTGGCAAAGTGATATTTGGGAGCCCAAAGAGGGCTATTGTGAAAAAGGAAATATCCTCAGATGAAATCTGGAAAGAAGCTTCCTGAGAAACTGCTTAGTGTTCTGTTAATTCATCTCACAGATTTACAACTGCTTTTCTTGGATATCTTTGCTAGCCTTATTTCTGTGGATTCTGAGAACAGATATTTCGGATCCCTTTGAAGACTATAGGGCCAAAGGAAATATACTCCGAAAACAAAGAGAAAGAAGCTTTCTTAGAAACTTCTTTGTATTCTGTGCAATCATCTCACAGAGTTACAGCTTTCCCCTGAAGAAGCCTTTCGCTAAGACAGTTCTTGTGGAATTGGCTAAGTGATATTTGGAAGCCCATAGAGGGCTATGCTGAAAAAGAAAATATCCTCAGATGAAATCTGAAAAGAAGCTTCCTGAGAAACTGCTTAGTGTTCTATTAATTCATCTCACAGAGTTACATCTGTATTTCGTGGATCTCTTTGCTAGCCTTATTTCTGTGGAATCTGAGAACAGATATTTCGGATCCCTTTGAAGACTATAGGACAAAAGGAAATATCCTCTGATAACAAAGACAAAGAAGCTTTCTGAGAAACTTCTTTGTGTTCTGTGAAATCATCTCACAAAGTTACAGCTTTACCCTCAAGAAGCCCTTCGCTAAGACAGTTCTTGTGGAATTGGCAAAGTGATATTTGGAAGCCCTTAGAGGTCTAGGGTGAAAAAGGAAATATCCTCAGATGAAATCTGGAAAGAAGCTTCCTGAGAAATTGCTTAGTGTTCTGTTAATTCATCTCACAGAGTTACAGCTGCTTTTCGTGGATCTCTTTGCTAGCCTTATTTCTGTGGAATCTGAGAACAGATATTTCTGACCCCTTGAAGACTATAGGGCCAAGGAAATATCCTCCCATAACAAAGAGAAAGAAGCTTTCTGAGAAACTTCTTTGTGTTCTGTGAAATCATCTCACAGAGTTACAGCTTTCCCCTCAAGAAGCCTTTCGCTAAGACAGTTCTTGTGGAATTGGCAAAGTGATATTTGGAAGCCCTTAGAGGGCGATGGTGAAAATGGAAATATCCTCAGATGAAATCTGGAAAGAAGCCTCCTGGGAAACTGCTTAGTGTTCTGTTAATTCATCTCACAGAGTTACATCTGTATTTCGTGGATCTCTCTTCTAGCCTTATTTCTGTGGAATCTGAGAACAGATATTTCTGACCCCTTGAAGACTATAGGGCCAAGGAAATATCCTCCGATAACAAAGAGAAAGAAGCTTTCTGAGAAACTTCTTTGTGTTCTGTGAAATCATTCACAGAGTTACAGCTTTCCCCTAAAGAAGCTTTTCGCTAAGACAGTTCTTGTGGAATTGGCAAACTGATATTTGAAAGCCCATACAGGGCTACGATGAAAAAGGAAATATCCTCTGATGAAATCTGGAAAGAGGCTTCCTGAGAAACTGCTTAGTGTTTTGTTAATTCGTCTCACAGAGTTTCATCTGTATTTCGTGGATCTCTTTGCTAGCCTTATTTCTGTGGAATCTGAGAACAGATATTTCGGATCCCTTTGAAGACTATAGGGCCAAAGGAAATATCCTCCGATAACAAAGAGAAAGAAGCTTTCTGAGAAACTTCTTTGTGTTCTGTGAAATCATCTCACAGAGTTACAGCTTTCCCCTCAAGAAACCTTTCGCTAAGAGAGTTCTTGTGGAATTGGCAAAGTGATATTTGGAAGCCCGTAGAGGGCTATGGTGAAAAAGGAAATATCCTCAGATGAAATCTGGAAAGAAGGTTCCTGAGAAACTGCTTAGTGTTCTGTTAATTCATCTCACAGAGTTACATCTGTATTTCTTGGATCTCTTTGCTAGCCTTAATTCTGTGGAATCTGAGAACAGATATTTCGGAACCCTTTGAAGACTACAGGGCCAAAGGAAATATCCTCCGATAACAAAGAGAAAGAAGCCTTCTGAGAAACTTCCTTGTGTTCTGTGAAATCATCTCACAGAGTTACAGCTTTCCTCTCAAGAAGCCATTCGATAAGACAGTTCTTGTGGAATTGGCAAAGTGATATTTGGAACCCCATAGAGGGCTATGGTGAAAAAGGATATATCCTCAGATGAAATCTGGAAAGAAGATTCCTGAGAAACTGCTTAGTGTTCTGTTAATTCAACTCACAGAGTTACTTTTGTATTTCGTGGATATCTTTGCTAGCCTTATTTCTGTGGATTCTGAGAACAGATATTTCGGTTCCCTTTGAAGACCATAGGGCCAAAGGAAATATCCTCCGATAACAAAGAGAAAGAAGCTTTCTGAGAAACTTCTTTGTGTTCTGTGAAATCATCTCAGAGAGATACAGCTTTCCCCTCACGAAGCCTTTCGCTAAGACAGTTCTTGTGGAATTGGCAAAGTGATATTTGGAAGCCCTTAGAGGTCTATGGTGAAAAAGGAAATATCCTCAGATGAAATCTGGAAAGAAGCTTCCTGAGAAATTGCTTAGTGTTCTGTTAATTCATCTCACAGAGTTACAGCTGCTTTTCGTGGATCTCTTTGCTAGCCTTATTTCTGTGGAATCTGAGAACAGATATTTCTGACCCCTTGAAGACTATAGGGCCAAGGAAATATCCTCCCATAACAAAGAGAAAGAAGCTTTCTGAGAAACGTCTTTGTGTTCTGTGAAATCATCTCACAGAGTTACAGCTTTCCCCTCAAGAAGCCTTTCGCTAAGACAGTTCTTGTGGAATTGGCAAAGTGATATTTGGAAGCCCTTAGAGGGCGATGGTGAAAATGGAAATATCCTCAGATGAAATCTGGAAAGAAGCCTCCTGGGAAACTGCTTAGTGTTCTGTTAATTCATCTCACAGAGTTACATCTGTATTTCGTGGATCTCTCTTCTAGCCTTATTTCTGTGGAATCTGAGAACAGATATTTCTGACCCCTTGAAGACTATAGGGCCAAGGAAATATCCTCCGATAACAAAGAGAAAGAAGCTTTCTGAGAAACTTCTTTGTGTTCTGTGAAATCATTCACAGAGTTACAGCTTTCCCCTAAAGAAGCTTTTCGCTAAGACAGTTCTTGTGGAATTGGCAAACTGATATTTGAAAGCCCATAGAGGGCTACGATGAAAAAGGAAATATCCTCTGATGAAATCTGGAAAGAGGCTTCCTGAGAAACTGCTTAGTGTTCTGTTAATTCGTCTCACAGAGTTTCATCTGTATTTCGTGGATCTCTTTGCTAGCCTTATTTCTGTGGAATCTGAGAACAGATATTTCGGATCCCTTTGAAGACTATAGGGCCAAAGGAAATATCCTCCGATAACAAAGAGAAAGAAGGTTTCTGAGAAACTTCTTTGTGTTCTGTGAAATCATCTCACAGAGTTACAGCTTTCCCCTCAAGAAACCTTTCGCTAAGAGAGTTCTTGTGGAATTGGCAAAGTGATATTTGGAAGCCCGTAGAGGGCTATGGTGAAAAAGGAAATATCCTCAGATGAAATCTGGAAAGAAGGTTCCTGAGAAACTGCTTAGTGTTCTGTTAATTCATCTCACAGAGTTACATCTGTATTTCTTGGATCTCTTTGCTAGCCTTAATTCTGTGGAATCTGAGAACAGATATTTCGGAACCCTTTGAAGACTACAGGGCCAAAGGAAATATCCTCCGATAACAAAGAGAAAGAAGCCTTCTGAGAAACTTCCTTGTGTTCTGTGAAATCATCTCACAGAGTTACAGCTTTCCTCTCAAGAAGCCATTCGATAAGACAGTTCTTGTGGAATTGGCAAAGTGATATTTGGAACCCCATAGAGGGCTATGGTGAAAAAGGATATATCCTCAGATGAAATCTGGAAAGAAGATTCCTGAGAAACTGCTTAGTGTTCTGTTAATTCAACTCACAGAGTTACTTTTGTATTTCGTGGATATCTTTGCTAGCCTTATTTCTGTGGATTCTGAGAACAGATATTTCGGTTCCCTTTGAAGACCATAGGGCCAAAGGAAATATCCTCCGATAACAAAGAGAAAGAAGCTTTCTGAGAAACTTCTTTGTGTTCTGTGAAATCATCTCAGAGAGATACAGCTTTCCCCTCACGAAGCCTTTCGCTAAGACAGTTCTTGTGGAATTGGCAAAGTGATATTTGGAAGCCCTTAGAGGTCTATGGTGAAAAAGGAAATATCCTCAGATGAAATCTGGAAAGAAGCTTCCTGAGAAACTGCTTAGTGTTCTGTTAATTCATCTCACAGAGTTACAACTGCTTTTCGTGGATATCTTTGCTAGCCTTATTTCTGTGGAATCTGAGAACAGATATTTCGGATCCCTTTGAAGACTATAGGGCCAAAGGAAATATCCTCCGAAAACAAAGAGAAAGAAGCTTTCTGAGAAACTTCTTTGTATTCTGTGAAATCATCTCACAGAGATACAGCTTTCCCCTCAAGAAGCCTTACGCTAAGACAGTTCTTGTGGAATTGGCTAAGTGATATTTGGAATCCCATAGAGGGCTAAGATGAAAAAGAAAATATCCTCAGATGAAATCTGGAAAGAAGCTTCCTGAGCAACTGCTTAGTGTTCTATTAATTCATCTCACAGAGTTTCATCTGTATTTCGTGGATCTCTTTGCTAGCCTTTTTTCTGTGGAATCTGAGAACAGATATTTCGGATCCCTTTGAAGACTACAGGGCCAAAGGAAATATCCTCTGATAACAAAGACAAAGAAGCTTTCTGAGAAACTTCTTTGTGTTCTGTGAAATCATCTCACAGAGTTACAGCTTTCCCCTCAAGAAACCTTTCGCTAAGACAGTTCTTGTGGAATTTGCAAAGTGATATTTGGAAGCCCATAGTGGGCTATGGTGAAAAAGGAAATATCCTCAGATGAAATCTGGAAAGAAGCTTCCTGAGAAACTAATTAGTGTTCTGTTAATTCATCTCACAGAGTTACATCTGTATTTCGTGGATCTCTTGGCTAGCCTTATTTCTGTGGCATCTGAGAACAGATATTTCGGATCCCTTTGAAGACTATAGGGCCAAAGGAAATATCCTCCGATAACAAAGAGAAAGAAGCTTTCTGAGAAACTTGTTTGTGTTCTGTGAAATCATCTCACAGAGTTACAGCTTTCCCCTCAAGAAGCCTTTCGCTAAGACAGTTCTTGTGGAATTGGCAAAGTGATATTTGGAAGCCCTTAGAGGTCTATGGTGAAAAAGGAAATATCCTCAGATGAAATCTGGAAAGAAGCTTCCTGAGAAACTGCTTAGTGTTCTGTTAATTCATCTCACAGAGTTACATCTGTATTTCGTGGATCTCTTTGCTAGCCTTATTTCTCTGGAAACTGAGAATAGATATTTCGGATCCCTTTGAAGACTATAGGGCCAAAGGAAATATCTTCCGATAACAAAGAGAAAGAAGCTTTCTGAGAAACTTCTTTGTGTTCTGTGAAATCATCTCACAGAGTTACAGCTTTCCCCTCAAGAAGCCTTTCGCTAAGACAGTTCTTGTGGAATTGGCAAAGTGATATTTGGAAGCCCTTAGAGGTCTACGGTGAAAAAGGAAATATCCTCAGATGAAATCTGGAAAGAAGCTTCCTGAGAAACTAATTAGTGTTCTGTTAATTCATCTCACAGTGTTACATCTGTATTTCGTGGATCTCTTGGCTAGCCTTATTTCTGTGGAATCTGAGAACAGATATTTCTGACCCCTTGAAGACTATAGGGCCAAGGAAATATCCTCCCATAACAAAGAGAAAGAAGCTTTCTGAGAAACTTCTTTGTGTTCTGTGAAATCACTCACAGAGTTACAGCTTTCCCCTAAAGAAGCTTTTCGCTAAGACAGTTCTTGTGGAATTGGCAAACTGATATTTGAAATCCCATAGAGGGCTATGGTGAAAAAGGAAATATCCTCAGAAGAAATCTTGAAAGAAGCTTCCTGAGAAACTGCTTAGTGTTCTGTTAATTCGTCTCACAGAGTTTCATCTGTATTTCGTGGATCTCTTTGCTAGCCTTATTTCTGTGGAATCTGAGAACAGATATTTCGGATCCCTTTGAAGACTACAGGGCCAAAGGAAATATCCTCCGATAACAAAGAGAAAGAAGCTTTCTGAGAAACTTCTTTGTGTTCTGTGAAATCATCTCACAGAGTTACAGCTTTCCCCTCAAGAAGCCTTTCGCTAAGACAGTTCTTGTGGAATTGGCAAAGTGATATTTGGAAGCCCATAGAGGGCTATGGTGAAAAAGGAAATATCCTCAGAAGAAATCTGGAAAGAAGGTTCCTGAGAAACTGCTTAGTGTTCTGTTAATTCATCTCACAGAGTTACATCTGTATTTCGTGGATCTCTTTGCTAGCCTTATTTCTGTGGAATCTGAGAACTGATATTTCGGATCCCTTTGAAGACCATAGGGCCAAAGGAAATATCCTCCGATAACAAAGAGAAAGAAGCTTTATGAGAAACTTCTTTGTGTTCTGTGAAATCATCTCACAGAGTTACAGCTTTCCCCTCAAGAAGCCTTTTGCTAAGACAGTTCTTGTGGAATTGGCAAAGTGATATTTGGGAGCCCAAAGAGGGCTATTGTGAAAAAGGAAATATCCTCAGATGAAATCTGGAAAGAAGCTTCCTGAGAAACTGCTTAGTGTTCTGTTAATTCATCTCACAGAGTTACAACTGCTTTTCTTGGATATCTTTGCTAGCCTTATTTCTGTGGATTCTGAGAACAGATATTTCGGATCCCTTTGAAGACTATAGGGCCAAAGGAAATATACTCCGAAAACAAAGAGAAAGAAGCTTTCTTAGAAACTTCTTTGTATTCTGTGCAATCATCTCACAGAGTTACAGCTTTCCCCTGAAGAAGCCTTTCGCTAAGACAGTTCTTGTGGAATTGGCTAAGTGATATTTGGAAGCCCATAGAGGGCTATGCTGAAAAAGAAAATATCCTCAGATGAAATCTGGAAAGAAGCTTCCTGAGAAACTGCTTAGTGTTCTGTTAATTCATCTCACAGTGTTACATCTGTATTTCGTGGATCTCTTTGCGAGCCTTATTTCTGTGGAGTCTGAGAACAGATATTTCGGATCACTTTGAAGACTATAGGGCCAAAGGAAATATCCTCCCATAACAAAGAGAAAGAAGCTTGCTGAGAAACTTCTTTTTGTTCTGTGAACTCATCTCACAGAGATACAGCTTTCCCCTCAAGAAGCCTTTCGCTAAGACAGTTCTTGTGGAATTGGCAAAGTGATATTTGAAGCCCATAGAGGGCTATGGTGAAAAAGGAAATATTCTCAGATGAAATCTGGAAAGAAGCTTCCTGAGAAACTGCTTAGTGTTCTGTTAATTCATCTCACAGAGTTACAGCTGCTTTTCGTGGATCTCTTTGCTAGCCTTATTTCTGTGGAATCTGAGAACAGATATTTCTGACCCCTTGAAGACTATAGGGCCAAGGAAATATCCTCCCATAACAAAGAGAAAGAAGCTTTCTGAGAAACTTCTTTGTGTTCTGTGAAATCATCTCACAGAGTTACAGCTTTCCCCTCAAGAAGCCTTTCGCTAAGACAGTTCTTGTGGAATTGGCAAAGTGATATTTGGAAGCCCTTAGAGGGCGATGGTGAAAATGGAAATATCCTCAGATGAAATCTGGAAAGAAGCCTCCTGGGAAACTGCTTAGTGTTCTGTTAATTCATCTCACAGAGTTACATCTGTATTTCGTGGATCTCTCTTCTAGCCTTATTACTGTGGAATCTGAGAACAGATATTTCTGACCCCTTGAAGACTATAGGGCCAAGGAAATATCCTCCGATAACAAAGAGAAAGAAGCTTTCTGAGAAACTTCTTTGTGTTCTGTGAAATCATTCACAGAGTTACAGCTTTCCCCTAAAGAAGCTTTTCGCTAAGACAGTTCTTGTGGAATTGGCAAACTGATATTTGAAAGCCCATAGAGGGCTACGATGAAAAAGGAAATATCCTCTGATGAAATCTGGAAAGAGGCTTCCTGAGAAACTGCTTAGTGTTCTGTTAATTCGTCTCACAGAGTTTCATCTGTATTTCGTGGATCTCTTTGCTAGCCTTATTTCTGTGGAATCTGAGAACAGATATTTCGGATCCCTTTGAAGACCATAGGGCCAAAGGAAATATCCTCCGATAACAAAGAGAAAGAAGCTTTCTGAGAAACTTCTTTGTGTTCTGTGAAATCATCTCACAGAGTTACAGCTTTCCCCTCAAGAAGCCTTTCGCTAAGACAGTTCTTGTGGAATTGGCAAAGTGATATTTGGGAGCCCATAGAGGGCTATGGTGAAAAAGGAAATATCCTCAGAAGAAATCTGGAAAGAAGGTTCCTGAGAAACTGCTTAGTGTTCTGTTAATTCATCTCACAGAGTTACATCTGTATTTCGTGGATCTCTTTGCTAGCCTTATTTCTGTGGAATCTGAGAACTGATATTTCGGATCCCTTTGAAGACCATAGGGCCAAAGGAAATATCCTCCGATAACAAAGAGAAAGAAGCTTTCTGAGAAACTTCTTTGTGTTCTGTGAAATCATCTCACAGAGTTACAGCTTTCCCCTCAAGAAGCCTTTCGCTAAGACAGTTCTTGTGGAATTGGCAAAGTGATATTTGGGAGCCCAAAGAGGGCTATTGTGAAAAAGGAAATATCCTCAGATGAAATCTGGAAAGAAGCTTCCTGAGAAACTGCTTAGTGTTCTGTTAATTCATCTCACAGAGTTACAACTGCTTTTCTTGGATCTCTTTGCTAGCCATATTTCTGTGGAATCTGAGAACAGATATTTCGGATCCCTTTGAAGACTATAGGGCCAAAGGAAATATCCTCCGAAAACAAGGAGAAAGAAGCTTTCTTAGAAACTTCTTTGTATTCTGTGAAATCATCTCACAGAGTTACAGCTTTCCCCTCAAGAAGCCTTTCGCTAAGACAGTTCTTGTGGAATTGGCAAAGTGATATTTGGAAGCCCATAGAGGGCTAGGGTGAAAAAGGAAATATCCTCAGATGAAATCTGAAAAGAAGCTTCCTGAGAAACTGCTTAGTGTTCTATTAATTCATCTCACAGAGTTACATCTGTATTTCGTGGATCTCTTTGCTAGCCTTATTTCTGTGGAATCTGAGAACAGATATTTCGGATCCCTTTGAAGACTATAGGACAAAAGGAAATATCCTCTGATAACAAAGACAAAGAAGCTTTCTGAGAAACTTCTTTGTGTTCTGTGAAATCATCTCACAGAGTTACAGCTTTCCCCTCAAGAAACCTTTCGCTAAGACAGTTCTTGTGGAATTGGCAAAGGGATATTTGGAAGCCCATAGAGGGCTATGGTGAAAAAGGAAATATCCTCAGATGAAATCTGGAAAGAAGCTTCCTGAGAAACTGCTTAGTGTTCTGTTAATTCATCTCACAGAGTTACATCTGTATTTCGTGGATCTCTTGGCTAGCCTTATTTCTGTGACATCTGAGAACAGATATTTCGAATCCCTTTGAAGACTATTTGGCCAAAGGAAATATCTTCCCATAACAAAGAGAAAGAAGCTTTCTGAGAAACTTCTTTGTGTTCTGTGAAATCATCTCACAGAGTTACAGCTTTCCCCTCAAGAAGCCTTTCGCTAAGACAGTTCTTGTGGAATTGGCAAAGTGATATTTGGAAGCCCATAGAGGGCTATGGTGAAAATGGAAATATCCTCAGATGAAATCTGGAAAGAAGCCTCCTGGGAAACTGCTTAGTGTTCTTTTAATTCATCTCACAGAGTTACATCTGTATTTCGTGGATCTCTCTTCTAGCCTTATTTCTGTGGAATCTGAGAACAGATATTTCTGACCCCTTGAAGACTATAGGGCCATGGAAATATCCTCCGATAACAAAGAGAAAGAAGCTTTCTGAGAAACTTCTTTGTGTTCTGTGAAATCATTCACAGAGTTACAGCTTTCCCCTAAAGAAGCTTTTCGCTAAGACAGTTCTTGTGGAATTGGCAAACTGATATTTGAAAGCCCATAGAGGGCTACGGTGAAAAAGGAAATATCCTCTGATGAAATCTGGAAAGAAGCTTCCTGAGAAACTGCTTAGTGTTCTGTTAATTCGTCTCACAGAGTTTCATCTGTATTTCGTGGATCTCTTTGCTAGCCTTATTTCTGTGGAATCTGAGAACAGATATTTCGGATCCCTTTGAAGACTATAGGGCCAAAGGAAATATCCTCCGATAACAAAGAGGAAGAAGCTTTCTGAGAAACTTCTTTGTGTTCTGAGAAATTATCTCACAGAGTTACAGCTTTCCCCTCAAGAAGCCTTTCGCTAGGTCAGTTCTTGTGGAAATGGCAAAGTGATATTTGGAAGCCCATAGAGGGCTATGGTGAAAAAGGAAATGTCCTCAGAAGAAATCTGGAAAGAAGCTTCCTGAGAAACTGCTTAGTGTTCTGTTAATTCATCTCACAGAGTTACATCTGTATTTCGTGGATCTCTTGGCTAGCCTTATTTCTGTGGCATCTGAGAACAGATATTTCGGATCCCTTTGATGACTATAGGGCCAAAGGAAATATCCTCTGATAACAAAGACAAAGAAGCTTTCTGAGAAACTTCTTTGTGTTCTGTGAAATCACTCACAGAGTTACAGCTTTCCCCTAAAGAAGCTTTTCGCTAAGACAGTTCTTGTGGAATTGGCAAACTGATATTTGAAAGCCCATAGAGGGCAACGGTGAAAAAGGAAACATCCTCTGATGAAATCTGGAAAGAAGTTTCCTGAGAAACTGCTTAGTGTTCTGTTAATTCGTCTCACAGAGTTTCATCTGTATTTCGTGGATCTCTTTGCTAGCCTTATTTCTGTGGAATCTGAGAACAGATATTTCGGATCCCTTTGAATACTATAGGGCTAAAGGAAATATCCTCCGATAACAAAGAGAAAGAAGCTTTCTGAGAAACTTCTTTGTGTTCTGAGAAATTATCTCAGAGAGTTACAGCTTTCCCCTCAAGAAGCCTTTCGCTAAGACAGTTCTTGTGGAATTGGCAAAGTGATATTTGGAAGCCCATAGAGGGCTATGGTGAAAAAGGAAATATCCTCAGAAGAAATCTGGAAAGAATCTTCCTGAACAAACTGCTTAGTGTTCTGTTAATTCATCTCACAGAGTTTCATCTGTATTTCGTGGATCTCTTTGCTAGCCTTATTTCTGTGGAATCTGAGAACAGATATTTCGGATCCCTTTGAAGACTACAGGGCCAAAGGAAATATCCTCCGATAACAAAGAGAAAGAAGCTTTCTGAGAAACTTCTTTGTGTTCTGTGAAATCATCTCACAGAGTTACAGCTTTCCCCTCAAGAAGCCTTTCGCTATGACAGTTCTTGTGGAATTGGCAAAGTGATATTTGGAAGCCCATAGAGGGCTATGGTGAAAAAGGAAATATCCTCAGAAGAAATCTGGAAAGAAGCTTCCTGAGAAACTGCTTAGTGTTCTGTTAATTCATCTCACAGAGTTACATCTGTATTCCGTGGATCTCTTTGCTAGCCTTATTTCTGTGGAATCTGAGAACTGATATTTCGGATCCCTTTGAAGACCATAGGGCCAAAGGAAATATCCTCCGATAACAAAGAGAAAGAAGCTTTCTGAGAAACTTCTTTGTGTTCTGTGAAATCATCTCACAGAGTTACAGCTTTCCCCTCAAGAAGCCTTTTGCTAAGACAGTTCTTGTGGAATTGGCAAAGTGATATTTGGGAGCCCAAAGAGGGCTATTGTGAAAAAGGAATTATCCTCAGATGAAATCTGGAAAGAAGCTTCCTGAGAAACTGCTTAGTGTTCTGTTAATTCATCTCACAGAGTTACAACTGCTTTTCTTGGATCTCTTTGCTAGCCTTATTTCTGTGGATTCTGAGAACAGATATTTCGGATCCCTTTGAAGACTATAGGGCCAAAGGAAATATCCTCCGAAAACAAAGAGAAAGAAGCTTTCTTAGAAACTTCTTTGTATTCTGTGCAATCATCTCACAGAGTTACAGCTTTCCCCTCAAGAAGCCTTTCGCTAAGACAGTTCTTGTGGAATTGGCAAAGTGATATTTGGAAGCCCATAGAGGGCTAGGGTGAAAAAGGAAATATCCTCAGATGAAATCTGAAAAGGACCTTCCTGAGAAACTGCTTAGTGTTCTATTAATTCATCTCACAGAGTTACATCTGTATTTCGTGGATCTCTTTGCTAGCCTTATTTCTGTGGAATCTGAGAACAGATATTTCGGATCCCTTTGAAGACTATAGGACAAAAGGTAATATCCTCCGATAACAAAGACAAAGAAGCTTTCTGAGAAACTTCTTTGTGTTCTGTGAAATCATCTCAAAGAGTTACAGCATTCCCCTAAAGAAGCCTTTTGCTAAGACAGTTCTTGTGGAATTGGCAAAGTGATATTTGGGAGCCCACAGAGGGCTATTGTGAAAAAGGATATATCCTCACATGAAATCTGGAAAGAAGCTTTCTGAGAAACTGCTTAGTGTTCTCTTAATTCATCTCACAGAGTTACATCTGTATTTCGTGGATCTCTTTGCTAGCCTTATTTCTGTGGAATCTGAGAACAGATATTTCGGATCCCTTTGAAGACTACATGGCCAAAGGAAATATCCTCGTATAACAAAGAGAAAGAAGCTTTCTGAGAAACTTCTTTGTGTTCTGTGAAATCATCTCACAGAGTTACAGCTTTCCCCTCAAGAAGCCTTTCGCTAAGACAGTTCTTGTGGAATTGGCAAAGTGATATTTGGAAGAACAAAGAGGGCTATGGTGAAAAAGGAATTACCCTCAGATGAAATCTGGAAAGAATCTTTCTGAGAAACTGCTTAGTGTTCTCTTAATTCATCTCACAGTGTTACATCTGTATTTCGTGGATCTCTTTGCGAGCCTTATTTCTGTGGAATCTGAGAACAGATATTTCGGATCCCTTTGAAGACTAATGGTCCAAAGGAAATATCCTCCGATAACAAAGAGAAAGAAGCTTTCTGAGAACTTCTTTGTGTTCTGTGAAATCATTTCAAAGAGTTACAGCTTACCCCTCAAGAAGACTTTCGCTAAGACAGTTCTTGTGGAATTGGCAAAGTGATATTTGGAAGCCCTTAGAGGGCTATGGTGAAAAAGGAAATATCCTCAGATGAAATATGGAAAGAAGCTTCCTGAGAAACTGCTTAGTGTTCTGTTAATTCATGTCACAGAGTTACATCTGTAATTCGTGGATCTCTTTGCTGGCCTTATTTCTGTGGAATCTGAGAACAGATATTTCGGATCCCTTTGAAGACTCTAGGGCCAAAGGAAATATCCTCCTATAACAAAGAAAAAGAAGCTTTCTGAGAAACTTCTTTGTGTTCTGTGAAATCATCTCACAGAGTTACAGCTTTCCCTTCAAGAAGCCTTTCACTAAGACAGTTCTTTTGGAATTGGCAAGTGATAATTGTAAGCCCATAGAGGGCTACGGTGAAAAAAAAAATATCCTCAGATGAAATCTGGAAAGAAGCTTCCTGAGAAACTGCTTAGTGTTCTGTTAATTCATCTCACAGAGTTACAACTGTATTTCGTGGATCTCTTTGCTAGCCTTATTTCTGTGGAATCTGAGAACAGATATTTCGGATCCCTTTGCAGACTATTGGGCCAAACGATATATCCTCCGATAACAAAGAGAAAGAAACTTTCTGAGAATCTTCTTTGTGTTCTGTGAAATCATCTGAAAGAGTTACAGCTTTCCCCTCAAGAAGCCTATCGCTAAGACAGTTCTTGTGGAATTGGCAAAGTGATATTTGGAAGCCCATAGAGGGCTATGGTGAAAAAGGAAATATCCTCAGATGAAATCTGGTAAGAAGCTTTCTGAGAAACTGCTTAGTGTTCTGTTAATTCATCTCACAGACTTACATCAGTATTTCGTGGATCTCTTTGTTAGCCTTTTTTTTTGTGGAAACTGTGAACAGATATTTCGGATCCCTTTGAAGACCATAGGGCCAAAGGAAATATCCTCCGATAACAAAGAGAAAGAAGCTTTCTGAGAAACTTCTTTGTGTTCTGTGAAATCATCTCACAGAGTTACAGCTTTCCCCTCAAGAAACCTTTCGCTAAGACAATTCTTAGGGAATTGGCAAAGTGATATTTGGAAGCCCATAGAGGGCTATGCTGAAAAAGGAAATATCCTCAGATGAAATCTGGAAAGAAGCTTCCTGAGAAACTGCTTAGTGTTCTGTTAATTCATCTCACAGAGTTACATCTGTATTTCGTGGATCTCTTTGCTAGCCTTATTTCTGTGGAATCTGAGAACAGATATTTCGGATCTCTTTGAAGACTATAGGGCCAAAGGAAATATCCTCCAAAAACAAAGGGAAAGAAGCTTTCTGAGAAACTTCTTTATGTTCTGTGAAATCATCTCACAGAGATACAGATTTCCCCTCAAGAAGCCTTTCGCTGAGACAGTTCTTGTGGAATTGGCAAAGTGATATTTGGAAGCCCATAGAGGGCTATGGTGAAAAAGGAAATATCCTCAGATGAAATCTGGAAAGAAGCTTCCTGAGAAACTGCTCTGTGATGTGTGACTTCCACTCAAAGAGTTACATCTGTATTTCGTGGATCTCTTTGCTAGCCCTATTTCTGTGGAATCTGAGAACAGATATTTCGGATGTCTTTGAAGACTACAGGGCCAAAGGAAATATCCTCCGATAACAAAGAGAAAGAAGCTTTCTGAGAAACTTCTTTGTGTTCTGTGAAATCATCTCACACAGTTACAGCTTTTCTCTCAAGAAGCCTTTCGCTAAGACAGTTCTTGTGGAATTGGCAAAGTGATATTTGGAAGCCCATAGAGGGCTAGGGTGAAAAAGGAAATATCCTCAGATGAAATCTGGAAAGAAGCTTCCTGAGAAACTCTTAGTGTTCTGTTAATTCATGTCACAGAGTTACATCTGTATTTCGTGGATGTCTTTGCTAGACTTTTTTCTGTGGAATCTGAGAACAGATATTTCGGATCCCTTTGAAGACCATAGGGCCAAAGGAAATATCCTCCGATAACAAAGAGAAAGAAGCTTTCTGAGAAACTTCTTTGTGTTCTGTGAAATCATCTCACAGAGTTACAGCTTTCCCCTCAAGAAGCCTTTCGCTAAGACAGTTCTTGTGGAATTGGCAAAGTGATATTTGGAAGCCCATAGAGGGCTATGCTGAAAAAGAAAATATCCTCAGATGAAATCTGGAAAGAAGCTTCCTGAGAAACTGCTTAGTGTTCTGTTAATTCATCTCACAGAGTTACATCTGTATTTCGTGGATCTCTTTGCTAGCCTTATTTCTGTGGAATCTGAGAACAGATATTTCAGATCCCTTTGAAGACCATAGGGCCAAAGGAAATATCCTCCGAAAACAAAGAGAAAGAAGCTTTCTGAGAAACTTCTTTGTGTTCTGTGAAATCATCTCCCAGAGTTACAGCTTTCCCCTCAAAAAGCCTTTCGCTAAGACAGTTCTTCTGGAATTGGCAAAGTGATATTTGGAAGCCCATAGAGGGCTATGGTGAAAAAGGAAATATCCTCAGATGAAATCTGGAAAGAAGCTTCCTGAGAAACTGCTTAGTGTTCTGTTAATTCATCTCACGGAATTACATCTGTATTTCGTGGATCTCTTTGCTAGTTTATTTCTGTGGAATCTGAGAACAGATATCTCGGATCCCTTTGAAGACCATAGGGCCAAAGGAAATATCCTCCGATAACAATGAGAAAGAAGCTTTCTGAGAAACTTCTTTGTGTTCTCTGAAATCATCTCACAGACTTACAGCTTTCCCCTCAAGAAGCCTTTCGCTAAGACAGTTTTTGTGGAATTGGCAAAGTGATATTTGGAAGCCCTTAGAGGGCTATGGTGAAAAATGAAATATCCTCAGATGAAATCTGGAAAGAAGCTTCCTGAGAAACTGCTTAGTGTTCTGTTAATTCATCTCACAGAGTTACATCTGTATTTCGTGGATCTCTTTGCTAGCCTTATTTCTGTGGAATCTGAGAACACATATCCAGGATCCCTTTGAAGACTACAGGGCCAAAGGAAATATCCTCCGATAACAAAGAGAAAGAAGCTTTCTGAGAAACTTCTTTGTGTTCTGTGAAATCATCTCACATAGTTACAGCTCTGCCCTCAAGAAGCCTTTCACTAAGACAGTTCTTGTGGAATTGGCCAAGTGATATTTGGAAGCCCATAGAGGGCTATGGTGAAAATGGAAATATCCTCAGATGAATTCTGGAAAGAAGCTTTCTTAGAAACTGCTTAGTGTTCTGTTAATTCATCTCACAGAGTTACATCAGTATTTCGTGGATCTCTTTGCTAGCCTTTTTTCTGTGGAAACTGAGAAAAGATATTTCGGATCTCTTTGAAGATCATAGGGCCAAAGGAAATATCCTCCGATAACAAAGAGAAAAAAGCTTTATGAGAAACTTCTTTGTGTTCTGTGAAATCATCTCACATAGTTACAGCTTTCCCCTCAAGAAACCTTTCGCTAAGACAGTTCTTAGGGAATTGGCAAAGTGATATTTGGAAGCCCATAGAGGGCTATGCTGAAAAAGGAAATATCCTCAGATGAAATCTGGAAAGAACCTTGCTGAGAAACTGCTTAGTGTTCTATTAATTCATCTGACAGAGTTACATCTGTATTTCGTGGATCTCTTTGCAGCCTTATTTCTGTGGAATCTGAGAACAGATATTTCGGATCCCTTTGAAGACTATAGGGCCAAAGGAAATATCCTCCTATAACAAAGAGAAAGAATCTTTCTGAGAAACTTCTTTGTGTTCTGTAAAATCATCTCACAGAGATACAGCTTTTCCCTCAAGAAGCCTTTCGCTAAGACAGTTCTTGTGGAATTGGCAAAGTGATATTTGTAAGCCCATAGAGGGCTACGGTGAAAAAGGAAATATCCTCAGATGAAATCTGGAAAGAAGCTTCTTGAGAATCTGATTAGTGTTCTGTTAATTCATCTCACAGACTTACAACTGTATTTCGTGGATCTCTTTGCTAGCCTTATTTCTGTGGAATCTGAGAATAGATATTTTGGATCCCTTTGCAGACTATTGGGCCAAAGGATAGATCCTCCAATAACAAAGAGAAAGAAGCTTTCTGAAAAACTTCTTTGTGTTCTGTGAAATCATCTCAAATTGTTACAGCTTTCCCCTCAAGAAGCCTTTCCCTAAGACAGTTCTTGTGGAATTGGCAAAGTGATATTTGGAAGCCCTTAGAGGGCTATGGTGAAAATGGAAATATCCTCAGATGAAATCTGGAAAGAAGCCTCCTGGGAAACTGCTTAGTGTTCTGTTAATTCGTCTCACAGAGTTTCATCTGTATTTCTTGGATCTCTTTGCTAGCCTTATTTCTGTGGAATCCGAGAACAGATATTTTGGATCCCTTTGAAGATTATAGGGCCAAAGGAAATATCCTCCGATAACAAAGAGAAAGAAGCTTTCTGAGAAACTTCTTTGTGTTCTGTGAAATCATCTCAAAGAGTTACAGCATTCCCCTAAAGAAGCCTTTTGCTAAGACAGTTCTTGTGGAATTGGCAAAGTGATATTTGGGAGCCCACAGAGGGCTATTGTGAAAAAGGATATATCCTCACATGAAATCTGGAAAGAAGCTTTCTGAGAAACTGCTTAGTGTTCTCTTAATTCATCTCACAGAGTTCCATCTGTATTTCGTGGATCTCTTTGCTAGCCTTATTTCTGTGGAATCTGAGAACAGATATTTCGGATCCCTTTGAAGACTACATGGCCAAAGGAAATATCCTCGTATAACAAAGAGAAAGAAGCTTTCTGAGAAACTTCTTTGTGTTCTGTGAAATCGTCTCACAGAGTTACAGCTTTCCCCCTAAGAAGCCTTTCGCTAAGACAGTTCTTGTGGAATTTGCAAAGTGATATTTGGAAGCCCATAGTGGGCTATGGTGAAAAAGGAATTATCCTCAGATGAAATCTGCAAAGAATCTTTCTGAGAAACTGTTTAGTGTTCTGTTAATTCATCTCACAGAGTTACATCTGTATTTTGTGGATCTCTTTGCTAGCCTTATTTCTGTGGAATCTGAGAACAGATATTTCGGATCCCTTTGAAGACAATAGGGCCAAAGGAAATATACTCCGATAACAAAGAGAAAGAAGCTTTCTGAGAACTTCTTTGTGTTCTGTGAAATCATCTCACAGAGTTACAGCTTTCCCCTCAAGAAGACTTTCTCTAAGACAGTTCTTGTGGAATTGGCAATGTGGTATTTGGAAGCCCATAGAGGGCTGTGGTGTAAAAGGAAATATCCTCAGTTGAAATCTGGAATGAAGCTTCCTGAGAAACTGCTTAGTGTTCTGTTAATTCATCTCACAGAGTTACATCTGTATTTCGTGGATCTCTTTGCTAGCCTTATTTCTGTGGAATCTGAGAACAGATATTTCGGATCCCTTGGACGACTATTGGGCCAAAGGAAATATCCTCCGATAACAAAGAGAAAGAAGCTTTCTGAGAAACTTCTTTGTGTTCTGTGAAATCATCTCACAGAGTTACAGCTTTCCCCTCAAGAAGCCTTTCGCTAAGACAGTTCTTGTGGAATTGGCAAAGTGATATTTGGAAGCCCATAGAGGGCCATGGTGAAAAAGGATATATTCTAGGACGAAATCTGTTAAGAAGCTTCCTTAGAAAGTGCTTAGTGTTCTGTTAATTCATCTCACAAAGTTACATCTGTATTTCGTGGATCTCTTTGCTAGCCTTATTTCTGTGGAATCTGCGAACAGATATTTCGGATCCCTTTGAAGACTATAGGGCCAAAGGAAATATCCTCCGATAACAAAGAGAAAGAAGCTTTCTGAGAAACTTCTTTGTGTTCTGTGAAATAATCTCACAGAGTTACAGCTTTCCCCTCAAGAAAACTTTCGCTAAGACAGTTCTTGTGGAATTGGCAAAGTGATATTTGGAAGTCCCCAGAGGGCTATGGTGAAAAAGGATATATCCTCAGATGAAATCTGGAAAGAAGCTTCCTGAGAAATTGCTTAGTGTTCTGTTAATTCATCTCACAGTGTTACATCTGTATTTCGTGGATCTCTTTGCTAGCCTTATTTCTGTGGAATCTGAGAACAGATATTTCAGATCCGTTTGAACACAATAGGGCCAAAGGAAATATCCTCCGATAACAAAGAGAAGGAAGCTTTCTGAGAAACTTCTTTGTGTTCTGTGAAATCATCTCACAGAGTTACAGCTTTCCCCTCAAGAAGCCTTTCGCTAAGACAGTTCTTGTGGAATTGGCAAAGTGATATTTGGAAGCCCATAGGGGCCAATGGTGAAAAAGGAAATATCCTCAGATGAAATCTGGAAAGAAGGTTCCTGAGAAACTGCTCTGTGATGTGTGACTTCCACTCACAGTGTTACATCTGTATTTCGTGGATCTGTTTGCTAGCCTTATTTCTGTGGAATCTGAGAACAGATATTTCGGAACACCTTTGAAGACAACAGGGCCAAAGGAAATATCCAACTATAACAAAGAGAAAGAAGCTTTCTGAGAAACTTCTTTGTGTTCTGTGAAATCATCTCACAGAGTTACAGCTTTCCCCTCAAGAAGCCTTTCGCTAAGACTGTTTTTGTGGAATTGGCAAAGTGATATTTGGAAGCCCAAAGAGGGCTATGGTGAAAAAGGAATTACCCTCAGATGAAATCTGGAAAGAATCTTTCTGAGAAACTGCTTAGTGTTCTCTTAATTCATCTCACAGTGTTACATCTGTATTTCGTGGATCTCTTTGCGAGCCTTATTTCTGTGGAATCTGAGAACAGATATTTCGGATCCCTTTGAAGACTAATGGTCCAAAGGAAATATCCTCCGATAACAAAGAGAAAGAAGCTTTCTGAGAACTTCTTTGTGTTCTGTGAAATCATTTCAAAGAGTTACAGCTTACCCCTCAAGAAGACTTTCGCTAAGACAGTTCTTGTGGAATTGGCAAAGTGATATTTGGAAGCCCTTAGAGGGCTATGGTGAAAAAGGAAATATCCTCAGATGAAATCTGGAAAGAAGCTTCCTGAGAAACTGCTTAGTGTTCTGTTAATTCATGTCACAGAGTTACATCTGTAATTCGTGGATCTCTTTGCTAGCCTTATTTCTGTGGAATCTGAGAACAGATATTTCGGATCCCTTTGAAGACTCTAGGGCCAAAGGAAATATCCTCCTATAACAAAGAAAAAGAAGCTTTCTGAGAAACTTCTTTGTGTTCTGTGAAATCATCTCACAGAGTTACAGCTTTCCCTTCAAGAAGCCTTTCACTAAGACAGTTCTTTTGGAATTGGCAAGTGATAATTGTAAGCCCATAGAGGGCTACGGTGAAAAAAAAAATATCCTCAGATGAAATCTGGAAAGAAGCTTCCTGAGAAACTGCTTAGTGTTCTGTTAATTCATCTCACAGAGTTACAACTGTATTTCGTGGATCTCTTTGCTAGCCTTATTTCTGTGGAATCTGAGAACAGATATTTCGGATCCCTTTGCAGACTATTGGGCCAAACGATATATCCTCCGATAACAAAGAGAAAGAAACTTTCTGAGAATCTTCTTTGTGTTCTGTGAAATCATCTGAAAGAGTTACAGCTTTCCCCTCAAGAAGCCTATCGCTAAGACAGTTCTTGTGGAATTGGCAAAGTGATATTTGGAAGCCCATAGAGGGCTATGGTGAAAAAGGAAATATCCTCAGATGAAATCTGGTAAGAAGCTTTCTGAGAAACTGCTTAGTGTTCTGTTAATTCATCTCACAGACTTACATCAGTATTTCGTGGATCTCTTTGTTAGCCTTTTTTTTTGTGGAAACTGTGAACAGATATTTCGGATCCCTTTGAAGACCATAGGGCCAAAGGAAATATCCTCCGATAACAAAGAGAAAGAAGCTTTCTGAGAAACTTCTTTGTGTTCTGTGAAATCATCTCACAGAGTTACAGCTTTCCCCTCAAGAAACCTTTCGCTAAGACAATTCTTAGGGAATTGGCAAAGTGATATTTGGAAGCACATAGAGGGCTATGCTGAAAAAGGAAATATCCTCAGATGAAATCTGGAAAGAAGCTTCCTGAGAAACTGCTTAGTGTTCTGTTAATTCATCTCACAGAGTTACATCTGTATTTCGTGGATCTCTTTGCTAGCCTTATTTCTGTGGAATCTGAGAACAGATATTTCGGAACACCTTTGAAGACAACAGGGCCAAAGGAAATATCCAACTATAACAAAGAGAAAGAAGCTTTCTGAGAAACTTCTTTGTGTTCTGTGAAATCATCTCACAGAGTTACAGCTTTCCCCTCAAGAAGCCTTTCGCTAAGACAGTTTTTGTGGAATTGGCAAAGTGATATTTGGAAGAACAAAGAGGGCTATGGTGAAAAAGGAATTACCCTCAGATGAAATCTGGAAAGAATCTTTCTGAGAAACTGCTTAGTGTTCTCTTAATTCATCTCACAGTGTTACATCTGTATTTCGTGGATCTCTTTGCTAGCCTTATTTCTGTGGAATCTGAGAACAGATATTTCGGATCCCTTTGACGACTATTGGGCCAAAGGAAATATCCTCCGATAACAAAGAGAAAGAAGCTTTCTGAGAAACTTCTTTGTGTTCTGTGAAATAATCTCACAGAGTTACAGCTTTCCCCTCAAGAAGCCTTTCGCTAAGACAGTTCTTGTGGAATTGGCAAAGTGATATTTGGAAGCTCATAGAAGGCCATGGTGAAAAAGGATATATTCTAGGACGAAATCTGTTAAGAAGCTTCCTTAGAAACTGCTTAGTGTTCTGTTAATTCATCTCACAGAGTTACATCTGTATTTCGTGGATCTCTTTGCTAGCCTTATTTCTGTGGAATCTGCGAACAGATATTTCGGATCCCTTTGAAGACTATAGGGCCAAAGGAAATATCCTCCGATAACAAAGAGAAAGAAGCTTTCTGAGAAACTTCTTTGTGTTCTGTGAAATAATCTCACAGAGTTACAGCTTTCCCCTCAAGAAAACTTTCGCTAAGACAGTTCTTGTGGAATTGGCAAAGTGATATTTGGAAGTCCCTAGAGGGCTATGGTGAAAAAGGATATATCCTCAGATGAAATCTGGAAAGAAGCTTCCTGAGAAATTGCTTAGTGTTCTGTTAATTCATCTCACAGTGTTACATCTGTATTTCGTGGATCTCTTTGCTAGCCTTATTTCTGTGGAATCTGAGAACAGATATTTCGGATCCGTTTGAACACAATAGGGCCAAAGGAAATATCCTCCGATAACAAAGAGAAGGAAGCTTTCTGAGAAACTTCTTTGTGTTCTGTGAAATCATCTCACAGAGTTACAGCTTTCCCCTCAAGAAGCCTTTCGCTAAGACAGTTTTTGTGGAATTGGCAAAGTGATATTTGGAAGCCCAAAGAGGGCTATGGTGAAAAAGGAATTACCCTCAGATGAAATCTGGAAAGAATCTTTCTGAGAAACTGCTTAGTGTTCTCTTAATTCATCTCACAGTGTTACATCTGTATTTCGTGGATCTCTTTGCGAGCCTTATTTCTGTGGAATCTGAGAACAGATATTTCGGATCCCTTTGAAGACTAATGGTCCAAAGGAAATATCCTCCGATAACAAAGAGAAAGAAGCTTTCTGAGAACTTCTTTGTGTTCTGTGAAATCATTTCAAAGAGTTACAGCTTACCCCTCAAGAAGACTTTCGCTAAGACAGTTCTTGTGGAATTGGCAAAGTGATATTTGGAAGCCCTTAGAGGGCTATGGTGAAAAAGGAAATATCCTCAGATGAAATATGGAAAGAAGCTTCCAGAGAAACTGCTTAGTGTTCTGTTAATTCATGTCACAGAGTTACATCTGTAATTCGTGGATCTCTTTGCTAGCCTTATTTCTGTGGAATCTGAGAACAGATATTTCGGATCCCTTTGAAGACTCTAGGGCCAAAGGAAATATCCTCCGATAACAAAGAAAAAGAAGCTTTCTGAGAAACTTCTTTGTGTTCTGTGAAATCATCTCACAGAGTTACAGCTTTCCCTTCAAGAAGCCTTTCACTAAGACAGTTCTTTTGGAATTGGCAAGTGATAATTGTAAGCCCATAGAGGGCTACGGTGAAAAAAAAAATATCCTCAGATGAAATCTGGAAAGAAGCTTCCTGAGAAACTGCTTAGTGTTCTGTTAATTCATCTCACAGAGTTACAACTGTATTTCGTGGATCTCATTCCTAGCCTTATTTCTGTGGAATCTGAGAACAGATATTTCGGATCCCTTTGCAGACTATTGGGCCAAACGATATATCCTCCGATAACAAAGAGAAAGAAACTTTCTGAGAATCTTCTTTGTGTTCTGTGAAATCATCTGAAAGAGTTACAGCTTTCCCCTCAAGAAGCCTATCGCTAAGACAGTTCTTGTGGAATTGGCAAAGTGATATTTGGAAGCCCATAGAGGGCTATGGTGAAAAAGGAAATATCCTCAGATGAAATCTGGTAAGAAGCTTTCTGAGAAACTGCTTAGTGTTCTGTTAATTCATCTCACAGACTTACATCAGTATTTCGTGGATCTCTTTGTTAGCCTTTTTTTTTGTGGAAACTGTGAACAGATATTTCGGATCCCTTTGAAGACCATAGGGCCAAAGGAAATATCCTCCGATAACAAAGAGAAAGAAGCTTTCTGAGAAACTTCTTTGTGTTCTGTGAAATCATCTCACAGAGTTACAGCTTTCCCCTCAAGAAACCTTTCGCTAAGACAATTCTTAGGGAATTGGCAAAGTGATATTTGGAAGCCCATAGAGGGCTATGCTGAAAAAGGAAATATCCTCAGATGAAATCTGGAAAGAAGCTTCCTGAGAAACTGCTTAGTGTTCTGTTAATTCATCTCACAGAGTTACATCTGTATTTCGTGGATCTCTTTGCTAGCCTTATTTCTGTGGAATCTGAGAACAGATATTTCGGATCTCTTTGAAGACTATAGGGCCAAAGGAAATATCCTCCAAAAACAAAGTTAAAGAAGCTTTCTGAGAAACTTCTTTATGTTCTGTGAAATCATCTCACAGAGATACAGATTTCCCCTCAAGAAGCCTTTCGCTGAGACAGTTCTTGTGGAATTGGCAAAGTGATATTTGGAAGCCCATAGAGGGCTACGGTGACAAAGGAAATATCCACAGATGAAATCTGGAAATAAGTTTTCTGAGAAAGTGCTCTGTGATGTGTGACTTCCACTCACAATGTTACATCTGTATTTCGTGGATCTCTTTGCTAGCCCTATTTCTGTGGAATCTGAGAACAGATATTTCGGATCCCTTTGAAGACTATAGGGCCAAAGGAAATATCCTCCGATAACAAAGAGAAAGAAGCTTTCTGAGAACCTTCTTTGTGTTCTTTGAAATCATCTCACAGAGTTACAGCTTTCCCCTAAAGAAGACTTTCGCTAAGACAGTTCCTGTGGAATTGGCAAAGTGATATTTGGAACCCCATAGAGGGCTATGGTGAAAAAGGAAATATCCTCAGATGAAATCTGGAAAGAAGCTTCCTGAGAAACTGCTTAGTGTTCTGTTAATTCATCTCACAGAGTTACATCTGTATTTCGTGGATCTCTTTGCTAGCCTTATTTCTGTGGAATCTGAGAACAGATATTTCGGAACACCTTTGAAGACAACAGGGCCAAAGGAAATATCCAACTATAACAAAGAGAAAGAAGCTTTCTGAGAAACTTCTTTGTGTTCTGTGAAATCATCTCACAGAGTTACAGCTTTCCCCTCAAGAAGCCTTTCGCTAAGACAGTTTTTGTGGAATTGGCAAAGTGATATTTGGAAGAACAAAGAGGGCTATGGTGAAAAAGGAATTACCCTCAGATGAAATCTGGAAAGAATCTTTCTGAGAAACTGCTTAGTGTTCTGTTAATTCATCTCACAGAGTTACATCTGTATTTCGTGGATCTCTTTGCTAGCCTTATTTCTGTGGAATCTGAGAACAGATATTTCAGATCCCTTTGAAGACCATAGGGCCAAAGGAAATATCCTCCGAAAACAAAGAGAAAGAAGCTTTCTGAGAAACTTCTTTGTGTTCTGTGAAATCATCTCCCAGAGTTACAGCTTTCCCCTCAAAAAGCCTTTCGCTAAGACAGTTCTTCTGGAATTGGCAAAGTGATATTTGGAAGCCCATAGAGGGCTATGGTGAAAAAGGAAATATCCTCAGATGAAATCTGGAAAGAAGCTTCCTGAGAAACTGCTTAGTGTTCTGTTAATTCATCTCACGGAATTACATCTGTATTTCGTGGATCTCTTTGCTAGTTTATTTCTGTGGAATCTGAGAACAGATATCTCGGATCCCTTTGAAGACCATAGGGCCAAAGGAAATATCCTCCGATAACAATGAGAAAGAAGCTTTCTGAGAAACTTCTTTGTGTTCTCTGAAATCATCTCACAGACTTACAGCTTTCCCCTCAAGAAGCCTTTCGCTAAGACAGTTTTTGTGGAATTGGCAAAGTGATATTTGGAAGCCCTTAGAGGGCTATGGTGAAAAATGAAATATCCTCAGATGAAATCTTGAAAGAAGCTTCCTGAGAAACTGCTTAGTGTTCTGTTAATTCATCTCACAGAGTTACATCTGTATTTCGTGGATCTCTTTGCTAGCCTTATTTCTGTGGAATCTGAGAACACATATCCCGGATCCCTTTGAAGACTACAGGGCCAAAGGAAATATCCTCCGATAACAAAGAGAAAGAAGCTTTCTGAGAAACTTCTTTGTGTTCTGTGAAATCATCTCACATAGTTACAGCTCTGCCCTCAAGAAGCCTTTCACTAAGACAGTTCTTGTGGAATTGGCAAAGTGATATTTGGAAGCCCATAGAGGGCTATGGTGAAAATGGAAATATCCTCAGATGAAATCTGGAAAGAAGCTTTCTTAGAAACTGCTTAGTGTTCTGTTAATTCATCTCACAGAGTTACATCAGTATTTCGTGGATCTCTTTGCTAGCCTTTTTTCTGTGGAAACTGAGAAAAGATATTTCGGATCTCTTTGAAGATCATAGGGCCAAAGTAAATATCCTCCGATAACAAAGAGAAAAAAGCTTTATGAGAAACTTCTTTGTGTTCTGTGAAATCATCTCACATAGTTACAGCTTTCCCCTCAAGAAACCTTTCGCTAAGACAGTTGTTAGGGAATTGGCAAAGTGATATTTGGAAGCCCATAGAGGGCTATGGTGAAAAAGGAAATATCCTCAGATGAAATCTGGTAAGAAGCTTTCTGAGAAACTGCTTAGTGTTCTGTTAATTCATCTCACAGACTTACATCAGTATTTCGTGGATCTCTTTGTTAGCCTTTTTTTTTGTGGAAACTGTGAACAGATATTTCGGATCCCTTTGAAGACCATAGGGCCAAAGGAAATATCCTCCGATAACAAAGAAAAAGAAGCTTTCTGAGAAAATTCTTTGTGTTCTGTGAAATCATCTCACAGAGTTACAGCTTTCCCCTCAAGAAGCCTTTCGCTAAGACAGTTTTTGTGGAATTGGCAAAGTGATATTTGGAAGCCCTTAGAGGGCTATGGTGAAAAATGAAATATCCTCAGATGAAATCTGGAAAGAAGCTTCCTGAGAAACTGCTTAGTGTTCTGTTAATTCATCTCACAGAGTTACATCTGTATTTCGTGGATCTCTTTGCTAGCCTTATTTCTGTGGAATCTGAGAACACATATCCCGGATCCCTTTGAAGACTACAGGGCCAAAGGAAATATCCTCCGATAACAAAGAGAAAGAAGCTTTCTGAGAAACTTCTTTGTGTTCTGTGAAATCATCTCACATAGTTACAGCTCTGCCCTCAAGAAGCCTTTCACTAAGACAGTTCTTGTGGAATTGGCCAAGTGATATTTGGAAGCCCATAGAGGGCTATGGTGAAAATGGAAATATCCTCAGATGAATTCTGGAAAGAAGCTTTCTTAGAAACTGCTTAGTGTTCTGTTAATTCATCTCACAGAGTTACATCAGTATTTCGTGGATCTCTTTGCTAGCCTTTTTTCTGTGGAAACTGAGAAAAGATATTTCGGATCTCTTTGAAGATCATAGGGCCAAAGGAAATATCCTCCGATAACAAAGAGAAAAAAGCTTTATGAGAAACTTCTTTGTGTTCTGTGAAATCATCTCACATAGTTACAGCTTTCCCCTCAAGAAACCTTTCGCTAAGACAGTTCTTAGGGAATTGGCAAAGTGATATTTGGAAGCCCATAGAGGGCTATGCTGAAAAAGGAAATATCCTCAGATGAAATCTGGAAAGAACCTTGCTGAGAAACTGCTTAGTGTTCTATTAATTCATCTGACAGAGTTACATCTGTATTTCGTGGATCTCTTTGCAGCCTTATTTCTGTGGAATCTGAGAACAGATATTTCGGATCCCTTTGAAGACTATAGGGCCAAAGGAAATATCCTCCTATAACAAAGAGAAAGAATCTTTCTGAGAAACTTCTTTGTGTTCTGTAAAATCATCTCACAGAGATACAGCTTTTCCCTCAAGAAGCCTTTCGCTAAGACAGTTCTTGTGGAATTGGCAAAGTGATATTTGTAAGCCCATAGAGGGCTACGGTGAAAAAGGAAATATCCTCAGATGAAATCTGGAAAGAAGCTTCTTGAGAATCTGATTAGTGTTCTGTTAATTCATCTCACAGACTTACAACTGTATTTCGTGGATCTCTTTGCTAGCCTTATTTCTGTGGAATCTGAGAATAGATATTTTGGATCCCTTTGCAGACTATTGGGCCAAAGGATAGATCCTCCAATAACAAAGAGAAAGAAGCTTTCTGAAAAACTTCTTTGTGTTCTGTGAAATCATCTCAAATTGTTACAGCTTTCCCCTCAAGAAGCCTTTCCCTAAGACAGTTCTTGTGGAATTGGCAAAGTGATATTTGGAAGCCCTTAGAGGGCTATGGTGAAAATGGAAATATCCTCAGATGAAATCTGGAAAGAAGCCTCCTGGGAAACTGCTTAGTGTTCTGTTAATTCGTCTCACAGAGTTTCATCTGTACTTCTTGGATCTCTTTGCTAGCCTTATTTCTGTGGAATCCGAGAACAGATATTTTGGATCCCTTTGAAGATTATAGGGCCAAAGGAAATATCCTCCGATAACAAAGAGAAAGAAGCTTTCTGAGAAACTTCTTTGTGTTCTGTGAAATCATCTCAAAGAGTTACAGCATTCCCCTAAAGAAGCCTTTTGCTAAGACAGTTCTTGTGGAATTGGCAAAGTGATATTTGGGAGCCCACAGAGGGCTATTGTGAAAAAGGATATATCCTCACATGAAATCTGGAAAGAAGCTTTCTGAGAAACTGCTTAGTGTTCTCTTAATTCATCTCACAGAGTTACATCTGTATTTCGTGGATCTCTTTGCTAGCCTTATTTCTGTGGAATCTGAGAACAGATATTTCGGATCCCTTTGAAGACTACATGGCCAAAGGAAATATCCTCGTATAACAAAGAGAAAGAAGCTTTCTGAGAAACTTCTTTGTGTTCTGTGAAATCGTCTCACAGAGTTACAGCTTTCCCCCTAAGAAGCCTTTCGCTAAGACAGTTCTTGTGGAATTTGCAAAGTGATATTTGGAAGCCCATAGTGGGCTATGGTGAAAAAGGAATTATCCTCAGATGAAATCTGCAAAGAATCTTTCTGAGAAACTGTTTAGTGTTCTGTTAATTCATCTCACAGAGTTACATCTGTATTTTGTGGATCTCTTTGCTAGCCTTATTTCTGTGGAATCTGAGAACAGATATTTCGGATCCCTTTGAAGACAATAGGGCCAAAGGAAATATACTCCGATAACAAAGAGAAAGAAGCTTTCTGAGAACTTCTTTGTGTTCTGTGAAATCATCTCACAGAGTTACAGCTTTCCCCTCAAGAAGACTTTCTCTAAGACAGTTCTTGTGGAATTGGCAATGTGGTATTTGGAAGCCCATAGAGGGCTGTGGTGTAAAAGGAAATATCCTCAGTTGAAATCTGGAATGAAGCTTCCTGAGAAACTGCTTAGTGTTCTGTTAATTCATCTCACAGAGTTACATCTGTATTTCGTGGATCTCTTTGCTAGCCTTATTTCTGTGGAATCTGAGAACAGATATTTCGGATCCCTTTGACGACTATTGGGCCAAAGGAAATATCCTCCGATAACAAAGAGAAAGAAGCTTTCTGAGAAACTTCTTTGTGTTCTGTGAAATCATCTCACAGAGTTACAGCTTTCCCCTCAAGAAGCCTTTCGCTAAGACAGTTCTTGTGGAATTGGCAAAGTGATATTTGGAAGCCCATAGAGGGCCATGGTGAAAAAGGATATATTCTAGGACGAAATCTGTTAAGAAGCTTCCTTAGAAAGTGCTTAGTGTTCTGTTAATTCATCTCACAAAGTTACATCTGTAATTCGTGGATCTCTTTGCTAGCCTTATTTCTGTGGAATCTGCGAACAGATATTTCGGATCCCTTTGAAGACTATAGGGCCAAAGGAAATATCCTCCGATAACAAAGAGAAAGAAGCTTTCTGAGAAACTTCTTTGTGTTCTGTGAAATAATCTCACAGAGTTACAGCTTTCCCCTCAAGAAAACTTTCGCTAAGACAGTTCTTGTGGAATTGGCAAAGTGATATTTGGAAGTCCCCAGAGGGCTATGGTGAAAAAGGATATATCCTCAGATGAAATCTGGAAAGAAGCTTCCTGAGAAATTGCTTAGTGTTCTGTTAATTCATCTCACAGTGTTACATCTGTATTTCGTGGATCTCTTTGCTAGCCTTATTTCTGTGGAATCTGAGAACAGATATTTCAGATCCGTTTGAACACAATAGGGCCAAAGGAAATATCCTCCGATAACAAAGAGAAGGAAGCTTTCTGATAAACTTCTTTGTGTTCTGTGAAATCATCTCACAGAGTTACAGCTTTCCCCTCAAGAAGCCTTTCGCTAAGACAGTTCTTGTGGAATTGGCAAAGTGATATTTGGAAGCCCATAGGGGCC
Source organism: Macaca nemestrina (assembly GCF_043159975.1). Classification (NCBI taxonomy): domain Eukaryota; kingdom Metazoa; phylum Chordata; class Mammalia; order Primates; family Cercopithecidae; genus Macaca; species Macaca nemestrina. The sequence continues at coordinate 100,485,888 of NC_092138.1, read as the reverse complement.
AATGGTGAAAAAGGAAATATCCTCAGATGAAATCTGGAAAGAAGGTTCCTGAGAAACTGCTCTGTGATGTGTGACTTCCACTCACAGTGTTACATCTGTATTTCGTGGATCTGTTTGCTAGCCTTATTTCTGTGGAATCTGAGAACAGATATTTCGGAACACCTTTGAAGACAACAGGGCCAAAGGAAATATCCAACTATAACAAAGAGAAAGAAGCTTTCTGAGAAACTTCTTTGTGTTCTGTGAAATCATCTCACAGAGTTACAGCTTTCCCCTCAAGAAGCCTTTCGCTAAGACTGTTTTTGTGGAATTGGCAAAGTGATATTTGGAAGCCCAAAGAGGGCTATGGTGAAAAAGGAATTACCCTCAGATGAAATCTGGAAAGAATCTTTCTGAGAAACTGCTTAGTGTTCTCTTAATTCATCTCACAGTGTTACATCTGTATTTCGTGGATCTCTTTGCGAGCCTTATTTCTGTGGAATCTGAGAACAGATATTTCGGATCCCTTTGAAGACTAATGGTCCAAAGGAAATATCCTCCGATAACAAAGAGAAAGAAGCTTTCTGAGAACTTCTTTGTGTTCTGTGAAATCATTTCAAAGAGTTACAGCTTACCCCTCAAGAAGACTTTCGCTAAGACAGTTCTTGTGGAATTGGCAAAGTGATATTTGGAAGCCCTTAGAGGGCTATGGTGAAAAAGGAAATATCCTCAGATGAAATCTGGAAAGAAGCTTCCTGAGAAACTGCTTAGTGTTCTGTTAATTCATGTCACAGAGTTACATCTGTAATTCGTGGATCTCTTTGCTAGCCTTATTTCTGTGGAATCTGAGAACAGATATTTCGGATCCCTTTGAAGACTCTAGGGCCAAAGGAAATATCCTCCTATAACAAAGAAAAAGAAGCTTTCTGAGAAACTTCTTTGTGTTCTGTGAAATCATCTCACAGAGTTACAGCTTTCCCTTCAAGAAGCCTTTCACTAAGACAGTTCTTTTGGAATTGGCAAGTGATAATTGTAAGCCCATAGAGGGCTACGGTGAAAAAAAAAATATCCTCAGATGAAATCTGGAAAGAAGCTTCCTGAGAAACTGCTTAGTGTTCTGTTAATTCATCTCACAGAGTTACAACTGTATTTCGTGGATCTCTTTGCTAGCCTTATTTCTGTGGAATCTGAGAACAGATATTTCGGATCCCTTTGCAGACTATTGGGCCAAACGATATATCCTCCGATAACAAAGAGAAAGAAACTTTCTGAGAATCTTCTTTGTGTTCTGTGAAATCATCTGAAAGAGTTACAGCTTTCCCCTCAAGAAGCCTATCGCTAAGACAGTTCTTGTGGAATTGGCAAAGTGATATTTGGAAGCCCATAGAGGGCTATGGTGAAAAAGGAAATATCCTCAGATGAAATCTGGTAAGAAGCTTTCTGAGAAACTGCTTAGTGTTCTGTTAATTCATCTCACAGACTTACATCAGTATTTCGTGGATCTCTTTGTTAGCCTTTTTTTTTGTGGAAACTGTGAACAGATATTTCGGATCCCTTTGAAGACCATAGGGCCAAAGGAAATATCCTCCGATAACAAAGAGAAAGAAGCTTTCTGAGAAACTTCTTTGTGTTCTGTGAAATCATCTCACAGAGTTACAGCTTTCCCCTCAAGAAACCTTTCGCTAAGACAATTCTTAGGGAATTGGCAAAGTGATATTTGGAAGCACATAGAGGGCTATGCTGAAAAAGGAAATATCCTCAGATGAAATCTGGAAAGAAGCTTCCTGAGAAACTGCTTAGTGTTCTGTTAATTCATCTCACAGAGTTACATCTGTATTTCGTGGATCTCTTTGCTAGCCTTATTTCTGTGGAATCTGAGAACAGATATTTCGGAACACCTTTGAAGACAACAGGGCCAAAGGAAATATCCAACTATAACAAAGAGAAAGAAGCTTTCTGAGAAACTTCTTTGTGTTCTGTGAAATCATCTCACAGAGTTACAGCTTTCCCCTCAAGAAGCCTTTCGCTAAGACAGTTTTTGTGGAATTGGCAAAGTGATATTTGGAAGAACAAAGAGGGCTATGGTGAAAAAGGAATTACCCTCAGATGAAATCTGGAAAGAATCTTTCTGAGAAACTGCTTAGTGTTCTCTTAATTCATCTCACAGTGTTACATCTGTATTTCGTGGATCTCTTTGCTAGCCTTATTTCTGTGGAATCTGAGAACAGATATTTCGGATCCCTTTGACGACTATTGGGCCAAAGGAAATATCCTCCGATAACAAAGAGAAAGAAGCTTTCTGAGAAACTTCTTTGTGTTCTGTGAAATCATCTCACAGAGTTACAGCTTTCCCCTCAAGAAGCCTTTCGCTAAGACAGTTCTTGTGGAATTGGCAAAGTGATATTTGGAAGCCCATAGAAGGCCATGGTGAAAAAGGATATATTCTAGGACGAAATCTGTTAAGAAGCTTCCTTAGAAACTGCTTAGTGTTCTGTTAATTCATCTCACAGAGTTACATCTGTATTTCGTGGATCTCTTTGCTAGCCTTATTTCTGTGGAATCTGCGAACAGATATTTCGGATCCCTTTGAAGACTATAGGGCCAAAGGAAATATCCTCCGATAACAAAGAGAAAGAAGCTTTCTGAGAAACTTCTTTGTGTTCTGTGAAATAATCTCACAGAGTTACAGCTTTCCCCTCAAGAAAACTTTCGCTAAGACAGTTCTTGTGGAATTGGCAAAGTGATATTTGGAAGTCCCTAGAGGGCTATGGTGAAAAAGGATATATCCTCAGATGAAATCTGGAAAGAAGCTTCCTGAGAAATTGCTTAGTGTTCTGTTAATTCATCTCACAGTGTTACATCTGTATTTCGTGGATCTCTTTGCTAGCCTTATTTCTGTGGAATCTGAGAACAGATATTTCGGATCCGTTTGAACACAATAGGGCCAAAGGAAATATCCTCCGATAACAAAGAGAAGGAAGCTTTCTGAGAAACTTCTTTGTGTTCTGTGAAATCATCTCACAGAGTTACAGCTTTCCCCTCAAGAAGCCTTTCGCTAAGACAGTTTTTGTGGAATTGGCAAAGTGATATTTGGAAGCCCAAAGAGGGCTATGGTGAAAAAGGAATTACCCTCAGATGAAATCTGGAAAGAATCTTTCTGAGAAACTGCTTAGTGTTCTCTTAATTCATCTCACAGTGTTACATCTGTATTTCGTGGATCTCTTTGCGAGCCTTATTTCTGTGGAATCTGAGAACAGATATTTCGGATCCCTTTGAAGACTAATGGTCCAAAGGAAATATCCTCCGATAACAAAGAGAAAGAAGCTTTCTGAGAACTTCTTTGTGTTCTGTGAAATCATTTCAAAGAGTTACAGCTTACCCCTCAAGAAGACTTTCGCTAAGACAGTTCTTGTGGAATTGGCAAAGTGATATTTGGAAGCCCTTAGAGGGCTATGGTGAAAAAGGAAATATCCTCAGATGAAATATGGAAAGAAGCTTCCAGAGAAACTGCTTAGTGTTCTGTTAATTCATGTCACAGAGTTACATCTGTAATTCGTGGATCTCTTTGCTAGCCTTATTTCTGTGGAATCTGAGAACAGATATTTCGGATCCCTTTGAAGACTCTAGGGCCAAAGGAAATATCCTCCTATAACAAAGAAAAAGAAGCTTTCTGAGAAACTTCTTTGTGTTCTGTGAAATCATCTCACAGAGTTACAGCTTTCCCTTCAAGAAGCCTTTCACTAAGACAGTTCTTTTGGAATTGGCAAGTGATAATTGTAAGCCCATAGAGGGCTACGGTGAAAAAAAAAATATCCTCAGATGAAATCTGGAAAGAAGCTTCCTGAGAAACTGCTTAGTGTTCTGTTAATTCATCTCACAGAGTTACAACTGTATTTCGTGGATCTCATTGCTAGCCTTATTTCTGTGGAATCTGAGAACAGATATTTCGGATCCCTTTGCAGACTATTGGGCCAAACGATATATCCTCCGATAACAAAGAGAAAGAAACTTTCTGAGATTCTTCTTTGTGTTCTGTGAAATCATCTGAAAGAGTTACAGCTTTCCCCTCAAGAAGCCTATCGCTAAGACAGTTCTTGTGGAATTGGCAAAGTGATATTTGGAAGCCCATAGAGGGCTATGGTGAAAAAGGAAATATCCTCAGATGAAATCTGGTAAGAAGCTTTCTGAGAAACTGCTTAGTGTTCTGTTAATTCATCTCACAGACTTACATCAGTATTTCGTGGATCTCTTTGTTAGCCTTTTTTTTTGTGGAAACTGTGAACAGATATTTCGGATCCCTTTGAAGACCATAGGGCCAAAGGAAATATCCTCCGATAACAAAGAGAAAGAAGCTTTCTGAGAAACTTCTTTGTGTTCTGTGAAATCATCTCACAGAGTTACAGCTTTCCCCTCAAGAAACCTTTCGCTAAGACAATTCTTAGGGAATTGGCAAAGTGATATTTGGAAGCCCATAGAGGGCTATGCTGAAAAAGGAAATATCCTCAGATGAAATCTGGAAAAAAGCTTCCTGAGAAACTGCTTAGTGTTCTGTTAATTCATCTCACAAAGTTACATCTGTATTTCGTGGATCTCTTTGCTAGCCTTATTTCTGTGGAATCTGAGAACAGATATTTCGGATCTCTTTGAAGACTATAGGGCCAAAGGAAATATCCTCCAAAAACAAAGGGAAAGAAGCTTTCTGAGAAACTTCTTTATGTTCTGTGAAATCATCTCACAGAGATACAGATTTCCCCTCAAGAAGCCTTTCGCTGAGACAGTTCTTGTGGAATTGGCAAAGTGATATTTGGAAGCCCATAGAGGGCTACGGTGACAAAGGAAATATCCACAGATGAAATCTGGAAATAAGTTTTCTGAGAAAGTGCTCTGTGATGTGTGACTTCCACTCACAATGTTACATCTGTATTTCGTGGATCTCTTTGCTAGCCCTATTTCTGTGGAATCTGAGAACAGATATTTCGGATCCCTTTGAAGACTATAGGGCCAAAGGAAATATCCTCCGATAACAAAGAGAAAGAAGCTTTCTGAGAACCTTCTTTGTGTTCTTTGAAATCATCTCACAGAGTTACAGCTTTCCCCTAAAGAAGACTTTCGCTAAGACAGTTCCTGTGGAATTGGCAAAGTGATATTTGGAACCCCATAGAGGGCTATGGTGAAAAAGGAAATATCCTCAGATGAAATCTGGAAAGAAGCTTCCTGAGAAACTGCTTAGTGTTCTGTTAATTCATCTCACAGAGTTACATCTGTATTTCGTGGATCTCTTTGCTAGCCTTATTTCTGTGGAATCTGAGAACAGATATTTCGGAACACCTTTGAAGACAACAGGGCCAAAGGAAATATCCAACTATAACAAAGAGAAAGAAGCTTTCTGAGAAACTTCTTTGTGTTCTGTGAAATCATCTCACAGAGTTACAGCTTTCCCCTCAAGAAGCCTTTCGCTAAGACAGTTTTTGTGGAATTGGCAAAGTGATATTTGGAAGAACAAAGAGGGCTATGGTGAAAAAGGAATTACCCTCAGATGAAATCTGGAAAGAATCTTTCTGAGAAACTGCTTAGTGTTCTGTTAATTCATCTCACAGAGTTACATCTGTATTTCGTGGATCTCTTTGCTAGCCTTATTTCTGTGGAATCTGAGAACAGATATTTCAGATCCCTTTGAAGACCATAGGGCCAAAGGAAATATCCTCCGAAAACAAAGAGAAAGAAGCTTTCTGAGAAACTTCTTTGTGTTCTGTGAAATCATCTCCCAGAGTTACAGCTTTCCCCTCAAAAAGCCTTTCGCTAAGACAGTTCTTCTGGAATTGGCAAAGTGATATTTGGAAGCCCATAGAGGGCTATGGTGAAAAAGGAAATATCCTCAGATGAAATCTGGAAAGAAGCTTCCTGAGAAACTGCTTAGTGTTCTGTTAATTCATCTCACGGAATTACATCTGTATTTCGTGGATCTCTTTGCTAGTTTATTTCTGTGGAATCTGAGAACAGATATCTCGGATCCCTTTGAAGACCATAGGGCCAAAGGAAATATCCTCCGATAACAATGAGAAAGAAGCTTTCTGAGAAACTTCTTTGTGTTCTCTGAAATCATCTCACAGACTTACAGCTTTCCCCTCAAGAAGCCTTTCGCTAAGACAGTTTTTGTGGAATTGGCAAAGTGATATTTGGAAGCCCTTAGAGGGCTATGGTGAAAAATGAAATATCCTCAGATGAAATCTGGAAAGAAGCTTCCTGAGAAACTGCTTAGTGTTCTGTTAATTCATCTCACAGAGTTACATCTGTATTTCGTGGATCTCTTTGCTAGCCTTATTTCTGTGGAATCTGAGAACACATATCCCGGATCCCTTTGAAGACTACAGGGCCAAAGAAATATCCTCCGATAACAAAGAGAAAGAAGCTTTCTGAGAAACTTCTTTGTGTTCTGTGAAATCATCTCACATAGTTACAGCTCTGCCCTCAAGAAGCCTTTCACTAAGACAGTTCTTGTGGAATTGGCAAAGTGATATTTGGAAGCCCATAGAGGGCTATGGTGAAAATGGAAATATCCTCAGATGAAATCTGGAAAGAAGCTTTCTTAGAAACTGCTTAGTGTTCTGTTAATTCATCTCACAGAGTTACATCAGTATTTCGTGGATCTCTTTGCTAGCCTTTTTTCTGTGGAAACTGAGAAAAGATATTTCGGATCTCTTTGAAGATCATAGGGCCAAAGTAAATATCCTCCGATAACAAAGAGAAAAAAGCTTTATGAGAAACTTCTTTGTGTTCTGTGAAATCATCTCACATAGTTACAGCTTTCCCCTCAAGAAACCTTTCGCTAAGACAGTTGTTAGGGAATTGGCAAAGTGATATTTGGAAGCCCATAGAGGGCTATGGTGAAAAAGGAAATATCCTCAGATGAAATCTGGTAAGAAGCTTTCTGAGAAACTGCTTAGTGTTCTGTTAATTCATCTCACAGACTTACATCAGTATTTCGTGGATCTCTTTGTTAGCCTTTTTTTTTGTGGAAACTGTGAACAGATATTTCGGATCCCTTTGAAGACCATAGGGCCAAAGGAAATATCCTCCGATAACAAAGAGAAAGAAGCTTTCTGAGAAACTTCTTTGTGTTCTGTGAAATCATCTCACAGAGTTACAGCTTTCCCCTCAAGAAACCTTTCGCTAAGACAATTCTTAGGGAATTGGCAAAGTGATATTTGGAAGCACATAGAGGGCTATGCTGAAAAAGGAAATATCCTCAGATGAAATCTGGAAAGAAGCTTCCTGAGAAACTGCTTAGTGTTCTGTTAATTCATCTCACAGAGTTACATCTGTATTTCGTGGATCTCTTTGCTAGCCTTATTTCTGTGGAATCTGAGAACAGATATTTCGGAACACCTTTGAAGACAACAGGGCCAAAGGAAATATCCAACTATAACAAAGAGAAAGAAGCTTTCTGAGAAACTTCTTTGTGTTCTGTGAAATCATCTCACAGAGTTACAGCTTTCCCCTCAAGAAGCCTTTCGCTAAGACAGTTTTTGTGGAATTGGCAAAGTGATATTTGGAAGAACAGAGAGGGCTATGGTGAAAAAGGAATTACCCTCAGATGAAATCTGGAAAGAATCTTTCTGAGAAACTGCTTAGTGTTCTGTTAATTCATCTCACAGAGTTACATCTGTATTTCGTGGATCTCTTTGCTAGCCTTATTTCTGTGGAATCTGAGAACAGATATTTCAGATCCCTTTGAAGACCATAGGGCCAAAGGAAATATCCTCCGAAAACAAAGAGAAAGAAGCTTTCTGAGAAACTTCTTTGTGTTCTGTGAAATCATCTCCCAGAGTTACAGCTTTCCCCTCAAAAAGCCTTTCGCTAAGACAGTTCTTCTGGAATTGGCAAAGTGATATTTGGAAGCCCATAGAGGGCTATGGTGAAAAAGGAAATATCCTCAGATGAAATCTGGAAAGAAGCTTCCTGAGAAACTGCTTAGTGTTCTGTTAATTCATCTCACGGAATTACATCTGTATTTCGTGGATCTCTTTGCTAGTTTATTTCTGTGGAATCTGAGAACAGATATCTCGGATCCCTTTGAAGACCATAGGGCCAAAGGAAATATCCTCCGATAACAATGAGAAAGAAGCTTTCTGAGAAACTTCTTTGTGTTCTCTGAAATCATCTCACAGACTTACAGCTTTCCCCTCAAGAAGCCTTTCGCTAAGACAGTTTTTGTGGAATTGGCAAAGTGATATTTGGAAGCCCTTAGAGGGCTATGGTGAAAAATGAAATATCCTCAGATGAAATCTGGAAAGAAGCTTCCTGAGAAACTGCTTAGTGTTCTGTTAATTCATCTCACAGAGTTACATCTGTATTTCGTGGATCTCTTTGCTAGCCTTATTTCTGTGGAATCTGAGAACACATATCCCGGATCCCTTTGAAGACTACAGGGCCAAAGGAAATATCCTCCGATAACAAAGAGAAAGAAGCTTTCTGAGAAACTTCTTCGTGTTCTGTGAAATCATCTCACATAGTTACAGCTCTGCCCTCAAGAAGCCTTTCACTAAGACAGTTCTTGTGGAATTGGCCAAGTGATATTTGGAAGCCCATAGAGGGCTATGGTGAAAATGGAAATATCCTCAGATGAAATCTGGAAAGAAGCTTTCTTAGAAACTGCTTAGTGTTCTGTTAATTCATCTCACAGAGTTACATCAGTATTTCGTGGATCTCTTTGCTAGCCTTTTTTCTGTGGAAACTGAGAAAAGATATTTCGGATCTCTTTGAAGATCATAGGGCCAAAGTAAATATCCTCCGATAACAAAGAGAAAAAAGCTTTATGAGAAACTTCTTTGTGTTCTGTGAAATCATCTCACATAGTTACAGCTTTCCCCTCAAGAAACCTTTCGCTAAGACAGTTGTTAGGGAATTGGCAAAGTGATATTTGGAAGCCCATAGAGGGCTATGCTGAAAAAGGAAATATCCTCAGATGAAATCTGGAAAGAACCTTGCTGAGAAACTGCTTAGTGTTCTATTAATTCATCTCACAGAGTTACATCTGTATTTCGTGGATCTCTTTGTAGCCTTATTTCTGTGGAATCTGAGAACAGATATTTCGGATCCCTTTGAAGACTATAGGGCCAAAGGAAATATCCTCCTATAACAAAGAGAAAGAATCTTTCTGAGGAACTTCTTTGTGTTCTGTAAAATCATCTCACAGAGATACAGCTTTTCCCTCAAGAAGCCTTTCGCTAAGACAGTTCTTGTGGAATTGGCAAAGTGATATTTGTAAGCCCATAGAGGGCTACGGTGAAAAAGGAAATATCCTCAGATGAAATCTGGAAAGAAGCTTCTTGAGAATCTGATTAGTGTTCTGTTAATTCATCTCACAGACTTACAACTGTATTTCGTGGATCTCTTTGCTAGCCTTATTTCTGTGGAATCTGAGAATAGATATTTTGGATTCCTTTGCAGACTATTGGGCCAAAGGATAGATCCTCCAATAACAAAGAGAAAGAAGCTTTCTGAAAAACTTCTTTGTGTTCTGTGAAATCATCTCAAATTGTTACAGCTTTCCCCTCAAGAAGCCTTTCGCTGAGACAGTTCTTGTGGAATTGGCACAGTGATATTTGGAAGCCCATAGAGGGCTATGGTGAAAATGCAAATATCCTCAGATGAAATCTGGAAAGAAGCTTTCTGAGAAACTACTTAGTGTTCTGTTAATTCATCTCACAGAGTTACATCAGTATTTCGTGGATGTCTTTGCTAGCCTTTTTTCTGTGGAAACTGAGAAAAGATATTTCGGATCCCTTTGAAGACCATAGGGCCAAAGGAAATATCCTCCGATAACAAAGAGAAAGAAGCTTTCTGAGAAACTTCTTTGTGTTCTGTGAAATCATCTCACAGAGTTACAGCTTTCCCCTCAAGAAACCTTTCGCTAAGACAGTTCTTAGGGAATTGGCAAAGTGATAATTGGAAGCCCATAGTGGGCTATGGTGAAAAAGGAAATATCTTCAGATGAAATCTGGAAATAAGCTTCCTGAGAAACTGCTCTGTGATGTGTGACTTCCACTCACAGAGTTACATCTGTATTTCGTGGATCTCTTTGCTAGCCCTATTTTTGTGGAATCTGAGAACAGATATTTCGGATCTCTTTGAAGACTACAGGGCCAAAGGAAATATCCTCCGATAACAAAGAGAAAGAAGGTTTCTGAGAAACTTCTTTGTGTTCTGTGAAATCATCTCACACAGTTACAGCATTGCTCTCAAGGAGCCTTTCGCTAAGACAGTTCTTGTGGCATTGGCAAAGTGATATTTGGAAGCCCATAGAGGGCTATGGTGAAAAAGGAAATATCCTTAGATGAAATCTGGAAAGAAGCTTCCTGAGAAACTGCTTAGTGTTCTGTTAATTCGTCTCACAGAGTTACATCTGTATTTCGTGGATCTCTTTGCTAGCCTTATTTCTGTGGAATCTGAGAACAGATATTTCGGATCCCTTTGAAGACTACAGGGCCAAAGGAAATATCCTCCGATAACAAAGAGAAAGAATCTTTCTGAGAAACTTCTTTGTGTTCTGTGAAATCATCTCACAGAGAAACAGCTTTCCCCTTAAGAAGCCTTTCGCTAAGACAGTTCTTGTGGAATTGGCAAAGTGATATTTGGAAGCCCTTAGAGGGCTATGGTGACAAAGGAAATATCCTCAGATGAAATCTGGAAAGAAGCTTCCTGAGAAACTGCTCAGTGTTCTGTTAATTCATCTCACAGAGTTACATCTGTATTTCGTGGATCTCTTTGCTAGCCTTATTTCTGTGGAATCTGAGAACAGATATTTCAGATCCCTTTGAAGACCATAGGGCCAAAGGAAATATCCTCCGATAACAAAGAGAAAGAAGCTTTCTGAGAAACTTCTTTGTGTTCTGTGAAATCATCTCACAGAGTTACAGCTTTCCCCTCAAGAAGCCTTTCGCTAAGACAGTTCTTCTGGAATTGGCAAAGTGATATTTGGAAGCCCATAGAGGGCTATGGTGACAAAGGAAATATCTTCAGATGAAATCTGGAAATAAAATTCCTGAGAAACTGCTCGGTGATGTGTGACTTCCACTAACCGTGTTACATCTGTATTTCGTGGATCTGTTTGCTATCCCTATTTCTGTGTAATCTGAGAAGGGATATTTCTGATCCCTTTGAAGACTACAGGGCCAAAGGAAATATCCTCCGATAACAAAGAGAAAGAAGCTTTCTGAGAAACTTCTTTGTGTTCTGTGAAATCATCTCAAACAGTTACAGCTTTGCCCTCAAGAAGCCTTTCGCTAGGACAGTTCTTGTGAAGTTGGCAAAGTGATATTTGTAAGCCCACAGATGGCTATGCTGCAAAAGGAAATATCCTCAGATGAAATCTGGAAAGAAGCTTCCTGAGAAACTGCTTAGTGTTCTGTTAATTCATCTCACAGACTTACACCTGTATTTCGTGGATCTCTTTGCCAGCCTTATTTCTGTGGAATCTGAGAACAGATATTTCGGATCCCTTTGAAGACTATAGGGCCAAAGGAAATATCCTCCGATAACAAAGAGAAAGAATCTTTCTGAGAAACTTCTTTGTGTTCTGTGAAATCATCTCACAGAGATACAGCTTTCCCCTCAAGAAGCCTTTCGCTAAGACAGTTCTTGTGGAATTGGCAAAGTGATATTTGGAAGCCCATAGAGGGCTATGGTGAAAAAGGAAATATCCTCAGATGAAATCTGGAAAGAAGCTTCCTGAGAAACTGCTCTGTGATGTGTGACTTCCACTCAAAGAGTTACATCTGTATTTCGTGGATCTCTTTGCTAGCCCTATTTCTGTGGAATCTGAGAACAGATATTTCGGATCCCTTTGAAGACTATAGGGCCAAAGGAAATATCCTCCGATAACAAAGAGAAAGAAGCTTTCTGTGAAACTTCTTTGTGTTCAGTGCAATCATCTCAAAGAGTTACAGCTTTCCCCTCAAGAAGCATTTCGCTAAGACAATTCTTGTGCAATTGGCAAAGTGATATTTGGAAGCCCATAGTGGACTATGGTGAAAAAGGAAATATCCTCAGATGAAATCTGGAAAGAAGCTTCCTGAGAAACTGCTTAGTGTTCTGTTAATTCGTCTCACAGAGTTACATCTGTATTTCGTGGATCTCTTTGCTAGCCTTATTTCTGTGGAATCTGAGAACAGATATTTCGGATCCCTTTGAAGACTACAGGGCCAAAGGAAATATCCTCCGATAACAAAGAGAAAGAATCTTTCTGAGAAACTTCTTTGTGTTCTGTGAAATCATCTCACAGAGAAACAGCTTTCCCCTCAAGAAGCCTTTCGCTAAGACAGTTCTTGTGGAATTGGCAAAGTGATATTTGGAAGCCCTTAGAGGGCTATGGTGACAAAGGAAATATCCTCAGATGAAATCTGGAAAGAAGCTTCCTGAGAAACTGCTCAGTGTTCTGTTAATTCATCTCACAGAGTTATATCTGTATTTCGTGGATCTCTTTGCTAGCCTTATTTCTGTGGAATCTGAGAACAGATATTTCAGATCCCTTTGAAGACCATAGGGCCAAAGGAAATATCCTCCGATAACAAAGAGAAAGAAGCTTTCTGAGAAACTTCTTTGTGTTCTGTGAAATCATCTCTCAGAGTTACAGCTTTCCCCTCAAGAAGCCTTTCGCTAAGACAGTTCTTCTGGAATTGGCAAAGTGATATTTGGAAGCCCATAGAGGGCTATGGTGACAAAGGAAATATCTTCAGATGTAATCTGGAAATAAAATTCCTGAGAAACTGCTCGGTGATGTGTGACTTCCACTAACCGTGTTACATCTGTATTTCGTGGATCTGTTTGCTATCCCTATTTCTGTGTAATCTGAGAAGGGATATTTCGGATCCCTTTGAAGACTACAGGGCCAAAGGAAATATCCTCCGATAACAAAGAGAAAGAAGCTTTCTGAGAAACTTCTTTGTGTTCTGTGAAATCATCTCAAACAGTTACAGCTTTGCCCTCAAGAAGCCTTTCGCTAAGACAGTTCTTGTGAAGTTGGTAAAGTGATATTTGTAAGCCCACAGAGGGCTATGCTGCAAAAGGAAATATCCTCAGATGAAATCTGGAAAGAAGCTTCCTGAGAAACTGCTTAGTGTTCTGTTAATTCATCTCACAGACTTACACCTGTATTTCGTGGATCTCTTTGCTAGCCTTATTTCTGTGGAATCTGAGAACAGATATTTCGGATCCCTTTGAAGACTATAGGGCCAAAGGAAATATCCTCCGATAACAAAGAGAAAGAATCTTTCTGAGAAACTTCTTTGTGTTCTGCGAAATCATCTCACAGAGATACAGCTTTCCCCTCAAGAAGCCTTTCGCTAAGACAGTTCTTGTGGAATTGGCAAAGTGATATTTGGAAGCCCATAGAGGGCTATGGTGAAAAAGGAAATATCCTCAGATGAAATCTGGAAAGAAGCTTCCTGAGAAACTGCTCTGTGATGTGTGACTTCCACTCAAAGAGTTACATCTGTATTTCGTGGATCTCTTTGCTAGCCCTATTTCTGTGGAATCTGAGAACAGATATTTCGGATCCCTTTGAAGACTATAGGGCCAAAGGAAATATCCTCCGATAACAAAGAGAAAGAAGCTTTCTGTGAAACTTCTTTGTGTTCTGTGCAATCATCTCAAAGAGTTACAGCTTTCCCCTCAAGAAGCATTTCGCTAAGACAATTCATGTGCAATTGGCAAAGTGATATTTGGAAGCCCATAGTGGACTATGGTGAAAAAGGAAATATCCTCAGATGAAATCTGGAAAGAAGCTTCCTGAGAAACTGCTTAGTGTTCTGTTAATTCATCTCACAGAGTTACATTTGTATTTCGTGGATCACTTTGCTAGCCTTATTTCTGTGGAATCTGAGAACAGATATTTCGGATCCCTTTGAAGACTATAGTTCGAAAGGAAATATCCTCCGATAACAAAGAGAAAGAAGCTATCTGAGAAACTTCTTTGTGTTCTGTGAAATCATCTCACAGAGTTACAGCTTTCCCTTCAAGAAACCTTTCGCTAAGACAGTTTTTGTGGAATTGGCAAAGTGATATTTGGAAGCCCTTAGAGGGCTATGGTGAAAAAGGAAATATCCTCAGATGAAATCTGGAAAGAATCTTCCTGAGAAACTGCTCAGTGTTCTGTTAATTCGTCTCACAGAGTTTCATCTGTATTTCGTGGATCTCTTTGCTACCCTTATTTCTTTGGAATCTGAGAACAGATATTTCGGATCCCATTGAAGACTATAGGGCCAAAGGAAATATCCTCCGATAACAAAGAGAAAGAAGCTTTCTGAGAACCTTCTTTGTGTTCTTTGAAATCATCTCACAGAGTTACAGCTTTCCCCTAAAGAAGCCTTTCGCTAAGACAGTTCCTGTGGAATTGGCAAAGTGATATTTGGAACCCCATAGAGGGCTATGGTGAAAAAGGAAATATCCTCAGATGAAATCTGGAAAGAAGCTTCCTGAGAAACTGCTCTGTGATGTGTGACTTCCACTCAAAGAGTTACATCTGTATTTCGTGGATCTCTTTGCTAGCCCTATTTCTGTGGAATCTGAGAACAGATATTTCGGATGTCTTTGAAGACTACAGGGCCAAAGGAAATATCCTCCGATAACAAAGAGAAAGAAGCTTTCTGAGAAACTTCTTTGTGTTCTGTGAAATCATCTCACACAGTTACAGCTTTTCTCTAAAGAAGCCTTTCGCTAAGACAGTTCTTGTGGAATTGGCAAAGTGATGTTTGGAAGCCCATAGAGGGCTAGGGTGAAAAAGGAAATATCCTCAGATGAAATCTGGAAAGAAGCTTCCTGAGAAACTCTTAGTGTTCTGTTAATTCATGTCACAGAGTTACATCTGTATTTCGTGGATGTCTTTGCTAGACTTTTTTCTGTGGAATCTGAGAACAGATATTTCGGATCCCTTTGAAGACTATAGGGCCAAAGGAAATATCCTCCGATAACAAAGAGAAAGAAGCTTTCTGAGAAACTTCTTTGTGTTTTGTGAAATCATCTCACAGAGTTACAGCTTTCCCCTCAAGAAGCCTTTCGCTAAGACAGTTCTTGTGGAATTGGCAAAGTGATATTTGGAAGCCCATAGAGAGCTATGCTGAAAAAGAAAATATCCTCAGATGAAATCTGAAAAGAAGCTTCCTGAGAAACTGCTTAGTGTTCTGTTAATTCATCTCACAGAGTTACATCTCTATTTCGTGGATCTCTTTGCTAGCCTTATTTCTGTGGAATCTGAGAACAGATATTTCAGATCCCTTTGAAGACCATAGGGCCAAAGGAAATATCCTCCGAAAACAAAGAGAAAGAAGCTTTCTGAGAAACTTCTTTGTGTTCTGTGAAATCATCTCCCAGAGTTACAGCTTTCCCCTCAAAAAGCCTTTCGCTAAGACAGTTCTTCTGGAATTGGCAAAGTGATATTTGGAAGACCATAGAGGGCTATGGTGAAAAAGAAAATATCCTCAGATGAAATCTGGAAAGAAGCTTCCTGAGAAACTGCTTAGTGTTCTGTTAATTCATCTCACGGAATTACATCTGTATTTCGTGGATCTCTTTGCTAGTTTATTTCTGTGGAATCTGAGAACAGATATCTCGGATCCCTTTGAAGACTATAGGGCCAAAGGAAATATCCTCCGATAACAATGAGAAAGAAGCTTTCTGAGAAACTTCTTTGTGTTCTGTGAAATCATCTCACATAGTTACAGCTCTGCCCTCAAGAAGCCTTTCACTAAGACAGTTCTTGTGGAATTGGCAAAGTGATATTTGGAAGCCCATAGAGGGCTATGGTGAAAATGGAAATATCCTCAGATGAAATCTGGAAAGAAGCTTTCTTAGAAACTGCTTAGTGTTCTGTTAATTCATCTCACAGAGTTACATCAGTATTTCGTGGATCTCTTTGCTAGCCTTTTTTCTGTGGAAACTGAGAAAAGATATTTCGGATCTCTTTGAAGATCATAGGGCCAAAATAAATATCCTCCGATAACAAAGAGAAAAAAGCTTTATGAGAAACTTCTTTGTGTTCTGTGAAATCATCTCACATAGTTACAGCTTTCCCCTCAAGAAACCTTTCGCTAAGACAGTTCTTAGGGAATTGGCAAAGTGATATTTGGAAGCCCATAGAGGGCTATGCTGAAAAAGGAAATATCCTCAGATGAAATCTGGAAAGAACCTTGCTGAGAAACTGCTTAGTGTTCTATTAATTCATCTCACAGAGTTACATCTGTATTTCGTGGATCTCTTTGTAGCCTTATTTCTGTGGAATCTGAGAACAGATATTTCGGATCCCTTTGAAGACTATAGGGCCAAAGGAAATATCCTCCTATAACAAAGAGAAAGAATCTTTCTGAGAAACTTCTTTGTGTTCTGTAAAATCATCTCACAGAGATACAGCTTTTCCCTCAAGAAGCCTTTCGCTAAGACAGTTCTTGTGGAATTGGCAAAGTGATATTTGTAAGCCCATAGAGGGCTACGGTGAAAAAGGAAATATCCTCAGATGAAATCTGGAAAGAAGCTTCTTGAGAATCTGATTAGTGTTCTGTTAATTCATCTCACAGACTTACAACTGTATTTCGAGGATCTCTTTGCTAGCCTTATTTCTGTGGAATCTGAGAATAGATATTTTGGATCCCTTTGCAGACTATTGGGCCAAAGGATAGATCCTCCAATAACAAAGAGAAAGAAGCTTTCTGAAAAACTTCTTTGTGTTCTGTGAAATCATCTCAAATTGTTACAGCTTTCCCCTCAAGAAGCCTTTCGCTAAGACAGTTCTTGTGGAATTGGGACAGTGATATTTGGAAGCCCATAGAGGGCTATGGTGAAAATGCAAATATCCTCAGATGAAATCTGGAAAGAAGCTTTCTGAGAAACTACTTAGTGTTCTGTTAATTCATCTCACAGAGTTACATCAGTATTTCGTGGATCTCTTTGCTAGCCTTTTTTCTGTGGAAACTGAGAAAAGATATTTCGGATCCCTTTGAAGACCATAGGGCCAAAGGAAATATCCTCCGATAACAAAGAGACAGAAGCTTTCTGAGAAACTTCTTTGTGTTCTGTGAAATCATCTCACAGAGTTACAGCTTTCCCCTCAAGAAACCTTTCGCTAAGACAGTTCTTAGGGAATTGGCAAAGTGATAATTGGAAGCCCATAGAGGGCTATGGTGAAAAAGGAAATATCTTCAGATGAAATCTGGAAATAAGCTTCCTGAGAAACTGCTCTGTGATGTGTGACTTCCACTCACAGAGTTACATCTGTATTTCGTGGATCTCTTTGCTAGCCCTATTTCTGTGGAATCTGAGAACAGATATTTCGGATCTCTTTGAAGACTACAGGGCCAAAGGAAATATCCTCCGATAACAAAGAGAAAGAAGGTTTCTGAGAAACTTCTTTGTGTTCTGTGAAATCATCTCACACAGTTACAGCATTGCTCTCAAGAAGCCTTTCGCTAAGACAGTTCTTGTGGCATTGGCAAAGTGATATTTGGAAGCCCATAGAGGGCTATGGTGAAAAAGGAAATATCCTCAGATGAAATCTGGAAAGAAGCTTCCTGAGAAACTGCTTAGTGTTCTGTTAATTCGTCTCACAGAGTTACATCTGTATTTCGTGGATCTCTTTGCTAGCCTTATTTCTGTGGAATCTGAGAACAGATATTTCGGATCCCTTTGAAGACTACAGGGCCAAAGGAAATATCCTCCGATAACAAAGAGAAAGAATCTTTCTGAGAAACTTCTTTGTGTTCTGTGAAATCATCTCACAGAGAAACAGCTTTCCCCTCAAGAAGCCTTTCGCTAAGACAGTTCTTGTGGAATTGGCAAAGTGATATTTGGAAGCCCTTAGAGGGCTATGGTGACAAAGGAAATATCCTCAGATGAAATCTGGAAAGAAGCTTCCTGAGAAACTGCTCAGTGTTCTGTTAATTCATCTCACAGAGTTACATCTGTATTTCGTGGATCTCTTTGCTAGCCTTATTTCTGTGGAATCTGAGAACAGATATTTCAGATCCCTTTGAAGACCATAGGGCCAAAGGAAATATCCTCCGATAACAAAGAGAAAGAAGCTTTCTGAGAAACTTCTTTGTGTTCTGTGAAATCATCTCACAGAGTTACAGCTTTCCCCTCAAGAAGCCTTTCGCTAAGACAGTTCTTGTGGAATTGGCAAAGTGATATTTGGAAGCCCATAGAGGGCTATGGTGAAAAAGGAAATATCCTCAGAAGAAATCTGGAAAGAAGCTTCCTGAGAAACTGCTTAGTGTTCTGTTAATTCATCTCACAGAGTTACATCTGTATTTCGTGGATCTCTTTGCTAGCCTTATTTCTGTGGAATCTGAGAACAGATATTTCGGATCCCTTTGAAGACCATAGGGCCAAAGGAAATATCCTCCGATAACAAAGAGAAAGAAGCTTTCTGAGAAACTTCTTTGTGTTCTGTGAAATCATCTCACAGAGTTACAGCTTTCCCCTCAAGAAGCATTTCGCTAAGACAATTCTTGTGCAATTGGCAAAGTGATATTTGGAAGCCCATAGTGGACTATGGTGAAAAAGGAAATATCCTCAGATGAAATCTGGAAAGAAGCTTCCTGAGAAACTGCTCAGTGTTCTGTTAATTCATCTCACAGAGTTACATTGGTATTTCGTGGATCACTTTGCTAGCCTTATTTCTGTGGAATCTGAGAACAGATATTTCGGATCCCTTTGAAGACTATAGGTCCAAAGGAAATATCCTCCGATAACAAAGAGAAAGAAGCTTTCTGAGATACTTCTTTGTGTTCTGTGAAATCATCTCACAGAGTTACAGCTTTCCCCCCAAGAAGCCTTTCGCTAAGACAGTTCTTGTGGAATTGGCAAAGTGATATTTGGAAGCCCTTATAGGTCTACGGTGAAAAAGGAAATATCCTCAGATGAAATCTGGAAAGAAGCTTCCTGAGAAACTGCTTAGTGTTCTGTTAATTCATCTCACAGAGTTACATCTGTATTTTGTGGATCTCTTTGCTAGCCTTATTTCTGTGGAATCTGAGAACAGATATTTCGGATCCCTTCAAAGACCATAGGGCCAAAGGAAATATCCTCCGATAACAAAGAGAAAGAAGCTTTCTGAGAAACTTCTTTGTGTCCCGTGAAATCATCTCACAGAGTTACAGCTTTCCCCTCAAGAATCCTTTCGCTAAGAAAGTTCTTGTGGAATTGGCAAGTGATATTTGGAAGCCCATAGAGGGCTATGGTGAAAAAGGTAATATCCTCACATGTAATCTGGAAAGAAGCTTCCTGAGAAACTGCTTAGTGTTCTGTTAATTCATCTCACAGAGTTACATCTGTATTTCGTGGATCTCTTTGCTAGCCTTATTTCTGTGGAATCTGAGAACAGATATTTCGGATCCCTTTGAAGACTATAGGGCCAAAGGAAATATCCTCCGATAACAAAGAGAAAGAAGCTTTCTGTGAAACTTCTTTGTGTTCTGTGCAATCATCTCAAAGAGTTACAGCTTTCCCCTCAAGAAGCATTTCCCTAAGACAATTCCTGTGCAATTGGCAAAGTGATATTTGGAAGCCCATAGTGGACTATGGTGAAAAAGGAAATATCCTCAGATGAAATCTGAAAAGAAGCTTCAGGAGAAACTGCTTAGTGTTCTGTTAATTCATCTCACAGAGTTACATTTGTATTTCGTGGATCACTTTGCTAGCCTTATTTCTGTGGAATCTGAGAACAGATATTTCGGATCCCTTTGAAGACTATAGGTCGAAAGGAAATAACCTCCGATAACAAAGAGAAAGAAGCTATCTGAGAAACTTCTTTGTGTTCTGTGAAATCATCTCACAGAGTTACAGCTTTCCCCCCAACAAGCCTTTCGATAAGACAGTTCTTGTGGAATTGGCAAAGTGATATTTGGAAGCCCTTATAGGTCTATGGTGAAAAAGGAAATATCCTCAGATGAAATCTGGAAAGAAGCTTCCTGAGAAACTGCTTAGTGTTCTGTTAATTCATCTCACAGAGTTACATCTGTATTTCGTGGATCTCTTTGCTAGCCTTATTTCTGTGGAATCTGAGAAAAGATACTTCGGATCCCTTTGAAGACTATAGTGCCAAAGGAAATATCCTCCGATAACAAAGACAAAGAAGCTTTCTGAGAAACTTCTTTGTGTTCTGTGAAATCATCTCACAGAGTTACAGCTTTCCCCTCAAGAAACCTTTCGCTAAGACAGTTCTTGTGGAATTGGCAAAGTGATATTTGGAAGCCCTTAGAGGGCTATGGTGAAAAAGGAAATATCCTCAGATGAAATCTGGAAAGAAGCTTCCTGAGGAACTGCTCAGTGTTCTCTTAATTCGTCTCACAGAGTTTCATCTGTATTTCGTGGATCTCTTTGCTACCCTTATTTCTGTGGAATCTGAGAACAGATATTTCGGATCCCTTTGAAGACTATAGGGCCAAAGGAAATATCCTCCGATAACAAAGAGAAAGAAGCTTTCTGTGAAACTTCTTTGTGTTCTGTGCAATCATCTCACAGAGTTACAGCTTTCCCCTCAAGAAGCATTTCGCTAAGACAATTCTTGTGGAATTGGCAAAGTGATATTTGGAAGCCCATAGAGGGCTATGGTGAAAAAGGAAATATCCTCAGATGAAACCTGGAAAGAAGCTTCCTGAGAAACTGCTTAGTGTTCTGTTAATTCATCTCACAGAGTTACATCTGTATTTCGTGAATCTCTTTGCTAGCCTTATTTCTGTGGAATCTGAGAACAGATATTTCGGATCCCTTTGAAGACTATAGGGCCAAAGGAAATATCCTCCGATAACAAAGAGAAAGAAGCTTTCTGTGAAACTTCTTTGTGTTCTGTGCAATCATCTCACAGAGTTACAGCTTTCCCCTCAAGAAGCATTTCGCTAAGATAATTCTTGTGCAATTGGCAAAGTGATATTTGGAAGCCCATAGAGGGCTATGGTGAAAAAGGAAATATCCTCAGATGAAATATGGAAAGAAGCTTCCTGAGAAACTGCTTAGTGTTCTGTTAATTCATCTCACAGAGTTACTTCTGTATTTCGTGGATCTCTTTGCTAGCCTTATTTCTGTGGAATCTGAGAACAGATATTTCGGATCCCTTTGAAGACCATAGTGCCAAAGGAAATATCCTCTGATAACAAAGAGAAAGAAGCTTTCTGAGAAACTTCTTTGTGTTCTGTGAAATCATGTCACAGAGATACAACTTTCCCCTCAAGAAGCCTTTCGCTAAGACATTTCTTGTGGAATTGGCAAAGTGATATTTGGAAGCCCATAGAGGGCTATGGTGAAAAAGGAAATATCCTCAGAAGAAATCTGGAAAGAAGCTTCCTGAGAAACTGCTTAGTGTTCTGTTAATTCATCTCACAGAGTTACATCTGTATTTCGTGGATCTCTTTGCTAGCCTTATTTCTGTGAAATCTGAGAACAGATATTTCGGATCCCTTTGAACACCATAGGGCCAAAGGAAATATCCTACGATAAAAAAGAGAAAGAAGCTTTCTGAGAAACTTCTTTGTGTTCTGTGAAATCATCTCACAGAGTTACAGGTTTCCCCTCAAGAAGCCTTTCGCTAAGACAGTTCTTGTGGAATTGGCAAAGTGATATTTGGAAGCCCATAGAGGGCTATGGTGAAAAAGGAAATATCCTCAGATGAAACCTGGAAAGAAGCTTCCTGAGAAACTGCTTAGTGTTCTGTTAATTCATCTCACAGAGTTACATCTGTATTTCGTGAATCTCTTTGCTAGCCTTATTTCTGTGGAATCTGAGAACAGATATTTCGGATCCCTTTGAAGACTATAGGGCCAAAGGAAATATCCTCCGATAACAAAGAGAAAGAAGCTTTCTGTGAAACTTCTTTGTGTTCTGTGCAATCATCTCACAGAGTTACAGCTTTCCCCTCAAGAAGCCTTTCGCTGAGACAATTCTTGTGCAATTGGCAAAGTGATATTTGGAAGCCCATAGTGGACTACGGTGAAAAAGGAAATATCCTCAGATGAAATCTGGAAAGAAGCTTCCTGAGAAACTGCTTAGTGCTCTGTTAATTCATCTCACAGAGTTACATTGGTATTTCGTGGATCACTTTGCTAGCCTTATTTCTGTGGAATCTGACAACAGATATTTCGGATCCCTTTGAAGACTATAGGTCGAAAGGAAATATCCTCCGATAACAAAGAGAAAGAAGCTTTCTGAGAAACTTCTTTGTGTTCTGTGAAATCATCTCACAGAGTTACAGCTTTCCTCCCAAGAAGCCTTTCGCTAAGACAGTTCTTGTGGAATTTGCAAACTGATATTTGGAAGCCCTTATAGGTCTACGGTGAAAAAGGAAATATCCTCAGATGAAATCTGGAAAGAAGCTTCCTGAGAAACTGCTTAGTGTTCTGTTAATTCATCTCACAGAGTTACATCTGTATTTCGTGGATCTCTTTGCTAGCCTTATTTCTGTGGAATCTGAGAACAGCTATTTCGGATCCCTTTGAAGACCATAGTGCCAAAGGAAATATCCTCCGATAACAAAGAGAAAGAAGCTTTCTGAGAAACTTCTTTGTGTTCTGTGAAATCATGTCACAGAGTTACAGCTTTCCCCTCAAGAAGCTTTTCGCTAAGACATTTCTTGTGGAATTGGCAAAGTGATATTTGAAGCCCTTAGAGGGCTATGGTGAAAAAGGAAATATCCTCAGAAGAAATCTGGAAAGAAGCTTCCTGAGAAACTGCTTAGTGTTCTGTTAATTCATCTCACAGAGTTACATCTGTATTTCGTGGATCTCTTTGCTAGCCTTATTTCTGTGGAATCTGAGAACAGATATTTCGGATCCCTTCGAAGACCATAGGGCAAAGGAAATATCCTCCGATAACAAAGAGAAAGAAGCTTTCTGAGAAACTTCTTTGTGTTCCGTGAAATCATCTCACAGAGTTACAGCTTTCCCCTCAAGAATCCTTTCGCTAAGACAGTTCTTGTGGAATTGGCAAGTGATATTTGGAAGCCCATAGAGGGCTATGGTGAAAAAGGTAATATCCTCACATATAATCTGGAAAGAAGCTTCCTGAGAAACTGCTTAGTGTTCTGTTAATTCATCTCACAGAGTTACATCTGTATTTCGTGGATCTCTTTGCTAGCCTTATTTCTGTGGAATCTGAGAACAGATATTTCGGATCCCTTTGAAGACTATAGGGCCAAAGGAAATATCCTCCGATAACAAAGAGAAAGAAGCTTTCTGTGAAACTTCTTTGTGTTCTGTGCAATCATCTCAAAGAGTTACAGCTTTCCCCTCAAGAAGCATTTCGCTAAGACAATTCTTGTGCAATTGGCAAAGTGATATTTGGAAGCCCATAGTGGACTATGGTGAAAAAGGAAATATCCTCAGATGAAATCTGGAAAGAAGCTTCCTGAGAAACTGCTTAGTGTTCTGTTAATACATCTCACAGAGTTACATTGGTATTTCGTGGATCACTTTGCTAGCCTTATTTCTGTGGAATCTGAGAACAGATATTTCGGATCCCTTTGAAGACTATAGGTCGAAAGGAAATATCCTCCGATAACAAAGAGAAAGAAGCTATCTGAGGAACTTCTTTGTGTTCTGTGAAATCATCTCACAGAGTTACAGCTTTCCTCCCAAGAAGCCTTTCGCTAAGACAGTTCTTGTGGAATTGGCAAAGTGATATTTGGAAGCCCTTATAGGTCTACGGTGAAAAAGGAAATATCCTCAGATGAAATCTGGAAAGAAGCTTCCTGAGAAACTGCTTAGTGTTCTGTTAATTCATCTCACAGAGTTACATCTGTATTTCGTGGATCTCTTTGCTAGCCTTTTTTCTGTGGAATCTGAGAACAGATATTTCAGATCCCTTTGAAGACTATAGGGCTAAAGGAAATATCCTCCGATAACAAAGAGAAAGAAGCTTTCTGAGAAACTTCTTTGTGTTCCGTGAAATCATCTCACAGAGTTACTGCTTTCCCCTCAAGAAGCCTTTCGCTAAGACAGTTCTTGTGGAATTGCAAAGGGATATTTGGAAGCCCTTATAGGTCTATGGTGAAAAAGGAAATATCCTCAGATGAAATCTGGAAAGAAGCTTCCTGAGAAACTGCTTAGTGTTCTGTTAATTCATCTCACAGAGTTACATCTGTATTTCGTGGATCTCTTTGCTAGCCTTATTTCTGTGGAATCTGAGAACAGATATTTCGGATCCCTTTGAAGACCATAGTGCCAAAGGAAATATCCTCCGATAACAAAGAGAAAGAAGCTTTCTGAGAAACTTCTTTGTGTTCTGTGAAATCATGTCACAGAGTTACAACTTTCCCCTCAAGAAGCCTTTCGCTAAGACAGTTCTTGTGGAATTGGAAAGTGATATTTGGAAGCCCATAGAGGGCTATGGTGAAAAAGGAAATATCCTCAGAAGAAATCTGGAAAGAAGCTTCCTGAGAAACTGCTTAGTGTTCTGTTAATTCATCTCACAGAGTTACATCTGTATTTCGTGGATCTCTTTGCTAGCCTTATTTCTGTGGAATCTGAGAACAGATATTTCGGATCCCTTTGAAGACCATAAGGCCAAAGGAAATATCCTCCGATAACAAAGAGAAAGAAGCTTTCTGAGAAACTTCTTTGTGTTCTGTGAAATCATCTCACAGAGTTACAGCTTTCCCCTCAAGAAGCCTTTCGCTAAGACAGTTCTTGTGGAATTGGCAAAGTGATATTTGGAAGCCCTTAGAGGGCTATGGTGAAAAAGGAAATATCCTCAGATGAAATCTGGAAAGAAGCTTCCTGAGAAACTGCTTAGTGTTCTGTTAATTCATCTCACAGAGTTACATCTGTATTTCGTGGATCTCTTTGCTAACCTTATTTCTGTGGAATCTGAGAACAGATATTTCGGATCCCTTTGAAGACTATAGGGCCAAAGGAAATATCCTCCGATAACAAAGAGAAAGAAGCTTTCTGTGAAACTTCTTTGTGTTCTGTGCAATCATCTCACAGAGTTACAGCTTTCCCCTCAAGAAGCATTTCGCTAAGACAATTCTTGTGCAATTGGCAAAGTGATATTTGGAAGCCCATAGTGGACTATGGTGAAAAAGGAAATATCCTCAGATGAAATCTGGAAAGAAGCTTCCTGAGAAACTGCTTAGTGTTCTGTTAATTCATCTCACAGAGTTACATTGGTATTTCGTGGATCACTTTGCTAGCCTTATTTCTGTGGAATCTGAGAACAGATATTTCGGATCCCTTTGAAGACTATAGGTCCAAAGGAAATATCCTCCGATAACAAAGAGAAAGAAGCTTTCTGAGAAACTTCTTTGTGTTCTGTGAAATCATCTCACAGAGTTACAGCTTTCCCCCCAAGAAGCCTTTCGCTAAGACAGTTCTTGTGGAATTGGCAAAGTGATATTTGGAAGCCCTTATAGGTCTACGGTGAAAAAGGAAATATCCTCAGATGAAATCTGGAAAGAAGCTTCCTGAGAAACTGCTTAGTGTTCTGTTAATTCATCTCACAGAGTTACATCTGTATTTCGTGGATCTCTTTGCTAGCCTTATTTCTGTGGAATCTGAGAACAGATATTTCGGATCCCTTCAAAGACCATAGGGCCAAAGGAAATATCCTCGATAACAAAGAGAAAGAAGCTTTCTGAGAAACTTCTTTGTGTCCCGAGAAATCATCTCACAGAGTTACAGCTTTCCCCTCAAGAATCCTTTCGCTAAGAAAGTTCTTGTGGAATTGGCAAGTGATATTTGGAAGCCCATAGAGGGCTATGGTGAAAAAGGTAATATCCTCACATGTAATCTGGAAAGAAGCTTCCTGAGAAACTGCTTAGTGTTCTGTTAATTCATCTCACAGAGTTACATCTGTATTTCGTGGATCTCTTTGCTAGCCTTATTTCTGTGGAATCTGAGAACAGATATTTCGGATCCCTTTGAAGACTATAGGGCCAAAGGAAATATCCTCCGATAACAAAGAGAAAGAAGCTTTCTGTGAAACTTCTTTGTGTTCTGTGCAATCATCTCAAAGAGTTACAGCTTTCCCCTCAAGAAGCATTTCCCTAAGACAATTCCTGTGCAATTGGCAAAGTGATATTTGGAAGCCCATAGTGGACTATGGTGAAAAAGGAAATATCCTCAGATGAAATCTGAAAAGAAGCTTCCTGAGAAACTGCTTAGTGTTCTGTTAATTCATCTCACAGAGTTACATTTGTATTTCGTGGATCACTTTGCTAGCCTTATTTCTGTGGAATCTGAGAACAGATATTTCGGATCCCTTTGAAGACTATAGGTCGAAAGGAAATAACCTCCGATAACAAAGAGAAAGAAGCTATCTGAGAAACTTCTTTGTGTTCTGTGAAAGCATCTCACAGAGTTACAGCTTTCCCCCCAACAAGCCTTTCGATAAGACAGTTCTTGTGGAATTGGCAAAGTGATATTTGGAAGCCCTTATCGGTCTATGGTGAAAAAGGAAATATCCTCAGATGAAATCTGGAAAGAAGCTTCCTGAGAAACTGCTTAGTGTTCTGTTAA
This sequence comes from Macaca nemestrina, assembly GCF_043159975.1. Taxonomy (NCBI): domain Eukaryota; kingdom Metazoa; phylum Chordata; class Mammalia; order Primates; family Cercopithecidae; genus Macaca; species Macaca nemestrina. The sequence continues at coordinate 100,459,414 of NC_092138.1, read as the reverse complement.
TTCATCTCACAGAGTTACATCTGTATTTCGTGGATCTCTTTGCTAGCCTTATTTCTGTGGAATCTGAGAACAGATATTTCAGATCCCTTTGAAGACTATAAGGCCAAAGGAAATATCCTCCGAAAACAAAGAAAATGAAGCTTTCTGAGAAACTTCTTTGTGTTCCGTGAAATCATCTCACAGAGTTACAGCTTTCCCCTCAAGAAGCCTTTCGCTAAGACAGTTCTTGTGGAATTGCAAAGTGATATTTGGAAGCCCATAGAGGGCTATGGTGAAAAAGGAAATATCCCCAGATGAAATATGGAAAGAAGCTTCCTGAGAAACTGCTTAGTGTTCTATTAATTCATCTCACAGAGTTACATCTGTATTTCGTGGATATCTTTGCTAGCCTTATTTCTGTGGAATCTGAGAACAGATATTTCGGATCCCTTTGAAGAGTATAGTGCCAAAGGAAATATCCTCCGATAACAAAGACAAAGAAGCTTTCTGAGAAACTTCTTTGTGTTCTCTGAAATCATCTCACAGAGTTACAGCTTTCCCCTCAAGAAGACTTTCGCTAAGACAGTTCTTGTGGAATTGGCAAAGTGATATTTGGAAGCCCATAAGGGGCTATGGTGAAAAAGGAAATATCCTCAGAAGAAATCTGGAAAGAAGCTTCCTGAGAAACTGCTTAGTGTTCTGTAAATTCATCTCACAGAGTTACATCTGTATTTCGTGGATCTCTTTGCTAGCCTTATTTCTGTGGAATCTGAGAACAGCTATTTCGGATCCCTTTGAAGACCATAGTGCCAAAGGAAATATCCTCCGATAACAAAGAGAAAGAAGCTTTCTGAGAAACTTCTTTGTGTTCTGTGAAATCATGTCACAGAGTTACAGCTTTCCCCTCAAGAAGCTTTTCGCTAAGACATTTCTTGTGGAATTGGCAAAGTGATATTTGAAGCCCTTAGAGGGCTATGGTGAAAAAGGAAATATCCTCCGAAGAAATCTGGAAAGAAGCTTCCTGAGAAACTGCTTAGTGTTCTGTTAATTCATCTCACAGAGTTACATCTGTATTTCGTGGATCTCTTTGCTAGCCTTATTTCTGTGGAATCTGAGAACAGATATTTCGGATCCCTTCGAAGACCATAGGGCAAAGGAAATATCCTCCGATAACAAAGAGAAAGAAGCTTTCTGAGAAACTTCTTTGTGTTCTGTGAAATCATCTCACAGAGTTACAGCTTTCCCCTCAAGAAGCCTTTCGCTAAGACAGTTCTTGTGGAATTGGCAAAGTGATATTTGGAAGCCCTTAGAGGGCTATGGTGAAAAAGGAAATATCCTCAGATGAAATCTGGAAAGAAGCTTCCTGAGAAACTGCTTAGTGTTCTGTTAATTCATCTCACAGAGTTACATCTGTATTTCGTGGATCTCTTTGCTAACCTTATTTCTGTGGAATCTGAGAACAGATATTTCGGATCCCTTTGAAGACTATAGGGCCAAAGGAAATATCCTCCGATAACAAAGAGAAAGAAGCTTTCTGTGAAACTTCTTTGTGTTCTGTGCAATCATCTCACAGAGTTACAGCTTTCCCCTCAAGAAGCATTTCGCTAAGACAATTCTTGTGCAATTGGCAAAGTGATATTTGGAAGCCCATAGTGGACTATGGTGAAAAAGGAAATATCCTCAGATGAAATCTGGAAAGAAGCTTCCTGAGAAACTGCTTAGTGTTCTGTTAATTCATCTCACAGAGTTACATTGGTATTTCGTGGATCACTTTGCTAGCCTTATTTCTGTGGAATCTGAGAACAGATATTTCGGATCCCTTTGAAGACTATAGGTCCAAAGGAAATATCCTCCGATAACAAAGAGAAAGAAGCTTTCTGAGAAACTTCTTTGTGTTCTGTGAAATCATCTCACAGAGTTACAGCTTTCCCCCCAAGAAGCCTTTCGCTAAGACAGTTCTTGTGGAATTGGAAAAGTGATATTTGGAAGCCCTTATAGGTCTACGGTGAAAAAGGAAATATCCTCAGATGAAATCTGGAAAGAAGCTTCCTGAGAAACTGCTTAGTGTTCTGTTAATTCATCTCACAGAGTTACATCTGTATTTCGTGGATCTCTTTGCTAGCCTTATTTCTGTGGAATCTGAGAACAGATATTTCGGATCCCTTCAAAGACCATAGGGCCAAAGGAAATATCCTCCGATAACAAAGAGAAAGAAGCTTTCTGAGAAACTTCTTTGTGTCCCGAGAAATCATCTCACAGAGTTACAGCTTTCCCCTCAAGAATCCTTTCGCTAAGAAAGTTCTTGTGGAATTGGCAAGTGATATTTGGAAGCCCATAGAGGGCTATGGTGAAAAAGGTAATATCCTCACATGTAATCTGGAAAGAAGCTTCCTGAGAAACTGCTTAGTGTTCTGTTAATTCATCTCACAGAGTTACATCTGTATTTCGTGGATCTCTTTGCTAGCCTTATTTCTGTGGAATCTGAGAACAGATATTTCGGATCCCTTTGAAGACTATAGGGCCAAAGGAAATATCCTCCGATAACAAAGAGAAAGAAGCTTTCTGTGAAACTTCTTTGTGTTCTGTGCAATCATCTCAAAGAGTTACAGCTTTCCCCTCAAGAAGCATTTCCCTAAGACAATTCCTGTGCAATTGGCAAAGTGATATTTGGAAGCCCATAGTGGACTATGGTGAAAAAGAAAATATCCTCAGATGAAATCTGAAAAGAAGCTTCCTGAGAAACTGCTTAGTGTTCTGTTAATTCATCTCAGAGAGTTACATTTGTATTTCGTGGATCACTTTGCTAGCCTTATTTCTGTGGAATCTGAGAACAGATATTTCGGATCCCTTTGAAGACTATAGGTCGAAAGGAAATAACCTCCGATAACAAAGAGAAAGAAGCTATCTGAGAAACTTCTTTGTGTTCTGTGAAAGCATCTCACAGAGTTACAGCTTTCCCCCCAACAAGCCTTTCGATAAGACAGTTCTTGTGGAATTGGCAAAGTGATATTTGGAAGCCCTTATCGGTCTATGGTGAAAAAGGAAATATCCTCAGATGAAATCTGGAAAGAAGCTTCCTGAGAAACTGCTTAGTGTTCTGTTAATTCATCTCACAGAGTTACATCTGTATTTCGTGGATCTCTTTGCTAGCCTTATTTCTGTGGAATCTGAGAACAGATATTTCAGATCCCTTTGAAGACTATAAGGCCAAAGGAAATATCCTCCGAAAACAAAGAAAATGAAGCTTTCTGAGAAACTTCTTTGTGTTCCGTGAAATCATCTCACAGAGTTACAGCTTTCCCCTCAAGAAGCCTTTCGCTAAGACAGTTCTTGTGGAATTGCAAAGTGATATTTGGAAGCCCATAGAGGGCTATGGTGAAAAAGGAAATATCCTCAGATGAAATATGGAAAGAAGCTTCCTGAGAAACTGCTTAGTGTTCTATTAATTCATCTCACAGAGTTACATCTGTATTTCGTGGATATCTTTGCTAGCCTTATTTCTGTGGAATCTGAGAACAGATATTTCGGATCCCTTTGAAGAGTATAGTGCCAAAGGAAATATCCTCCGATAACAAAGACAAAGAAGCTTTCTGAGAAACTTCTTTGTGTTCTGTGAAATCATCTCACAGAGTTACAGCTTTCCCCTCAGGAAGACTTTCGCTAAGACAGTTCTTGTGGAATTGGCAAAGTGATATTTGGAAGCCCATAGGGGGCTATGGTGAAAAAGGAAATATCCTCAGAAGAAATCTGGAAAGAAGCTTCCTGAGAAACTGCTTAGTGTTCTGTAAATTCATCTCACAGAGTTACATCTGTATTTCGTGGATCTCTTTGCTAGCCTTATTTCTGTGGAATCTGAGAACAGCTATTTCGGATCCCTTTGAAGACCATAGTGCCAAAGGAAATATCCTCCGATAACAAAGAGAAAGAAGCTTTCTGAGAAACTTCTTTGTGTTCTGTGAAATCATGTCACAGAGTTACAGCTTTCCCCTCAAGAAGCTTTTCGCTAAGACATTTCTTGTGGAATTGGCAAAGTGATATTTGAAGCCCTTAGAGGGCTATGGTGAAAAAGGAAATATCCTCAGAAGAAATCTGGAAAGAAGCTTCCTGAGAAACTGCTTAGTGTTCTGTTAATTCATCTCACAGAGTTACATCTGTATTTCGTGGATCTCTTTGCTAGCCTTATTTCTGTGGAATCTGAGAACAGATATTTCGGATCCCTTCGAAGACCATAGGGCAAAGGAAATATCCTCCGATAACAAAGAGAAAGAAGCTTTCTGAGAAACTTCTTTGTGTTCCGTGAAATCATCTCACAGAGTTACAGCTTTCCCCTCAAGAATCCTTTCGCTAAGACAGTTCTTGTGGAATTGGCAAAGTGATATTTGGAAGCCCATAGAGGGCTATGGTGAAAAAGGTAATATCCTCACATATAATCTGGAAAGAAGCTTCCTGAGAAACTGCTTAGTGTTCTGTTAATTCATCTCACAGAGTTACATCTGTATTTCGTGGATCTCTTTGCTAGCCTTATTTCTGTGGAATCTGAGAACAGATATTTCGGATCCTTTGAAGACTATAGGGCCAAAGGAAATATCCTCCGATAACAAAGAGAAAGAAGCTTTCTGTGAAACTTCTTTGTGTTCTGTGCAATCATCTCAAAGAGTTACAGCTTTCCCCTCAAGAAGCATTTCGCTAAGACAATTCTTGTGCAATTGGCAAAGTGATATTTGGAAGCCCATAGTGGACTATGGTGAAAAAGGAAATATCCTCAGATGAAATCTGGAAAGAAGCTTCCTGAGAAACTGCTTAGTGTTCTGTTAATACATCTCACAGAGTTACATTGGTATTTCGTGGATCACTTTGCTAGCCTTATTTCTGTGGAATCTGAGAACAGATATTTCGGATCCCTTTGAAGACTATAGGTCGAAAGGAAATATCCTCCGATAACAAAGAGAAAGAAGCTATCTGAGGAACTTCTTTGTGTTCTGTGAAATCATCTCACAGAGTTACAGCTTTCCTCCCAAGAAGCCTTTCGCTAAGACAGTTCTTGTGGAATTGGCAAAGTGATATTTGGAAGCCCTTATAGGTCTACGGTGAAAAAGGAAATATCCTCAGATGAAATCTGGAAAGAAGCTTCCTGAGAAACTGCTTAGTGTTCTGTTAATTCATCTCACAGAGTTACATCTGTATTTCGTGGATCTCTTTGCTAGCCTTATTTCTGTGGAATCTGAGAACAGATATTTCGGATCCCTTTGAAGACCATAGTGCCAAAGGAAATATCCTCCGATAACAAAGAGAAAGAAGCTTTCTGAGAAACTTCTTTGTGTTCTGTGAAATCATGTCACAGAGTTACAACTTTCCCCTCAAGAAGCCTTTCGCTAAGACAGTTCTTGTGGAATTGGAAAGTGATATTTGGAAGCCCATAGAGGGCTATGGTGAAAAAGGAAATATCCTCAGAAGAAATCTGGAAAGAAGCTTCCTGAGAAACTGCTTAGTGTTCTGTTAATTCATCTCACAGAGTTACATCTGTATTTCGTGGATCTCTTTGCTAGCCTTATTTCTGTGGAATCTGAGAACAGATATTTCGGATCCCTTTGAAGACCATAGGGCCAAAGGAAATATCCTCCGATAACAAAGAGAAAGAAGCTTTCTGAGAAACTTCTTTGTGTTCTGTGAAATCATCTCACAGAGTTACAGCTTTCCCCTCAAGAAGCCTTTCGCTAAGACAGTTCTTGTGGAATTGGCAAAGTGATATTTGGAAGCCCATAGAGGGCTATGGTGAAAAAGGAAATATCGTCAGAAGAAATCTGGAAAGAAGCTTCCTGAGAAACTGCTTAGTGTTCTGTTAATTCATCTCACAGAGTTACATCTGTATTTCGTGGATCTCTTTGCTAGCCTTATTTCTGTGGAATCTGAGAACAGATATTTCGGATCCCTTTGAAGACCATAGGGCCAAAGGAAATATCCTCCGATAACAAAGAGAAAGAAGCTTTCTGAGAAACTTCTTTGTGTTCTGTGAAATCATCTCACAGAGTTACAGCTTTCCCCTCAAGAAGCCTTTCGCTAAGACAGTTCTTGTGGAATTGGCAAAGTGATATTTGGAAGCCCTTAGAGGGCTATGGTGAAAAAGGAAATATCCTCAGATGAAATCTGGAAAGAAGCTTCCTGAGAAACTGCTTAGTGTTCTGTTAATTCATCTCACAGAGTTACATCTGTATTTCGTGGATCTCTTTGCTAGCCTTATTTCTGTGGAATCTGAGAACAGATATTTCGGATCCTTTGAAGACTATAGGGCCAAAGGAAATATCCTCCGATAACAAAGAGAAAGAAGCTTTCTGTGAAACTTCTTTGTGTTCTGTGCAATCATCTCAAAGAGTTACAGCTTTCCCCTCAAGAAGCATTTCGCTAAGACAATTCTTGTGCAATTGGCAAAGTGATATTTGGAAGCCCATAGTGGACTATGGTGAAAAAGGAAATATCCTCAGATGAAATCTGGAAAGAAGCTTCCTGAGAAACTGCTTAGTGTTCTGTTAATACATCTCACAGAGTTACATTGGTATTTCGTGGATCACTTTGCTAGCCTTATTTCTGTGGAATCTGAGAACAGATATTTCGGATCCCTTTGAAGACTATAGGTCGAAAGGAAATATCCTCCGATAACAAAGAGAAAGAAGCTATCTGAGGAACTTCTTTGTGTTCTGTGAAATCATCTCACAGAGTTACAGCTTTCCTCCCAAGAAGCCTTTCGCTAAGACAGTTCTTGTGGAATTGGCAAAGTGATATTTGGAAGCCCTTATAGGTCTACGGTGAAAAAGGAAATATCCTCAGATGAAATCTGGAAAGAAGCTTCCTGAGAAACTGCTTAGTGTTCTGTTAATTCATCTCACAGAGTTACATCTGTATTTCGTGGATCTCTTTGCTAGCCTTATTTCTGTGGAATCTGAGAACAGATATTTCGGATCCCTTTGAAGACCATAGTGCCAAAGGAAATATCCTCCGATAACAAAGAGAAAGAAGCTTTCTGAGAAACTTCTTTGTGTTCTGTGAAATCATGTCACAGAGTTACAACTTTCCCCTCAAGAAGCCTTTCGCTAAGACAGTTCTTGTGGAATTGGAAAGTGATATTTGGAAGCCCATAGAGGGCTATGGTGAAAAAGGAAATATCCTCAGAAGAAATCTGGAAAGAAGCTTCCTGAGAAACTGCTTAGTGTTCTGTTAATTCATCTCACAGAGTTACATCTGTATTTCGTGGATCTCTTTGCTAGCCTTATTTCTGTGGAATCTGAGAACAGATATTTCGGATCCCTTTGAAGACCATAGGGCCAAAGGAAATATCCTCCGATAACAAAGAGAAAGAAGCTTTCTGAGAAACTTCTTTGTGTTCTGTGAAATCATCTCACAGAGTTACAGCTTTCCCCTCAAGAAGCCTTTCGCTAAGACAGTTCTTGTGGAATTGGCAAAGTGATATTTGGAAGCCCATAGAGGGCTATGGTGAAAAAGGAAATATCGTCAGAAGAAATCTGGAAAGAAGCTTCCTGAGAAACTGCTTAGTGTTCTGTTAATTCATCTCACAGAGTTACATCTGTATTTCGTGGATCTCTTTGCTAGCCTTATTTCTGTGGAATCTGAGAACAGATATTTCGGATCCCTTTGAAGACCATAGGGCCAAAGGAAATATCCTCCGATAACAAAGAGAAAGAAGCTTTCTGAGAAACTTCTTTGTGTTCTGTGAAATCATCTCACAGAGTTACAGCTTTCCCCTCAAGAAGCCTTTCGCTAAGACAGTTCTTGTGGAATTGGCAAAGTGATATTTGGAAGCCCTTAGAGGGCTATGGTGAAAAAGGAAATATCCTCAGATGAAATCTGGAAAGAAGCTTCCTGAGAAACTGCTTAGTGTTCTGTTAATTCATCTCACAGAGTTACATCTGTATTTCGTGGATCTCTTTGCTAACCTTATTTCTGTGGAATCTGAGAACAGATATTTCGGATCCCTTTGAAGACTATAGGGCCAAAGGAAATATCCTCCGATAACAAAGAGAAAGAAGCTTTCTGTGAAACTTCTTTGTGTTCTGTGCAATCATCTCACAGAGTTACAGCTTTCCCCTCAAGAAGCATTTCGCTAAGACAATTCTTGTGCAATTGGCAAAGTGATATTTGGAAGCCCATAGTGGACTATGGTGAAAAAGGAAATATCCTCAGATGAAATCTGGAAAGAAGCTTCCTGAGAAACTGCTTAGTGTTCTGTTAATTCATCTCGCAGAGTTACATTGGTATTTCGTGGATCACTTTGCTAGCCTTATTTCTGTGGAATCTGAGAACAGATATTTCGGATCCCTTTGAAGACTATAGGTCCAAAGGAAATATCCTCCGATAACAAAGAGAAAGAAGCTTTCTGAGAAACTTCTTTGTGTTCTGTGAAATCATCTCACAGAGTTACAGCTTTCCCCCCAAGAAGCCTTTCGCTAAGACAGTTCTTGTGGAATTGGCAAAGTGATATTTGGAAGCCCTTATAGGTCTACGGTGAAAAAGGAAATATCCTCAGATGAAATCTGGAAAGAAGCTTCCTGAGAAACTGCTTAGTGTTCTGTTAATTCATCTCACAGAGTTACATCTGTATTTCGTAGATCTCTTTGCTAGCCTTATTTCTGTGGAATCTGAGAACAGATATTTCGGATCCCTTCAAAGACCATAGGGCCAAAGGAAATATCCTCCGATAACAAAGAGAAAGAAGCTTTCTGAGAAACTTCTTTGTGTCCCGAGAAATCATCTCACAGAGTTACAGCTTTCCCCTCAAGAATCCTTTCGCTAAGAAAGTTCTTGTGGAATTGGCAAGTGATATTTGGAAGCCCATAGAGGGCTATGGTGAAAAAGGTAATATCCTCACATGTAATCTGGAAAGAAGCTTCCTGAGAAACTGCTTAGTGTTCTGTTAATTCATCTCACAGAGTTACATCTGTATTTCGTGGATCTCTTTGCTAGCCTTATTTCTGTGGAATCTGAGAACAGATATTTCGGATCCCTTTGAAGACTATAGGGCCAAAGGAAATATCCTCCGATAACAAAGAGAAAGAAGCTTTCTGTGAAACTTCTTTGTGTTCTGTGCAATCATCTCAAAGAGTTACAGCTTTCCCCTCAAGAAGCATTTCCCTAAGACAATTCCTGTGCAATTGGCAAAGTGATATTTGGAAGCCCATAGTGGACTATGGTGAAAAAGGAAATATCCTCAGATGAAATCTGAAAAGAAGCTTCCTGAGAAACTGCTTAGTGTTCTGTTAATTCATCTCACAGAGTTACATTTGTATTTCGTGGATCACTTTGCTAGCCTTATTTCTGTGGAATCTGAGAACAGATATTTCTGATCCCTTTGAAGACTATAGGTCGAAAGGAAATAACCTCCGATAACAAAGAGAAAGAAGCTATCTGAGAAACTTCTTTGTGTTCTGTGAAAGCATCTCACAGAGTTACAGCTTTCCCCCCAACAAGCCTTTCGATAAGACAGTTCTTGTGGAATTGGCAAAGTGATATTTGGAAGCCCTTATCGGTCTATGGTGAAAAAGGAAATATCCTCAGATGAAATCTGGAAAGAAGCTTCCTGAGAAACTGCTTAGTGTTCTGTTAATTCATCTCACAGAGTTACATCTGTATTTCGTGGATCTCTTTGCTAGCCTTATTTCTGTGGAATCTGAGAAAAGATACTTCGGATCCCTTTGAAGACTATAGTGCCAAAGGAAATATCCTCCGATAACAAAGACAAAGAAGCTTTCTGAGAAACTTCTTTGTGTTCTGTGAAATCATCTCACAGAGTTACAGCTTTCCCCTCAAGAAACCTTTCGCTAAGACAGTTCTTGTGGAATTGGCAAAGTGATATTTGGAAGCCCTTAGAGGGCTATGGTGAAAAAGGAAATATCCTCAGATGAAATCTGGAAAGAAGCTTCCTGAGGAACTGCTCAGTGTTCTCTTAATTCGTCTCACAGAGTTTCATCTGTATTTCGTGGATCTCTTTGCTACCCTTATTTCTGTGGAATCTGAGAATAGATATTTCGGATCCCTTTGAAGACTATAGGGCCAAAGGAAATATCCTCCGATAACAAAGACAAAGAAGCTTTCTGAGAAACTTCTTTGTGTTCTGTGAAATCATGTCACAGAGTTACAGCTTTCCCCTCAAGAAGCTTTTCGCTAAGACATTTCTTGTGGAATTGGCAAAGTGATATTTGAAGCCCTTAGAGGGCTATGGTGAAAAAGGAAATATCCTCAGAAGAAATCTGGAAAGAAGCTTCCTGAGAAACTGCTTAGTGTTCTGTTAATTCATCTCACAGAGTTACATCTGTATTTCGTGGATCTCTTTGCTAGCCTTATTTCTGTGGAATCTGAGAACAGATATTTCGGATCCCTTCGAAGACCATAGGGGCAAAGGAAATATCCTCCGATAACAAAGAGAAAGAAGCTTTCTGAGAAACTTCTTTGTGTTCCGTGAAATCATCTAACAGAGTTACAGCTTTCCCCTCAAGAAGCCTTTCGCTAAGACAATTCTTGTGCAATTGGCAAAGTGATATTTGGAAGCCCATAGTGGACTATGGTGAAAAAGGAAATATCCTCAGATGAAATCTGGAAAGAAGCTTCCTGAGAAACTGCTTAGTGTTCTGTTAATTCATCTCACAGAGTTACATTTGTATTTCGTGGATCACTTTGCTAGCCTTATTTCTGTGGAATCTGAGAACAGATATTTCGGAACCCTTTGAAGACTATAGTGCCAAAGGAAATATCCTCCGATAACAAAGAGAAAGAAGCTATCTGAGAAACTTCTTTGTGTTCTGTGAAATCATCTCACAGAGTTACAGCTTTCCCCCCAAAAAGCCTTTCGCTAAGACAGTTCTTGTGGATTTCGCAAAGTGATATTTGGAAGTCCTTAGAGGGCTATGGTGAAAAAGGAAATATCCTCAGATGAAATCTGGAAAGAAGCTTCCTGAGAAACTGCTCAGTGTTCTGTTAATTCGTCTCACAGAGTTTCATCTGTATTTCGTGGATCTCTTTGCTAGCCTTATTTCTGTGGAATCTGAGAACAGATATTTCGGATCCCTTTGAAGACTGTAGGGCCAAAGGAAATATCCTCCGATAACAAAGAGAAAGAAGCTTTCTGTGAAACTTCCTTGTGTTCTGTGCAATCATCTCACAGAGTTACAGCTTTCCCCTCAAGAAGTATTTCGCTAAGACAATTCTTGTGCAATTGGCAAAGTGATATTTGGAAGCCCATAGTGGACTATGGTGAAAAAGGAACTATCCTCAGATGAAATCTGGAAAGAAGCTTCCTGAGAAACTGCTTAGTGTTCTGTTAATTCATCTCACAGAGTTACATTGGAATTTCGTGGATCACTTTGCTAGCCTTATTTCTGTGGAATCTGAGAACAGATATTTCGGATCCCTTTGAAGACTATAGGTCCAAAGGAAATATCCTCCGATAACAAAGAGAAAGAAGATTTCTGAGAAACTTCTTTGTGTTCTGTGAAATCAACTCACAGAGTTACAGTTTTCCCCCAAGAAGCCTTTCGCTAAGACAGTTCTTGTGGAATTGGCAAAGTGATATTTGGAAGCCCTTATAGGTCTACGGTGAAAAAGGAAATATCCTCTGATGAAATCTGGAAAGAAGCTTCCTGAGAAACTGCTTAGTGTTCTGTTAATTCATCTCACAGAGTTACATCTGTATTTCCTGGCTCTCTTTGCTAGCCTTTTTTCTGTGGAATCTGAGAACAGATATTTCTGATCCCTTTGAAGACTATAGGGCTAAAGGAAATATCCTCCGATAACAAAGAGAAAGAAGCTTTCTGAGAAACTTCTTTGTGTTCCGTGAAATCATCTCACAGAGTTACTGCTTTCCCCTCAAGAAGCCTTTCGCTAAGACAGTTCTTATGGAATTGCAAAGTGATATTTGGAAGCCCTTATAGGTCTATGGTGAAAAAGGAAATATCCTCAGATGAAATCTGGAAAGAAGCTTCCTGAGAAACTGCTTAGTGTTCTGTTAATTCATCTCACAGAGTTACATCTGTATTTCGTGGATCTCTTTGCTAGCCTTATTTCTGTGGAATCTGAGAACAGATATTTCGGATCCCTTTGAAGACCATAGTGCCAAAGGAAATATCCTCCGATAACAAAGAGAAAGAAGCTTTCTGAGAAACTTCTTTGTGTTCTGTGAAATCATGTCACAGAGTTACAACTTTCCCCTCAAGAAGCCTTTCGCTAAGACAGTTCTTGTGGAATTGGCAAAGTGATATTTGGAAGCCCATAGAGGGCTATGGTGAAAAAGGAAATATCCTCAGAAGAAATCTGGAAAGAAGCTTCCTGAGAAACTGCTTAGTGTTCTGTTAATTCATCTCACAGAGTTACATCTGTATTTCGTGGATCTCTTTGCTAGCCTTATTTCTGTGGAATCTGAGAACAGATATTTCGGATCCCTTTGAAGACCATAGGGCCAAAGGAAATATCCTCCGATAACAAAGAGAAAGAAGCTTTCTGAGAAACTACTTTGTGTTCTGTGAAATCATCTCACAGAGTTACAGCTTTCCCCTCAAGAAGCCTTTCGCTAAGACAGTTCTTGTGGAATTGGCAAAGTGATATTTGGAAGCCCATAGAGGGCTATGGTGAAAAAGGAAATATCCTCAGATGAAATCTGGAAAGAAGCTTCCTGAGAAACTGCTTAGTGTTCTGTTAATTCATCTCACAGAGTTACATCTGTATTTCGTGGATCTCTTTGCTAGCCTTATTTCTGTGGAATCTGAGAACAGATATTTCGGATCCCTTTGAAGACTATAGGGCCAAAGGAAATATCCTCCGATAACAAAGAGAAAGAAGCTTTCTGTGAAACTTCTTTGTGTTCTGTGCAATCATCTCACAGAGTTACAGCTTTCCCCTCAAGAAGCATTTCGCTAAGACAATTCTTGTGCAATTGGCAAAGTGATATTTGGAAGCCCATAGTGGACTATGGTGAAAAAGGAAATATCCTCAGATGAAATCTGGAAAGAACCTTCCTGAGAAACTGCTTAGTGTTCTGTTAATTCATCTCACAGAGTTACATTGGTATTTCGTGGATCACTTTGCTAGCCTTATTTCTGTGGAATCTGAGAACAGATATTTCGGATCCCTTTGAAGACTATAGGGCCAAAGGAAATATCCTCCGATAACAAAGAGAAAGAAGCTTTCTGAGAAACTTCTTTGTGTTCTGTGAAATCATCTCACAGAGTTACAGCTTTTCCCCCAAGAAGCCTTTCGCTAAGACAGTTCTTGTGGAATTGGCAAAGTGATATTTGGAAGCCCTTATAGGTCTACGGTTAAAAAGGAAATATCCTCAGATGAAATCTGGAAAGAAGCTTCCTGAGAAACTGCTTAGTGTTCTGTTAATTCATCTCACAGAGTTACATCTGTATTTCGTGGATCTCTTTGCTAGCCTTATTTCTGTGGAATCTGAGAACAGATATTTCGGATCCCTTCGAAGACCATAGGGGCAAAGGAAATATCCTCCGATAACAAAGAGAAAGAAGCTTTCTGAGAAACTTCTTTGTGTTCCGTGAAATCATCTCACAGAGTTACAGCTTTCCCCTCAAGAATCCTTTCGCTAAGACAGTTCTTGTGGAATTGGCAAAGTGATATTTGGAAGCCCATAGTGGGCTATGGTGAAAAAGGTAATATCCTCACATGTAATCTGGAAAGAAGCTTCCTGAGAAACTGCTTAGCGTTCTGTTAATTCATCTCACAGAGTTACATCTGTATTTCGTGGATCTCTTTGCTAGCCTTATTTCTGTGGAATCTGAGAACAGATATTTCGGATCCCTTTGAAGACTATAGGGCCAAAGGAAATATCCTCCGATAACAAAGAGAAAGAAGCTTTCTGTGAAACTTCTTTGTGTTCTGTGCAATCATCTCAAAGAGTTACAGCTTTCCCCTCAAGAAGCATTTCCCTAAGACAATTCTTGTGCAATTGGCAAAGTGATATTTGGAAGCCCATATTGGACTATGGTGAAAAAGGAAATATCCTCAGATGAAATCTGAAAAGAAGCTTCCTGAGAAACTGCTTAGTGTTCTGTTAATTCATCTCACAGAGTTACATTTGTATTTCGTGGATCACTTTGCTAGCCTTATTTCTGTGGAATCTGAGAACAGATATTTCGGATCCCTTTGAAGACTATAGGTCGAAAGGAAATAACCTCCGATAACAAAGAGAAAGAAGCTATCTGAGAAACTTCTTTGTGTTCTGTGAAATCATCTCACAGAGTTACAGCTTTCCCCCCAAAAAGCCTTTCGATAAGACAGTTCTTGTGGAATTGGCAAAGTGATATTTGAGAGCCCTTATAGGTCTATGGTGAAAAAGGAAATATCCTCAGATGAAATCTGGAAAGAAGCTTCCTGAGAAACTGCTTAGTGTTCTGTTAATTCATCTCACAGAGTTACATCTGTATTTCGTGGATCTCTTTGCTAGCCTTATTTCTGTGGAATCTGAGAAAAGATACTTCGGATCCCTTTGAAGACTATAGTGCCAAAGGAAATATCCTCCGATAACAAAGACAAAGAAGCTTTCTGAGAAACTTCTTTGTGTTCTGTGAAATCATCTCACAGAGTTACAGCTTTCCCCTCAAGAAACCTTTCGCTAAGACAGTTCTTGTGGAATTGGCAAAGTGATATTTGGAAGCCCTTAGAGGGCTATGGTGAAAAAGGAAATATCCTCAGATGAAATCTGGAAAGAAGCTTCCTGAGGAACTGCTCAGTGTTCTCTTAATTCGTCTCACAGAGTTTCATCTGTATTTCGTGGATCTCTTTGCTACCCGTATTTCTGTGGAATCTGAGAACAGATATTTTGGATCCCTTTGAAGACTATAGGGCCAAAGGAAATATCCTCCGATAACAAAGAGAAAGAAGTTTTCTGTGAAACTTCTTTGTGTTCTGTGCAATCATCTCACAGAGTTACAGCTTTCCCCTCAAGAAGCATTTCGCTAAGACAATTCTTGAGCAATTGGCAAAGTGATATTTGGAAGCCCATAGTGGACTATGGTGAAAAAGGAAAAATCCTCAGATGAAATCTGGAAAGAAGCTTCCTGAGAAACTGCTTAGTATTCTGTTAATTCATCTCACAGAGTTACATTGGAATTTCGTGGATCACTTTGCTAGCCTTATTTCTGTGGAATCTGAGAACAGATATTTCGGATCCCTTTGAAGACTATAGGTCCAAAGTAAATATCCTCCGATAACAAAGAGAAAGAAACTTTCTGAGAAACTTCTTTGTGTTCTGTGAAATCATCTCACAGAGTTACAGCTTTCCCCCCAAGAAGCCTTTCGCTAAGACAGTTCTTGTGGAATTGGCAAAGTGATATTTGGAAGCCCTTATAGGTCTACGGTGAAAAAGGAAATATCCTCAGATGAAATCTGGAAAGAAGCTTCCTGAGAAACTGCTTAGTGTTCTGTTAATTCATCTCACAGAGTTACATCTGTATTTCGTGGATCTCTTTGCTAGCGTTTTTTCTTTGGAATCTGAGAACAGATATTTCAGATCCCTTTGAAGACTATAGGGCTAAAGGAAATATCCTCCGATAACAAAGAGAAAGAAGCTTTCTGAGAAACTTCTTTGTGTTCCGTGAAATCATCTCACAGAGTTACAGCTTTCCCCTCAAGAAGCCTTTCGCTAAAACAGTTCTTGTGGAATTGCATAGTGATATTTGGAAGCCCTTATAGGTCTATGGTGAAAAAGGAAATATCCTCAGATGAAATCTGGAAAGAAGCTTCCTGAGAAACTGATTAGTGTTCTGTTAATTCATCTCACAGAGTTACATCTGTATTTCGTGGATCTCCTTGCTAGCCTTATTTCTGTGGAATCTGAGAACACATATTTCGGATCCCTTTGAAGACCATAGTGCCAAAGGAAATATCCTCCGATAACAATGAGAAAGAAGCTTTCTGAGAAACTTCTTTGTGTTCTGTGAAATCATGTCACCGAGTTACAACTTTCCCCTCAAGAAGCCTTTCGCTAAGACAGTTCTTGTGGAATTGGCAAAGTGATATTTGGAAGCCCATAGAGGGCTATGGTGAAAAAGGAAATATCCTCAGAAGAAATCTGGAAAGAAGCTTCCTGAGAAACTGCTTAGTGTTCTGTTAATTCATCTCACAGAGTTACAACTGTATTTCGTGGATCTCTTTGCTAGCCTTATTTCTGTGGAATCTGAGAACAGATATTTCGGATCCCTTTGAAGACCATAGGGCCAAAGGAAATATCCTCCGATAACAAAGAGAAAGAAGCTTTCTGAGAAACTTCTTTGTGTTCTGTGAAATCATCTCACAGAGTTACAGCTTTCCCCTCAAGAAGCCTTTCGCTAAGACACTTCTTGTGGAATTGGCAAAGTGATATTTGGAAGCCCATAGAGGGCTATGGTGAAAAAGGAAATATCCTCAGATGAAATCTGGAAAGAAGCTTCCTGAGAAACTGTTTAGTGTTCTGTTAATTCATCTCACAGAGTTACATCTGTATTTCGTGGATCTCTTTGCTAGCCTTATTTCTGTGGAATCTGAGAACAGATATTTCGGATCCCTTTGAAGACTATAGGGCCAAAGGAAATATCCTCCGATAACAAAGAGAAAGAAGCTTTCTGTGAAACTTCTTTGTGTTCTGTGCAATCATCTCACAGAGTTACAGCTTTCCCCTCAAGAAGCATTTCGCTAAGACAATTCTTGTGCAATTGGCAAAGTGATATTTGGAAGCCCATAGTGGACTATGGTGAAAAAGGAAATATCCTCAGATGAAATCTGGAAAGAAGCTTCCTGAGAAACTGCTTAGTGTTCTGTTAATTCATCTCACAGAGTTACATTGGTATTTCGTGGATCACTTTGCTAGCCTTATTTCTGTGGAATCTGAGAACAGATATTTCGGATCCCTTTGAAGACTATAGGTCCAAAGGAAATATCCTCCGATAACAAAGAGAAAGAAGCTTTCTGAGAAACTTCTTTGTGTTCTGTGAAATCATCTCACAGAGTTACAGCTTTCCCCCCAAGAAGCCTTTCGCTAAGACAGTTCTTGTGGAATTGGCAAAGTGATATTTGGAAGCCCTTATAGGTCTGCGGTGAAAAAGGAAATATCCTCAGATGAAATCTGGAAAGCAGCTTCCTGAGAAACTGCTTAGTGTTCTGTTAATTCATCTCACAGAGTTACATCTGTATTTCGTGGATCTCTTTGCTAGCCTTATTTCTGTGGAATCTGAGAACAGATATTTCAGATCCCTATGAAGACTATAGGGCCAAAGGAAATATCCTCCGATAACAAAGAGAAAGAAGCTTTCTGAGAAACTTCTTTGTGTTCCGTGAAATCATCTCACAGAGTTACAGCTTTCCCCTCAAGAAGCCTTTCGCTAAGACAGTTCTTGTGGAATTGGCAAAGTGATATTTGAAAGCCCATAGAGGGCTATGGTGAAAAAGGAAATATCCTCTGATGAAATCTGGAAAGAAGCTTCCTGAGAAACTGCTTAGTGTTCTATTAATTCATCTCACAGAGTTACATCTGTATTTCGTGGATCTCTTTGCTAGCCTTATTTCTGTGGAATCTAAGAACAGATATTTCGTATCCCTTTGAAGACTATAGGGCCAAAGGAAATACCCTCCGATAACAAAGAGAAAGAAGCTTTCTGAGAAACTTCTTTGTGTTCTGTGAAATCATCTCACAGAGTTACAGCTTTCCCCTCAAGAAGCCTTTCGCCAAGACAGTTCTTGTGGAATTGGCAAAGTGATATTTGGAAGCCCTTATAGGTCTATGGTGAAAAAGGAAATATCCTCAGATGAAATCAGGAAAGAAGCTTCCTGAGAAACTGCTTAGTGTTCTGTAATTCATCTCACAGAGTTACATCTGTATTTCGTGGCTCTCTTTGCTAGCCTTATTTCTGTGGAATCAGAGAACAGATATTTCGGATCCCTTTGAAGACAATAGTGCCAAAGGAAATATCCTCCGATAACAAAGAGAAAGAAGCTTTCTGAGAAACTTCTTTGTGTTCTGTGAAATCATCTCACAGAGTTACAGCTTTCCCCCCAAGAAGCCTTTCGCTAAGACAGTTCTTGTGGAATTGGCAAAGTGATATTTGGAAGCCCTTATAGGTCTACGGTGAAAAAGGAAATATCCTCAGATGAAATCTGGAAAGAAGCTTCCTGAGAAACTGCTTAGTGTTCTGTTAATTCATCTCACAGAGTTACATCTGTATTTCGTGGATCTCTTTGCTAGCGTTTTTTCTTTGGAATCTGAGAACAGATATTTCAGATCCCTTTGAAGACTATAGGGCTAAAGGAAATATCCTCCGATAACAAAGAGAAAGAAGCTTTCTGAGAAACTTCTTTGTGTTCCGTGAAATCATCTCACAGAGTTACAGCTTTCCCCTCAAGAAGCCTTTCGCTAAAACAGTTCTTGTGGAATTGCATAGTGATATTTGGAAGCCCTTATAGGTCTATGGTGAAAAAGGAAATATCCTCAGATGAAATCTGGAAAGAAGCTTCCTGAGAAACTGATTAGTGTTCTGTTAATTCATCTCACAGAGTTACATCTGTATTTCGTGGATCTCCTTGCTAGCCTTATTTCTGTGGAATCTGAGAACACATATTTCGGATCCCTTTGAAGACCATAGTGCCAAAGGAAATATCCTCCGATAACAATGAGAAAGAAGCTTTCTGAGAAACTTCTTTGTGTTCTGTGAAATCATGTCACCGAGTTACAACTTTCCCCTCAAGAAGCCTTTCGCTAAGACAGTTCTTGTGGAATTGGCAAAGTGATATTTGGAAGCCCATAGAGGGCTATGGTGAAAAAGGAAATATCCTCAGAAGAAATCTGGAAAGAAGCTTCCTGAGAAACTGCTTAGTGTTCTGTTAATTCATCTCACAGAGTTACAACTGTATTTCGTGGATCTCTTTGCTAGCCTTATTTCTGTGGAATCTGAGAACAGATATTTCGGATCCCTTTGAAGACCATAGGGCCAAAGGAAATATCCTCCGATAACAAAGAGAAAGAAGCTTTCTGAGAAACTTCTTTGTGTTCTGTGAAATCATCTCACAGAGTTACAGCTTTCCCCTCAAGAAGCCTTTCGCTAAGACACTTCTTGTGGAATTGGCAAAGTGATATTTGGAAGCCCATAGAGGGCTATGGTGAAAAAGGAAATATCCTCAGATGAAATCTGGAAAGAAGCTTCCTGAGAAACTGCTTAGTGTTCTGTTAATTCATCTCACAGAGTTACATCTGTATTTCGTGGATCTCTTTGCTAGCCTTATTTCTGTGGAATCTGAGAACAGATATTTCGGATCCCTTTGAAGACTATAGGGCCAAAGGAAATATCCTCTGATAACAAAGAGAAAGAAGCTTTCTGTGAAACTTCTTTGTGTTCTGTGCAATCATCTCACAGAGTTACAGCTTTCCCCTCAAGAAGCATTTCGCTAAGACAATTCTTGTGCAATTGGCAAAGTGATATTTGGAAGCCCATAGTGGACTATGGTGAAAAAGGAAATATCCTCAGATGAAATCTGGAAAGAAGCTTCCTGAGAAACTGCTTAGTGTTCTGTTAATTCATCTCACAGAGTTACATTGGTATTTCGTGGATCACTTTGCTAGCCTTATTTCTGTGGAATCTGAGAACAGATATTTCGGATCCCTTTGAAGACTATAGGTCCAAAGGAAATATCCTCCGATAACAAAGAGAAAGAAGCTTTCTGAGAAACTTCTTTGTGTTCCGTGAAATCATCTCACAGAGTTACAGCTTTCCCCTCAAGAAGCCTTTCGCTAAGACAGTTCTTGTGGAATTGGCAAAGTGATATTTGAAAGCCCATAGAGGGCTATGGTGAAAAAGGAAATATCCTCTGATGAAATCTGGAAAGAAGCTTCCTGAGAAACTGCTTAGTGTTCTATTAATTCATCTCACAGAGTTACATCTGTATTTCGTGGATCTCTTTGCTAGCCTTATTTCTGTGGAATCTAAGAACAGATATTTCGTATCCCTTTGAAGACAATAGGGCCAAAGGAAATACCCTCCGATAACAAAGAGAAAGAAGCTTTCTGAGAAACTTCTTTGTGTTCTGTGAAATCATCTCACAGAGTTACAGCTTTCCCCTCAAGAAGCCTTTCGCTAAGACAGTTCTTGTGGAATTGGCAAAGTGATATTTGGAAGCCCTTATAGGTCTATGGTGAAAAAGGAAATATCCTCAGATGAAATCTGGAAAGAAGCTTCCTGAGAAACTGCTTAGTGTTCTGTAATTCATCTCACAGAGTTACATCTGTATTTCGTGGCTCTCTTTGCTAGCCTTATTTCTGTGGAATCAGAGAACAGATATTTCGGATTCCTTTGAAGACAATAGTGCCAAAGGAAATATCCTCCGATAACAAAGAGAAAGAAGCTTTCTGAGAAACTTCTTTGTGTTCTGTGAAATCATCTCACAGAGTTACAACTTTCCCCCCAAGAAGCCTTTCGCTAAGACAGTTCTTGTGGAATTGGCAAAGTGATATTTGGAAGCCCTTATAGGTCTACGGTGAAAAAGGAAATATCCTCAGAAGAAATCTGGAAAGAAGCTTCCTGAGAAACTGCTTAGTGTTCTGTTATTTCATCTCACAGAGTTACATCTGTATTTCGTGGATCTCTTTGCTAGCCTTATTTCTGTGTAATCAGAGAACAGATATTTCAGATCCCTTTGAAGACTATAGGGCCAAAGGAAATATCCTCCGATAACAAAGAGAAAGAAGCTTTCTGAGAAACTTCTTTGTGTTCCGTGAAATCATCTCACAGAGTTACAGCTTTCCCCTCAAGAAGCCTTTCGCTAAGACAGTTCTTGTGGAATTGGCAAAGTTTTATTTGAAAGCCCATAGAGGGCTATGATGAAAAAGGAAATATCCTCAGATGAAATCTGGAAAGAAGCTTCCTGAGAAACTGCTTAGTGTTCTATTAACTCATCTCACAGAGTTACATCTGTATTTCGTGGATCTCTTTGCTAGCCTTATTTCTGTGGAATCTGAGAACAGATATTTCGGATCCCTTTGAAGACTATAGTGCCATATGAAATATCCTCCGACAACAAAGACAAAGAAGCTTTCTGAGAAACTTCTTTGTGTTCTGTGAAATCATCTCACAGAGTTACAGCTTTCCCCTCAAGAAGCCTTTCGCTAAGACAGTTCTTGTGGAATTGGCAAACTGATATTTGAAGCCCATAGAGGGCTACGGTGAGAAAGGAAATATCCTCAGGTGAAATCTGGAAAGAAGCTTCTTGAGAAACTGCTTAGTGTTCTGTTAATTCGTCTCACAGAGTTTCATCTGTATTTCGTGGATCTCTTTACTAGCCTTATTTCTGTGGAATCTGAGAACAGATATTTCTGATCCCTTTGAAGACTATAGGGCCAAAGTAAATATCCTCCGATAACAAAGAGAAAGAAGCTTTCTGAGAAACTTCTTTGTGTTCTGTGAAATCATCTCACAGAGTTACAGCTTTCCCCTCAAGAAGGCTTTCCCTAAGACAGTTCTTGTGGAATTGGGAAAGTGATATTTGGAAGCCCATAGAGGGCTATGGTGAAAAAGGAAATATCCTCAGATGAAATCTGGAAAGAAGCTTCCTGAGAAACTGCTTAGTGTTCTGTTAATTCGTCTCACAGAGTTACATCTGTATTTCGTTGATCTCTTTGCTAGCCTTATTTCTGAGGAATCTGAGAACAGATATTTCGAATCCCTTTGAAGACTATAGGGCCAAAGGAAATATCCTCCGATAAGAAAGAGTAAGAAGCTTTCTGAGAAACTTCTTTGTTTTCTGTGAAATCGTCTCACAGATTTACAGCTTTCCCCTCAAGAAGCCTTTCGCTAACACAGTTCTTCTGGAATTGGCAAAGTGATATTTGGAAGCAAATAGGGGGCTATGGTGAAAAAGGAAATATCCTAAGAAGAAATCTGGAAAGAAGCTTCCTGAGAAACTGCTTAGTGTTCTGTTAATTCATCTCACAGAGTTACATCTGTATTTCGTGGATCTCATTGCTAGCCTTATTTCTGTGGAATCTGAGAACAGATATTTCGGATCCTTTTGAAGATTATAGGGCCAAAGGAAATATCCTCCGATAACAAAGAGAAAGAAGATTTCTGAGAAACTTCTTTGTGTTCTGTGAAATCAACTCACAGAGTTACAGCTTTCCCCTCAAGAAGCCTTTCGCTAAGACAATTATTGTGCAATTGGCAAAGTGATATTTGGAAGCCCTTAGAGGGCTATGGTGAAAAAGGAAATATCCTCAGATGTAATCTGGAAAGAAGCTTTTTGAGAAACTGCTTAGTGTTCTGTTAATTCATCTCACAGAGTTACATCTGTATTTCGTGGATCTCTTTGCTAGCCTTATTTCTCTGGAATCTGAGAACAGATATTTCGGATCCCTTTGAAGACTATAGGGCCAAAGGAAATATCCTCCGATAACAAAGAGAAAGAAGCTTTCTGAGAAACTTCTTTGTGTTCTGTGAAATCATCTCACAGAGTTACAGCTTTCCCGTCAAGAAGCCTTTCGCTAAGACAGTTCTTGTGGAATTGGCAAAGTGATATTTGGAAGCCCTTAGAGGTCTATGGTGAAAAAGGAAATATCCTCAGATGAAATCTGGAAAGAAGCTTCCTGAGAAACTGCTTAGTGTTCTGTTAATTCATCTCACAGAGTTACAACTGCTTTTCGTGGATCTCTTTGCTAGCCTTATTTCTGTGGAGTCTGAGAACAGATATTTCGGATCCGTTTGAAGACTATAGGGCCAAAGAAAATATCCACCGAAAACAAAGAGAAAGAAGCTTTCTGAGAAACTTCTTTGTATTCTGTGAAATCATCTCACAGAGTTACAGCTTTCCCCTCAAGAAGCCTTTCGCCAAGACAGTTCTTGTGGAATTGGCTAAGTGATATTTGGAAGCCCATAGAGGGCTAGGGTGAAAAAGGAAATATCCTCAGATGAAATCTGGAAAGAAGCTTCCTGAGAAACTGCTTAGTGTTCTATTAATTCATCTCACAGAGTTACATCTGTATTTCGTGGATCTCTTTGCTAGCCTTATTTCTGTGGAATCTGAGAACAGATATTTCGGATCCCTTTGAAGACTATAGGGCCAAAGGAAATATCCTCTGATAACAAAGAGAAAGAAGCTTTCTGAGAAACTTCTTTGTGTTCTGTGAAATCATCTCACAGAGTTACAGCTTTCCCCTCAAGAAACCTTTCGCTAAGAGAGTTCTTGTGGAATTGGCAAAGTGATATTTGGAAGCCCATAGAGGGCTATGGTGAAAAAGGAAATATCCTCAGATGAAATCTGGAAAGAAGGTTCCTGAGAAACTGCTTAGTGTTCTGTTAATTCATCTCACAGAGTTACATCTGTATTTCGTGGATCTCTTTGCCAGCCTTATTTCTGAGGAATCTGAGAACAGATATTTCGAATCCCTTTGAAGACTATAGGGCCAAAGGAAATATCCTCCGATAAGAAAGAGAAAGAAGCTTTCTGAGAAACTTCTTTGTTTTCTGTGAAATCGTCTCACAGATTTACAGCTTTCCCCTCAAGAAGCCTTTCGCTAACACAGTTCTTGTGGAATTGGCAAAGTGATATTTGGAAGCAAATAAGGGGCTATGGTGAAAAAGGAAATATCCTAAGAAGAAATCTGGAAAGAAGCTTCCTGAGAAACTGCTTAGTGTTCTGTTAATTCATCTCACAGAGTTACATCTGTATTTCGTGGATCTCTTTGCTAGCCTTATTTCTGTGGAATCTGTGAACAGATATTTCGGATCCCTTTGAAGAACACAGGGCCAAAGGAAATATCCCCCGATAACAAAGAGAAAGAAGCTTTCTGATAAACTTCTTTGTGTTCTGTGAAATCATCTCACAGAGTTACAGCTTTCACCTCAAGAAGCCTTTCGCTAAACAGTTCTTGTGGAATTGTCAAAGTGATGTTTGGAAGCCCACAGAGGGCTATGGTGAAAAAGGAAATATCCTCAGATGAAATCTGGAAAGAAGCTTCCTGAGAAACTGCTTAGTGTTCTGTTAATTCATCTCACAGAGTTACATCTGTATTTCGTTGATCTCTTTGCTAGCCTTATTTCTGTGGAATCTGAGAAAAGATACTTCGGATCCCTTTGAAGACTATAGTGCCAAAGGAAATATCCTCCGATAACAAAGACAAAGAAGCTTTCTGAGAAACTTCTTTGTGTTCTGTGAAATCATCTCACAGAGTTACAGCTTTCCCCTCAAGAAACCTTTCGCTAAGACAGTTCTTGTGGAATTGGCAAAGTGATATTTGGAAGCCCTTAGAGGGCTATGGTGAAAAAGGAAATATCCTCAGATGAAATCTGGAAAGAAGCTTCCTGAGGAACTGCTCAGTGTTCTCTTAATTCGTCTCACAGAGTTTCATCTGTATTTCGTGGATCTCTTTGCTACCCTTATTTCTGTGGAATCTGAGAATAGATATTTCGGATCCCTTTGAAGACTATAGGGCCAAAGGAAATATCCTCCGATAACAAAGAGAAAGAAGCTTTCTGTGAAACTTCTTTGTGTTCTGTGCAATCATCTCACAGAGTTACAGCTTTCCCCTCAAGAAGCATTTCGCTAAGACAATTCTTGTGGAATTGGCAAAGTGATATTTGGAAGCCCATAGAGGGCTATGGTGAAAAAGGAAATATCCTCAGATGAAACCTGGAAAGAAGCTTCCTGAGAAACTGCTTAGTGTTCTGTTAATTCATCTCACAGAGTTACATCTGCATTTCGTGAATCTCTTTGCTAGCCTTATTTCTGTGGAATCTGAGAACAGATATTTCGGATCCCTTTGAAGACTATAGGGCCAAAGGAAATATCCTCCGATAACAAAGAGAAAGAAGCTTTCTGTGAAACTTCTTTGTGTTCTGTGCAATCATCTCACAGAGTTACAGCTTTCCCCTCAAGAAGCATTTCGCTAAGACAATTCTTGTGCAATTGGCAAAGTGATATTTGGAAGCCCATAGTGGACTATGGTGAAAAAGGAAATATCCTCAGATGAAATCTGGAATGAAGCTTCCTGAAAAACTGCTTAGTGTTCTGTTAATTCATCTCACAGAGTTACATTGGTATTTCGTGGATCACTTTGCTAGCCTTATTTCTGTGGAATCTGAGAACAGATATTTCGGATCCCTTTGAAGACTATAGGTCGAAAGGAAATATCCTCCGATAACAAAGAGAAAGAAGCTTTCTGAGAAACTTCTTTGTGTTCTGTGAAATCATCTCACAGAGTTACAGCTTTCCCCCCAAGAAGCCTTTCGCTAAGACAGTTCTTGTGGAATTGGCAAAGTGATATTTGGAAGCCCTTAGAGGTCTACGGTGAAAAAGGAAATATCCTCAGATGAAATCTGGAAAGAAGCTTCCTGAGAAACTGCTTAGTGTTCTGTTAATTCATCGCACAGAGTTACATCTGTATTTCGTGGATCTCTTTGCTAGCCTTATTTCTGTGGATCTGAGAACAGATATTTCAGATCCCTTTGAAGACTATAGGGCCAAAGGAAATATCCTCCGAAAACAAAGAAAATGAAGCTTTCTGAGAAACTTCTTTGTGTTCCGTGAAATCATCTCACAGAGTTACAGCTTTCCCCTCAAGAAGCCTTTCGCTAAGACAGTTCTTGTGGAATTGGCAAAGTGATATTTGGAAGCCCATAGAGGGCTATGGTGAAAAAGGAAATATCCTCAGATGAAATATGGAAAAAAGCTTCCTGAGAAACTGCTTAGTGTTCTATTAATTCACCTCACAGAGTTACATCTGTATTTCGTGGATATCTTTGCTAGCCTTATTTCTGTGGAATCTGAGAACAGATATTTCGGATCCCTTTGAAGAGTATAGTGCCAAAGGAAATATCCTCCGATAACAAAGACAAAGAAGCTTTCTGAGAAACTTCTTTGTGTTCTGTGAAATCATCTCACAGAGTTACAGCTTTCCCCTCAAGAAGACTTTCGCTAAGACAGTTCTTGTGGAATTGGCAAAGTGATATTTGGAAGCCCATAGGGGGCTATGGTGAAAAAGGAAATATCCTCAGAAGAAATCTGGAAAGAAGCTTCCTGAGAAACTGCTTAGTGTTCTGTAAATTCATCTCACAGAGTTACATCTGTATTTCGTGGATCTCTTTGCTAGCCTTATTTCTGTGGAATCTGAGAACAGCTATTTCGGATCCCTTTGAAGACCATAGTGCCAAAGGAAATATCCTCCGATAACAAAGACAAAGAAGCTTTCTGAGAAACTTCTTTGTGTTCCGTGAAATCATGTCACAGAGTTACAGCTTTCCCCTCAAGAAGCTTTTCGCTAAGACATTTCTTGTGGAATTGGCAAAGTGATATTTGAAGCCCTTAGAGGGCTATGGTGAAAAAGGAAATATCCTCAGAAGAAATCTGGAAAGAAGCTTCCTGAGAAACTGCTTAGTGTTCTGTTAATTCATCTCACAGAGTTACATCTGTATTTCGTGGATCTCTTTGCTAGCCTTATTTCTGTGGAATCTGAGAACAGATATTTCGGATCCCTTCGAAGACCATAGGGCCAAAGGAAATATCCTCCGATAACAAAGAGAAAGAAGCTTTCTGAGAAACTTCTTTGTGTTCCGTGAAATCATCTCACAGAGTTACAGCTTTCCCCTCAAGAATCCTTTCGCTAAGACAGTTCTTGTGGAATTGGCAAGTGATATTTGGAAGCCCATAGAGGGCTATGGTGAAAAAGGTAATATCCTCACATATAATCTGGAAAGAAGCTTCCTGATAAACTGCTTAGTGTTCTGTTAATTCATTTCACAGAGTTACATCTGTATTTCGTGGATCTCTTTGCTAGCCTTATTTCTGTGGAATCTGAGAACAGATATTTCGGATCCCTTTGAAGACTATAGGGCCAAAGGAAATATCCTCCGATAACAAAGAGAAAGAAGCTTTCTGTGAAACTTCTTTGTGTTCTGTGCAATCATCTCAAAGAGTTACAGCTTTCCCCTCAAGAAGCATTTCGCTAAGACAATTCTTGTGCAATTGGCAAAGTGATATTTGGAAGCCCATAGTGGACTATGGTGAAAAAGGAAATATCCTCAGATGAAATCTGGAAAGAAGCTTCCTGAGAAACTGCTTAGTGTTCTGTTAATTCATCTCACAGAGTTACATCTGTATTTCGTGGATCTCTTTGCTAGCCTTATTTCTGTGGAATCTGAGAACAGATATTTCGGATCCCTTTGAAGACTATAGGGCCAAAGGAAATATCCTCCGATAACAAAGAGAAAGAAGCTTTCTGTGAAACTTCTTTGTGTTCTGTGCAATCATCTCAAAGAGTTACAGCTTTCCCCTCAAGAAGCATTTCCCTAAGACAATTCCTGTGCAATTGGCAAAGTGATATTTGGAAGCCCATAGTGGACTATGGTGAAAAAGGAAATATCCTCAGATGAAATCTGAAAAGAAGCTTCCTGAGAAACTGCTTAGTGTTCTGTTAATTCATCTCACAGAGTTACATTTGTATTTCGTGGATCACTTTGCTAGCCTTATTTCTGTGGAATCTGAGAACAGATATTTCTGATCCCTTTGAAGACTATAGGTCGAAAGGAAATAACCTCCGATAACAAAGAGAAAGAAGCTATCTGAGAAACTTCTTTGTGTTCTGTGAAAGCATCTCACAGAGTTACAGCTTTCCCCCCAACAAGCCTTTCGATAAGACAGTTCTTGTGGAATTGGCAAAGTGATATTTGGAAGCCCTTATAGGTCTATGGTGAAAAAGGAAATATCCTCAGATGAAATCTGGAAAGAAGCTTCCTGAGAAACTGCTTCGTGTTCTGTTAATTCATCTCACAGAGTTACATCTGTATTTCGTTGATCTCTTTGCTAGCCTTATTTCTGTGGAATCTGAGAAAAGATACTTCGGATCCCTTTGAAGACTATAGTGCCAAAGGAAATATCCTCCGATAACAAAGACAAAGAAGCTTTCTGAGAAACTTCTTTGTGTTCTGTGAAATCATCTCACAGAGTTACAGCTTTCCCCTCAAGAAACCTTTCGCTAAGACAGTTCTTGTGGAATTGGCAAAGTGATATTTGGAAGCCCTTAGAGGGCTATGGTGAAAAAGGAAATATCCTCAGATGAAATCTGGAAAGAAGCTTCCTGAGGAACTGCTCAGTGTTCTCTTAATTCGTCTCACAGAGTTTCATCTGTATTTCGTGGATCTCTTTGCTACCCTTATTTCTGTGGAATCTGAGAATAGATATTTCGGATCCCTTTGAAGACTATAGGGCCAAAGAAATATCCTCCGATAACAAAGAGAAAGAAGCTTTCTGTGAAACTTCTTTGTGTTCTGTGCAATCATCTCACAGAGTTACAGCTTTCCCCTCAAGAAGCATTTCGCTAAGACAATTCTTGTGGAATTGGCAAAGTGATATTTGGAAGCCCATAGAGGGCTATGGTGAAAAAGGAAATATCCTCAGATGAAACCTGGAAAGAAGCTTCCTGAGAAACTGCTTAGTGTTCTGTTAATTCATCTCACAGAGTTACATCTGTATTTCGTGAATCTCTTTGCTAGCCTTATTTCTGTGGAATCTGAGAACAGATATTTCGGATCCCTTTGAAGACTATAGGGCCAAAGGAAATATCCTCCGATAACAAAGAGAAAGAAGCTTTCTGTGAAACTTCTTTGTGTTCTGTGCAATCATCTCACAGAGTTACAGCTTTCCCCTCAAGAAGCATTTCGCTAAGACAATTCTTGTGCAATTGGCAAAGTGATATTTGGAAGCCCATAGTGGACTATGGTGAAAAAGGAAATATCCTCAGATGAAATCTGGAAAGAAGCTTCCTGAAAAACTGCTTAGTGTTCTGTTAATTCATCTCACAGAGTTACATTGGTATTTCGTGGATCACTTTGCTAGCCTTATTTCTGTGGAATCTGAGAACAGATATTTCGGATCCCTTTGAAGACTATAGGTCCAAAGGAAATATCCTCCGATAACAAAGAGAAAGAAGCTTTCTGAGAAACTTCTTTGTGTTCTGTGAAATCATCTCACAGAGTTACAGCTTTCCCCCCAAGAAGCCTTTCGCTAAGACAGTTCTTGTGGAATTGGCAAAGTGATATTTGGAAGCCCTTATAGGTCTACGGTGAAAAAGGAAATATCCTCAGATGAAATCTGGAAAGAAGCTTCCTGAGAAACTGCTTAGTGTTCTGTTAATTCATCGCACAGAGTTACATCTGTATTTCGTGGATCTCTTTACTAGCCTTATTTCTGTGGAATCTGAGAACAGATATTTCAGATCCCTTTGAAGACTATAGGGCCAAAGGAAATATCCTCCGAAAACAAAGAAAATGAAGCTTTCTGAGAAACTTCTTTGTGTTCCGTGAAATCATCTCACAGAGTTACAGCTTTCCCCTCAAGAAGCCTTTCGCTAAGACAGTTCTTGTGGAATTGGCAAAGTGATATTTGGAAGCCCATAGAGGGCTATGGTGAAAAAGGAAATATCCTCAGATGAAATATGGAAAAAAGCTTCCTGAGAAACTGCTTAGTGTTCTATTAATTCACCTCACAGAGTTACATCTGTATTTCGTGGATATCTTTGCTAGCCTTATTTCTGTGGAATCTGAGAACAGATATTTCGGATCCCTTTGAAGAGTATAGTGCCAAAGGAAATATCCTCCGATAACAAAGACAAAGAAGCTTTCTGAGAAACTTCTTTGTGTTCTGTGAAATCATCTCACAGAGTTACAGCTTTCCCCTCAAGAAGTCTTTCGCTAAGACAGTTCTTGTGGAATTGGCAAAGTGATATTTGGAAGCCCATAGGGGGCTATGGTGAAAAAGGAAATATCCTCAGAAGAAATCTGGAAAGAAGCTTCCTGAGAAACTGCTTAGTGTTCTGTAAATTCATCTCACAGAGTTACATCTGTATTTCGTGGATCTCTTTGCTAGCCTTATTTCTGTGGAATCTGAGAACAGCTATTTCGGATCCCTTTGAAGACCATAGTGCCAAAGGAAATATCCTCCGATAACAAAGAGAAAGAAGCTTTCTGAGAAACTTCTTTGTGTTCTGTGAAATCATGTCACAGAGTTACAGCTTTCCCCTCAAGAAGCTTTTCGCTAAGACATTTCTTGTGGAATTGGCAAAGTGATATTTGAAGCCCTTAGAGGGCTATGGTGAAAAAGGAAATATCCTCAGAAGAAATCTGGAAAGAAGCTTCCTGAGAAACTGCTTAGTGTTCTGTTAATTCATCTCACAGAGTTACATCTGTATTTCGTGGATCTCTTTGCTAGCCTTATTTCTGTGGAATCTGAGAACAGATATTTCGGATCCCTTCGAAGACCATAGGGCCAAAGGAAATATCCTCCGATAACAAAGAGAAAGAAGCTTTCTGAGAAACTTCTTTGTGTTCCGTGAAATCATCTCACAGAGTTACAGCTTTCCCCTCAAGAATCCTTTCGCTAAGACAGTTCTTGTGGAATTGGCAAGTGATATTTGGAAGCCCATAGAGGGCTATGGTGAAAAAGGTAATATCCTCACATATAATCTGGAAAGAAGCTTCCTGATAAACTGCTTAGTGTTCTGTTAATTCATTTCACAGAGTTACATCTGTATTTCGTGGATCTCTTTGCTAGCCTTATTTCTGTGGAATCTGAGAACAGATATTTCGGATCCCTTTGAAGACTATAGGGCCAAAGGAAATATCCTCCGATAACAAAGAGAAAGAAGCTTTCTGTGAAACTTCTTTGTGTTCTGTGCAATCATCTCAAAGAGTTACAGCTTTCCCCTCAAGAAGCATTTCGCTAAGACAATTCTTGTGCAATTGGCAAAGTGATATTTGGAAGCCCATAGTGGACTATGGTGAAAAAGGAAATATCCTCAGATGAAATCTGGAAAGAAGCTTCCTGAGAAACTGCTTAGTGTTCTGTTAATTCATCTCACAGAGTTACATTTGTATTTCGTGGATCACTTTGCTAGCCTTATTTCTGTGGAATCTGAGAACAGATATTTCGGAACCCTTTGAAGACTATAGTGCCAAAGGAAATATCCTCCGATAACAAAGAGAAAGAAGCTATCTGAGAAACTTCTTTGTGTTCTGTGAAATCATCTCACAGAGTTACAGCTTTCCCCCCAACAAGCCTTTCGCTAAGACAGTTCTTGTGGAATTGGCAAAGTGATATTTGGAAGCCCTTAGAGGGCTATGGTGAAAAAGGAAATATCCTCAGATGAAATCTGGAAAGAAGCTTCCTGAGAAACTGCTCAGTGTTCTGTTAATTCGTCTCACAGAGTTTCATCTGTATTTCGTGGATCTCTTTGCTAGCCTTATTTCTGTGGAATCTGAGAACAGATATTTCGGATCCCTTTGAAGACTGTAGGGCCAAAGGAAATATCCTCCGATAACAAAGAGAAAGAAGCTTTCTGTGAAACTTCCTTGTGTTCTGTGCAATCATCTCACAGAGTTACAGCTTTCCCCTCAAGAAGTATTTCGCTAAGACAATTCTTGTGCAATTGGCAAAGTGATATTTGGAAGCCCATAGTGGACTATGGTGAAAAAGGAACTATCCTCAGATGAAATCTGGAAAGAAGCTTCCTGAGAAACTGCTTAGTGTTCTGTTAATTCATCTCACAGAGTTACATTGGAATTTCGTGGATCACTTTGCTAGCCTTATTTCTGTGGAATCTGAGAACAGATATTTCGGATCCCTTTGAAGACTATAGGTCCAAAGGAAATATCCTCCGATAACAAAGAGAAAGAAGATTTCTGAGAAACTTCTTTGTGTTCTGTGAAATCAACTCACAGAGTTACAGTTTTCCCCCAAGAAGCCTTTCGCTAAGACAGTTCTTGTGGAATTGGCAAAGTGATATTTGGAAGCCCTTATAGGTCTACGGTGAAAAAGGAAATATCCTCTGATGAAATCTGGAAAGAAACTTCCTGAGAAACTGCTTAGTGTTCTGTTAATTCATCTCACAGAGTTACATCTGTATTTCGTGGCTCTCTTTGCTAGCCTTTTTTCTGTGGAATCTGAGAACAGATATTTCAGATCCCTTTGAAGACTATAGGGCTAAAGGAAATATCCTCCGATAACAAAGAGAAAGAAGCTTTCTGAGAAACTTCTTTGTGTTCCGTGAAATCATCTCACAGAGTTACTGCTTTCCCCTCAAGAAGCCTTTCGCTAAGACAGTTCTTGTGGAATTGCAAAGTGATATTTGGAAGCCCTTATAGGTCTATGGTGAAAAAGGAAATATCCTCAGATGAAATCTGGAAAGAAGCTTCCTGAGAAACTGCTTAGTGTTCTGTTAATTCATCTCACAGAGTTACATCTGTATTTCGTGGATCTCTTTGCTAGCCTTATTTCTGTGGAATCTGAGAACAGATATTTCGGATCCCTTTGAAGACCATAGTGCCAAAGGAAATATCCTCCGATAACAAAGAGAAAGAAGCTTTCTGAGAAACTTCTTTGTGTTCTGTGAAATCATGTCACAGAGTTACAACTTTCCCCTCAAGAAGCCTTTCGCTAAGACAGTTCTTGTGGAATTGGCAAAGTGATATTTGGAAGCCCATAGAGGGCTATGGTGAAAAAGGAAATATCCTCAGAAGAAATCTGGAAAGAAGCTTCCTGAGAAACTGCTTAGTGTTCTGTTAATTCATCTCACAGAGTTACATCTGTATTTCGTGGATCTCTTTGCTAGCCTTATTTCTGTGGAATCTGAGAACAGATATTTCGGATCCCTTTGAAGACCATAGGGCCAATGGAAATATCCTCCGATAACAAAGAGAAAGAAGCTTTCTGAGAAACTTCTTTGTGTTCTGTGAAATTATCTCACAGAGTTACAGCTTTCCCCTCAAGAAGCCTTTCGCTAAGACAGTTCTTGTGGAATTGGCAAAGTGATATTTGGAAGCCCATAGAGGGATATGGTGAAAAAGGAAATATCCTCAGATGAAATCTGGAAAGAAGCTTCCTGAGAAACTGCTTAGTGTTCTGTTAATTCATCTCACAGAGTTACATCTGTATTTCGTGAATCTCTTTGCTAGCCTTATTTCTGTGGAATCTGAGAACAGATATTTCGGATCCCTTTGAAGACTATAGGGCCAAAGGAAATATCCTCCGATAACAAAGAGAAAGAAGCTTTCTGTGAAACTTCTTTGTGTTCTGTGCAATCATCTCACAGAGTTACACCTTTCCCCTCAAGAAGCATTTCGCTAAGACAATTCTTGTGCAATTGGCAAAGTGATATTTGGAAGCCCATAGTGGACTATGGTGAAAAAGGAAATATCCTCAGATGAAATCTGGAAAGAAGCTTCCTGAGAAACTGCTTAGTGTTCTGTTAATTCATCTCACAGAGTTACATTGGTATTTCGTGGATCACTTTGCTAGCCTTATTTCTGTGGAATCTGAGAACAGATATTTCGGATCCCTTGAAAGACTATAGGGCCAAAGGAAATATCCTCCGATAACAAAGAGAAAGAAGCTTTCTGAGAAACTTCTTTGTGTTCTGTGAAATCATCTCACAGAGTTACAGCTTTTCCCCCAAGAAGCCTTTCGCTAAGACAGTTCTTGTGGAATTGGCAAAGTGATATTTGGAAGCCCTTATAGGTCTACGGTTAAAAAGGAAATATCCTCAGATGAAATCTGGAAAGAAGCTTCCTGAGAAACTGCTTAGTGTTCTGTTAATTCATCTCACAGAGTTACATCTGTATTTCGTGAATCTCTTTGCTAGCCTTATTTCTGTGGAATCTGAGAAAAGATACTTCGGATCCCTTTGAAGACTATAGTGCCAAAGGAAATATCCTCCGATAACAAAGACAAAGAAGCTTTCTGAGAAACTTCTTTGTGTTCTGTGAAATCATCTCACAGAGTTACATTTGTATTTCGTGGATCACTTTGCTAGCCTTATTTCTGTGGAATCTGAGAACAGATATTTCGGATCCCTTTGAAGACTATAGGTCGAAAGGAAATAACCTCCGATAACAAAGAGAAAGAAGCTATCTGAGAAACTTCTTTGTGTTCTGTGAAATCATCTCACAGAGTTACAGCTTTCCCCTCAAGAAACCTTTCGTTAAGACAGTTCTTGTGGAATTGGCAAAGTGATATTTGGAAGCCCTTAGAGGGCTATGGTGAAAAAGGAAATATCCTCAGATGAAATCTGGAAAGAAGCTTCCTGAGGAACTGCTCAGTGTTCTCTTAATTCGTCTCACAGAGTTACATTTGTATTTCGTGGATCACTTTGCTAGCCTTATTTCTGTGGAATCTGAGAACAGATATTTCGGATCCCTTTGAAGACTATAGGTCGAAAGGAAATAACCTCCGATAACAAAGAGAAAGAAGCTATCTGAGAAACTTCTTTGTGTTCTGTGCAATCATCTCACAGAGTTACAGCTTTCCCCTCAAGAAGCATTTCGCTAAGACAATTCTTGTGCAATTGGCAAAGTGATATTTGGAAGCCCATAGTGGACTATGGTGAAAAAGGAAATATCCTCAGATGAAATCTGGAAAGAAGCTTCCTGAGAAACTGCTTAGTGTTCTGTTAATTCATCTCACAGAGTTACATCTGTATTTCGTGGATCTCTTTGCTAGCCTTATTTCTGTGGAATCTGAGAACAGATATTTCGGATCCCTTTGAAGACTATAGGGCCAAAGGAAATATCCTCCGATAACAAAGAGAAAGAAGCTTTCTGTGAAACTTCTTTGTGTTCTGTGCAATCATCTCAAAGAGTTACAGCTTTCCCCTCAAGAAGCATTTCCCTAAGACAATTCCTGTGCAATTGGCAAAGTGATATTTGGAAGCCCATAGTGGACTATGGTGAAAAAGGAAATATCCTCAGATGAAATCTGAAAAGAAGCTTCCTGAGAAACTGCTTAGTGTTCTGTTAATTCATCTCACAGAGTTACATTTGTATTTCGTGGATCACTTTGCTAGCCTTATTTCTGTGGAATCTGAGAACAGATATTTCTGATCCCTTTGAAGACTATAGGTCGAAAGGAAATAACCTCCGATAACAAAGAGAAAGAAGCTATCTGAGAAACTTCTTTGTGTTCTGTGAAAGCATCTCACAGAGTTACAGCTTTCCCCCCAACAAGCCTTTCGATAAGACAGTTCTTGTGGAATTGGCAAAGTGATATTTGGAAGCCCTTATAGGTCTATGGTGAAAAAGGAAATATCCTCAGATGAAATCTGGAAAGAAGCTTCCTGAGAAACTGCTTCGTGTTCTGTTAATTCATCTCACAGAGTTACATCTGTATTTCGTTGATCTCTTTGCTAGCCTTATTTCTGTGGAATCTGAGAAAAGATACTTCGGATCCCTTTGAAGACTATAGTGCCAAAGGAAATATCCTCCGATAACAAAGACAAAGAAGCTTTCTGAGAAACTTCTTTGTGTTCTGTGAAATCATCTCACAGAGTTACAGCTTTCCCCTCAAGAAACCTTTCGCTAAGACAGTTCTTGTGGAATTGGCAAAGTGATATTTGGAAGCCCTTAGAGGGCTATGGTGAAAAAGGAAATATCCTCAGATGAAATCTGGAAAGAAGCTTCCTGAGGAACTGCTCAGTGTTCTCTTAATTCGTCTCACAGAGTTTCATCTGTATTTCGTGGATCTCTTTGCTACCCTTATTTCTGTGGAATCTGAGAATAGATATTTCGGATTCCTTTGAAGACTATAGGGCCAAAGGATATATCCTCCGATAACAAAGAGAAAGAAGCTTTCTGTGAAACTTCTTTGTGTTCTGTGCAATCATCTCACAGAGTTACAGCTTTCCCCTCAAGAAGCATTTCGCTAAGACAATTCTTGTGGAATTGGCAAAGTGATATTTGGAAGCCCATAGAGGGCTATGGTGAAAAAGGAAATATCCTCAGATGAAACCTGGAAAGAAGCTTCCTGAGAAACTGCTTAGTGTTCTGTTAATTCATCTCACAGAGTTACATCTGTATTTCGTGAATCTCTTTGCTAGCCTTATTTCTGTGGAATCTGAGAACAGATATTTCGGATCCCTTTGAAGACTATAGGGCCAAAGGAAATATCCTCCGATAACAAAGAGAAAGAAGCTTTCTGTGAAACTTCTTTGTGTTCTGTGCAATCATCTCACAGAGTTACAGCTTTCCCCTCAAGAAGCATTTCGCTAAGACAATTCTTGTGCAATTGGCAAAGTGATATTTGGAAGCCCATAGTGGACTATGGTGAAAAAGGAAATATCCTCAGATGAAATCTGGAAAGAAGCTTCCTGAAAAACTGCTTAGTGTTCTGTTAATTCATCTCACAGAGTTACATTGGTATTTCGTGGATCACTTTGCTAGCCTTATTTCTGTGGAATCTGAGAACAGATATTTCGGATCCCTTTGAAGACTATAGGTCCAAAGGAAATATCCTCCGATAACAAAGAGAAAGAAGCTTTCTGAGAAACTTCTTTGTGTTCTGTGAAATCATCTCACAGAGTTACAGCTTTCCCCCCAAGAAGCCTTTCGCTAAGACAGTTCTTGTGGAATTGGCAAAGTGATATTTGGAAGCCCTTATAGGTCTACGGTGAAAAAGGAAATATCCTCAGATGAAATCTGGAAAGAAGCTTCCTGAGAAACTGCTTAGTGTTCTGTTAATTCATCGCACAGAGTTACATCTGTATTTCGTGGATCTCTTTGCTAGCCTTATTTCTGTGGAATCTGAGAACAGATATTTCAGATCCCTTTGAAGACTATAGGGCCAAAGGAAATATCCTCCGAAAACAAAGAAAATGAAGCTTTCTGAGAAACTTCTTTGTGTTCCGTGAAATCATCTCACAGAGTTACAGCTTTCCCCTCAAGAAGCCTTTCGCTAAGACAGTTCTTGTGGAATTGGCAAAGTGATATTTGGAAGCCCATAGAGGGCTATGGTGAAAAAGGAAATATCCTCAGATGAAATATGGAAAAAAGCTTCCTGAGAAACTGCTTAGTGTTCTATTAATTCACCTCACAGAGTTACATCTGTATTTCGTGGATATCTTTGCTAGCCTTATTTCTGTGGAATCTGAGAACAGATATTTCGGATCCCTTTGAAGAGTATAGTGCCAAAGGAAATATCCTCCGATAACAAAGACAAAGAAGCTTTCTGAGAAACTTCTTTGTGTTCTGTGAAATCATCTCACAGAGTTACAGCTTTCCCCTCAAGAAGTCTTTCGCTAAGACAGTTCTTGTGGAATTGGCAAAGTGATATTTGGAAGCCCATAGGGGGCTATGGTGAAAAAGGAAATATCCTCAGAAGAAATCTGGAAAGAAGCTTCCTGAGAAACTGCTTAGTGTTCTGTAAATTCATCTCACAGAGTTACATCTGTATTTCGTGGATCTCTTTGCTAGCCTTATTTCTGTGGAATCTGAGAACAGCTATTTCGGATCCCTTTGAAGACCATAGTGCCAAAGGAAATATCCTCCGATAACAAAGAGAAAGAAGCTTTCTGAGAAACTTCTTTGTGTTCTGTGAAATCATGTCACAGAGTTACAGCTTTCCCCTCAAGAAGCTTTTCGCTAAGACATTTCTTGTGGAATTGGCAAAGTGATATTTGAAGCCCTTAGAGGGCTATGGTGAAAAAGGAAATATCCTCAGAAGAAATCTGGAAAGAAGCTTCCTGAGAAACTGCTTAGTGTTCTGTTAATTCATCTCACAGAGTTACATCTGTATTTCGTGGATCTCTTTGCTAGCCTTATTTCTGTGGAATCTGAGAACAGATATTTCGGATCCCTTCGAAGACCATAGGGCCAAAGGAAATATCCTCCGATAACAAAGAGAAAGAAGCTTTCTGAGAAACTTCTTTGTGTTCCGTGAAATCATCTCACAGAGTTACAGCTTTCCCCTCAAGAATCCTTTCGCTAAGACAGTTCTTGTGGAATTGGCAAGTGATATTTGGAAGCCCTTAGAGGGCTATGGTGAAAAAGGTAATATCCTCACATATAATCTGGAAAGAAGCTTCCTGATAAACTGCTTAGTGTTCTGTTAATTCATTTCACAGAGTTACATCTGTATTTCGTGGATCTCTTTGCTAGCCTTATTTCTGTGGAATCTGAGAACAGATATTTCGGATCCCTTTGAAGACTATAGGGCCAAAGGAAATATCCTCCGATAACAAAGAGAAAGAAGCTTTCTGTGAAACTTCTTTGTGTTCTGTGCAATCATCTCAAAGAGTTACAGCTTTCCCCTCAAGAAGCATTTCGCTAAGACAATTCTTGTGCAATTGGCAAAGTGATATTTGGAAGCCCATAGTGGACTATGGTGAAAAAGGAAATATCCTCAGATGAAATCTGGAAAGAAGCTTCCTGAGAAACTGCTTAGTGTTCTGTTAATTCATCTCACAGAGTTACATTTGTATTTCGTGGATCACTTTGCTAGCCTTATTTCTGTGGAATCTGAGAACAGATATTTCGGAACCCTTTGAAGACTATAGTGCCAAAGGAAATATCCTCCGATAACAAAGAGAAAGAAGCTATCTGAGAAACTTCTTTGTGTTCTGTGAAATCATCTCACAGAGTTACAGCTTTCCCCCCAACAAGCCTTTCGCTAAGACAGTTCTTGTGGAATTGGCAAAGTGATATTTGGAAGCCCTTAGAGGGCTATGGTGAAAAAGGAAATATCCTCAGATGAAATCTGGAAAGAAGCTTCCTGAGAAACTGCTCAGTGTTCTGTTAATTCGTCTCACAGAGTTTCATCTGTATTTCGTGGATCTCTTTGCTAGCCTTATTTCTGTGGAATCTGAGAACAGATATTTCGGATCCCTTTGAAGACTGTAGGGCCAAAGGAAATATCCTCCGATAACAAAGAGAAAGAAGCTTTCTGTGAAACTTCCTTGTGTTCTGTGCAATCATCTCACAGAGTTACAGCTTTCCCCTCAAGAAGTATTTCGCTAAGACAATTCTTGTGCAATTGGCAAAGTGATATTTGGAAGCCCATAGTGGACTATGGTGAAAAAGGAACTATCCTCAGATGAAATCTGGAAAGAAGCTTCCTGAGAAACTGCTTAGTGTTCTGTTAATTCATCTCACAGAGTTACATTGGAATTTCGTGGATCACTTTGCTAGCCTTATTTCTGTGGAATCTGAGAACAGATATTTCGGATCCCTTTGAAGACTATAGGTCCAAAGGAAATATCCTCCGATAACAAAGAGAAAGAAGATTTCTGAGAAACTTCTTTGTGTTCTGTGAAATCAACTCACAGAGTTACAGTTTTCCCCCAAGAAGCCTTTCGCTAAGACAGTTCTTGTGGAATTGGCAAAGTGATATTTGGAAGCCCTTATAGGTCTACGGTGAAAAAGGAAATATCCTCTGATGAAATCTGGAAAGAAACTTCCTGAGAAACTGCTTAGTGTTCTGTTAATTCATCTCACAGAGTTACATCTGTATTTCGTGGCTCTCTTTGCTAGCCTTTTTTCTGTGGAATCTGAGAACAGATATTTCAGATCCCTTTGAAGACTATAGGGCTAAAGGAAATATCCTCCGATAACAAAGAGAAAGAAGCTTTCTGAGAAACTTCTTTGTGTTCCGTGAAATCATCTCACAGAGTTACTGCTTTCCCCTCAAGAAGCCTTTCGCTAAGACAGTTCTTGTGGAATTGCAAAGTGATATTTGGAAGCCCTTATAGGTCTATGGTGAAAAAGGAAATATCCTCAGATGAAATCTGGAAAGAAGCTTCCTGAGAAACTGCTTAGTGTTCTGTTAATTCATCTCACAGAGTTACATCTGTATTTCGTGGATCTCTTTGCTAGCCTTATTTCTGTGGAATCTGAGAACAGATATTTCGGATCCCTTTGAAGACCATAGTGCCAAAGGAAATATCCTCCGATAACAAAGAGAAAGAAGCTTTCTGAGAAACTTCTTTGTGTTCTGTGAAATCATGTCACAGAGTTACAACTTTCCCCTCAAGAAGCCTTTCGCTAAGACAGTTCTTGTGGAATTGGCAAAGTGATATTTGGAAGCCCATAGAGGGCTATGGTGAAAAAGGAAATATCCTCAGAAGAAATCTGGAAAGAAGCTTCCTGAGAAACTGCTTAGTGTTCTGTTAATTCATCTCACAGAGTTACATCTGTATTTCGTGGATCTCTTTGCTAGCCTTATTTCTGTGGAATCTGAGAACAGATATTTCGGATCCCTTTGAAGACCATAGGGCCAATGGAAATATCCTCCGATAACAAAGAGAAAGAAGCTTTCTGAGAAACTTCTTTGTGTTCTGTGAAATTATCTCACAGAGTTACAGCTTTCCCCTCAAGAAGCCTTTCGCTAAGACAGTTCTTGTGGAATTGGCAAAGTGATATTTGGAAGCCCATAGAGGGATATGGTGAAAAAGGAAATATCCTCAGATGAAATCTGGAAAGAAGCTTCCTGAGAAACTGCTTAGTGTTCTGTTAATTCATCTCACAGAGTTACATCTGTATTTCGTGAATCTCTTTGCTAGCCTTATTTCTGTGGAATCTGAGAACAGATATTTCGGATCCCTTTGAAGACTATAGGGCCAAAGGAAATATCCTCCGATAACAAAGAGAAAGAAGCTTTCTGTGAAACTTCTTTGTGTTCTGTGCAATCATCTCACAGAGTTACACCTT
The DNA here is from genome assembly GCF_043159975.1 of Macaca nemestrina. Taxonomy (NCBI): domain Eukaryota; kingdom Metazoa; phylum Chordata; class Mammalia; order Primates; family Cercopithecidae; genus Macaca; species Macaca nemestrina. The sequence continues at coordinate 100,418,951 of NC_092138.1, read as the reverse complement.
TCCCCTCAAGAAGCATTTCGCTAAGACAATTCTTGTGCAATTGGCAAAGTGATATTTGGAAGCCCATAGTGGACTATGGTGAAAAAGGAAATATCCTCAGATGAAATCTGGAAAGAAGCTTCCTGAGAAACTGCTTAGTGTTCTGTTAATTCATCTCACAGAGTTACATTGGTATTTCGTGGATCACTTTGCTAGCCTTATTTCTGTGGAATCTGAGAACAGATATTTCGGATCCCTTGAAAGACTATAGGGCCAAAGGAAATATCCTCCGATAACAAAGAGAAAGAAGCTTTCTGAGAAACTTCTTTGTGTTCTGTGAAATCATCTCACAGAGTTACAGCTTTTCCCCCAAGAAGCCTTTCGCTAAGACAGTTCTTGTGGAATTGGCAAAGTGATATTTGGAAGCCCTTATAGGTCTACGGTTAAAAAGGAAATATCCTCAGATGAAATCTGGAAAGAAGCTTCCTGAGAAACTGCTTAGTGTTCTGTTAATTCATCTCACAGAGTTACATCTGTATTTCGTGAATCTCTTTGCTAGCCTTATTTCTGTGGAATCTGAGAAAAGATACTTCGGATCCCTTTGAAGACTATAGTGCCAAAGGAAATATCCTCCGATAACAAAGACAAAGAAGCTTTCTGAGAAACTTCTTTGTGTTCTGTGAAATCATCTCACAGAGTTACATTTGTATTTCGTGGATCACTTTGCTAGCCTTATTTCTGTGGAATCTGAGAACAGATATTTCGGATCCCTTTGAAGACTATAGGTCGAAAGGAAATAACCTCCGATAACAAAGAGAAAGAAGCTATCTGAGAAACTTCTTTGTGTTCTGTGAAATCATCTCACAGAGTTACAGCTTTCCCCTCAAGAAACCTTTCGTTAAGACAGTTCTTGTGGAATTGGCAAAGTGATATTTGGAAGCCCTTAGAGGGCTATGGTGAAAAAGGAAATATCCTCAGATGAAATCTGGAAAGAAGCTTCCTGAGGAACTGCTCAGTGTTCTCTTAATTCGTCTCACAGAGTTTCATCTGTATTTCGTGGATCTCTTTGCTACCCTTATTTCTGTGGAATCTGAGAACAGATATTTTGGATCCCTTTGAAGACTATAGGGCCAAAGGAAATATCCTCCGATAACAAAGAGAAAGAAGTTTTCTGTGAAACTTCTTTGTGTTCTGTGCAATCATCTCACAGAGTTACAGCTTTCCCCTCAAGAAGCATTTCGCTAAGACAATTCTTGAGCAATTGGCAAAGTGATATTTGGAAGCCCATAGTGGACTATGGTGAAAAAGGAAAAATCCTCAGATGAAATCTGGAAAGAAGCTTCCTGAGAAACTGCTTAGTATTCTGTTAATTCATCTCACAGAGTTACATTGGAATTTCGTGGATCACTTTGCTAGCCTTATTTCTGTGGAATCTGAGAACAGATATTTCGGATCCCTTTGAAGACTATAGGTCCAAAGTAAATATCCTCCGATAACAAAGAGAAAGAAACTTTCTGAGAAACTTCTTTGTGTTCTGTGAAATCATCTCACAGAGTTACAGCTTTCCCCCCAAGAAGCCTTTCGCTAAGACAGTTCTTGTGGAATTGGCAAAGTGATATTTGGAAGCCCTTATAGGTCTACGGTGAAAAAGGAAATATCCTCAGATGAAATCTGGAAAGAAGCTTCCTGAGAAACTGCTTAGTGTTCTGTTAATTCATCTCACAGAGTTACATCTGTATTTCGTGGATCTCTTTGCTAGCGTTTTTTCTTTGGAATCTGAGAACAGATATTTCAGATCCCTTTGAAGACTATAGGGCTAAAGGAAATATCCTCCGATAACAAAGAGAAAGAAGCTTTCTGAGAAACTTCTTTGTGTTCCGTGAAATCATCTCACAGAGTTACTGCTTTCCCCTCAAGAAGCCTTTCGCTAAGACAGTTCTTGTGGAATTGCAAAGTGATATTTGGAAGCCCTTATAGGTCTATGGTGAAAAAGGAAATATCCTCAGATGAAATCTGGAAAGAAGCTTCCTGAGAAACTGATTAGTGTTCTGTTAATTCATCTCACAGAGTTACATCTGTATTTCGTGGATCTCCTTGCTAGCCTTATTTCTGTGGAATCTGAGAACACATATTTCGGATCCCTTTGAAGACCATAGTGCCAAAGGAAATATCCTCCGATAACAAAGAGAAAGAAGCTTTCTGAGAAACTTCTTTGTGTTCTGTGAAATCATGTCACCGAGTTACAACTTTCCCCTCAAGAAGCCTTTCGCTAAGACAGTTCTTGTGGAATTGGCAAAGTGATATTTGGAAGCCCATAGAGGGCTATGGTGAAAAAGGAAATATCCTCAGAAGAAATCTGGAAAGAAGCTTCCTGAGAAACTGCTTAGTGTTCTGTTAATTCATCTCACAGAGTTACAACTGTATTTCGTGGATCTCTTTGCTAGCCTTATTTCTGTGGAATCTGAGAACAGATATTTCGGATCCCTTTGAAGACCATAGGGCCAAAGGAAATATCCTCCGATAACAAAGAGAAAGAAGCTTTCTGAGAAACTTCTTTGTGTTCTGTGAAATCATCTCACAGAGTTACAGCTTTCCCCTCAAGAAGCCTTTCGCTAAGACACTTCTTGTGGAATTGGCAAAGTGATATTTGGAAGCCCATAGAGGGCTATGGTGAAAAAGGAAATATCCTCAGATGAAATCTGGAAAGAAGCGCACTGAGAAACTGCTTAGTGTTCTGTTAATTCATCTCACAGAGTTACATCTGTATTTCGTGGATCTCTTTGCTAGCCTTATTTCTGTGGAATCTGAGAACAGATATTTCGGATCCCTTTGAAGACTATAGGGCCAAAGGAAATATCCTCCGATAACAAAGAGAAAGAAGCTTTCTGTGAAACTTCTTTGTGTTCTGTGCAATCATCTCACAGAGTTACAGCTTTCCCCTCAAGAAGCATTTCGCTAAGACAATTCTTGTGCAATTCGCAAAGTGATATTTGGAAGCCCATAGTGGACTATGGTGAAAAAGGAAATATCCTCAGATGAAATCTGGAAAGAAGCTTCCTGAGAAACTGCTTAGTGTTCTGTAATTCATCTCACAGAGTTACATCTGTATTTCGTGGCTCTCTTTGCTAGCCTTATTTCTGTGGAATCAGAGAACAGATATTTCGGATCCCTTTGAAGACAATAGTGCCAAAGGAAATATCCTCCGATAACAAAGAGAAAGAAGCTTTCTGAGAAACTTCTTTGTGTTCTGTGAAATCATCTCACAGAGTTACAACTTTCCCCCCAAGAAGCCTTTCGCTAAGACAGTTCTTGTGGAATTGGCAAAGTGATATTTGGAAGCCCTTATAGGTCTACGGTGAAAAAGGAAATATCCTCAGAAGAAATCTGGAAAGAAGCTCTCTGAGAAACTGCTTAGTGTTCTGTTATTTCATCTCACAGAGTTACATCTGTATTTCGTGGATCTCTTTGCTAGCCTTATTTCTGTGTAATCTGAGAACAGATATTTCAGATCCCTTTGAAGACTATAGGGCCAAAGGAAATATCCTCCGATAACAAAGAGAAAGAAGCTTTCTGAGAAACTTCTTTGTGTTCTGTGAAATCATCTCACGGAGTTACAGCTTTCCCCTCAAGAAGCCTTTCGCTAAGACAGTTCTTGTGGAATTGGCAAAGTTTTATTTGAAAGCCCATAGAGGGCTATGATGAAAAAGGAAATATCCTCAGATGAAATCTGGAAAGAAGCTTCCAGAGAAACTGCTTAGTGTTCTATTAACTCATCTCACAGAGTTACATCTGTATTTCGTGGATCTCTTTGCTAGCCTTATTTCTGTGGAATCTGAGAACAGATATTTCGGATCCCTTTGAAGACTATAGTGCCATATGAAATATCCTCCGACAACAAAGACAAAGAAGCTTTCTGAGAAACTTCTTTGCGTTCTGTGAAATCATCTCACAGAGTTACAGCTTTCCCCTCAAGAAGCCGTTCGCTAAGACAGTTCTTGTGGAATTGGCAAACTGATATTTGAAGCCCATAGAGGGCTACGGTGAGAAAGGAAATATCCTCAGATGAAATCTGGAAAGAAGCTTCTTGAGAAACTGCTTAGTGTTCTGTTAATTCGTCTCACAGAGTTTCATCTGTATTTCGTGGATCTCTTTACTAGCCTTATTTCTGTGGAATCTGAGAACAGATATTTCTGATCCCTTTGAAGACTATAGGGCCAAAGGAAATATCCTCCGATAACAAAGAGAAAGAAGCTTTCTGAGAAACTTCTTTGTGTTCTGTGAAATCATCTCACAGAGTTACAGCTTTCCCCTCAAGAAGGCTTTCCCTAAGACAGTTCTTGTGGAATTGGGAAAGTGATATTTGGAAGCCCATAGAGGGCTATGGTGAAAAAGGAAATATCCTCAGATGAAATCTGGAAAGAAGCTTCCTGAGAAACTGCTTAGTGTTCTGTTAATTCGTCTCACAGAGTTACATCTGTATTTCGTTGATCTCTTTGCTAGCCTTATTTCTGAGGAATCTGAGAACAGATATTTCGAATCCCTTTGAAGACTATAGGGCCAAAGGAAATATCCTCCGATAAGAAAGAGAAAGAAGCTTTCTGAGAAACTTCTTTGTTTTCTGTGAAATCGTCTCACAGATTTACAGCTTTCCCCTCAAGAAGCCTTTCGCTAACACAGTTCTTGTGGAATTGGCAAAGTGATATTTGGAAGCAAATAGGGGGCTATGGTGAAAAAGGAAATATCCTAAGAAGAAATCTGGAAAGAAGCTTCCTGAGAAACTGCTTAGTGTTCTGTTAATTCATCTCACAGAGTTACATCTGTATTTCGTGGATCTCATTGCTAGCCTTATTTCTGTGGAATCTGAGAACAGATATTTCGGATCCTTTTGAAGACTATAGGGCCAAAGGAAATATCCTCCGATAACAAAGAGAAAGAAGATTTCTGAGAAACTTCTTTGTGTTCTGTGAAATCAACTCACAGAGTTACAGCTTTCCCCTCAAGAAGCCTTTCGCTAAGACAATTATTGTGCAATTGGCAAAGTGATATTTGGAAGCCCATAGAGGGCTATGGTGAAAAAGGAAATATCCTCAGATGTAATCTGGAAAGAAGCTTTTTGAGAAACTGCTTAGTGTTCTGTTAATTCATCTCACAGAGTTACATCTGTATTTCGTGGATCTCTTTGCTAGCCTTATTTCTCTGGAATCTGAGAACAGATATTTCGGATCCCTTTGAAGACTATAGGGCCAAAGGAAATATCCTCCGATAACAAAGAGAAAGAAGCTTTCTGAGAAACTTCTTTGTGTTCTGTGAAATCATCTCACAGAGTTACAGCTTTCCCGTCAAGAAGCCTTTCGCTAAGACAGTTCTTGTGGAATTGGCAAAGTGATATTTGGAAGCAAATAAGGGGCTATGGTGAAAAAGGAAATATCCTAAGAAGAAATCTGGAAAGAAGCTTCCTGAGAAACTGCTTAGTGTTCTGTTAATTCATCTCACAGAGTTACATCTGTATTTCGTGGATCTCTTTGCTAGCCTTATTTCTGTGGAATCTGTGAACAGATATTTCGGATCCCTTTGAAGAACACAGGGCCAAAGGAAATATCCCCCGATAACAAAGAGAAAGAAGCTTTCTGATAAACTTCTTTGTGTTCTGTGAAATCATCTCACAGAGTTACAGCTTTCCCCTCAAGAAGCCTTTCGCTAAACAGTTCTTGTGGAATTGTCAAAGTGATGTTTGGAAGCCCATAGAGGGCTATGGTGAAAAAGGAAATATCCTCAGATGAAATCTGGAAAGAAGCTTCCTGAGAAATTGGTTAGTGTTCTGTTAATTCATCTCACTGATTACATCTGTATTTCCTGGATCTCTTTGCTAGCCTTATTTCTGTGGAATCTGAGAACAGATATTTCGGATCCCTTTGAAGACTATTGGGCCAAAGGAAATATCCTCCGATAACAAAGAGAAAGAAGCTTTCTGAGAAACTTCTTTGTGTGCTGTGAAATCATCTCACAGAGTTACAGCTTTCCCCTCAAGAAGCCTTTCGCTAAGACAGTTCTTGTGGAATTGGCAAAGTGATATTTGGAAGCCCTTAGAGGGCTATGGTGAAAATGGAAATATCCTCAGATGAAATCTGGAAAGTAGCCTCCTGGGAAACTGCTTAGTGTTCTGTTAATTCATCTCACAGAGTTACATCTGTATTTCGTGGATCTCTTTGCTAGCCTTATTTCTGTGGTATCTGAGAACAGATATTTCTGATCCCTTTGAAGACTATAGGGCCAAGGAAATATCCTCCGATAAGAAAGAGAAAGAAGCATTCTGAGAAACATCTTTGTGTTCTGCGAAATCATCTCACAGAGTTACAGCTTTCCCCTCAAGAAGCCTTTCGCTAAGACAGTTCTTGTGGAATTGGCAAACTGCTATTTGAAAGCCTATAGAGGGCTATGGTGAAAAAGGAAATATCCTCAGATGAAATCTGGAAAGAAGCTTCCTGAGAAACTGCTCAGTGTTCTGTTAATTCGTCTCACAGAGTTTCATCTGTATTTCGTGGATCTCTTTGCTAGCCTTATTTCTGTGGAATATGAGAACAGATATTTCGGATCCCTTTGAAGACTATAGGGCCAAAGGAAATATCCTCCGATAACAAAGAGAAAGAAGCTTTCTGAGAAACTTCTTTGTGTTCTGTGAAATCATTTCACAGAGTTACAGCTTTCCCCTCAAGAAGACTTTCGCTAAGACAGTTCTTGTGGAATTGGCAAACTGATATTTGGAAGCCCACAGAGGGCTATGGTGAAAAAGGAAATATCCTCAGATGAAATCTGGAAAGAAGCTTCCTGAGAAACTGCTTAGTGTTCTGTTAATTCATCTCACAGAGTTACATCTGTATTTCGTGGATCTCTTTGCTTGCCTTATTTCTGAGGAATCTGAGAACAGATATTTCGGATCCCTTTGAAGACCACAGGGCCAAAGGAAATATCCTCCGATAACAAAGAGAAAGAAGCTTTCTGAGAAACTTCTTTGTTTTCTGTGAAATCGTCTCACAGAGTTACAGCTTTCCCCTCAAGAAGCCTTTCGCTAAGACAGTTCTTGTGGAATTGGCAAAGTGATATTTGGAAGCCCATAGGGGGCTTTGGTGAAAAAGGAAATATCCTCAGAAGAAATCTGGAAAGAAGCTTCCTGAGAAACTGCTTAGTGTTCTGTTAATTCATCTCACAGAGTTACATCTGTATTTCGTGGATCTCTTTGCTAGCCTTATTTCTGTGGAATCTGAGAACAGATATTTCGGATCCCTTTGAAGACCACAGGGCCAAAGGAAATATCCTCCGATAACAAAGAGAAAGAAGCTTTCTGAGAAACTTCTTTGTGTTCTGTGAAATCATCTCACAGAGTTACAGCTTTCCCCTCAAGAAGCCTTTCGGTAAGACAGTTCTTGTGGAATTGGCAAAGTGATGTTTGGAAGCCCATAGAGGGCTATGGTGAAAAAGGAAATATCCTCAGATGAAATCTGGAAAGAAGCTTCCTGAGAAACTCCTTAGTGTTCTGTTAATTCATCTCACTGATTACATCTGTATTTCGTGCATCTCTTTGCTAGCCTTATTTCTGTGGAATCTGAGAACAGATATTTCGGATCCCTTTGAAGACTATAGGGAGAAAGGAAATATCCTCCGATAACAAAGAGAAAGAATCTTTCTGAGAAACTTCTTTGTATTCTGTACAATCATCTCATAGAGTTACAGCTTTCCCCACAAGAAGCATTTCGCTAAGACAATTCTTGTGCAATTGGAAAAGTGATATTTGGAAGCCCATAGTGCGCTATGGTGAAAAAGGAAATATCCTCAGATGAAATCTGGAAAGAAGCTTCCTGAGAAACTGCTTAGTGTTCTGTTAATTCATCTCACCGAGTTACATTTGTATTTCGTGGATCACTTTGCTAGCCTTATTTCTGTGGAATCTGAGAACAGATATTTCGGATCCCTTTGAAGACTATAGGTCGAAAGGAAATATCCTCCGATAACAAAGAGAATGAAGCTTTCTGAGAAACTTCTTTGTGTTCTGTGAAATCATCTCACAGAGTTACAGCATTCCCCTAAAGAAGCCTTTTGCTAAGACAGTTCTTGTGGAATTGGCAAAGTGATATTTGGAAGTCCACAGAGGGCTACTGTGAAAAAGGAAATATCCTCACATGAACTCTGGAAAGAAGTTTCCTGAGAAACTGCTTAGTGTTCCGTTAATTCATGTCACAGAGTTACATCTGTATTTCGTGGATTTCTTTGCTAGCCTTATCTGTGGAATCTGAGAACAGATATTTCGGATCCCTTTGAAGACTGTAGGGCCAAAGGAAATATTCTCTGATAACAAAGAGAAAGAAGCTTTCTGAGAAACTTCTTTGTGTTCTGTGAAATCATCTCACAGTGTTACAGCTTTCCCCTCAAGAAGCTTTTAGCTAAGACAATTCTTGTGGAATTGGCAAAGTGATATTTGGAAGCCCATAGAGGGATATGGTGAAAAAGGAAATATCCTCAGATGAAATCTGGAAAGAAGCTTCCTGAGAAACTGCTTAGTGTTCTGTTAATTCATCTCACAGAGTTACAACTGCTTTTCGTGGATCTCTTTGCTAGCCTTATTTCTGTGGAGTCTGAGAACAGATATTTCGGATCCGTTTGAAGACTATAGGGCCAAAGAAAATATCCACCGAAAACAAAGAGAAAGAAGCTTTCTGAGAAACTTCTTTGTATTCTGTGAAATCATCTCACAGAGTTACAGCTTTCCCCTCAAGAAACCTTTCGCTAAGAGAGTTCTTGTGGAATTGGCAAAGTGATATTTGGAAGCCCGTAGAGGGCTATGGTGAAAAAGGAAATATCCTCAGATGAAATCTGGAAAGAAGCCTCCTGAGAAACTGCTTAGTGTTCTGTTAATTCATCTCACAGAGTTACATCTGTATTTCTTGGATCTCTTTGCTAGCCTTATTTCTGTGGAATCTGAGAACAGATATTTCGGAACCCTTTGAAGTCTACAGGGCCAAAGGAAATATCCTCCGATAACAAAGAAAAAGAAGCCTTCTGAGAAACTTCCTTGTGTTCTGTGAAATCATCTCACAGAGTTACAGCTTTCCCCTCAAGAAGCCATTCGATAAGACAGTTCTTGTGGAATAGGCAAAGTGATATTTGGAACCCCAGAGAGGGCTATGGTGAAAAAGGATATATCCTCAGATGAAATCTGGAAAGAAGCTTCCTGAGAAACTGCTTAGTGTTCTGTTAATTCAACACACAGAGTTACTTTTGTATTTCGTGGATCTCTTTGCTAGCCTTATTTCAGTGGATTCTGAGAACAGATATTTCGGTTCCCTTTGAATTCCATAGGGCCAAAAGAAATATCCTCCGATAACAAAGAGAAAGAAGCTCTCTGAGAAACTTCTTTGTGTTCTGTGAAATCATCTCACAGAGTTACAGCTTTAGCCTCAAGAAACCTTTCGCTAAGACAGTTCTTGTGGAATTGGCAAAGTGATATTTGGAAGCCCTTAGAGGTCTATGGTGAAAAAGGAAATATCCTCAGTTGAAATCTGGAAAGAAGCTTCCTGAGAAACTGCTTAGTGTTCTGTTAATTCATCTCACAGAGTTACTACTGCTTTTCGTGAATCTCTTTGCTAGCCTTATTTCTGTGGAATCTGAGAACAGATATTTCGGATCCCTTTGAAGACTATAGGGCCAAAGGAAATATCCTCCGAAAACAAAGAGAAAGAAGATTTCTGAGAAACTTCTTTGTATTCTGTGAAATCATCTCACAGAGTTACAGCTTTCCCCTCAAGAAGCCTTTCGCTAAGACAGTTCTTGTGGAATTGGCTAAGTGATATTTGGAAGCCCATAGAGGGCTAGGATGAAAAAGGAAATATCCTCAGATGAAATCTGGAAAGAAGCTTCCTGAGCAACTGCTTAGTGTTCTAGTAATTCATCTCACAGAGTTACATCTGTATTTCGTGGATCTCTTTGCTAGCCTTTTTTCTGTGGAATCTGAGAACAGATATTTCGGATCCCTTTGAAGACTATAGGGCCAAAGGAAATATCCTCTGGTAACAAAGACAAAGAAGCTTTCTGAGAAACTTCTTTGTGTTCTGTGAAATCATCTCACAGAGTTACAGCTTTCCCCTCAAGAAACCTTTCGCTAAGACAGTTCTTGTGGAATTGGCAAAGTGATATTTGGAAGCCCATAGAGGGCTATGGTGAAAAAGGAAATATCCTCAGATGAAATCTGGAAAGAAGCTTCCTGAGAAACTGCGTAGTGTTCTGTTAATTCATCTCACAGAGTTACATCTGTATTTCGTGGATCTCTTGGCTAGTCTTATTTCTGTGGCATCTGAGAACAGATATTTCGGATCCCTTTGAAGACTATAGGGACAAAGGAAATATCCTCTGATAAGAAAGACAAAGAAGCTTTCTGAGAAACTTCTTTGTGTTCTGTTAAATCGTCTCAAAGAGTTACAGCATTCCCCTAAAGAAGCCTTTTGCTAAGACAGTTCTTGTGGAATTGGCAAAGTGATATTTGGGAGCCCACAGAGGGCTATTGTGAAAAAGGATATATCCTCACATGAAATCTGGAAAGAAGCTTTCTGAGAAACTGCTTAGTGTTCTCTTAATTCATCTCACAGAGTTACATCTGTATTTCGTGGATCTCTTTGCTAGCCTTATTTCTGTGGAATCTGAGAACAGATATTTCGGATCCCTTTGAAGACTACATGGCCAAAGGAAATATGCTCCTATAACAAAGAGAAAGAAGCTTTCTGAGAAACTTCTTTGTGTTCTGTGAAATCATCTCACAGAGTTACAGCTTTACCCTCAAGAAGCCTTTCGCTAAGACAGTTCTTGTGGAATTGGCAAAGTGATATTTGGAAGCCCTTAGAGGTCTATGGTGAAAAAGGAAATATCCTCAGATGAAATCTGGAAAGAAGCTTCCTGAGAAACTGCTTAGTGTTCTGTTAATTCATCTCACAGAGTTACAGCTGCTTTTCGTGGATCTCTTTGCTAGCCTTATTTCTGTGGAGTCTGAGAACAGATATTTCGGATCCGTTTGAAGACTATAGGGCCAAAGAAAATATCCTCCGAAAACAAAGACAAAGAAGCTTTCTGAGAAACTTCTTTGTATTCTGTGAAATCATCTCACAGAGTTACAGCTTTCCCCTCAATAATCCCTTTGCAAAGACAGTTCTTGTGGTATTGGCTAAGTGATATTTGGAAGCCCATAGAGGGCTAGGGTGAAAAAGGAAATATCCTCAGATGAAATCTGGAAAGAAGCTTCCTGAGAAACTGCTTAGTGTTCTATTAATTCATCTCACAGAGTTACATCTGTATTTCGTGGATCTCTTTGCTAGCCTTATTTCTGTGGAATCTGAGAACAGATATTTCGGATCCCTTTGAAGACTATAGGGCCAAAGGAAATATCCTCTGATAACAAAGGGAAAGAAGCTTTCTGAGAAACTTCTTTGTGTTCTGTGAAATCATCTCACAGAGTTACAGCTTTCCCCTCAAGAAACCTTTCGCTAAGAGAGTTCTTGTGGAATTGGCAAAGTGATATTTGGAAGCCCGTAGAGGGCTATGGTGAAAAAGGAAATATCCTCAGATGAAATCAGGAAAGAAGCTTCCTGAGAAACTGCTTATTGTTCTGTTAATTCATCTCACAGAGTTACATCTGTATTTCTTGGATCTCTTTGCTAGCCTTAATTCTGTGGAATCTGAGAACAGATATTTCGGAACCCTTTGAAGACTACAGGGCCAAAGGAAATATCCTCCGATAACAAAGAGAAAGAAGCCTTCTGAGAAACTTCCTTGTGTTCTGTGAAATCATCTCACAGAGTTACAGCTTTCCCCTCAAGAAGCCATTCGATAAGACAGTTCTTGTGGAATTGGCAAAGTGATATTTGGAACCCCATAGAGGGCTATGGTGAAAAAGGATATATCCTCAGATGAAATCTGGAAAGAAGCTTCCTGAGAAACTGCTTAGTGTTCTGTTAATTCAACTCACAGAGTTACTTTTGTATTTCGTGGATCTCTTTGCTGGCCTTATTTCTGTGGATTCTGAGAACAGATATTTCGGTTCCCTTTGAAGACCATAGGGCCAAAGGAAATATCCTCCGATAACAAAGAGAAAGAAGCTTTCTGAGAAACTTCTTTGTATTCTGTGAAATCATCTCACAGAGTTACAGCTTTCCCCTCACGAAGCCTTTCGCTAAGACAGTTCTTGTGGAATTGGCTAAGTGATATTTGGAAGCCCATAGAGGGCTAGGATGAAAAAGAAAATATCCTCAGATGAAATCTGGAAAGAAGCTTCCTGAGCAACTGCTTAGTGTTCTATTAATTCATCTCACAGAGTTTCATCTGTATTTCGTGGATCTCTTTGCTAGCCTTTTTTCTGTGGAATCTGAGAACAGATATTTCGGATCCCTTTGAAGACTATAGGGCCAAAGGAAATATCCTCTGATAACAAAGACAAAGAAGCTTTCTGAGAAACTTCTTTGTGTTCTGTGAAATCATCTCACAGAGTTACAGCTTTCCCCTCAAGAAACCTTTCGCTAAGACAGTTCTTGTGGAATTTGCAAAGTGATATTTGGAAGCCCATAGTGGGCTATGGTGAAAAAGGAAATATCCTCAGATGAAATCTGGAAAGAAGCTTCCTGAGAAACTAATTAGTGTTCTGTTAATTCATCTCACAGAGTTACATCTGTATTTCGTGGATCTCTTGGCTAGCCTTATTTCTGTGGCATCTGAGAACAGATATTTCGGATCCCTTTGAAGACTATAGGGCCAAAGGAAATATCCTCTGATAACAAAGACAAAGAAGCTTTCTGAGAAACTTCTTTGTGTTCTGTGAAATCATCTCACAGAGTTACAGCTTTCCCCTCAAGAAACCTTTCGCTAAGACAGTTCTTGTGGAATTGCCAAACTGATATTTGGAAGCCCGTAGAGGGCTATGGTGAAAAAGGAAATATCCTCAGATGAAATCTGGAAAGAAGCTTCCTGAGAAACTGCTTAGTGTTCTGTTAATTCATCTCACGGAGTTACATCTGTATTTCTTGGATCTCTTTGCTAGCCTTATTTCCGTGGAATCTGAGAACAGATATTTTGGAACCCTTTGAAGACTACAGGGCCAAAGGAAATATCCACCGATAACAAAGAGAAAGAAGCCTTCTGAGAAACTTCCTTGTGTTCTGTGAAATCATCTCACAGAGTTACAGCTTTCCCCTCAAGAAGCCTTTCGCTAAGACAGTTCTTGTGGAATTGGCAAAGTGATATTTGGAAGCCCTTAGAGGTCTACGGTGAAAAAGGAAATATCCTCAGATGAAATCTGGAAAGAAGCTTCCTGAGAAACTAATTAGTGTTCTGTTAATTCATCTCACAGAGTTACATCTGTATTTCGTGGATCTCTTTGCTAGCCTTATTTCTGTGGAATCTGAGAACAGATATTTCTGACCCCTTCAAGACTATAGGGCCAAGGAAATATCCTCCCATAACAAAGAGAAAGAAGCTTTCTGAGAAACTTCTTTGTGTTCTGTGAAATCACTCACAGAGTTCCAGCTTTCCCCTAAAGAAGCTTTTCGCTAAGACAGTTCTTGTGCAATTGGCAAACTGATATTTGAAATCCCATAGAGGGCTATGGTGAAAAAGGAAATATCCTCAGAAGAAATCTTGAAAGAAGCTTCCTGAGAAACTGCTTAGTGTTCTGTTAATTCGTCTCACAGAGTTTCATCTGTATTTCGTGGATCTTTTTGCTAGCCTTATTTCTGTGGAATCTGAGAACAGATATTTCGGATCCCTTTGAAGACTACAGGGCCAAAGGAAATATCCTCCGATAACAAAGAGAAAGAAGCTTTCTGAGAAACTTCTTTGTGTTCTGTGAAATCATCTCACAGAGTTACAGCTTTCCCCTCAAGAAGCCTTTCGCTAAGACAGTTCTTGTGGAATTGGCAAAGTGATATTTGGAAGCCCATAGAGGGCTATGGTGAAAAAGGAAATATCCTCAGAAGAAATCTGGAAAGAAGGTTCCTGAGAAACTGCTTAGTGTTCTGTTAATTCATCTCACAGAGTTACATCTGTATTTCGTGGATCTCTTTGCTAGCCTTATTTCTGTGGAATCTGAGAACTGATATTTCGGATCCCTTTGAAGACCATAGGGCCAAAGGAAATATTCTCCGATAACAAAGAGAAAGAAGCTTTATGAGAAACTTCTTTGTGTTCTGTGAAATCATCTCACAGAGTTACAGCTTTCCCTTCAAGAAGCCTTTTGCTAAGACAGTTCTTGTGGAATTGGCAAAGTGATATTTGGGAGCCCAAAGAGGGCTATTGTGAAAAAGGAAATATCCTCAGATGAAATCTGGAAAGAAGCTTCCTGAGAAACTGCTTAGTGTTCTGTTAATTCATCTCACAGAGTTACAACTGCTTTTCTTGGATCTCTTTGCTAGCCTTATTTCTGTGGATTCTGAGAACAGATATTTCGGATCCCTTTGAAGACTATAGGGCCAAAGGTAATATCCTCCGAAAACAAAGAGAAAGAAGCTTTCTTAGAAACTTCTTTGTATTCTGTGCAATCATCTCACAGAGTTACAGCTTTCCCCTCAAAAGCCTTTCGCTAAGACAGTTCTTGTGGAATTGGCTAAGTGATATTTGGAAGCCCATAGAGGGCTAGGGTGAAAAAGGAAATATCCTCAGATGAAATCTGAAAAGAAGCTTCCTGAGAAACTGCTTAGTGTTCTATTAATTCATCTCACAGAGTTACATCTGTATTTCGTGGATCTCTTTGCTAGCCTTATTTCTGTGGAATCTGAGAACAGATATTTCGGATCCCTTTGAAGACTATAGGACAAAAGGAAATATCCTCTGATAACAAAGACAAAGAAGCTTTCTGAGAAACTTCTTTGTGTTCTGTGAAATCATCTCACAGAGTTACAGCTTTACCCTCAAGAAGCCTTTCGCTGAGACAGTTCTTGTGGAATTGGCAAAGTGATATTTGGAAGCCCTTAGTGGTCTATGGTGAAAAAGGAAATATCCTCAGATGAAATCTGGAAAGAAGCTTCCTGAGAAACTGCTTAGTGTTCTGTTAATTCATCTAACAGAGTTACAGCTGCTTTTCGTGGATCTCTTTGCTAGCCTTATTTCTGTGGAATCTGAGAACAGATATTTCTGACCCCTTGAAGACTATAGGGCCAAGGAAATATCCTCCCATAACAAAGAGAAAGAAGCTTTCTGAGAAACTTCTTTGTGTTCTGTGAAATCACTCACAGAGTTACAGCTTTCCCCTAAAGAAGCTTTTCGCTAAGACAGTTCTTGTGGAATTGGCAAACTGATATTTGAAATCCCATAGAGGGCTATGGTGAAAAAGGAAATATACTCAGAACAAATCTTGAAAGAAGCTTCCTGAGAAAGTGCTTAGTGTTCTGTTAATTCGTCTCACAGAGTTTCATCTGTATTTCGTGGATCTCTTTGCTAGCCTTATTTCTGTGGAATCTGAGAACAGATATTTCGGATCCCTTTGAAGACTACAGGGCCAAAGGAAATATCCTCCGATAACAAAGAGAAAGAAGCTTTCTGAGAAACTTCTTTGTGTTCTGTGAAATCATCTCACAGAGTTACAGCTTTCCCCTCAAGAAGCCTTTCGCTAAGACAGTTCTTGTGGAATTGGCAAAGTGATATTTGGAAGCTCATAGAGGGCTATGTTGAAAAAGGAAATATCCTCAGAAGAAATCTGGAAAGAAGGTTCCTGAGAAACTGCTTAGTGTTCTGTTAATTCATCTCACAGAGTTACATCTGTATTTCGTGGATCTCTTTGCTAGCCTTATTTCTGTGGAATCTGAGAACTGATATTTCGGATCCCTTTGAAGACCATAGGGCCAAAGGAAATATCCTCCGATAACAAAGAGAAAGAAGCTTTCTGAGAAACTTCTTTGTGTTCTGTGAAATCATCTCACAGAGTTACAGCTTTCCCCTCAAGAAGCCTTTTGCTAAGACAGTTCTTGTGGAATTGGCAAAGTGATATTTGGGAGCCCAAAGAGGGCTATTGTGAAAAAGGAAATATCCTCAGATGAAATCTGGAAAGAAGCTTCCTGAGAAACTGCTTAGTGTTCTGTTAATTCATCTCACAGAGTTACAACTGCTTTTCTTGGATCTCTTTGCTAGCCTTATTTCTGTGGAATCTGAGAACAGATATTTCGGATCCCTTTGAAGACTATAGGGCCAAAGGAAATATCCTCCGAAAACAAGGAGAAAGAAGCTTTCTTAGAAACTTCTTTGTATTCTGTGAAATCATCTCACAGAGTTACAGCTTTCCCCTCAAGAAGCCTTTCGCTAAGACAGTTCTTGTGGAATTGGCTAAGTGATATTTGGAAGCCCATAGAGGGCTAGGGTGAAAAAGGAAATATCCTCAGATGAAATCTGAAAAGAAGCTTCCTGAGAAACTGCTTAGTGTTCTATTAATTCATCTCACAGTGTTACATCTGTATTTCGTGGATCTCTTTGCTAGCCTTATTTCTGTGGAATCTGAGAACAGATATTTCGGATCCCTTTGAAGACTATAGGACAAAAGGAAATATCCTCTGATAACAAAGACAAAGAAGCTTTCTGAGAAACTTCTTTGTGTTCTGTGAAATCATCTCACAGAGTTACAGCTTTCCCCTCAAGAAACCTTTCGCTAAGACAGTTCTTGTGGAATTGGCAAAGTGATATTTGGAAGCCCATAGAGGGCTATGGTGAAAAAGGAAATATCCTCAGATGAAATCTGGAAAGAAGCTTCCTGAGAAACTGCTTAGTGTTCTGTTAATTCATCTCACTGAGTTACATCTGTATTTCGTGGATCTCTTGGCTAGCCTTATTTCTGTGACATCTGAGAACAGATATTTCGAATCCCTTTGAAGACTATTTGGCAAAAGGAAATATCTTCCGATAACAAAGAGAAAGAAGCTTTCTGAGAAACTTCTTTGTGTTCTGTGAAATCATCTCACAGAGTTACAGCTTTCCCCTCAAGAAGCCTTTCGCTAAGACAGTTCTTGTGGAATTGGCAAAGTGATATTTGGAAGCCCTTAGAGGGCTATGGTGAAAATGGAAATATCCTCAGATGAAATCTGGAAAGAAGCCTCCTGGGAAACTGCTTAGTGTTCTTTTAATTCATCTCACAGAGTTACATCTGTATTTCGTGGATCTCTCTTCTAGCCTTATTTCTGTGGAATCTGAGAACAGATATTTCTGACCCCTTGAAGACTATAGGGCCAAGGAAATATCCTCCGATAACAAAGAGAAAGAAGCTTTCTGAGAAACTTCTTTGTGTTCTGTGAAATCATACACAAAGTTACAGCTTTCCCCTAAAGAAGCTTTTCGCTAAGACAGTTCTTGTGGAATTGGCAAACTGATATTTGAAAGCCCATAGAGGGCTACGGTGAAAAAGGAAATATCCTCAGATGAAATCTGGAAAGAAGCTTCCTGAGAAACTGCTTAGTGTTCTGTTAATTCGTCTCACAGAGTTTCATCTGTATTTCGTGGATCTCTTTGCTAGCCTTATTTCTGTGGAATCTGAGAACAGATATTTCGGATCCCTTTGAAGACTATAGGGTCAAAGGAAATATCCTCCGATAACAAAGAGGAAGAAGCTTTCTGAGAAACTTCTTTGTGTTCTGAGAAATTATCTCACAGAGTTACAGCTTTCCCCTCAAGAAGCCTTTCGCTAGGACAGTTCTTGTGGAAATGGCAAAGTGATATTTGGAAGCCCATAGAGGGCTATGGTGAAAAAGGAAATGTCCTCAGAAGAAATCTGGAAAGAAGCTTCCTGAGAAACTGCTTCGTGTTCTGTTAATTCATCTCACAGAGTTACATCTGTATTTCGTGGATCTCTTGGCTAGCCTTATTTCTGTGGCATCTGAGAACAGATATTTCGGATCCCTTTGATTACTATAGGGCCAAAGGAAATATCCTCTGATAACAAAGACAAAGAAGCTTTCTGAGAAACTTCTTTGTGTTCTGTGAAATCACTCACAGAGTTACAGCTTTCCCCTAAAGAAGCTTTTCGCTAAGACAGTTCTTGTGGAATTGGCAAACTGATATTTGAAAGCCCATAGAGGGCAACGGTGAAAAAGGAAATATCCTCTGATGAAATCTGGAAAGAAGCTTCCTGAGAAACTGCTTAGTGTTCTGTTAATTCGTCTCACAGAGTTTCATCTGTATTTCGTGGATCTCTTTGCTAGCCTTATTTCTGTGGAATCTGAGAACAGATATTTCGGATCCCTTTGAAGACTATAGGGCCAAAGGAAATATCCTCCGATAACAAAGAGAAAGAAGCTTTCTGAGAAACTTCTTTGTGTTCTGAGAAATTATCTCACAGAGTTACAGCTTTCCCCTCAAGAAGCCTTTCGCTAAGACAGTTCTTGTGGAATTGGCAAAGTGATATTTGGAAGCCCATAGAGGGCTATGGTGAGAAAGGAAATATCCTCAGAAGAAATCTGCAAAGAATCTTCCTGAACAAACTGCTGAGTGTTCTGTTAATTCGTCTCACAGAGTTTCATCTGTATTTCGTGGATCTCTTTGCTAGCCTTATTTCTGTGGAATCTGAGAACAGATATTTCGGATCCCTTTGAAGATTACAGGGCCAAAGGAAATATCCTCCGATAACAAAGAGAAAGAAGCTTTCTGAGAAACTTCTTTGTGTTCTGTGAAATCATCTCACAGAGTTACAGCTTTCCCCTCAAGAAGCCTTTCGCTATGACAGTTCTTGTGGAATTGGCAAAGTGATATTTGGAAGCCCATAGAGGGCTATGGTGAAAAAGGAAATATCCTCAGAAGAAATCTGGAAAGAAGCTTCCTGAGAAACTGCTTAGTGTTCTGTTAATTCATCTCACAGAGCTACATCTGTATTCCGTGGATCTCTTTGCTAGCCTTATTTCTGTGGAATCTGAGAACTGATATTTCGGATCCCTTTGAAGACCATAGGGCCAAAGGAAATATCCTCAGATAACAAAGAGAAAGAAGCTTTCTGAGAAACTTCTTTGTGTTCTGTGAAATCATCTCACAGTGTTACAGCTTTCCCCTCAAGAAGCCTTTTGCTAAGACAGTTCTTGTGGAATTGGCAAAGTGATATTTGGGAGCCCAAAGAGGGCTATTGTGAAAAAGGATATATCCTCACATGAAATCTGGAAAGAAGCTTCCTGAGAAACTGCTTAGTGTTCTCTTAATTCGTCTCACAGAGCTACATCTGTATTTCGTGGATCTCTTTGCTAGCCTTATTTCTGTGGAATCTGAGAATAGATATTTCGGATCCCTTTGAAGACTATTTGGCCAAAGGAAATATCCTTCGATAACAAAGAGAAAGAAGCTTTCTGAGAAACTTCTTTGTGTTCTGTGAAATCATCTCACAGAGTTACAGCTTTCCCCTCAAGAAGCCTTTGGCTAAGACAGTTCTTGTGGAATTGGCAAAGTGATATTTGGAAGCCCTTAGAGGGCTATGGTGAAAATGGAAATATCCTCAGATGAAATCTGGAAAGAAGCCTTCTGAGAAACTGCTTAGTGTTCTGTTAATTCATCTCACAGAGTTACATCTGTATTTCGTGTATCTCTCTGCTAGCCTTATTTCTGTGGAATCTGAGAACATATATTTCGGATTCCTTTGAAGACTATAGGGCCAAAGGAAATATCCTCCGATAAAAAAGAGAAAGAAGCTTTCTGAGAAACTTCTTTGTGTTCTGTGAAATCATCTCACAGAATTACAGCTTTTCCCTCAAGAAGCCTTTCGCTAAGACAGTTCTTGAGGAATTGGCAAAGTGATATTTGGAAGCCCTTAGAGGGCTATGGTGAAAAAGGAAATATCGTCAGAAGAAATCTGGAAAGAAGCTTCCTCAGAAACTCCTTAGTGTTCTGTTAATTAATCTCACAGAGTAACATCTGTATTTCGTGGCTCTCTTTGCTAGCCTTATTTCTGTGGAATCTGAGAACAGATATTTCGGATCCCTTGGAAGACCACAGGGCCAAAGGAAATATCCTCCGATAACAAAGAGAAAGAAACTTTCTGAGAAACTTCTTTTTGTTCTGTGAAATCATCTCACAGAGTTACAGCTTTCCCCTCAAGAAGCCTTTCGCTTAGACAGTTCTTGTGGAATTGGCAAAGTGATATTTGGAAGCCCATAGAGGGCTTTGGTGAAAAATGAAATATCCTCAGAAAAAATCTGCAAGGAAGCTTCCTGAGAAACTGCTTAGTGTTCTGTTAATTCAGCTCACACAGTTACATCTGTATTTCGTGGATCTCTTTGCGAGCCTTATTTCTGTGGAATCTGAGAACAGATATTTCGGATCCCTTTGAAGACTCTAGGGGAAAGGAAATATCCTCCGATAACAAAGAGGAAGAAGCTTTCTGAGAAACTTCTTTGTGTTCTGTGAAATCATCTCACAGAGTTTCAGCTTTCCCATCAAGAAGCCTTTCGCTAAGACAGTTCTTGTGGAATTGGCAAAGTGATATTTGGAAGCCCATAGAAGGCTATGGGGAAAAAGGAAATATCCTCAGATGAAATCTGGAAAGAAGTTTCCTGAGAAACTGCTTAGTGTTCTGTTAATTCATCTCACAGAGTTACATCTGTATTTCTTGGATCTCTTTGCTAGCCTTATTTCTGTGGAATCTGAGAACAGATATTTCGGAACCCTTTGAAGACTACAGGGCCAAAGGAAATATCCTCCGATAACAAAGAGAAAGAAGCCTTCTGAGAAACTTCCTTGTGTTCTGTGAAATCATCTCACAGAGTTACAGCTTTCCCCTCAAGAAGCCATTCGATAAGACAGTTCTTGTGGAATTGGCAAAGTGATATTTGGAACCCCATAGAGGGCTATGGTGAAAAAGGATATATCCTCAGATGAAATCTGGAAAGAAGCTTCCTGAGAAACTGCTTAGTGTTCTATTATTTCAACTCACAGAGTTACTTTTGTATTTCGTGGATCTCTTTGCTAGCCTTATTTCTGTGGATTCTGAGAACAGATATTTCGGTTCCCTTTGAAGACCATAGGGCCAAAGGAAATATCCTCCGATAACAAAGAGAAAGAAGCTCTCTGAGAAACTTCTTTGTGTTCTCTGAAATCATCTCACAGAGTTACAGCTTTCCCCTCAACAAGCCTTTCGCTAAGACAGGTCTTTTGGAATTGGCAAAGTGATATTTGGAAGCCCATAGAGGGCTATGGTGAAAAAGGAAATATCCTCAGATGAAATCTGGAAAGAAGCTTCCTGAGAAACTGCTTAGTGTTCTGTTAATTCATCTCACAGAGTTACATCTGTATTTCGTGGATCTCTTTGCTATCCTTATTTCTGTGGAAACTGAGAACAGATATTTCGGATCCCTTTGAAGACCATAGGGCCAAAGGAAATATCCTCCGATAACAAAGAGAAAGAAGCTTTCTGAGAAACTTCTTTGTGTTCTGTGAAATCATCTCACACAGTTACAGCTTTCCCCTCAAGAAACCTTTCTCTAAGACAGTTCTTAGGGAATTGGCAAAGTGATATTTGGAAGCCCATAGAGGGCTATGATGAAAAAGGAAATATCCTCAGATGAAATCTGGAAAGAAGCTTCCTGAGAAACTGCTTAGTGTTCTGTTAATTCATCTCACAGAGTAACATCTGTATTTCGTGGATCTCTTTATAGCCTTATTTCTGTGGAATCTGAGAACAGATATTTCGGATCCCTTTGAAGACTATAGGGCCAAAGGAAATATCCTCCGATAACAAAGAGAAAGAAGCTTTCTGAGAACCTTCTTTGTGTTCTTTGAAATCATCTCACAGAGTTACAGCTTTCCCCTAAAGAAGCCTTTCGCTAAGACAGTTCCTGTGGAATTGGCAAAGTGATATTTGGAACCCCATAGAGGGCTATGGTGAAAAAGGAAATATCCTCAGATGAAATCTGGAAAGAAGCTTCCTGAGAAACTGCTCTGTGATGTGTGACTTCCACTCAAAGAGTTACATCTGTATTTCGTGGATCTCTTTGCTAGCCCTATTTCTGTGGAATCTGAGAACAGATATTTCGGATCTCTTTGAAGACTACAGGGCCAAAGGAAATATCCTCCGATAACAAAGAGAAAGAAGCTTTCTGAGAAACTTCTTTGTGTTCTGTGAAATCATCTCACACAGTTACAGCTTTTCTCTCAAGAAGCCTTTCGCTAAGACAGTTCTTGTGGAATTGGCAAAGTGATATTTGGAAGCCCATAGAGGGCTATGGTGAAAAAGGAAATATCCTCAGATGAAATCTGGAAAGAAGCTTCCTGAGAAACTCTTAGTGTTCTGTTAATTCATGTCACAGAGTTACATCTGTATTTCGTGGATGTCTTTGCTAGACTTTTTTCTGTGGAATCTGAGAACAGATATTTCGGATCCCTTTGAAGACTATAGGGCCAAAGGAAATATCCTCCGATAACAAAGAGAAAGAAGCTTTCTGAGAAACTTCTTTGTATTCTGTGAAATCATCTCACAGAGTTACAGCTTTCCCCTCAAGAAGCCTTTCGCTAAGACAGTTCTTGTGGAATTGTCAAAGTGATATTTGGAAGCCCATAGAGGGCTATGCTGAAAAAGAAAATATCCTCAGATGAAATCTGGAACGAAGCTTCCTGAGAAAATGCTTAGTGTTCTGTTAATTCATCTCACAGAGTTACATCTGTATTTCGTGGATCTCTTTGCTAGCCTTATTTCTGTGGAATCTGAGAACAGATATTTCAGATCCCTTTGAAGACCATAGGGCCAAAGGAAATATCCTCCGAAAACAAAGAGAAAGAAGCTTTCTGAGAAACTTCTTTGTGTTCTGTGAAATCATCTCCCAGAGTTACAGCTTTCCCCTCAAAAAGCCTTTCGCTAAGACAGTTCTTCTGGAATTGGCAAAGTGATATTTGGAAGCCCATAGAGGGCTATGGTAAAAAAGGAAATATCCTCAGATGAAATCTGGAAAGAAGCTTCCTGAGAAACTGCTTAGTGTTCTGTTAATTCATCTCACGGAATTACATCTGTATTTCGTGGATCTCTTTGCTAGTTTATTTCTGTGGAATCTGAGAACAGATATCTCGGATCCCTTTGAAGACCATAGGGCCAAAGGAAATATCCTCCGATAACAATGAGAAAGAAGCTTTCTGAGAAACTTCTTTGTGTTCTCTGAAATCATCTCACAGACTTACAGCTTTCCCCTCAAGAAGCCTTTCGCTAAGACAGTTTTTGTGGAATTGGCAAAGTGATATTTGGAAGCCCTTAGAGGGCTATGGTGAAAAATGAAATATCCTCAGATGAAATCTGGAAAGAAGCTTCCTGAGAAACTGCTTAGTGTTCTGTTAATTCATCTCACAGAGTTACATCTGTATTTCGTGGATCTCTTTGCTAGCCTTATTTCTGTGGAATCTGAGAACACATATCCCGGATCCCTTTGAAGACTACAGGGCCAAAGGAAATATCCTCCGATAACAAAGAGAAAGAAGCTTTCTGAGAAACTTCTTTGTGTTCTGTGAAATCATCTCACATAGTTACAGCTCTGCCCTCAAGAAGCCTTTCACTAAGACAGTTCTTGTGGAATTGGCAAAGTGATATTTGGAAGCCCATAGAGGGCTATGGTGAAAATGCAAATATCCTCAGATGAAATCTGGAAAGAAGCTTTCCTAGAAACTGCTTAGTGTTCTGTTAATTCATCTCACAGAGTTACATCAGTATTTCGTGGATCTCTTTGCTAGCCTTTTTTCTGTGGAAACTGAGAAAAGATATTTCGGATCTCTTTGAAGATCATAGGGCCAAAGGAAATATCCTCCGATAACAAAGAGAAAAAAGCTTTATGAGAAACTTCTTTGTGTTCTGTGAAATCATCTCACATAGTTACAGCTTTCCCCTCAAGAAACCTTTCGCTAAGACAGTTCTTAGGGAATTGGCAAAGTGATATTTGGAAGCCCATAGAGGGCTATGCTGAAAAAGGAAATATCCTCAGATGAAATCTGGAAAGAACCTTGCTGAGAAACTGCTTAGTGTTCTATTAATTCATCTCACAGAGTTACATCTGTATTTCGTGGATCTCTTTGTAGCCTTATTTCTGTGGAATCTGAGAACAGATATTTCGGATCCCTTTGAAGACTATAGGGCCAAAGGAAATATCCTCCTATAACAAAGAGAAAGAATCTTTCTGAGAAACTTCTTTGTGTTCTGTAAAATCATCTCACAGAGATACAGCTTTTCCCTAAAGAAGCCTTTCGCTAAGACAGTTCTTGTGGAATTGGCAAAGTGATATTTGTAAGCCCATAGAGGGCTACGGTGAAAAAGGAAATATCCTCAGATGAAATCTGGAAAGAAGCTTCTTGAGAATCTGATTAGTGTTCTGTTAATCATCTCACGGACTTACAACTGTATTTCGTGGATCTCTTTGCTAGCCTTATTTCTGTGGAATCTGAGAATAGATATTTTGGATCCCTTTGCAGACTATTGGGCCAAAGGATAGATCCTCCAATAACAAAGAGAAAGAAGCTTTCTGAAAAATTTCTTTGTGTTCTGTGAAATCATCTCAAATTGTTACAGCTTTCCCCTCAAGAAGCCTTTCGCTAAGACAGTTCTTGTGGAATTGGCACAGTGATATTTGGAAGCCCATAGAGGGCTATGGTGAAAATGCAAATATCCTCAGATGAAATCTGGAAAGAAGCTTTCTGAGAAACTACTTAGTGTTCTGTTAATTCATCTCACAGAGTTACATCAGTATTTCGTGGATCTCTTTGCTAGCCTTTTTTCTGTGGAAACTGAGAAAAGATATTTCGGATCCCTTTGAAGACCATAGGGCCAAAGGAAATATCCTCCGATAACAAAGAGAAAGAAGCTTTCTGAGAAACTTCTTTGTGTTCTGTGAAATCATCTCACAGAGTTACTGCTTTCCCCTCAAGAAACCTTTCGCTAAGACAGTTCTTAGGGAATTGGCAAAGTGATAATTGGAAGCCCATAGAGGGCTATGGTGAAAAAGGAAATATCTTCAGATGAAATCTGGAAATAAGCTTCCTGAGAAACTGCTCTGTGATGTGTGACTTCCACTCACAGAGTTACATCTGTATTTCGTGGATCTCTTTGCTAGCCCTATTTCTGTGGAATCTGAAAACAGATATTTCGGATCTCTTTGAAGACTACAGGGCCAAAGGAAATATCCTCCGATAACAAAGAGAAAGAAGCTTTCTGAGAAACTTCTTTGTGTTCTGTGAAATCATCTCACACAGTTACAGCATTGCTCTCAAGAAGCCTTTCGCTAAGACAGTTCTTGTGGCATTGGCAAAGTGATATTTGGAAGCCCATAGAGGGCTATGGTGAAAAAGGAAATATCCTCAGATGAAATCTGGAAAGAAGCTTCCTGAGAAACTGCTTAGTGTTCTGTTAATTCGTCTCACAGAGTTACATCTGTATTTCGTGGATCTCTTTGCTAGCCTTATTTCTGTGGAATCTGAGAACAGATATTTCGGATCCCTTTGAAGACTACAGGGCCAAAGGAAATATCCTCCGATAACAAAGAGAAAGAATCTTTCTGAGAAACTTCTTTGTGTTCTGTGAAATCATCTCACAGAGAAACAGCTTTCCCCTCAAGAAGCCTTTCGCTAAGACAGTTCTTGTGGAATTGGCAAAGTGATATTTGGAAGCCCATAGAGGGCTATGGTGACAAAGGAAATATCCTCAGATGAAATCTGGAAAGAAGCTTCCTGAGAAACTGCTCAGTGTTCTGTTAATTCATCTCACAGAGTTACATCTGTATTTCGTGGATCTCTTTGCTAGCCTTATTTCTGTGGAATCTGAAAACAGATATTTCGGATCTCTTTGAAGACTACAGGGCCAAAGGAAATATCCTCCGATAACAAAGAGAAAGAAGGTTTCTGAGAAACTTCTTTGTGTTCTGTGAAATCATCTCACAGAGTTACAGTTTTCCCCTCAAGAAGCCTTTCGCTAAGACAGTTCTTCTGGAATTGGCAAAGTGATATTTGGAAGCCCATAGAGGGCTATGGTGACAAAGGAAATATCTTCAGATGAAATCTGGAAATAAAATTCCTGAGAAACTGCTCTGTGATGTGTGACTTCCACTAACCGTGTTACATCTGTATTTCGTGGATCTGTTTGCTATCCCTATTTCTGTGTAATCTGAGAAGGGATATTTCGGATCCCTTTGAAGACTACAGGGCCAAAGGAAATATCCTCCGATAACAAAGAGAAAGAAGCTTTCTGAGAAACTTCTTTGTGTTCTGTGAAATCATCTCAAACAGTTACAGCTTTGCCCTCAAGAAGCCTTTCGCTAAGACAGTTCTTGTGAAGTTGGCAAAGTGATATTTGTAAGCCCACAGATGGCTATGCTGCAAAAGGAAATATCCTCAGATGAAATCTGGAAAGAAGCTTCCTGAGAAACTGCTTAGTGTTCTGTTAATTCATCTCACAGACTTACACCTGTATTTCGTGGATCTCTTTGCTAGCCTTATTTCTGTGGAATCTGAGAACAGATATTTCGGATCCCTTTGAAGACTATAGGGCCAAAGGAAATATCCTCTGATAACAAAGAGAAAGAATCTTTCTGAGAAACTTCTTTGTGTTCTGTGAAATCATCTCACAGAGTTACAGCTTTCCCCTCAAGAAACCTTTCGCCAAGACAGTTCTTGTGGAATTGGCAAAGTGATATTTGGAAGCCCATAGAGGGCTATGCTGAAAAAGGAAATATCCTCAGATGAAATCTGGAAAGAAGCTTCCTGAGAAACTGCTCTGTGATGTGTGACTTCCACTCAAAGAGTTACATCTGTATTTCGTGGATCTCTTTGCTAGCCCTATTTCTGTGGAATCTGAGAACAGATATTTCGGATCTCTTTGAAGACTACAGGGCCAAAGGAAATATCCTCCGATAACAAAGAGAAAGAAGCTTTCTGAGAAACTTCTTTGTGTTCTGTGAAATCATCTCACACAGTTACAGCTTTTCTCTCAAGAAGCCTTTCGCTAAGACAGTTCTTGTGGAATTGGCAAAGTGATATTTGGAAGCCCATAGAGGGCCTTGGTGAAAAAGGAAATATCCTCAGATGAAATCTGGAAAGAAGCTTCCTGAGAAACTCTTAGTGTTCTGTTAATTCATGTCACAGAGTTACTTCTGTATTTCGTGGATGTCTTTGCTTGACTTTTTTCTGTGGAATCTGAGAACAGATATTTCGGATCCCTTTGAAGACTATAGGGCCAAAGGAAATATCCTCCGATAACAAAGAGAAAGAAGCTTTCGGAGAAACTTCTTTGTGTTCTGTGAAATCATCTCACAGAGTTACAGCTTTCCCCTCAAGAAGCCTTTCGCTAAGACAGTTCTTGTGGAATTGGCAAAGTGATATTTGGAAGCCCATAGAGGGCTATGCTGAAAAAGAAAATATCCTCAGATGAAATCTGGAAAGAAGCTTCCTGAGAAACTGCTTAGTGTTCTGTTAATTCATCTCACAGAGTTACATCTGTATTTCATGGATCTCTGCTAGCCTTATTTCTGTGGAATCTGAGAACAGATATTTCAGATCCCTTTGAAGACCATAGGGCCAAAGGAAATATCCTCCGATAACAAAGAGAAAGAAGCTTTCTGAGAAACTTCTTTGTGTTCTGTGAAATCATCTCACAGAGTTACAGCTTTCCCCTCAAGAAACCTTTCGCTAAGACAGTTCTTAGGGAATTGGCAAAGTGATAATTGGAAGCCCATAGAGGGCTATGGTGAAAAAGGAAATATCTTCAGATGAAATCTGGAAATAAGCTTCCTGAGAAACTGCTCTGTGATGTGTGACTTCCACTCACAGAGTTACATCTGTATTTCGTGGATCTCTTTGCTAGCCCTATTTCTGTGGAATCTGAGAACAGATATTTCGGATCTCTTTGAAGACTACAGGTCCAAAGGAAATATCCTTCGATAACAAAGAGAAAGAAGCTTTCTGAGAAACTTCTTTGTGTTCTGTGAAATCATCTCACACAGTTACAGCATTGCTCTCAAGAAGCCTTTCGCTAAGACAGTTCTTGTGGCATTGGCAAAGTGATATTTGGAAGCCCATAGAGGGCTATGGTGAAAAAGGAAATATCCTCAGATGAAATCTGGAAAGAAGCTTCCTGAGAAACTGCTTAGTGTTCTGTTAATTCGTCTCACAGAGTTACATCTGTATTTCGTGGATCTCTTTGCTAGCCTTATTTCTGTGGAATCTGAGAACAGATATTTCGGATCCCTTTGAAGACTACAGGGCCAAAGGAAATATCCTCCGATAACAAAGAGAAAGAATCTTTCTGAGAAACTTCTTTGTGTTCTGTGAAATCATCTCACAGAGAAACAGCTTTCCCCTCAAGAAGCCTTTCGCTAAGACAGTTCTTGTGGAATTGGCAAAGTGATATTTGGAAGCCCATAGAGGGCTATGGTGACAAAGGAAATATCCTCAGATGAAATCTGGAAAGAAGCTTCCTGAGAAACTGCTCAGTGTTCTGTTAATTCATCTCACAGAGTTACATCTGTATTTCGTGGATCTCTTTGCTAGCCTTATTTCTGTGGAATCTGAAAACAGATATTTCGGATCTCTTTGAAGACTACAGGGCCAAAGGAAATATCCTCCGATAACAAAGAGAAAGAAGGTTTCTGAGAAACTTCTTTGTGTTCTGTGAAATCATCTCACAGAGTTACAGTTTTCCCCTCAAGAAGCCTTTCGCTAAGACAGTTCTTCTGGAATTGGCAAAGTGATATTTGGAAGCCCATAGAGGGCTATGGTGACAAAGGAAATATCTTCAGATGAAATCTGGAAATAAAATTCCTGAGAAACTGCTCTGTGATGTGTGACTTCCACTAACCGTGTTACATCTGTATTTCGTGGATCTGTTTGCTATCCCTATTTCTGTGTAATCTGAGAAGGGATATTTCGGATCCCTTTGAAGACTACAGGGCCAAAGGAAATATCCTCCGATAACAAAGAGAAAGAAGCTTTCTGAGAAACTTCTTTGTGTTCTGTGAAATCATCTCAAACAGTTACAGCTTTGCCCTCAAGAAGCCTTTCGCTAAGACAGTTCTTGTGAAGTTGGCAAAGTGATATTTGTAAGCCCACAGATGGCTATGCTGCAAAAGGAAATATCCTCAGATGAAATCTGGAAAGAAGCTTCCTGAGAAACTGCTTAGTGTTCTGTTAATTCATCTCACAGACTTACACCTGTATTTCGTGGATCTCTTTGCTAGCCCTATTTCTGTGGAATCTGAGAACAGATATTTCGGATCCCTTTGAAGACTATAGGGCCAAAGGAAATATCCTCTGATAACAAAGAGAAAGAATCTTTCTGAGAAACTTCTTTGTGTTCTGTGAAATCATCTCACAGAGTTACAGCTTTCCCCTCAAGAAACCTTTCGCCAAGACAGTTCTTGTGGAATTGGCAAAGTGATATTTGGAAGCCCATAGAGGGCTATGCTGAAAAAGGAAATATCCTCAGATGAAATCTGGAAAGAAGCTTCCTGAGAAACTGCTCTGTGATGTGTGACTTCCACTCAAAGAGTTACATCTGTATTTCGTGGATCTCTTTGCTAGCCCTATTTCTGTGGAATCTGAGAACAGATATTTCGGATCTCTTTGAAGACTACAGGGCCAAAGGAAATATCCTCCGATAACAAAGAGAAAGAAGCTTTCTGAGAAACTTCTTTGTGTTCTGTGAAATCATCTCACACAGTTACAGCTTTTCTCTCAAGAAGCCTTTCGCTAAGACAGTTCTTGTGGAATTGGCAAAGTGATATTTGGAAGCCCATAGAGGGCCTTGGTGAAAAAGGAAATATCCTCAGATGAAATCTGGAAAGAAGCTTCCTGAGAAACTCTTAGTGTTCTGTTAATTCATCTCACAGAGTTACATCTGTATTTCGTGGATGTCTTTGCTTGACTTTTTTCTGTGGAATCTGAGAACAGATATTTCGGATCCCTTTGAAGACTATAGGGCCAAAGGAAATATCCTCCGATAACAAAGAGAAAGAAGCTTTCGGAGAAACTTCTTTGTGTTCTGTGAAATCATCTCACAGAGTTACAGCTTTCCCCTCAAGAAGCCTTTCGCTAAGACAGTTCTTGTGGAATTGGCAAAGTGATATTTGGAAGCCCATAGAGGGCTATGCTGAAAAAGAAAATATCCTCAGATGAAATCTGGAAAGAAGCTTCCTGAGAAACTGCTTAGTGTTCTGTTAATTCATCTCACAGAGTTACATCTGCATTTCATGGATCTCTGCTAGCCTTATTTCTGTGGAATCTGAGAACAGATATTTCAGATCCCTTTGAAGACCATAGGGCCAAAGGAAATATCCTCCGATAACAAAGAGAAAGAAGCTTTCTGAGAAACTTCTTTGTGTTCTGTGAAATCATCTCACAGAGTTACAGCTTTCCCCTCAAGAAACCTTTCGCTAAGACAGTTCTTAGGGAATTGGCAAAGTGATAATTGGAAGCCCATAGAGGGCTATGGTGAAAAAGGAAATATCTTCAGATGAAATCTGGAAATAAGCTTCCTGAGAAACTGCTCTGTGATGTGTGACTTCCACTCACAGAGTTACATCTGTATTTCGTGGATCTCTTTGCTAGCCCTATTTCTGTGGAATCTGAGAACAGATATTTCGGATCTCTTTGAAGACTACAGGTCCAAAGGAAATATCCTTCGATAACAAAGAGAAAGAAGCTTTCTGAGAAACTTCTTTGTGTTCTGTGAAATCATCTCACACAGTTACAGCATTGCTCTCAAGAAGCCTTTCGCTAAGACAGTTCTTGTGGCATTGGCAAAGTGATATTTGGAAGCCCATAGAGGGCTATGGTGAAAAAGGAAATATCCTCAGATGAAATCTGGAAAGAAGCTTCCTGAGAAACTGCTTAGTGTTCTGTTAATTCGTCTCACAGAGTTACATCTGTATTTCGTGGATCTCTTTGCTAGCCTTATTTCTGTGGAATCTGAGAACAGATATTTTGGATCCCTTTGAAGACTACAGGACCAAAGGAAATATCCTCCGATAACAAAGAGAAAGAATCTTTCTGAGAAACTTCTTTGTGTTCTGTGAAATCATCTCACAGAGAAACAGCTTTCCCCTCAAGAAGCCTTTCGCTAAGACAGTTCTTGTGGAATTGGCAAAGTGATATTTGGAAGCCCATAGAGGGCTATGGTGACAAAGGAAATATCCTCAGATGAAATCTGGAAACAAGCTTCCTGAGAAACTGCTCAGTGTTCTGTTAATTCATCTCACAGAGTTACATCTGTATTTCGTGGATCTCTTTGCTAGCCTTATTTCTGTGGAATCTGAGAACAGATATTTCAGATCCCTTTGAAGACCATAGGGCCAAAGGAAATATCCTCCGAAAACAAAGAGAAAGAAGCTTTCTGAGAAACTTCTTTGTGTTCTGTGAAATCATCTCACAGAGTTACAGCTTTCCCCTCAAGAAGCCTTTCGCTAAGACAGTTCTTCTGGAATTGGCAAAGTGATATTTGGAAGCCCATAGAGGGCTATGGTGACAAAGGAAATATCTTCAGATGAAATCTGGAAATAAAATTCCTGAGAAACTGCTCTGTGATGTGTGACTTCCACTAACCGTGTTACATCTGTATTTCGTGGATCTGTTTGCTATCCCTATTTCTGTTTAATCTGAGAAGGGATATTTCGGATCCCTTTGAAGACTACAGGCCAAAGGAAATATCCTCCGATAACAAAGAGAAAGAAGCTTTCTGAGAAACTTCTTTGTGTTCTGTGAAATCATCTCAAACAGTTACAGCTTTGCCCTCAAGAAGCCTTTCGCTAAGACAGTTCTTGTGAAGTTGGCAAAGTGATATTTGTAAGCCCACAGATGGCTATGCTGCAAAAGGAAATATCCTCAGATGAAATCTGGAAAGAAGCTTCCTGAGAAACTGCTTAGTGTTCTGTTAATTCATCTCACAGACTTACACCTGTATTTCGTGGATCTCTTTGCTAGCCTTATTTCTGTGGAATTTGAGAACAGATATTTCGGATCCCTTTGAAGACTATAGGGCCAAAGGAAATATCCTCCGATAACAAAGAGAAAGAATCTTTCTGAGAAACTTCTTTGTGTTCTGTGAAATCATCTCACAAAGTTACAGCTTTCCCCTCAAGGAGCCTTTCGCTAAGACAGTTCTTGTGGAATTGGCAAAGTGATATTTGGAAGCCCATAGAGGGCTATGGTGAAAAAGGAAATATCCTCAGATGAAATCTGGAAAGAAGCTTCCTGAGAAACTGCTCTGTGATGTGTGACTTCCACTCAAAGAGTTACATCTGTATTTCGTGGATCTCTTTGCTAGCCCTATTTCTGTGGAATCTGAGAACAGATATTTCGGATCTCTTTGAAGACTACAGGGCCAAAGGAAATATCCTCCGATAACAAAGAGAAAGAAGCCTTCTGAGAAACTTCTTTGTGTTCTGTGAAATCATCTCACACAGTTACAGCTTCTCTCTCAAGAAGCCTTTCGCTAAGACAGTTCTTGTGGAATTGGCAAAGTGATATTTGGAAGCCCATAGAGGGCTATGGTGAAAAAGGAAATATCCTCAGATGAAATCTGGAAAGAAGCTTCCTGAGAAACCCTTAGTGTTCTGTTAATTCATGTCACAGAGTTACATCTGTATTTCGTGGATGTCTTTGCTAGACTTTTTTCTGTGGAATCTGAGAACAGATATTTCGGATCCCTTTGAAGACTATAGGGCCAAAGGAAATATCCTCCGATAACAAAGAGAAAGAAGCTTTCGGAGAAACTTCTTTGTGTTCTGTGAAATCATCTCACAGAGTTACAGCTTTCCCCTCAAGAAGCCTTTCTCTAAGACAGTTCTTGTGGAATTGGCAAAGTGATATTTGGAAGCCCATAGAGGGCTATGCTGAAAAAGAAAATATCCTCAGATGAAATCTGGAAAGAAGCTTCCTGAGAAACTGCTTAGTGTTCTGTTAATTCATCTCACAGAGTTACATCTGTATTTCGTGGATCTCTGCTAGCCTTATTTCTGTGGAATCTGAGAACAGATATTTCAGATCCCTTTGAAGACCATAGGGCCAAAGGAAATATCCTCCGATAACAAAGAGAAAGAAGCTTTCTGAGAAACTTCTTTGTGTTCTGTGAAATCATCTCACAGAGTTACAGCTTTCCCCTCAAGAAACCTTTCGCTAAGACAGTTCTTAGGGAATTGGCAAAGTGATAATTGGAAGCCCATAGAGGGCTATGGTGAAAATGGAAATATCTTCAGATGAAATCTGGAAATAAGCTTCCTGAGAAACTGCTCTGTGATGTGTGACTTCCACTCACAGAGTTACATCTGTATTTCGTGGATCTCTCTGCTAGCCCTATTTCTGTGGAATCTGAGAACAGATATTTCGGATCTCTTTGAAGACTACAGGGCCAAAGGAAATATCCTCCGATAACAAAGAGAAAGAAGCTTTCTGAGAAACTACTTTGTGTTCTGTGAAATCATCTCACACAGTTACAGCATTGCTCTCAAGAAGCCTTTCGCTAAGACAGTTCTTGTGGCATTGGCAAAGTGATATTTGGAAGCCCATAGAGGGCTATGGTGAAAAAGGAAATATCCTCAGATGAAATCTGGAAAGAAGCTTCCTGAGAAACTGCTTAGTGTTCTGTTAATTCGTCTCACAGAGTTACATCTGTATTTCGTGGATCTCTTTGCTAGCCTTATTTCTGTGGAATCTGAGAACAGATATTTCGGATCCCTTTGAAGACTACAGGGCCAAAGGAAATATCCTCCGATAACAAAGAGAAAGAATCTTTCTGAGAAACTTCTTTGTGTTCTGTGAAATCATCTCACAGAGAAACAGCTTTCCCCTCAAGAAGCCTTTCGCTAAGACAGTTCTTCTGGAATTGAAAAAGTGATATTTGGAAGCCCATAGAGGGTTATGCTGAAAAAGGAAATATCCTCAGATGAAATCTGGAAAGAAGCTTCCTGAGAAACTGCTTAGTGTCCTGTTAATTCGTCTCACGGAATTACATCTGTATTTCGTGGATCTCTTTGCTAGTTTATTTCTGTGGAATCTGAGAACCGATATTTCGGATCTCTTTGAAGACCATAGGGTCAAAGGAAATATCCTCCGATAACAAAGAGAAAGAAGCTTTCTGAGAAACTTCTTTGTGTTCTGTGAAATCATCTCACATAGTTACAGCTTTCCCCTAAAGAAATCTTTCGCTAAGACAGTTCTTAGGGAATTGGCAAAGTGATATTTGGAAGCCCATAGAGGGCTATGCTGAAAAAGGAAATATCCTCAGATGAAATCTGGAAAGAAGCCTCCTGAGAAACTGCTCAGTGTTCTGTAAATTCATCTCACAGAGTTACATCTGTATTTCCTGGATCTCTTTGCTAGCCTTATTTCTGTGGAATCTGTGAACAGATATTTCGCACCCCTTTGAAGACTAAAGGGCCAAAGGAAATATCCTCCGATAACAAAGAGAAAGAAGCTTTCTGAGAAACTTCTTTGTGTTCTGGGAAATCATCTCACAGAGTTACAGCTTTCCCCTCAAGAAGCCTTTGGCTAAGACAGTTCTTGTGGAATTGGCAAAGTGATATTTGGAAGCCCATAGAGGGCTATGGTGACAAAGGAAATATCTTCAGATGAAATCTGGAAATAAGCTTCCTGAGAAACTGCTCTGTGATGTGTGACTTCCACTAACCGTGTTACATCTGTATTTCGTGGATCTGTTTGCTATCCCTATTTCTGTGTAATCTGAGAAGGGATATTTCGGATCCCTTTGAAGACTACAGGGCCAAAGGAAATATCCTCCGATAACAAAGAGAAAGAAGCTTTCTGAGAAACTTCTTTGTGTTCTGTGAAATCATCTCAAACAGTTACAGCTTTGCCCTCAAGAAGCCTTTCGCTAAGACAGTTCTTGTGAAGTTGGCAAAGTGATATTTGTAAGCCCACAGATGGCTATGCTGCAAAAGGAAATATCCTCAGATGAAATCTGGAAAGAAGCTTCCTGAGAAACTGCTTAGTGCTCTGTTAATTCATCTCACAGACTTACACCTGTATTTCGTGGATCTCTTTGCTAGCCTTATTTCTGTGGAATCTGAGAACAGATATTTCGGATCCCTTTGAAGACTATAGGGCCAAAGGAAATATCCTCCGATAACAAAGAGAAAGAATCTTTCTGAGAAACTTCTTTGTGTTCTGTGAAATCATCTCACAGAGATACAGCTTTCCCCTCAAGAAGCCTTTCGCTAAGACAGTTCTTGTGGAATTGGCAAAGTGATATTTGGAAGCCCATAGAGGGCTATGGTGAAAAAGGAAATGTCCTCAGATGAAATCTGGAAAGAAGCTTCCTGAGAAACTGCTCTGTGATGTCTGACTTCCACTCAAAGAGTTACATCTGTATTTCGTGGATCTCTTTGCTAGCCCTATTTCTGTGGAATCTGAGAACAGATATTTCGGATCTCTTTGAAGACTACAGGGCCAAAGGAAATATCCTCCGATAACAAAGAGAAAGAAGCTTTCTGAGAAACTTCTTTGTGTTCTGTGAAATCATCTCACACAGTTACAGCTTTTCTCTCAAGAATCCTTTCGCTAAGACAGTTCTTGTGGAATTGGCAAAGTGATATTTGGAATCCCATAGAGGGCTATGGTGAAAAAGGAAATATCCTCAGATGAAATCTGGAAAGAAGCTTCCTGAGAAACTCTTAGTGTTCTGTTAATTCATGTCACAGAGTTACATCTGTATTTCGTGGATGTCTTTGCTAGACTTTTTTCTGTGGAATCTGAGAACAGATATTTCGGATCCCTTTGAAGACTATAGGGCCAAAGGAAATATCCTCCGATAACAAAGAGAAAGAAGCATTCTGAGAAACTTCTTTGTGTTCTGTGAAATCATCTCACAGAGTTACAGCTTTCCCCTCAAGAAGCCTTTCGCTAAGACAGTTCTTGTGGAATTGGCAAAGTGATATTTGGAAGCCCATAGAGGGCTATGCTGAAAAAGAAAATATCCTCAGATGAAATCTGGAAAGAAGCTTCCTGAGAAACTGCTCTGTGATGTGTGACTTCCACTCACAGAGTTACATCTGTATTTCGTGGATCTCTCTGCTAGCCCTATTTCTGTGGAATCTGAGAACAGATATTTCAGATCCCTTTGAAGACCATAGGGCCAAAGGAAATATCCTCCGAAAACAAAGAGAAAGAAGCTTTCTGAGAAACTTCTTTGTGTTCTGTGAAATCATCTCACAGAGTTACAGCTTTCCCCTCAAGAAGCCTTTCGCTAAGACAGTTCTTGTGGAATTGGCAAAGTGATATTTGGAAGCCCATAGAGGGCTATGGTGAAAAAGGAAATATCCTCAGATGAAATCCGGAAAGAAGCTTCCTGAGAAACTGCTTAGTGTTCTGTAAATTCGTCTCACGGAATTACATCTGCATTTCGTGGATCTCTTTGCTAGTTTATTTCTGTGGAATCTGAGAACCGATATTTCGGATCTCTTTGAAGACCATAGGGTCAAAGGAAATATCCTCCGATAACAAAGAGAAAGAAGGTTTTTGAGAAACTTCTTTGTGTTCTGTGAAATCATCTCACATAGTTAGAGCTTTCCCCTAAAGAAATCTTTCGCTAAGACAGTTCTTAGGGAATTGGCAAAGTGATATTTGGAAGCCCATAGAGGGCTATGCTGAAAAAGGAAATATCCTCAGATGAAATCTGGAAAGAACTTTCCTGAGAAACTGCTTAGTGTTCTGTTAATTCATCTCACAGAGTTACATCTGTAATTCGTGGATCTCTTTGCAAGCCTTATTTCTGTGGAATCAGAGAACAGATATTTCGGATCCTTTTAGAGACTATAGGGAAAAAGGAAATATCCTCCGATAACAAAGAGAAAGAATCTTTCTGAGAAACTTTTTTGTGTTCTGTGAAATCATCTCAAAGAGTTACAGCTTTCCCCTCAAGAAGCCTTTCGCTAAGACAGTTCTTGTGGAATTGGCACAGTGATATTTGGAAGCCCATAGAGGGCTATGGTGAAAATGCAAATATCCTCAGAAGAAATCTGGAAAGAAGCTATCTGAGAAACTACTTAGTGTTCTGTTAATTCATCTCACAGAGTTACATCAGTATTTCGTGGATCTCTTTGCTAGCCTTTTTTCTGTGGAAACTGAGAAAAGATATTTCGGATCCCTTTGAAGACCATAGGGCCAAAGGAAATATCCTCCGATAATAAAGAGAAAGAAGCTTTCTGAGAAACTTCTTTGTGTTCTGTGAAATCATCTCACAGAGTTACAGCTTTCCCCACAAGAAACCTTTCGCTAAGACAGTTCTTAGGGAATTGGCAAGGTGATAATTGGAAGCCCATAGAGGGCTATGGTGAAAAAGGAAATATTTTCAGATGAAATCTGGAAATAAGCTTCCTGAGAAACTGCTCTGTGATGTGTGACTTCCACTCACAGAGTTACTTCTGTATTTCGTGGATCTCTTTGCTAGCCCTATTTCTGTGGAATCTGAGAACAGATATTTCGGATCTCTTTGAAGACTACAGGGCCAAAGGAAATATCCTCCGATAACAAAGAGAAAGAAGCTTTCTGAGAAACTTCTTTGTGTTCTGTGAGATCATCTCACACAGTTACAGCTTTGCTCTCAAGAAGCCTTTCGCTAAGACAGTTCTTGTGGAATTGGCAAAGTGATATTTGGAAGCCCATAGAGGGCTATGGTGAAAAAGGAAATATCCTCAGATGAAATCTGGAAAGAAGCTTCCTGAGAAACTGCTTAGTGTTCTGTTAATTCGTCTCACAGAGTTACATCTGTTTTTCGTGGATCTCTTTGCTAGCCTTTTTTCTGTGGAATCTGAGAACAGATATTTCGGATCCCTTTGAAGACTACAGGGCCAAAGGAAATAACCTCCGATAACAAAGAGAAAGAATCTTTCTGAGAAACTTCTTTGTGTTCTGTGAAATCATCTCACAGAGAAACAGCTTTCCCCTCAAGAAGCCTTTCTCTAAGACAGTTCTTGTGGAATTGGCAAAGTGATATTTGGAAGCCCATAGAGGGCTATGGTGAAAAAGGAAATATCCTCAGATGAAATCTGGAAAGAAGCTTCCTGAGAAACTGCTTAGTGTTCTGTTAATTCATCTCACAGAGTTACATATGTATTTCGTGGATCTCTTTGCTAGCCTTATTTCTGTGGAATCTGAGAACAGATATTTCAGATCCCTTTGAAGACCATAGGGCCAAAGGAAATATCCTCCGAAAACAAAGAGAAAGAAGCTTTCTGAGAAACTTCTTTGTGTTCTGTGAAATCATCTCACAGAGTTACAGCTTTCCCCTCAAGAAGCCTTTCGCTAAGACAGTTCTTGTGGAATTGGCAAAGTGATATTTGGAAGCCCATAGAGGGCTATGGTGAAAAAGGAAATATCCTCAGATGAAATCCGGAAAGAAGCTTCCTGAGAAACTGCTTAGTGTTCTGTAAATTCGTCTCACGGAATTACATCTGCATTTCGTGGATCTCTTTGCTAGTTTATTTCTGTGGAATCTGAGAACCGATATTTCGGATCTCTTTGAAGACCATAGGGTCAAAGGAAATATCCTCCGATAACAAAGAGAAAGAAGGTTTTTGAGAAACTTCTTTGTGTTCTGTGAAATCATCTCACATAGTTAGAGCTTTCCCCTAAAGAAATCTTTCGCTAAGACAGTTCTTAGGGAATTGGCAAAGTGATATTTGGAAGCCCATAGAGGGCTATGCTGAAAAAGGAAATATCCTCAGATGAAATCTGGAAAGAACTTTCCTGAGAAACTGCTTAGTGTTCTGTTAATTCATCTCACAGAGTTACATCTGTAATTCGTGGATCTCTTTGCAAGCCTTATTTCTGTGGAATCAGAGAACAGATATTTCGGATCCTTTTAGAGACTATAGGGAAAAAGGAAATATCCTCCGATAACAAAGAGAAAGAATCTTTCTGAGAAACTTTTTTGTGTTCTGTGACATCATATCACAGAGATACAGCTTTCCCCTCAAGAAGCCTTTCGCTAAGACAGTTCTTGTGGAATTGGCAAAGTGATACTTGGAAGCCCATAGAGGGCTATGGTGAAAAAGGAAATATCTTGAGATGAAATCTGGAAATAAGATTCCTGAGAAACTGCTCTGTGATGTGTGACTTCCACTCACAGTGTTACATCTGTATTTCGTGGTTCTCTTTGCTAGCCCCATTTCTGTGGAATCTGAGAACAGAAATTTCGGATCCCTATGAAGACTACAGGGCCAATGGAAATATGCTCCGATAACAAAGAGAAAGAAGCTTTCTGAGAAACTTCTTTGTGTTCTGTGAAATCATCTCACACAGTTACAGCTTTGTCCTCAAGAAGCCTTTCGCTAACACAGTTATTGTGGAATTGGCAAAGTGATATTTGGAAGCCCATAGAGGGCTATGGTGAAAAAGGAAATATCCTCAGATGAAATCTGGAAAGAAGCTTCCTGAGAAACTGCTTAGTGTTCTGTTAATTCATCTCACAGAGTTACATCTGTATTTCGTGGATCTCCTTGCTAGCCTTATTTCTGTGGAATCTGAGAACAGATATTTCGGATCCCTTTGAAGACTATAGGGCCAAAGGAAGTATCCTCCGATAACAAAGAGAAAGAATCTTTCTGAGAAACTTCTTTGTGTTCGTGAAATCATCTCACAGAGATACAGCTTTCCCCTCAAGAAGCCTTTCGCTAAGACAGTTCTTGTGGAATGGGCAAAGTGATATTTGGAAGCCCTTACAGGGCTATGGTGACAAAGGAAATATCCTCAGATGAAATCTGGAAAGAAGCTTCCTGAGAAACTGCTCTGTGATGTGTGACTTCCACTCACAGAGTTACATCTGTATTTCGTGGATCTCTTTGCTAGCCCTATTTCTGTGGAATCTGAGAACAGATATTTCGGATCCCTTTGACGACTACAGGGCCAAAGGAAATATCCTCCGAAAACAAAGAGAAAGAAGCTTTCTGAGAAACTTCTTTGTGTTCTGTGAAATCATCTCACATAGTTACAGCTCTGCTCTCAAGAAGCCTTTCACTAAGACAGTTCTTGTGGAATTGGCAAAGTGATATTTGGAAGCCCATAGAGGGCTATGGTGAAAATGGAAATATCCTCAGATGAAATCTGGAAAGAACCTTGCTGAGAAACTGCTTAGTGTTCTATTAATTCATCTCACAGAGTTACATCTGTATTTCGTGGATCTCTTTGTAGCCTTATTTCTGTGGAATCTGAGAACAGATATTTCGGATCCCTTTGAAGACTATAGGGCCAAAGGAAATATCCTCCTATAACAAAGAGAAAGGTTCTTTCTGAGAAACTTCTTTGTGTTCTGTAAAATCATCTCACAGAGATACAGCTTTCCCCTCAAGAAGCCTTTCGCTAAGACAGTTCTTGTGGAATTGGCAAAGTGATATTTGTAAGCCCATAGAGGGCTACGGTGAAAAAGGAAATATCCTCAGATGAAATCTGGAAAGAAGCTTCTTGAGAATCTGATTAGTGTTCTGTTAATTCATCTCACAGAGTTACAACTGTATTTCGTGGATCTCTTTGCTAGCCTTATTTCTGTGGAATCTGAGAATAGATATTTTGGATCCCTTTGCAGACTATTGGGCCAAAGGATAGATCCTCCAATAACAAAGAGAAAGAAGCTTTCTGAAAAACTTCTTTGTGTTCTGTGAAATCATCTCAAATTGTTACAGCTTTCCCCTCAAGAAGCCTTTCGCTAAGACAGTTCTTGTGGCATTGGCACAGTGATATTTGGAAGCCCATAGAGGGCTATGGTGAAAATGCAAATATCCTCTGATGAAATCTGGAAAGAAGCTTTCTGAGAAACTACTTAGTGTTCTGTTAATTCATCTCACAGAGTTACATCAGTATTTCGTGGATCTCTTTGCTAGCCTTTTTTCTGTGGAAACTGAGAAAAGATATTTCGGATCCCTTTGAAGACCATAGGGCCAAAGGAAATATCCTCCGATAACAAAGAGAAAGAAGCTTTCTGAGAAACTTCTTTGTGTTCTGTGAAATCATCTCACAGAGTTACAGCTTTCCCCTTAAGAAACCTTTCGCTAAGACAGTTCTTAGGGAATTGGCAAAGTGATAATTGGAAGCCCAAAGAGGGCTATGGTGAAAAAGGAAATATCTTCAGATGAAATCTGGAAATAAGCTTCCTGAGAAACTGCTCTGTGATGTGTGACTTCCACTCACAGAGTTACATCTGTATTTCGTGGATCTGTTTGCTAGCCCTATTTCTGTGGAATCTGAGAACAGATATTTCGGATCTCTTTGAAGACTACAGGGCCAAAGGAAATATCCTCCGATAACAAAGAGAAAGAAGGTTTCTGAGAAACTTCTTTGTGTTCTGTGAAATCATCTCACACATTTACAGCTTTGCCCTCAAGAAGCCTTTCGCTAAGACATTTCTTGTGGAATTGGCAAAGTGATATTTGGAAGCCCATAGAGGGCTATGGTGACAAAGGAAATATCCTCAGATGAAATCTGGAAAGAAGCTTCCTGAGAAACTGCTCAGTGTTCTGTTAATTCATCTCACAGAGTTACATCTGTATTTCGTGGATCTCTTTGCTAGCCTTATTTCTGTGGAATCTGAGAACAGATATTTCAGATCCCTATGAAGACCATAGGGCCAAAGGAAATATCCTCCGAAAACAAAGAGAAAGAAGCTTTCTGAGAAACTTCTTTGTGTTCTGTGAAATCATCTCACAGAGTTACAGCTTTCCCCTCAAGAAGCCTTTCGCTAAGACAGTTCTTGTGGAATTGGCAAAGTGATATTTGGAAGCCCATAGAGGGCTATGGTGAAAAAGGAAAATCCTCAGATGAAATCTGGAAAGAAGCTTCCTGAGAAACTGCTTAGTGTTCTGTTAATTCGTCTCACGGAATTACATCTGTATTTCGTGGATCTCTTTGCTAGTTTATTTCTGTGGAATCTGAGAACCGATATTTCGGATCTCTTTGAAGACCATAGGGTCAAAGGAAATATCCTCCGATAACAAAGAGAAAGAAGCTTTCTGAGAAACTTCTTTGTGTTCTGTGAAATCATCTCACATAGTTACAGCTTTCCCCTAAAGAAATCTTTCGCTAAGACAGTTCTTAGGGAATTGGCAAAGTGATATTTGGAAGCCCATAGAGGGCTATGCTGAAAAAGGAAATATCCTCAGATGAAATCTGGAAAGAACCTTCCTGAGAAACTGCTTAGTGTTCTGTTAATTCATCTCACAGAGTTACATCTGTATTTCGTGGATCTCTTTGCAAGCCTTATTTCTTTGGAATCTGAGAACAGATATTTCGGATCCCTCTGGAGACTATAGGGCAAAAGGAAATATCCTCCGATAACAAAGAGAAAGAAGCTTTCTGAGAAACTTTTTTGTGTTCTGTGACATCATATCACAGAGATACAGCTTTCCCCTCAAGAAGCCTTTCGCTAAGACAGTTCTTGTGGAATTGGCAAAGTGATACTTGGAAGCCCATAGAGGGCTATGGTGAAAAAGGAAATATCTTGAGATGAAATCTGGAAATAAGATTCCTGAGAAACTGCTCTGTGATGTGTGACTTCCACTCACAGTGTTACATCTGTATTTCGTGGATCTCTTTGCTAGCCCTATTTCTGTGGAATCTGAGAACAGAAATTTCGGATCCCTATGAAGACTACAGAGCCAAAGGAAATATCCTCCGATAACAAAGAGAAAGAAGCTTTCTGAGAAACTTGTTTGTGTTCTGTGAAATCATCTCACACAGTTACAGCTTTGTCCTCAAGAAGCCTTTCGCTAAGACAGTTCTTGTGGAATTGGCAAAGTGATATTTGGAAGCCCATAGAGGGCTATGCTGAAAAGGAAGTATCCTCAGATGAAATCTGGAAAGAAGCTTCCTGAGAAACTACTTAGTGTTCTGTTAATTCATCTCACAGAGTTACATCTGAATTTCGTGTATCCCTTTGCAAGCCTTATTTCTGTGGAATCTGAGAACAGATATTTCAGATCTCTTTGGAGACTATAGGGCAAAGGGAAATATCCTCCGATAACAAAGAGAAAGAATCTTTCTGAGAAACTTTTTTGTGTTCTGTGACATCATATCACAGAGATACAGCTTTCCCCTCAAGAAGCCTTTCGCTAAGACAGTTCTTGTGGAATTGGCAAAGTGATACTTGGAAGCCCATAGAGGGCTATGGTAAAAAAGGAAATATCTTGAGATGAAATCTGGAAATAAGATTCCTGAGAAACTGCTCTGTGATGTGTGACTTCCACTCACAGTGTTACATCTGTATTTCGTGGATCTCTTTGCTAGCCCTATTTCTGTGGAATCTGAGAACAGAAATTTCGGATCCCTATGAAGACTACAGCGCCAAAGGAAATATCCTCCGATAACAAAGAGAAAGAAGCTTTCTGAGAAACTTCTTTGTGTTTTGTGAAATAATCTCACACAGTTACAGCTTTGTCCTCAAGAAGCCTTTCGCTAAGACAGTTCTTGTGGAATTGGCAAAGTGATATTTGGAAGCCCATAGAGGGCTATGCTGAAAAAGGAAATATCCTCAGATGAAATCTGGAAAGAAGCTTTCTGAGAAACTGCTTAGTGTTCTGTTAATTCATCTCACAGAGTTACATCTGTATTTCGTGGATCTCCTTGCTAGCTTTATTTCTGTGGAATCTGAGAACAGATATTTCGGATCCCTTTGAAGACTATAGGGCCAAAGGAAATATCCTCCGATAACAAAGAGAAAGAATCTTTCTGAGAAACTTCTTTGTGTTCTGTGAAATCATCTCACAGAAATACAGCTTTCCCCTCAAGAAGCCTTTCGCTAAGACAGTTCTTGTGGAATGGGCAAAGTGATATTTGGAAGCCCTTACAGGGCTATGGTGAAAAAGGAAATATCCTCAGATGAAATCTTTAAAGAAGCTTCCTGAGAAACTGCTTAGTGTTCTGTTAATTCATCTCACAGAGTTACAACTGTATTTCGTGGATCTCTTTGCTAGCCTTATTTCTGTGGAATCTGAGAACAGATATTTCGGATCCCTTTGAAGACCACAGGGCCAAAGGAAATATCTTCCTATAACACAGAGAAAGAAGCTTTCTGAGAAACTTCTTTGTGTTCTGTGAAATCATCTCACAGAGTTACAGCTTTCCCCTCAAGAAGCCTTTCGCTAAGACAGTTCTTGTGGAATTGGCAAAGTGATATTTGGAAGTCCATAGAGAGCTATGGTGAAAAAGGAAATATCCTCAGATGAAATCTGGAAAGAAGATTCCTGAGAAACTGCTTAGTGTTCTGTTAATTCATCTCACAGAGTTACATCTGCATTTCGTGGATCTCTTTGCTAGTCTTATTTCTGTGGAATCTGAGAACAGACTTTTCG
This sequence comes from Macaca nemestrina, assembly GCF_043159975.1. NCBI lineage: Eukaryota > Metazoa > Chordata > Mammalia > Primates > Cercopithecidae > Macaca > Macaca nemestrina. Next base: position 100,374,690 of record NC_092138.1, on the reverse strand, counting down.
GATTCCTTTGAAGACTATAGGGCCAAAGGAAATATCGTCCGATAACAAAGAGAAAGCAGCTTTCTGAGAAACTTCTTTGTGTTCTGTGAAATCATCTCACAGAGTTACAGCTTTCCCTTCAAGAAGCCTTTTCTAAGACAGTTCTTGTGGAATTGGCAAAGTGATATTTGGAAGACCAATGAGGGATATGGTGAAAAAGGAAATATCCTCAGATGAAATCTGGAAAGAAGCTTCCTGAGAAACTGCTTAGTGTTCTGTTAATTCATCACACAGAGTTACAACTGTAATACGTGGATCTCTTTGCTAGCCTTATTTCTGTGGCATCTGAGAACAGATATTTCGGATCCCTTTGAAGATCATAGATCCAAAGGAAATATCCTCCGATAACAAAAAGAAAGAAGCTTTCTGAGAAACTTCTTTGTGATCTTTGAAATCATCTCACAGACTTACAGCTTTCCCCTCAAGAAGCCTTTCGCTAAGACAGTTCTTGTGGAATTGGCAAAGTGATATTTGGAAGCCCATAGAGGGCTGTGGTGAAAAAGGAAATATCCTCAGATGAAATCTGGAAAGAAGCTTTCTGAGAAATTGCTTAGTGTTCTGTTAATTTATCTCACAGAGTTACATCAGTATTTCGAGGATCTCCTTGCTAGCCTTTTTTCTGTGGAAACTGAGAACAGATATTTCGGATCCCTTTGAAGACCGCAGGGCCAAAGGAAATATCCTCCTATAACAAAGAGAAAGAAGCTTTCTGAGAAAAGTCTTTGTGTTCTCTGAAATCATCTCACCGAGTTACAGCTTTCCCCTCAAGATGCCTTTCGCTAAGACAGTTCTTGTGGAATTGGCAAAATGATATTTGGAAGCCCATAGAGGGCTATAGTGACAAAGGAAATATCCTCAGATGAAATCTGGAAAGAAGCTTCCTGAGAAACTGCTTAGTGTTCTGTTAATTCATCTCACAGAGTTACATCTGTATTTCGTGGATCTCTTTGCTAGCCTTATTTCTGTGGAATCTGAGAACAGATATTTCGGATCCCTTTGATGACTATAGGGACAAAGAAATATCCTCTGATAACAAAGAGAAAGAAGCTTTCTGAGAAACTTCTTTGTGTTCTGTGAAATCATCTCACAGAATTACTGCTTTCCCCTCAAGAAGCCTTTCGCTAAGACAGTTCTTGTGGAATTGGCAAAGTGATATTTGGAAGCCCATAGAGGGCTATGGTGAAAAAGGAAATATCCTCAGATGAAATCTGGAAAGAAGCTTCCTGAGAAAGTGCTTAGTGTTCTGTTAATTCATCTCACAAAGTTACATTTGTATTTCGTGGATCTCTTTGCTAGCCTTATTTCTGTGGAATCTGAGAACACATATTTCAGATCCTTTTGAAGACTATAGGGCCAAAGGAAATATCCTCCGATAACAAAGAGAAAGAAGCTTTCTGAGAAACGTCTTTGTGTTCTGTGAAATCAGCTCAAGGAGTTACAGCTTTACCCTCAAGAAGCCTTTCGCTAAGACAGTTCTTGTGGAATTGACAAAGTGGTATTTTTAAAGCCGATAGAGGGCTATGGTGAAAAAGAAAATATCCTCAGATGAAATCTGGAAAGAAGCTTCCTGAGAAACTGCTAAGTGTTCTGTTAATTCATCTCACGGAGTTACATCTGCATTTCGTGGATCTCTTTGGGAGCCTTATTTCTGTGGAATCTGAGAACAGATAATTCGGATCCCTTTGAAGACCATAGGGCCAAAGGAAATATCCTCCGATAACAAAGAGAAAGAAGCTTTCTGAGAAACTTCTTTGTGTTCTGTGAAATCATCTCACAGAGTTACAGCATTCCCTTCAAGAAGCCTTTTGCTAAGACAGCTCTTGTGGAATTGGCAAAGTGATATTTGGAAGCCCATAGAAGGCTATGGTGAAAAAGGAAATATCCTCAGATGAAATCTGGAAAGAAGCTTTCTGAGAAACTGCTTAGTGTTCTGTTAATTCATCTCACAGAGTTACATCTGTATTTCGTGGATCTCATTGCTAGCCTTATTTCTGTGGAATCTCATAACAGATATTTCGGATCCCTTTGGAGATTCTTGGGCCAAAGGAAATATCCTCTGATAACAAAGAGAAAGAAGCTTTCAGAGAAACTTCTTTGTGTTCTGTGAAATCATCTCACAGAGTTACAGCTTTCCACTCAAGAAGACTTTCGCTAAGACAGTTCTTGTGGAATTGGCAAAGTGATATTTGGAAGCCCTTAGAGGGCTATGGTGAAAAAGAAAATATCCTCAGATGAAATCTGGAAAGAAGCTTCCTAGGAAACTGCTTAGTGTTCTGTTAATTCATGTCACAGAATTACAACTGTATTTCGTGGATCTCTTTGCTAGCCTTATTTCTGTGGAAACTGAGAACAGATATTTCGGATTCCTTTGAAGAACATAGGGCCAAAGGAAATATCCTCCGATAACAAAGAGAAAGAAGCTTTCTGAGAAACTTCTTTGTGTTCTGTGAAATCATCTCACAGAATTACAGCTTTCCCCTCAAGAAACCTTTCGCTAAGTCAGTTCTTGTGGAATTGGCAAAGTGATATTTGGAAGCCCATAGAGGGCTATGGTTAAAAAGGAAATACCATCAGATGAAATCTGGAAAGAAGCTTCCTGAGAAACTGCTCAGTGTTCTGTTATTTCAGCTCACAGAGTTACATCTGTATTTCGTGGATCTCTTTGCTAGCCTTATTTCTGTGGAATCTGAGAACAGATATTTCGGATGCCTTTGAAGACTATAGGGCCAAAGGAAATATCCTCCGATAACAAAGAGAAAGAAGCTTTCTGAGAAACGTCTTTGTGTTCTGTGAAATCGTCTCACAGAGTTACCGCTTTCCCCTCAAGAAGCCTTTCGCTAAGACAGTTCTTGTGGAATTGGCAAAGTGATATTTGGAAGCCCATAGAGGGCTGTGGTGAAAAAGGTTATATCCTCAGATGAAATATGGAAAGAATCTTCCTGAGAAACTGCTCAGTGTTCTGTTAATTCATCTCACAGAGTTACATCTGTATTTCGTGGATCTCTTTGCTAGCCTTATTTCTGTGTAATCTGAGAACAGATATTTCGGAACCCTTTGAAGACCATTGGGATAAGGAAATATCCTCCGATAACAAAGAGAAAGAAGCTTTCTGAGAAACTTCTTTGTGTTCTGTGAAATCATCTCACAGAGTTACAGCTTTCACCTCAAGAAGCCTTTCGCTAAGACAATTCTTGTGGAATTGGCAAAGTGATATTTGGAAGCCCAAAGAGGGCTTTGGTGTATAAATAAATATCCTCGGATGAAATCTGGAAAGAAGCTTCCTGAGAACCTGTTTAGTGTTCTGTTCATTCATCTCACAGAGTTACATCTGTATTTCGTGGATCTCTTTGCTAGCCTTATTTCTGTGGAATATGAGAACAGATATTTCGGATCCCTTTGAAGAGTATAGTGCCAAAGGAAATATCCTCCGATAACAAAGAGAAAGAAGCTTTCTGAGAAACTTCTTTGTGTTCTGTGAAATCATCTCCAGAGTTACAGCATTACCCTCAAGAAGCCTTTCTCTAAGACAGTTCTTGGGGAATTGGCAAAGTGATATTTGGAAGCCCATAGAGGGCTATGGTGAAAAAGGAAATATCCTCAGATGAAATCTGGAAAGAAGCTTCCTGAGAAACTGCTTAGTGTTCTGTTAATTCATCTCACCGAGTTACATCTGCATTTCGTCGATCTCTTTGCTAGCCTTATTTCTGTGGAATCTCAGAACAGATATTTCGGATCCCTTTGAAGACCATAGGGCCATTGGAAATATCCTTCGATAAAAAAGAGAAAGGAGCTTTCTGAGAAACTTCTTTGTGTTCCTTGAAATCATCTCACAGAGTTACAGCTTTCCCCTCAAGAAGCCTTTCGCTATGACAGTTCTTGTGGAATTGGCAAAGAGATATTTGGAAGCCCTTAGAGGGCTAAGGTGAAAAAGGAAATATCCTCAGATGAAATCTGGAAAGAAGCTTCCTGAGAAACTGCTTAGTGTACTGTTAATTCATCTCACAGAGTTACATCTGTATTTCGTGGATCTCTTTATTAGCCTTTTTTCTGTGTAATCTGAGAACAGATATTTCGGATCCCTTTGAAGACCATAGGGCCAAAGGAAATATCCACTGATAACAAAGAGAAACAAGCTTTCTGAGAAACCTCTTTGTGTTCTGCGAAATCATCTCACAGAGTTACAGCTTTCCCCTCAAGAAGCCTTTCGCTAACACAGTTCTTGTGGAATTGGCAAAGGTATATTTGGAAGCCCGTAGAGGGCTATTGTGAAAAAGGAAATATCCTCAGATAAAATCTGGAAAGAATCTTCCTGAGAAACTGCTTAGTGTTCTGTTAATTCATCTCACAGAGTTATATGTGTATTTCTTGGATCTGTTTGCTAGCCTTATTTCTGTGGAATCTGAGAACAGATATTTCGGATCCTTTGAAGACTATAGGGCCAAAGGAAACATCCTCCGATAACAAAGAGAAAGAAGCTTTCTGAGAAACTTCTTTGTGTTCTGTGAAATCATCTCACAGAGTTACTGTCTTCCCCAAAAGAAGACTTTCTCTAAGACACTTCTTATGGAATTGGCAAAGTGATATTTGAAGCCCATAGAGGGCTATGGTGAAAAAGGAAATATCCTCAGATGAAATCTGGAAAGAAGATGCCTGAGAAACTGCTAAGTGTTCTGTTAATTCATCTCACAGAGTTACATCTGTGTTTCGTGGATCTCTTTGCTAGCCTTATTTCTGTGGAATCTGAGAACAGATATTTCGGATCCCTTTGAAGACTATAGGGCCAAAGGAAATATCCTCCGATTACAAAGAGATAGAAGCTTTCTGAGAAACTTCTTTGTGTTCTGTGAAATCATCTCACAGAGTTACAGCTTTCCCCTCAAGAAGACTTTCGCTAAGACAGTTCTTGTGGAATTGGCAAAGTGATATTTGGAAGCCCATAGCCGGCTATGTTGAAAAAGGAAATATCCTCAGATGAAATCGGGAAAGACGCTTCCTGAGAAACTGCTTAGTGTTCTGTTAATTCATCTCAGAGAGTTACATATGTATTTCGTGGATCTCTTTATGAGCCTTATTTCTGTGTAATCTGAGAACAGATAACTCGGATCCCTTTGAAGACCATAGGGCCTAAGGAAATATCCTCTGATAAGAAAGAGAAACAAGCTTTCTGAGAAACTTCTTTGTGTTCTGTGAAATCATCTCACAGAGTTACAGCTTTCCCCTCAAGAAGCCTTTCGCTAAGACGGTTCTTGTGGAATTGGCAAAGGTATATTTGGAAGCCCGTAGAGGGCTATGGTGAAAAAGGAAATATCCTCAGATGAAATCTGGAAAGAAGCTTCCTGAGAAACTGCTAAGTGTTCTGTTCATTCATCTCACAGAGTTACATCTGTATTTCGTGTATCTCTTTGCTAGCCTTATTTCTGTGGAATCTGAGAACAGATATTTCGGATCCCTTTGAAGACTATAGGGCCAAAGAAAATATCCTCCGATAACAAAGAGAAAGAAGCTTTCTGAGAAACTTCTTTGTGTTCTCTGAAATCATCTCACAGAGTTACAGCTTTCCCCTCCCGAAGCCTTTTGCTAAGACAGTTCTTGTGGAATTGGCAAAGTGATATTTGAAAGCCCATAGAGGGCTACGGTGAAAAAGGAAATATCCTCAGATGAAATCTGGAAAGAAGCTTCCTGACAAACTGCTTAGTGTCCTGTTAATTCATCTCACAGAGTTACATCTGTATTTCGTGGATCTCTTTGCTACCCTTATTTCTGTGGAATCTGAGAACAGATATTTCGGATCCTTTTGAAGACTACAGGGCCAAAGGAAATATCCTCCGATAACAAAGAGAAAGAAGCTTTCTGAGAAACTTCTTTGTGTTCTGTGAAATCATCTCACAGAGTTACAGCTTTCCCCTCAAGAAGCCTTTCGCTAACACAGTTCTTGTGGAATTGGCAAAGGTATATTTGGAAGCCCGTAGAGGGCTATGGTGAAAAAGGAAATATCCTCAGATGAAATCTGGAAAGAAGCTTCCTGAGAAACTGCTTAGTGTTCTGTTAATTCATCTCACAGAGTTACATGTGTATTTCGTGGATCTGTTTGCTAGCCTTATTTCTGTGGAATCTGAGAACAGATATTTCGGATCCCTTTGAAGACTATAGGGCCAAAGGAAACATCCTCCGATAACAAAGAGAAAGCAGCTTTCTGAGAAACTACTTTGTGTTCTGTGAAATCAACTCACAGAGTTACTGCCTTCCCCAAAAGAAGACTTTCTCTAAGACACTTCTTGTGGAATTGGCAACGTGATATTTGAAGCCCATAGATGGCTATGGTGAAAAAGGAAATATCCTCAGATGAAATCTGGAAAGAATATTCTTGAGAAACTGCTAAGTGTTCTTTTAATTCATCTCACAGAGTTACATCTGTGTTTCGTGGATCTCTTTGCTAGCCTTATTTCTGTGGAATCTGAGAACAGATATTTCGGATCCCTTTGAAGACCATAGGGCCAAAGGAAATATCCTCCGATTACAAAGAGAAAGAAGCATTCTGAGAAACTTCTTTGTGTTCTGTGAAATCATCTCACAGAGTTTCAGCTTTCCCCTCAAGAAGCCTTTCGCTAAGACAGTTCTTGTGGAATTGGCAAAGTGATATTTGGAAGACCTTAGAGGGCTATGGTGAAAAAGGAAATATCCTCAGATGAAATCTGGAAAGAAGCTTCCTGAGAAACTGCTCAGTGTTCTCTTAATTCATCTCACACAGTTACATCTGTATTTCTTGGATCTCTTTGCTAGCCTTATTTCTGTGGAATCTGAGAACAGATATTTCGGATGCCTTTGAAGACTATAGGGCCAAAGGAAATATCCTCCGATAACAAAGAGAAAGAAGCTTTCTGAGAAACTTCTTTGTGTTCTGTGAAATCATCTCACAGATTTACAGCTTTCCCCTCAAGAAGCCTTTCGCTAAGACAGTTCTTGTGGAATTGGCAAAGTGATATTTGGAAGCCCATAGAGGGCTATGGTGAAAAAGGAAATATCCTCAGATGAAATCTGGAAAGAAGCTTCCTGAGAAACTGCTCAGTGTTCTGTTCATTCATATCAAAGAGTTACATCTGTATTTCGTGGATCTCTTTGCTAGCCTTATTTCTGTGGAATCTGAGAACAGATATTTCGGATCCCTTTGAAGACTATAGGGCCAAAGGAAATATCCGCCGATAAGAAAGAGAAAGAATCTTCGGAGAAACTTCTTTGTGTTCTGTGAAATCATCTCACAGAGTTACAGCTTTCCCCTCAAGAAGCCTTTCGCTAAGACAGTTCTTGTGGAATTGGCAAAGTGATATTTGGAAGACCTTAGAGGGTTATGGTGAAAAAGGAAATATCCTCAGATGAAATCTGGAAAGAAGCTTCCTGAGAAACTGCTCAGTGTTCTCTTAATTCATCTCACACAGTTACATCTGTATTTCTTGGATCTCTTTGCTATCCTTATTTCTGTGGAATCTGAGAACAGATATTTCGGATGCCTTTGAGGACTATAGGGCCAAAGGAAATATCCTCCGATAACAAAGAGAAAGAAGGTTTCTGAGAAACTTCTTTGTGTTCTGTGAAATCATCTCACAGAGTTACAGCTTTCCCCTCAAGAAGCCTTTCGCTAAGACAGTTCTTGTGGAATTGGCAAAGTGATATTTGGAAGCCCATAGAGGGCTATGTTGAAAGAGGAAATATCCTCAGATGAAATCTGGAAAGAAGCTTCCTGAGAAACTGCTCAGTGTTCTGTTAATTCATATCACAGAGTTACATCTGTATTTCGTGGATCTCTTTGCTAGCCTTATTTCTGTGGAATCTGAGAACAGATATTTCGGATCCCGTTGAAGACTATAGGGCCAAAGGAAATATCCTCCGACAACAAAGAGAATGAATCTTCGGAGAAACTTCTTTGTGTTGTGTGAAATCAACTCACAGAGTTACAGCTTTTCCCTCAAGAAGCCTTTCGCTAAGATAGTTCTTGTGGAATTGGCAAAGTGATATTTGGAAGCCCTTAGAGGGCTATGGTGAAAAAGGAAATATCCTCAGATGAAATCTGGAAAGAAGCTTCCTGAGAAATTGCTTAGTGTTCTGTTAATTCAACTCACAGAGTTACATCTGTATTTCGTGGATCTCTTTGCTAGCATTATTTCTCTGGAATCTGAGAACAGATATTTCGGATCCCTTTGAAGACCATAGGTCAAAAGGAAATATAGTCGGATAACAAAGAGAAAGAAGCTTTCTGAGAAACTTCTTTGTGTTCTTTGAAATCATCTCACAGAGTTACAGCTTTCCCCTCAAGAAGCCTTTCGCTAAGACAGTTCTTGTGGAAAAGGCAAAGTGATATTTGAAGCCCATAGAGGGCTATGGTGAAAAAGGAAATATCCTTAGATGAAATCTGGAAAGAAGCTTCCTGAGAAACTGCTAAGTGTTCTGTTCATTCATTTCACAGAATTACATCTGTATTTCGTGTATCTCTTTGCTAGCCTTATTTCTGTGTAATCTGAGAACAGATATTTCGGATCCCTTTGAAGACTATAAGGCCAAAGGAAATATTCTCCGATAACAAAGAGAAAGAAGCTTTCTGAGAGACTTCTTTGTGTTCTGTGAAATAATCTCACAGAGTTACAGTTTTCCCCTCAAGAAGCCTTTCGCTAACACAGTTCTTGTGGAATTGGCAAAGTGATATTTGGAAGCCCGTAGAGGGCTATGGTGAAAAAGGAAATATCCTCAGATGAAATCTGGAAAGAAGCTTCCTGAGAAACTGCTTAGTGTTCTGTTAATTCATCTCACAGAGTTACATGTGTATTTCGGGGATCTGTTTGCTAGCCTTATTTCTGTGGAATCTGAGAACAGATATTTCGGATCCCTTTGAAGACTATAGGGCCAAAGGAAACTTCCTCCGATAACAAAGAGAAAGAAGTTTTCTGAGAAACTACTTTGTGTTCTGTGAAATCATCTCACAGAGTTACTGCCTTCCCCAAAAGAAGACTTTCTCTAAGACACTTCTTGTGGAATTGGCAACGTGATATTTGAAGCCCATAGAGGGCTATGGTGAAAAAGGAAATATCCTCAGATGAAATCTGGAAAGAAGATTCCTGAGAAGCTGCTAAGTGTTCTTTTAATTCATCTCACAGAGTTACATCTGTGTTTCATGGATCTCTTTGCTAGCCTTATTTCTGTGGAATCTGAGAACAGATATTTCGGATCCCTTTGAAGACTATACGGCCAAAGGAAATATCCTCCGAATAGAAAGAGAAAGAAGCATTCTGAGAAACTTCTTTGTGTTCTGTGAAATCATCTCACAGAGTTACAGCTTTCCCCTCAAGAAGACTTTAGCTAAGACAGTTCTTGCGCAATTGGCAAAGTGATATTTGGAAGCCCATAGAGGGCTATGATGAAAAAGGAAATATCCTCAGATGAAATCTGGAAAGAAGCTTCCTGAGAAACTGATCAGTGTTCTCTTAATTCATCTCACACAGTTACATCTGTATTTCTTGGATCTCTTTGCTAGCCTTATTTCTGTGGGATCTGAGAACAGATATTTCGGATGCCTTTGAAGACTATAGGGCCAAAGGAAATATCCTCCGATAACAAAGAGAAAGAATCTTCGGAGAAACTTCTTTGTGTTCTGTGAAATCAACTCACAAAGTTACAGCTTTTCCCTCAAGAAGCCTTTCGCTAAGACAGTTCTTGTGGAATTGGCAAAGTGATATTTCGAAGCCCATAGAGGGCTATGGTGAAAAAGGAAATATCCCCAGATGAAATCTGGAAAGAAGCTTCCTGAGAAACTGCTTAGTGTTCTGTTAATTCATCTCAGAGAGTTACATCTGTATTTCGTGGATCTCTTTGCTAGTCTTATTTCTCTGGAATCTGAGAACAGATATTTCGGATGCCTTTGAAGAGTATAGGGCCAAAGGAAATACCCTCCGATAACAAAGAGAAAGAAGCTTTCTGAGAAACTTCTTTGTGCTCTGTGAAATCATCTCACAGAGTTACAGTTTTCCCCTCAAGAAGCCTTTTGCTAAGACAGTTCTTGTGGAATTGGCAAAGTGATATATGGAAGCCCATAGAGGGCAATGGTGAAAAAGGAATTATCCTCAGATGAAATCTGGAAAGAAGCTTTCTGAGAAATTGCTTAGTGTTCTGTTAATTCATCTCACAGAGTTACATCAGTATTTCGAGGATCCCTTTGCTAGCCTTTTTTCTGTGGAAACTGAGAACAGATATTTCGGAACCCTTTTAAGACCACAGGGCCAAAGGAAATATCCTCCTATAACAAAGAGAAAGAAGTTTTCTGAGAAACTTCTTTGTGTTCTGTGAAATCATCTCACCGAGTTACAGCTTTCCCCTCAAGATGCCTTTCGCTAAGCCAGTTCTTGTGGAATTGGCAAAGTGATATTTGGAAGCCCATAGAGGGCTATGGTGACAAAGGAAATATCCTCAGATGAAATCTGGAAAGAAGCTTCCTGAGAAACTGCTAAGTGTTCTGTTCATTCATCTCACAGAGTTACATCTGTATTTCGTGGATCTCTTTGCTAGCCTTATTTCTGTGGAATCTGAGAACAGATATTTCGGATCCCTTTGATGACTATAGGGACAAAGGAAATATCCTCCGATAACAAAGAGAAAGAAGCTTTCAGAGAAAATTCTTTGTGTTCTGTGAAATCATCTCACAGAGTTACAGCTTTCCACTCAAGAAGCCTTTCGCTAAGACAGTTCTTGTGGAATTGGCAAAGTGATATTTGGAAGCCCATAGAGGGCTATGGTGACAAAGGAAATATCCTCAGATGAAATGTGGAAAGAAGCTTCCTGAGAAACTGCTAAGTGTTTTGTTCATTCATCTCACAGAGTTACATCTGTATTTCGTGGATCTCTTTGCTACCCTTATTTCTGTGGAATCTGAGAACAGATATATCGGATCCCTTTGATGACTATAGGGACAAAGGAAATATCCTCCGATAACAAAGAGAAAGAAGCTTTCTGAGAAACTTCTTTGTGTTCTGTGAAATCATCTCACAGAGTTACAGCTTTCCCCTCAAGAAGCCTTTCGCTAAGACAGTTCTTGTGGAATTGGCAAAGTGATATTTGGAAGCCCATAGAGGGCTATGGTGAAAAAGGAAATATCCTCAGATGAAATCTGGAAAGAAGGTTCCTGAGAAACTGCTAAGTGTTCTGTTAATTCATCTCACAAAGTTACATCTGTATTTCGTGGATCTCTTTGCTAGCCTTATTTCTGTGGAATCTGAGAACAGATATTTCGGATCCCTTTGAAGACCATAGGGCCAAAGGAAATATCCTGCGATAAAAAAGGGAAAGAAGCTTTCTGAGAAAATTCTTTGTTTTCTGTGAAATCATCTCACAGAGTTACAGCTTTCCCCTCCAGAATCCTTTCGCTAAGACAGTTCTTGTGGAATTGGCAAAGTGATATTTCGAAGCCCATAGATTTCTATGGTGAAAAAGGAAATATCCTCAGATGAAATCTGGAAAGAAGCTTCCTGAGAAACTGCTTAGTGTTCTGTTAATTCATCTCAGAGAGTTACATCTGTATTTCGTGGATCTCTTTGCTAGTCTTATTTCTGTGGAATCTGAGAACAGATATTTCGGATTCCTTTGAAGAGTATAGGGCCAAAGGAAATACCCTCCGATAACAAAGAGAAAGAAGCTTTGTGAGAAACTTCTTTGTGTTCTGTGAAATCATCTCACAGAGTTGCAGCTATCCCCTCAAGAAGCCTTTCGCTAAGATAGTTCTTGTGGAATTGGAAAAGTGATATTTGGAAGCCCATAGAGGGCAATGGTGAAAAAGGAAATATCCTCAGATGAAATCTGGAAAGAAGCTTTCTGAGAAACGGCTTAGTGTTCTGTTAATTCATCTCACAGAGTTACATCTGTATTTCGTGGATCTCTTTGCTAGCCTTATTTCTGTGGAATCTGAGAACAGATATTTCGGATCCCTTTGAAGACTAATGGGCCAAAGGAAATATCCTCCAATAACAAAGAGAAAGAAGCTTTCTGAGAAACTTCTTTGTGTTCTGTGAAATCATCTCACAGAGTTACAGTTTTCCCCTCAAGAAGTCTTTTGCTAAGACAGTTCTTGTGGAATTGGCAAAGAGATATATGGAAGCCCATAGAGGGCAGTGGTGAAAAAGGAAATATCCTCAGATGAAATCTGGAAAGAAGCTTTCTGAGAAATTGCTTAGTGTTCTGTTAATTCATCTCACAGAGTTACATCAGTATTTCGAGGATCTCTTTGCTAGCCTTTTTTCTGTGGAAACTGAGTACAGATATTTCGGATCCCTTTTAAGACCACAGGGCCAAAGGAAATATCCTCCTCTAACAAAGAGAAAGAAGCTTTCTGAGAAACTTCTTTGTGTTCTGTGAAATCATCTCACCGAGTTACAGCTTTCCCCTCAAGATGCCTTTCGCTAAGCCAGTTCTTGTGGAATTGGCAAAGTGATATTTAGAAGCCCATAGAGGGCTATGGTGACAAAGGAAATATCCTCAGATGAAATCTGGAAAGAAGCTTCCTGAGAAACTGCTAAGTGTTCTGTTCATTCATCTCACAGAGTTACATCTGTATTTCGTGGATCTCTTTGCTAGCCTTATTTCTGTGGAATCTGAGAACAGATATTTCGGATCCCTTTGATGACTATAGGGATAAAGGAAATATCCTCCGATAACAAAGAGAAAGAAGCTTTCTGAGAAAATTCTTTGTGTTCTTTGAAATCATGTCACAGAGTTACAGCTTTCCCCTCAAGAAGCCTTTCGCTAAGACATTTCTTGTGGAATTGGCAAAGTGATATTTGGAAGCCCATAGAGGGCTATGGTGAAAAAGGAAATATCCCCAGATGAAATCTGGAAAGAAGCTTCCTGAGAAACTGCTTAGTGTTCTGTTAATTCATCTCAGAGAGTTACATCTGTATTTCTTGGATCTCTTTGCTAGTCTTATTTCTGTGTAATCTGAGAACAGATATTTCGGATTCCTTTGAAGAGTATAAGGCCAAAGGAAATACCCTCCGATAACAAAGAGAAAGAAGCTTTCTGAGAAACTTCTTTGTGTTTTGTGAAATCATCTCACAGAGTTGCAGCTATCACCTCAAGAAGCCTTTCGCTAAGATAGTTCTTGTGGAATTGGAAAAGTGATATTTGGAAGCCCATAGAGGGCTATGGTGAAAAAGGAAATATCCTCAGATGAAATCTGGAAAGAAGGTTCCTGAGAAACTGCTCAGTGTTCTGTTAATTCATCTCACAGAGTTACATCTGTATTTCGTGGATCTCTTTGCTAGCCTTATTTCCGTGGAATCTGAGAACACATATTTCGGATCCCTTTGAAGACTATTGGGACAAAGGAAATATCCTCCGATAACAAAGAGAAAGAAGCTTTCTGAGAACCTTCTTTGTGTTCTGTGAAATCATCTCAAAGAGTTACAGCTTTCCCCTCAAGAAGCCTTTCGCTAAGACAGTTCTTGTGGAATTGACAGAGTGATATTTGGAAGCCCATAGAGGGCTATGGTGAAAAAGAAAATATTCTCAGATGAAATCTGGAAAGAAGCTTCCTGAGAAACTGCTAAGTGTTCTGTTAATTCATCTCACAAAGTTACATCTGTATTTCGTGGATCTCTTTGCTAGCCTTATTTCTGTGGAATCTGAGAACAGATATTTCGGATCCCTTTGAAGACCATAGGGCCAAAGGAAATATCCTGCGATAAAAAAGGGAAAGAAGCTTTCTGAGAAAATTCTTTGTTTTCTGTGAAATCATCTCACAGAGTTACAGCTTTCCCCTCAAGAAGCCTTTCGCTAACACAGTTCTTGTGGAATTGGCAAAGGTATATTTGGAAGCCCGTAGAGGGCTATGGTGAAAAAGGAAATATCCTCAGATGAAATCTGGAAAGAAGCTTCCTGAGAAACTGCTTAGTGTTCTGTTAATTCATCTCACAGAGTTACATGTGTATTTCGTGGATCTGTTTGCTAGCCTTATTTCTGTGGAATCTGAGAACAGATATTTCGGATCCCTTTGAAGACTATAGGGCCAAAGGAAACATCCTCCGATAACAAAGAGAAAGCAGCTTTCTGAGAAACTACTTTGTGTTCTGTGAAATCAACTCACAGAGTTACTGCCTTCCCCAAAAGAAGACTTTCTCTAAGACACTTCTTGTGGAATTGGCAACGTGATATTTGAAGCCCATAGATGGCTATGGTGAAAAAGGAAATATCCTCAGATGAAATCTGGAAAGAATATTCTTGAGAAACTGCTAAGTGTTCTTTTAATTCATCTCACAGAGTTACATCTGTGTTTCGTGGATCTCTTTGCTAGCCTTATTTCTGTGGAATCTGAGAACAGATATTTCGGATCCCTTTGAAGACCATAGGGCCAAAGGAAATATCCTCCGATTACAAAGAGAAAGAAGCATTCTGAGAAACTTCTTTGTGTTCTGTGAAATCATCTCACAGAGTTTCAGCTTTCCCCTCAAGAAGCCTTTCGCTAAGACAGTTCTTGTGGAATTGGCAAAGTGATATTTGGAAGACCTTAGAGGGCTATGGTGAAAAAGGAAATATCCTCAGATGAAATCTGGAAAGAAGCTTCCTGAGAAACTGCTCAGTGTTCTCTTAATTCATCTCACACAGTTACATCTGTATTTCTTGGATCTCTTTGCTAGCCTTATTTCTGTGGAATCTGAGAACAGATATTTCGGATGCCTTTGAAGACTATAGGGCCAAAGGAAATATCCTCCGATAACAAAGAGAAAGAAGCTTTCTGAGAAACTTCTTTGTGTTCTGTGAAATCATCTCACAGATTTACAGCTTTCCCCTCAAGAAGCCTTTCGCTAAGACAGTTCTTGTGGAATTGGCAAAGTGATATTTGGAAGCCCATAGAGGGCTATGGTGAAAAAGGAAATATCCTCAGATGAAATCTGGAAAGAAGCTTCCTGAGAAACTGCTCAGTGTTCTGTTCATTCATATCAAAGAGTTACATCTGTATTTCGTGGATCTCTTTGCTAGCCTTATTTCTGTGGAATCTGAGAACAGATATTTCGGATCCCTTTGAAGACTATAGGGCCAAAGGAAATATCCGCCGATAAGAAAGAGAAAGAATCTTCGGAGAAACTTCTTTGTGTTCTGTGAAATCATCTCACAGAGTTACAGCTTTCCCCTCAAGAAGCCTTTCGCTAAGACAGTTCTTGTGGAATTGGCAAAGTGATATTTGGAAGACCTTAGAGGGTTATGGTGAAAAAGGAAATATCCTCAGATGAAATCTGGAAAGAAGCTTCCTGAGAAACTGCTCAGTGTTCTCTTAATTCATCTCACACAGTTACATCTGTATTTCTTGGATCTCTTTGCTATCCTTATTTCTGTGGAATCTGAGAACAGATATTTCGGATGCCTTTGAGGACTATAGGGCCAAAGGAAATATCCTCCGATAACAAAGAGAAAGAAGGTTTCTGAGAAACTTCTTTGTGTTCTGTGAAATCATCTCACAGAGTTACAGCTTTCCCCTCAAGAAGCCTTTCGCTAAGACAGTTCTTGTGGAATTGGCAAAGTGATATTTGGAAGCCCATAGAGGGCTATGTTGAAAGAGGAAATATCCTCAGATGAAATCTGGAAAGAAGCTTCCTGAGAAACTGCTCAGTGTTCTGTTAATTCATATCACAGAGTTACATCTGTATTTCGTGGATCTCTTTGCTAGCCTTATTTCTGTGGAATCTGAGAACAGATATTTCGGATCCCGTTGAAGACTATAGGGCCAAAGGAAATATCCTCCGACAACAAAGAGAATGAATCTTCGGAGAAACTTCTTTGTGTTGTGTGAAATCAACTCACAGAGTTACAGCTTTTCCCTCAAGAAGCCTTTCGCTAAGATAGTTCTTGTGGAATTGGCAAAGTGATATTTGGAAGCCCTTAGAGGGCTATGGTGAAAAAGGAAATATCCTCAGATGAAATCTGGAAAGAAGCTTCCTGAGAAATTGCTTAGTGTTCTGTTAATTCAACTCACAGAGTTACATCTGTATTTCGTGGATCTCTTTGCTAGCATTATTTCTCTGGAATCTGAGAACAGATATTTCGGATCCCTTTGAAGACCATAGGTCAAAAGGAAATATAGTCGGATAACAAAGAGAAAGAAGCTTTCTGAGAAACTTCTTTGTGTTCTTTGAAATCATCTCACAGAGTTACAGCTTTCCCCTCAAGAAGCCTTTCGCTAAGACAGTTCTTGTGGAAAAGGCAAAGTGATATTTGAAGCCCATAGAGGGCTATGGTGAAAAAGGAAATATCCTTAGATGAAATCTGGAAAGAAGCTTCCTGAGAAACTGCTAAGTGTTCTGTTCATTCATTTCACAGAATTACATCTGTATTTCGTGTATCTCTTTGCTAGCCTTATTTCTGTGTAATCTGAGAACAGATATTTCGGATCCCTTTGAAGACTATAAGGCCAAAGGAAATATTCTCCGATAACAAAGAGAAAGAAGCTTTCTGAGAGACTTCTTTGTGTTCTGTGAAATAATCTCACAGAGTTACAGTTTTCCCCTCAAGAAGCCTTTCGCTAACACAGTTCTTGTGGAATTGGCAAAGTGATATTTGGAAGCCCGTAGAGGGCTATGGTGAAAAAGGAAATATCCTCAGATGAAATCTGGAAAGAAGCTTCCTGAGAAACTGCTTAGTGTTCTGTTAATTCATCTCACAGAGTTACATGTGTATTTCGGGGATCTGTTTGCTAGCCTTATTTCTGTGGAATCTGAGAACAGATATTTCGGATCCCTTTGAAGACTATAGGGCCAAAGGAAACTTCCTCCGATAACAAAGAGAAAGAAGTTTTCTGAGAAACTACTTTGTGTTCTGTGAAATCATCTCACAGAGTTACTGCCTTCCCCAAAAGAAGACTTTCTCTAAGACACTTCTTGTGGAATTGGCAACGTGATATTTGAAGCCCATAGAGGGCTATGGTGAAAAAGGAAATATCCTCAGATGAAATCTGGAAAGAAGATTCCTGAGAAGCTGCTAAGTGTTCTTTTAATTCATCTCACAGAGTTACATCTGTGTTTCATGGATCTCTTTGCTAGCCTTATTTCTGTGGAATCTGAGAACAGATATTTCGGATCCCTTTGAAGACTATACGGCCAAAGGAAATATCCTCCGAATAGAAAGAGAAAGAAGCATTCTGAGAAACTTCTTTGTGTTCTGTGAAATCATCTCACAGAGTTACAGCTTTCCCCTCAAGAAGACTTTAGCTAAGACAGTTCTTGCGCAATTGGCAAAGTGATATTTGGAAGCCCATAGAGGGCTATGATGAAAAAGGAAATATCCTCAGATGAAATCTGGAAAGAAGCTTCCTGAGAAACTGATCAGTGTTCTCTTAATTCATCTCACACAGTTACATCTGTATTTCTTGGATCTCTTTGCTAGCCTTATTTCTGTGGGATCTGAGAACAGATATTTCGGATGCCTTTGAAGACTATAGGGCCAAAGGAAATATCCTCCGATAACAAAGAGAAAGAATCTTCGGAGAAACTTCTTTGTGTTCTGTGAAATCAACTCACAAAGTTACAGCTTTTCCCTCAAGAAGCCTTTCGCTAAGACAGTTCTTGTGGAATTGGCAAAGTGATATTTCGAAGCCCATAGAGGGCTATGGTGAAAAAGGAAATATCCCCAGATGAAATCTGGAAAGAAGCTTCCTGAGAAACTGCTTAGTGTTCTGTTAATTCATCTCAGAGAGTTACATCTGTATTTCGTGGATCTCTTTGCTAGTCTTATTTCTCTGGAATCTGAGAACAGATATTTCGGATGCCTTTGAAGAGTATAGGGCCAAAGGAAATACCCTCCGATAACAAAGAGAAAGAAGCTTTCTGAGAAACTTCTTTGTGCTCTGTGAAATCATCTCACAGAGTTACAGTTTTCCCCTCAAGAAGCCTTTTGCTAAGACAGTTCTTGTGGAATTGGCAAAGTGATATATGGAAGCCCATAGAGGGCAATGGTGAAAAAGGAATTATCCTCAGATGAAATCTGGAAAGAAGCTTTCTGAGAAATTGCTTAGTGTTCTGTTAATTCATCTCACAGAGTTACATCAGTATTTCGAGGATCCCTTTGCTAGCCTTTTTTCTGTGGAAACTGAGAACAGATATTTCGGAACCCTTTTAAGACCACAGGGCCAAAGGAAATATCCTCCTATAACAAAGAGAAAGAAGTTTTCTGAGAAACTTCTTTGTGTTCTGTGAAATCATCTCACCGAGTTACAGCTTTCCCCTCAAGATGCCTTTCGCTAAGCCAGTTCTTGTGGAATTGGCAAAGTGATATTTGGAAGCCCATAGAGGGCTATGGTGACAAAGGAAATATCCTCAGATGAAATCTGGAAAGAAGCTTCCTGAGAAACTGCTAAGTGTTCTGTTCATTCATCTCACAGAGTTACATCTGTATTTCGTGGATCTCTTTGCTAGCCTTATTTCTGTGGAATCTGAGAACAGATATTTCGGATCCCTTTGATGACTATAGGGACAAAGGAAATATCCTCCGATAACAAAGAGAAAGAAGCTTTCAGAGAAAATTCTTTGTGTTCTGTGAAATCATCTCACAGAGTTACAGCTTTCCACTCAAGAAGCCTTTCGCTAAGACAGTTCTTGTGGAATTGGCAAAGTGATATTTGGAAGCCCATAGAGGGCTATGGTGACAAAGGAAATATCCTCAGATGAAATGTGGAAAGAAGCTTCCTGAGAAACTGCTAAGTGTTTTGTTCATTCATCTCACAGAGTTACATCTGTATTTCGTGGATCTCTTTGCTACCCTTATTTCTGTGGAATCTGAGAACAGATATATCGGATCCCTTTGATGACTATAGGGACAAAGGAAATATCCTCCGATAACAAAGAGAAAGAAGCTTTCTGAGAAACTTCTTTGTGTTCTGTGAAATCATCTCACAGAGTTACAGCTTTCCCCTCAAGAAGCCTTTCGCTAAGACAGTTCTTGTGGAATTGGCAAAGTGATATTTGGAAGCCCATAGAGGGCTATGGTGAAAAAGGAAATATCCTCAGATGAAATCTGGAAAGAAGGTTCCTGAGAAACTGCTTAGTGTTCTGTTAATTCATCTCACAGAGTTACATCTGTATTTCGTGGATCTCTTTGCTAGCCTTATTTCCGTGGAATCTGAGAACACATATTTCGGATCCCTTTGAAGACTATTGGGCCAAAGGAAATATCCTCCGATAACAAAGAGAAAGAAGCTTTCTGAGAACCTTCTTTGTGTTCTGTGAAATCATCTCAAAGAGTTACAGCTTTCCCCTCAAGAAGCCTTTCGCTAAGACAGTTCTTGTGGAATTGACAGAGTGATATTTGGAAGCCCATAGAGGGCTATGGTGAAAAAGAAAATATTCTCAGATGAAATCTGGAAAGAAGCTTCCTGAGAAACTGCTAAGTGTTCTGTTAATTCATCTCACAAAGTTACATCTGTATTTCGTGGATCTCTTTGCTAGCCTTATTTCTGTGGAATCTGAGAACAGATATTTCGGATCCCTTTGAAGACCATAGGGCCAAAGGAAATATCCTGCGATAAAAAAGGGAAAGAAGCTTTCTGAGAAAATTCTTTGTTTTCTGTGAAATCATCTCACAGAGTTACAGCTTTCCCCTCCAGAATCCTTTCGCTAAGACAGTTCTTGTGGAATTGGCAAAGTGATATTTCGAAGCCCATAGATTTCTATGGTGAAAAAGGAAATATCCTCAGATGAAATCTGGAAAGAAGCTTCCTGAGAAACTGCTTAGTGTTCTGTTAATTCATCTCAGAGAGTTACATCTGTATTTCGTGGATCTCTTTGCTAGTCTTATTTCTGTGGAATCTGAGAACAGATATTTCGGATTCCTTTGAAGAGTATAGGGCCAAAGGAAATACCCTCCGATAACAAAGAGAAAGAAGCTTTGTGAGAAACTTCTTTGTGTTCTGTGAAATCATCTCACAGAGTTGCAGCTATCCCCTCAAGAAGCCTTTCGCTAAGATAGTTCTTGTGGAATTGGAAAAGTGATATTTGGAAGCCCATAGAGGGCAATGGTGAAAAAGGAAATATCCTCAGATGAAATCTGGAAAGAAGCTTTCTGAGAAACGGCTTAGTGTTCTGTTAATTCATCTCACAGAGTTACATCTGTATTTCGTGGATCTCTTTGCTAGCCTTATTTCTGTGGAATCTGAGAACAGATATTTCGGATCCCTTTGAAGACTAATGGGCCAAAGGAAATATCCTCCAATAACAAAGAGAAAGAAGCTTTCTGAGAAACTTCTTTGTGTTCTGTGAAATCATCTCACAGAGTTACAGTTTTCCCCTCAAGAAGTCTTTTGCTAAGACAGTTCTTGTGGAATTGGCAAAGAGATATATGGAAGCCCATAGAGGGCAGTGGTGAAAAAGGAAATATCCTCAGATGAAATCTGGAAAGAAGCTTTCTGAGAAATTGCTTAGTGTTCTGTTAATTCATC
The DNA here is from genome assembly GCF_043159975.1 of Macaca nemestrina. NCBI lineage: Eukaryota > Metazoa > Chordata > Mammalia > Primates > Cercopithecidae > Macaca > Macaca nemestrina. Next base: position 100,354,202 of record NC_092138.1, on the reverse strand, counting down.
TCACAGAGTTACATCAGTATTTCGAGGATCTCTTTGCTAGCCTTTTTTCTGTGGAAACTGAGTACAGATATTTCGGATCCCTTTTAAGACCACAGGGCCAAAGGAAATATCCTCCTCTAACAAAGAGAAAGAAGCTTTCTGAGAAACTTCTTTGTGTTCTGTGAAATCATCTCACCGAGTTACAGCTTTCCCCTCAAGATGCCTTTCGCTAAGCCAGTTCTTGTGGAATTGGCAAAGTGATATTTAGAAGCCCATAGAGGGCTATGGTGACAAAGGAAATATCCTCAGATGAAATCTGGAAAGAAGCTTCCTGAGAAACTGCTAAGTGTTCTGTTCATTCATCTCACAGAGTTACATCTGTATTTCGTGGATCTCTTTGCTAGCCTTATTTCTGTGGAATCTGAGAACAGATATTTCGGATCCCTTTGATGACTATAGGGATAAAGGAAATATCCTCCGATAACAAAGAGAAAGAAGCTTTCTGAGAAAATTCTTTGTGTTCTTTGAAATCATGTCACAGAGTTACAGCTTTCCCCTCAAGAAGCCTTTCGCTAAGACATTTCTTGTGGAATTGGCAAAGTGATATTTGGAAGCCCATAGAGGGCTATGGTGAAAAAGGAAATATCCCCAGATGAAATCTGGAAAGAAGCTTCCTGAGAAACTGCTTAGTGTTCTGTTAATTCATCTCAGAGAGTTACATCTGTATTTCTTGGATCTCTTTGCTAGTCTTATTTCTGTGTAATCTGAGAACAGATATTTCGGATTCCTTTGAAGAGTATAAGGCCAAAGGAAATACCCTCCGATAACAAAGAGAAAGAAGCTTTCTGAGAAACTTCTTTGTGTTTTGTGAAATCATCTCACAGAGTTGCAGCTATCACCTCAAGAAGCCTTTCGCTAAGATAGTTCTTGTGGAATTGGAAAAGTGATATTTGGAAGCCCATAGAGGGCTATGGTGAAAAAGGAAATATCCTCAGATGAAATCTGGAAAGAAGGTTCCTGAGAAACTGCTCAGTGTTCTGTTAATTCATCTCACAGAGTTACATCTGTATTTCGTGGATCTCTTTGCTAGCCTTATTTCCGTGGAATCTGAGAACACATATTTCGGATCCCTTTGAAGACTATTGGGACAAAGGAAATATCCTCCGATAACAAAGAGAAAGAAGCTTTCTGAGAACCTTCTTTGTGTTCTGTGAAATCATCTCAAAGAGTTACAGCTTTCCCCTCAAGAAGCCTTTCGCTAAGACAGTTCTTGTGGAATTGACAGAGTGATATTTGGAAGCCCCTAGAGGGCTATGGTGAAAAAGAAAATATTCTCAGATGAAATCTGGAAAGAAGCTTCCTGAGAAACTGCTAAGTGTTCTGTTAATTCATCTCACAAAGTTACATCTGTATTTCGTGGATCTCTTTGCTAGCCTTATTTCTGTGAAATCTGAGAACAGATATTTCGGATCCCTTTGAAGATCATAGGGCCAAAGGAAATATCCTGCGATAAAAAAGGGAAAGAAGCTTTCTGAGAAAATACTTTGTTTTCTGTGAAATCATCTCACAGAGTTACAGCTTTCCCCTCCAGAAGCCTTTCGCTAAGACAGTTCTTGTGGAATTGTCAAAGTGATATTTCGAAGCCCATAGAGGGCTATGGTGAAAAAGGAAATATCCCCAGATGAAATCTGGAAAGAAGCTTCCTGAGAAACTGCTTAGTGTTCTGTTAATTCATCTCAGAGAGCTACATCTGTATTTCGTGGATCTCTTTGCTAGTCTTATTTCTGTGTAATCTGAGAACAGATATTTCGGATTCCTTTGAAGAGTATAGGGCCAAAGGAAATACCCTCCGATAACAAAGAGAAAGAAGCTTTCTGAGAAACTTCTTTGTGTTTTGTGAAATCATATCACAGAGTTGCAGCTATCCCCTCAAGAAGCCTTTCGCTAAGATAGTTCTTGTGGAATTGGAAAAGTGATATTTGGAAGCCCATAGAGGGTTATGGTGACAAAGGAAATATCCTCAGATGAAATCTGGAAAGAAGCTTCCTGAGAAACTGTTAAGTGTTTTGTTCATTCATCTCACAGAGTTACATCTGTATTTCGTGGATCTCTTTGCTAGCCTTATTTCTGTGGAATCTGAGAACAGATATTTCGGATCCCTTTGATGACTATAGGGACAAAGGAAATATCCTCCGATAACAAAGAGAAAGAAGCTTTCTGAGAAACTTCTTTGTGTTCTGTGAAATCATCTCACAGAGTTACAGCTTTCCCCTCAAGAAGCCTTTCGCTAAGACAGTTCTTGTGGAATTGGCAAAGTGATATTTGGAAGCCCATAGAGGGCTATGGTGAAAAAGGAAATATCCTCAGATGAAATCTGGATAGAAGGTTCCTGAGAAACTGCTTAGTGTTCTGTTAATTCATCTCACAGAGTTACATCTGTATTTCGTGGATCTCTTTGCTAGCCTTATTTCCGTGGAATCTGAGAACACATATTTCGGATCCCTTTGAAGACTATTGGGCCAAAGGAAATATCCTCCGATAACAAAGAGAAAGAAGCTTTCTGAGAACCTTCTTTGTGTTCTGTGAAATCATCTCAAAGAGTTACAGCTTTCCCCTCAAGAAGCCTTTCGCTAAGACAGTTCTTGTGGAATTGACAGAGTGATATTTGGAAGCCCATAGAGGGCTATGGTGAAAAAGAAAATATTCTCAGATGAAATCTGGAAAGAAGCTTCCTGAGAAACTGCTAAGTGTTCTGTTAATTCATCTCACAAAGTTACATCTGTATTTCGTGGATCTCTTTGCTAGCCTTATTTCTGTGGAATCTGAGAACAGATATTTCGGATCCCTTTGAAGACCATAGGGCCAAAGGAAATATCCTGCGATAAAAAAGGGAAAGAAGCTTTCTGAGAAAATTCTTTGTTTTCTGTGAAATCATCTCACAGAGTTATAGCTTTCCCCTCCAGAAGCCTTTCGCTAAGACAGTTCTTGTGGAATTGGCAAAGTGATATTTCGAAGCCCATAGAGGTCTATGGTGAAAAAGGAAATATCCTCAGATGAAATCTGGAAAGAAGCTTCCTGAGAAACTGCTTAGTGTTCTGTTAATTCATCTCAGAGAGTTACATCTGTATTTCGTGGATCTCTTTGCTAGTCTTATTTCTGTGCAATCTGAGAACAGATATTTCGGATCCTTTGAAGAATATAGGGCCAAAGGAAATACCCTCCGATAACAAAGAGAAAGAAGCTTTGTGAGAAACTTCTTTGTGTTCTGTGAAATCATCTCACAGAGTTGCAGCTATCCCCTCAAGAAGCCTTTCGCTAAGATAGTTCTTGTGGAATTGGAAAAGTGATATTTGGAAGCCCATAGAGGGCAATGGTGAAAAAGGAAATATCCTCAGATGAAATCTGGAAAGAAGCTTTCTGAGAAACTGCTTAGTGTTCTGTTAATTCATCTCACAGAGTTACATCTGTATTTCGTGGATCTCTTTGCTAGCCTTATTTCTGTGGAATCTGAGAACAGATATTTCGGATCCCTTTGAAGACTAATGGGCCAAAGGAAATATCCTCCAATAACAAAGAGAAAGAAGCTTTCTGAGAAACTTCTTTGTGTTCTGTGAAATCATCTCACAGAGTTACAGTTTTCCCCTCAAGAAGCCTTTTGCTAAGACAGTTCTTGTGGAATTGGCAAAGTGATATATGGAAGCCCATAGAGGGCAGTGGTGAAAAAGGAAATATCCTCAGATGAAATCTGGAAAGAAGCTTTCTGAGAAATTGCTTAGTGTTCTGTTAATTCATCTCACAGAGTTACATCTGTATTTCGTGGATCTCTTTGCTAGCCTTATTTCTGTGGAATCTGAGAACAGATATTTCGGATACCTTTGAAGACTAATGGGCCAAAGGAAATATCCTCCTATAACAAAGAGAAAGAAGCTTTCTGAGAAACTTCTTTGTGTTCTGTGAAATCATCTCACCGAGTTACAGCTTTCCCCTCAAGATGCCTTTCGCTAAGCCAGTTCTTGTGGAATTGGCAAAGTGATATTTGGAAGCCCATAGAGGGCTATGGTGACAAAGGAAATATCCTCAGATGAAATCTGGAAAGAAGCTTCCTGAGAAACTGCTAAGTGTTCTGTTCATTCATCTCACAGAGTTACATCTGTATTTCGTGGATCTCTTTGCTAGCCTTATTTCTGTGGAATCTGAGAACAGATATTTCGGATCCCTTTGAAGACCATAGGGCCAAAGGAAATATCCTGCGATAACAAACGGAAAGAAGCTTTCTGAGAAAATTCTTTGTGTTCTGTGAAATCATCTCACAGAGTTACAGCTTTCCCCTCAAGAAGCCTTTCGCTAAGACAGTTCTTGTGGAATTGGCAAAGTGATATTTCGAAGCCCATAGAGGGCTATGGTGAAAAAGGAAATATCCCCAGATGAAATCTGGAAAGAAGCTTCCTGAGAAACTGCTTAGTGTTCTGTTAATTCATCTCAGAGAGTTACATCTGTATTTCGTGGATCTCTTTGCTAGTCTTATTTCTGTGGAATCTGAGAACAGATATTTCGGATTCCTTTGAAGAGTATAGGGCCAAAGGAAATACCCTCCGATAACAAAGAGAAAGAAGCTTTCTGAGAAACTTCTTTGTGTTTTGTGAAATCATCTCACAGAGTTGCAGCTATCCCCTCAAGAAGCCTTTCGCTAAGATAGTTCTTGTGGAATTGGAAAAGTGATATTTGGAAGCCCATAGAGGGCTATGGTGACAAAGGAAATATCCTCAGATGAAATCTGGAAAGAAGCTTCCTGAGAAACTGCTAAGTGTTTTGTTCATTCATCTCACAGAGTTACATCTGTATTTCGTGGATCTCTTTGCTAGCCTTATTTCTGTGGAATCTGAGAACAGATATTTCGGATCCCTTTGATGACTATAGGGACAAAGGAAATATCCTCCGATAACAAAGAGAAAGAAGCTTTCTGAGAAACTTCTTTGTGTTCTGTGAAATCATCTCACAGAGTTACAGCTTTCCCCTCAAGAAGCCTTTCGCTAAGACAGTTCTTGTGGAATTGGCAAAGTGATATTTGGAAGCCCATAGAGGGCTATGGTGAAAAAGGAAATATCCTCAGATGAAATCTGGAAAGAAGGTTCCTGAGAAACTGCTTAGTGTTCTGTTAATTCATCTCACAGAGTTACATCTGTATTTCGTGGATCTCTTTGCTAGCCTTATTTCCGTGGAATCTGAGAACACATATTTCGGATCCCTTTGAAGACTATTGGGACAAAGGAAATATCCTCCGATAACAAAGAGAAAGAAGCTTTCTGAGAACCTTCTTTGTGTTCTGTGAAATCATCTCAAAGAGTTACAGCTTTTCCCTCAAGAAGCCTTTCGCTAAGACAGTTCTTGTGGAATTGACAGAGTGATATTTGGAAGCCCATAGAGGGCTATGGTGAAAAAGAAAATATTCTCAGATGAAATCTGGAAAGAAGCTTCCTGAGAAACTGCTAAGTGTTCTGTTAATTCATCTCACAGAGTTACATCTGTATTTCGTGGATCTCTTTGCTAGCCTTATTTCTGTGGAATCTGAGAACAGATATTTCGGATCCCTTTGAAGACCATAGGGCCAAAGGAAATATCCTGCGATAACAAACGGAAAGAAGCTTTCTGAGAAAATTCTTTGTGTTCTGTGAAATCATCTCACAGAGTTACAGCTTTCCCCTCAAGAAGCCTTTCGCTAAGACAGTTCTTGTGGAATTGGCAAAGTGATATTTCGAAGCCCATAGAGGGCTATGGTGAAAAAGGAAATATCCCCAGATGAAATCTGGAAAGAAGCTGTCTGAGAAACTGCTTAGTGTTCTGTTAATTCATCTCACAGAGTTACATCTGTATTTCGTGGATCTCTTTGCTAGCCTTATTTCCCTGGAATCTGAGAACAGATATTTCGGATCCCTTTGAAGACTAATGGGCCAAAGGAAATATCCTCCAATAACAAAGAGAAAGAAGCTTTCTGAGAAACTTCTTTGTGTTCTGTGAAATCATCTCACCTAGTTACAGCTTTCCCCTCAAGATGCCTTTCGCTAAGCCAGTTCTTGTGGAATTGGCAAAGTGATATTTGGAAGCCCATAGAGGGCTATGGTTACAAAGGAAATATCCTCAGATGAAATCTGGAAAGAAGCTTCCTGAGAAATTGGTTGGTGTTCTGTTAATTCATCTCACAGGGTTACATCTGTATTTCGTGGATCTCTTTGCTTGCCTTATTTCTGTGGAATCTGAGAACAGATATTTCGGATCCCTTTGATGACTATAGGGACAAAGGAAATATCCTCCGATAACAAAGAGAAAGAAGCTTTCTGAGAAAATTCTTTGTGTTCTGTGAAATCATCTCACAGAGTTACAGCTTTCCCCTCAAGAAGCCTTTCGCTAAGACAGTTCTTGTGGAATTGGCAAAGTGATATTTGAAAGCCCATAGAGGGCTATGGTGAAAAAGGAAACATCCTCAGATGAAATCTGGAAAGAAGGTTCCTGAGAAACTGCATAGTGTTCTGTTAATTCACCTCACAGAGTTACATCTGTATTTCGTGGATCTCTTTGCTAGCCTTATTTCTGCGGAATCTGAGAACAGATATTTCGGGTCCCTTTGAAGAATATAGGGCCAAAGGAAATATCCTCCGATAACAAAGAGAAAGAAGCTTTCTGAGAAACTTCTTTGTGTTCTTTGCAATATTCTCACAGAGTTGCAGCTTTCCCCTCAGGAAGCCTTTCTCTAAGACAGTTCTTGTGGAATTAGCAAAGTGATATTTGGAAGAACATAGAAGGCTATGGTGAAAAAGGAAATATCCTCAGATGAAAACTGGAAAGAAGCTTCCTGAGAAACTGCATAGTGTTCTGTTAATTTATCTCACAGTGTTACATCTGTATTTCGTGCATCTCTTTGCTAGCCTGATTTCTGTGGAATCTGACAACAGATATTTCGGATCACTTTGAAGACTTTGGGCCAAAGGAAATATCCTCCGATAACAAAGAGAAAGAAGCTTTCTGAGAAACTTCTTTGTATTCTGTGAAATTATGTCACTGAGTTACAGCTGTCCCCTCAAGAAGCTTTTTGCTAAGACAGTTCTTGTGGAATTGGCAAAGTGATATTTGGAAGACCATAGAGGGCTATGGTGAAAAAGGAAATATCCTCAGATAAAATCTGGAAAGAAGCTCTCTGAGAAATTGTTTAGTGTTCTGTTAATTCATCTCACAGAGTTACATCAGTATTTCGAGGATCTCTTTGCTAGCCTTTTTTCTGTGGAAACTGAGAACAGATATTTCGGATCCCTTTGAAGACCATAGGGCCAAAGGAAATATCCTCCGATAAAAAAGAGAAAGAAGCTTTCTGAGAAACTTCTTTGTGTTCTGTGAAATCATCTTACAGAGTTACAGCTTTCCCCTGAAGAAACCTTTCACTAAGACAGTTCTTGTGGAATTAGGAAAGTGATATTTGGAAACCCATAGAGGGCTATGGTGAAAAAGGAAATATCCTAAGATGAAATCTGGAAAGAAGCTTCCTAAGAAACTGCTTAGTGTTCTGTTAATTCATCTCACAGAGTTACATCAGTATTTCGAGGATCTCTTTTCTAGCCTTTTTTTCTGTGGAAACTGAGAACAGATATTTCGGATCCCTTTGACGACCATAGGGCCAAAGGAAATATCCTCTGATAACAAAGACAAAGAAGCTTTCTGAGAAACTTCTTTGTGTTCTGTGAAATCACTCACAGAGTTACAGCTTTCCCCTCAAGAAGCCTTTCGCTAAGACAGTTCTTGTGGAATTCGAAAAGTGATATTTGGAAGCCCATAGAGGGCTATGGTGAAAAAGGTAATATCCTCAGATGAAATCTGGAAAGAAGCTTCCTGAGAAACTGCTTAGTGTTCTGTTAATTCATCTCACAGAGTTACATCTGCATTTCGTGGATCTCTTTGCTAGCCTTATTTCTGTGGAATCTGAGAACAGATATTTCGGATCCCTTTGAAAGCCATAGGGCCAAAGGAAATATCCTTCGATAAAAAAGAGAAAGAAGCTTTCTGAGAAACTTCTTTGTGTTCTGTGAAATCATCTCACAGAGTTACAGCTTTCCCCTCAAGAAGCCTTTCGCTAAGACAGTTCTTGTGGAATTGGCAAAGTGATATTTGGAAGCCCATAGAGGGCTATGGTGACAAAGGAAATATCCTCAGATGAAATCTGGAAAGAAGCTTCCTGAAAAACTGCTTAGTGTTCTGTTCATTCATCTCACAGAGTTACATCTGTATTTCGTGGATCTCTTTGCTAGCCTTATTTCTGTGGAATCTGAGAACAGATATTTCGGATCCCTTTGAAGACTATAGGGCCAAAAGAAATATCCTCCGATAACAAAGAGAAAGAAGCTTTCTGAGAAACTTCTTTGTGTTCTTTGCAATATTCTCACAGAGTTGCAGCTTTCCCCTCAAGAAGCCTTTCGCTAAAACAGTTCTTGTGGAATTGGCAAAGTGATATTTGGAAGCCCATAGAGGGCTGTGGTGAAAAAGGAAATATGCTCAGATGAAATCTGGAAAGAAGCTTCCTGAGAAACTGCATAGTGTTCTGTTAATTTATCTCACAGTGTTACATCTGTATTTCGTGCATCTCTTTGCTAGCCTGATTTCTGTGGAATCTGACAACAGATATTTCGGATCACTTTGAAGACTTTGGGCCAAAGGAAATATCCTCCGATAACAAAGAGAAAGAAGCTTTCTGAGAAACTTCTTTGTATTCTGTGAAATTATGTCACTGAGTTACAGCTTTCCCCTCAAGAAGCTTTTTGCTAAGACAGTTCTTGTGGAATTGGCAAAGTGATATTTGGAAGACCATAGAGGGCTATGGTGAAAAAGGAAATATCCTCAGATAAAATCTGGAAAGAAGCTCTCTGAGAAATTGTTTAGTGTTCTGTTAATTCATCTCACAGAGTTACATCAGTATTTCGAGGATCTCTTTGCTAGCCTTTTTTCTGTGGAAACTGAGAACAGATATTTCGGATCCCTTTGAAGACCATAGTGCCAAAGGAAATATCCTCCGATAAAAAAGAGAAAGAAGCTTTCTGAGAAACTTCTTTGTGTTCTGTGAAATCATCTTACAGAGTTACAGCTTTCCCCTGAAGAAACCTTTCACTAAGACAGTTCTTGTGGAATTAGGAAAGTGATATTTGGAAACCCATAGAGGGCTATGGTGAAAAAGGAAATATCCTAAGATGAAATCTGGAAAGAAGCTTCCTAAGAAACTGCTTAGTGTTCTGTTAATTCATCTCACAGAGTTACATCATTATTTCGAGGATCTCTTTTCTAGCCTTTTTTTCTGTGGAAACTGAGAACAGATATTTCGGATCCCTTTGACGACCATAGGGCCAAAGGAAATATCCTCTGATAACAAAGACAAAGAAGCTTTCTGAGAAACTTCTTTGTGTTCTGTGAAATCACTCACAGAGTTACAGCTTTCCCCTCAAGAAGCCTTTCGCTAAGACAGTTCTTGTGGAATTCGAAAAGTGATATTTGGAAGCCCATAGAGGGCTATGGTGAAAAAGGTAATATCCTCAGATGAAATCTGGAAAGAAGCTTCCTGAGAAACTGCTTAGTGTTCTGTTAATTCATCTCACAGAGTTACATCTGCATTTCGTGGATCTCTTTGCTAGCCTTATTTCTGTGGAATCTGAGAACAGATATTTCGGATCCCTTTGAAAGCCATAGGGCCAAAGGAAATATCCTTCGATAAAAAAGAGAAAGAAGCTTTCTGAGAAACTTCTTTGTGTTCTGTGAAATCATCTCACAGAGTTACAGCTTTCCCCTCAAGAAGCCTTTCGCTAAGACAGTTCTTGTGGAATTGGCAAAGTGATATTTGGAAGCCCATAGAGGGCTATGGTGACAAAGGAAATATCCTCAGATGAAATCTGGAAAGAAGCTTCCTGAAAAACTGCTTAGTGTTCTGTTCATTCATCTCACAGAGTTACATCTGTATTTCGTGGATCTCTTTGCTAGCCTTATTTCTGTGGAATCTGAGAACAGATATTTCGGATCCCTTTGAAGACTATAGGGCCAAAAGAAATATCCTCCGATAACAAAGAGAAAGAAGCTTTCTGAGAAACTTCTTTGTGTTCTTTGAAATCATCTCACAGAGTTGCAGCTTTCCCCTCAAGAAGCCTTTCGCTAAAACAGTTCTTGTGGAATTGGCAAAGTGATATTTGGAAGCCCATAGAGGGCTGTGGTGAAAAAGGAAATATGCTCAGATGAAATCTGGAAAGAAGCTTCCTGAGAAACTGCTTAGTGTTCTGTTAATTCATCTCGCTGAGTTACATTTGTATTTCGTGGATCTCTTTGCTAGCCTTATTTCTGTGGAATCTTAGAACAGATATTTCGGATCCCTTTGAAGACCATAGGACCAAAGGAAATATCCTCCGATAACAAAGAGAAAGAAGCTTTGAGAAACTTCTTTGTGTTCTGTGAAATCATCTCACAGAGTTACAGCTTTCCCCTCAAGAAGCCTTTCGCTAAGACAGTTCTTGTGGAATTGGGAAAGTGATATTTGGAAGCCCATAGAGGGCTATGGTGAAAAAGGTAATATCCTCAGATGAAATCTGGAAAGAAGCTTCCTGAGAAACTGCTTAGTGTTCTGTTAATTCATCTCACAGAGTTACATCTGCATTTCGTGGATCTCTTTGCTAGCCTTTTTTCTGTGAAAACTGAGAACAGATATTTCGGATCCCTTTGAAGACCATAGGGCCAAAGGAAATATCCTCCGATAACAAAGGGAAAGAAGCTTTCTGAGAAAATTCTTTGTTTTCTGTGAATTCATCTCACAGAGTTACAGCTTTCCCCTCAAGAAGCCTTTCGCTAAGACAGTTCTTGTGGAATTGGCAAAGTGATATTTCGAAGCCCCTAGAGGGCTATGGTGAAAAAGGAAATATCCTCAGATGAAATCGGGAAAGAAGCTTTCTGAGAAAGTGTTTAGTTTTCTGTTAATTCATCTCACAGGGTTACATCAGTATTTCGAAGATCTCTTTGCTAGCCTTTTTTCTGTGGAAACAGAGAACAGATATTTCGGATCCCTTTGAAGACCATAGGGCCAAAGGAAATATCCTCCGATAACAAAGAGAAAGAAGCTTTCTGAGAAACTTCTTTGTGTTCTGTGAAATCATCTCACAGAGTTACAGCTTTCCCCTCAAGAAACCTTTCGCTAAGACAGTTCTTGTGGAATTAGCAAAGTGATATTTGGAAACCATATAGGGCTATGGTGAAAAAGGAAATATCCTCAGATGAAATCTGGAAAGAAGGTTCCTGAGAAACTCCATAGTGTTCTGTTAATTCATCTCACAGAGTTACATCTGTATTTCGTGGATCTCTTTGCTAGCCTTATTTCTGTGGAATCTGAGAACAGATATTTCGGATCCCTTTGAAGACTATAGGGCCAAAGGAAATATCCTCCGATAACAAAGAGAAAGAAGCTTTCTGAGAAACTTCTATGTGTTCTGTGAAATTATCTCACAGAGTTGCAGCTTTCCCCTCAAGAAGCCTTTCGCTAAGACAGTTCCTGTGGAATGGGCAAAGTGATATTTGTAAGCCCTTAGAGGGCTATGGTGAAAAAGGAAATATCCTCAATGAAATCTGGAAAGAAGCTTTCTGAGAAATTGCTTAGTGTTCTGTTAATTCATCTCACAGAGTTACATCAGTATTTCGAGGATCTCTTTGCTAGCCTTTTTTCTGTGGAAACTGAGAACAGATATTTCGGATCCCTTTTAAGACCCCAGGGCCAAAGGAAATATCCTACGATAACAAAGAGAAAGAAGCTTTCTGAGAAACTTCTTTGTGTTCTGTGAAATCATCTCACCGAGTTACAGCTTTCCCCTCAAGATGCCTTTCGCTAAGACAGTTCTTGTGGAATTAGCAAAGTGATATTTGGAACCCATAGAGGGCTATGGTGAAAAAGGAAATATCCTCAGATGAAATCTGGAAAGAAGCTTCCTGAGAAACTCCATAGTGTTCTGTAATTCATCTCACAGAGTTACATCTGTATTTCGTGGATCTCTTTGCTAGCCTTATTTCTGTGGAATCTGAGAACAGATATTTCGGATCTCTTTGATGACTATAGGGACAAAGGAAATATCCTCCGATAACAAAGAAAAAGAAGCTTTCTGAGAAACTTCTTTGTGTTCCGTGAAATCATCTCAAGGAGTTACAGCTTCCCCTCAAGAAGCCTTTCGCTAAGACAGTTCTTGTGGAATGGGCAAAGTGATATTTGGAAGCCCACAGAGGGCTATGGTGAAAAAGGAAATACCATCAGATGAAATCTGAAAAGAAGCTTCCTGAGAAACTGCATAGTGTTCTGTTAATTCACCTCACAGAGTTACATCTGTATTTCATGGATCTCTTTGCTAGCCTTATTTCTGCGGAATCTGAGAACAGATATTTCGGGTCCCTTTGAAGAATATAGGGCCAAAGGAAATATCCTCCGATAACAAAGAGAAAGAAGCTTTCTGAGAAACTTCTTTGTGTTCTTTGCAATATTCTCACAGAGTTGCAGCTTTCCCCTCAGGAAGCCTTTCTCTAAGACAGTTCTTGTGGAATTAGCAAAGTGATATTTGGAAGAACATAGAAGGCTATGGTGAAAAAGGAAATATCCTCAGATGAAAACTGGAAAGAAGCTTCCTGAGAAACTGCATAGTGTTCTGTTAATTTATCTCACAGTGTTACATCTGTATTTCGTGCATCTCTTTGCTAGCCTGATTTCTGTGGAATCTGACAACAGATATTTCGGATCACTTTGAAGACTTTGGGCCAAAGGAAATATCCTCCGATAACAAAGAGAAAGAAGCTTTCTGAGAAACTTCTTTGTATTCTGTGAAATTATGTCACTGAGTTACAGCTTTCCCCTCAAGAAGCTTTTTGCTAAGACAGTTCTTGTGGAATTGGCAAAGTGATATTTGGAAGACCATAGAGGGCTATGGTGAAAAAGGAAATATCCTCAGATAAAATCTGGAAAGAAGCTCTCTGAGAAATTGTTTAGTGTTCTGTTAATTCATCTCACAGAGTTACATCAGTATTTCGAGGATCTCTTTGCTAGCCTTTTTTCTGTGGAAACTGAGAACAGATATTTCGGATCCCTTTGAAGACCATAGGGCCAAAGGAAATATCCTCCGATAAAAAAGAGAAAGAAGCTTTCTGAGAAACTTCTTTGTGTTCTGTGAAATCATCTTACAGAGTTACAGCTTTCCCCTGAAGAAACCTTTCACTAAGACAGTTCTTGTGGAATTAGGAAAGTGATATTTGGAAACCCATAGAGGGCTATGGTGAAAAAGGAAATATCCTAAGATGAAATCTGGAAAGAAGCTTCCTAAGAAACTGCTTAGTGTTCTGTTAATTCATCTCACAGAGTTACATCAGTATTTCGAGGATCTCTTTTCTAGCCTTTTTTTCTGTGGAAACTGAGAACAGATATTTCGGATCCCTTTGACGACCATAGGGCCAAAGGAAATATCCTCTGATAACAAAGACAAAGAAGCTTTCTGAGAAACTTCTTTGTGTTCTGTGAAATCACTCACAGAGTTACAGCTTTCCCCTCAAGAAGCCTTTTGCTAAGACAGTTCTTGTGGAATTCGAAAAGTGATATTTGGAAGCCCATAGAGGGCTATGGTGAAAAAGGTAATATCCTCAGATGAAATCTGGAAAGAAGCTTCCTGAGAAACTGCTTAGTGTTCTGTTAATTCATCTCACAGAGTTACATCTGCATTTCGTGGATCTCTTTGCTAGCCTTATTTCTGTGGAATCTGAGAACAGATATTTCGGATCCCTTTGAAAGCCATAGGGCCAAAGGAAATATCCTTCGATAAAAAAGAGAAAGAAGCTTTCTGAGAAACTTCTTTGTGTTCTGTGAAATCATCTCACAGAGTTACAGCTTTCCCCTCAAGAAGCCTTTCGCTAAGACAGTTCTTGTGGAATTGGCAAAGTGATATTTGGAAGCCCATAGAGGGCTATGGTGACAAAGGAAATATCCTCAGATGAAATCTGGAAAGAAGCTTCCTGAAAAACTGCTTAGTGTTCTGTTCATTCATCTCACAGAGTTACATCTGTATTTCGTGGATCTGTTTGCTAGCCTTATTTCTGTGGAATCTGAGAACAGATATTTCGGATCCCTTTGAAGACTATAGGGCCAAAAGAAATATCCTCCGATAACAAAGAGAAAGAAGCTTTCTGAGAAACTTCTTTGTGTTCTTTGAAATCATCTCACAGAGTTGCAGCTTTCCCCTCAAGAAGCCTTTCGCTAAAACAGTTCTTGTGGAATTGGCAAAGTGATATTTGGAAGCCCATAGAGGGCTGTGGTGAAAAAGGAAATATGCTCGGATGAAATCTGGAAAGAAGCTTCCTGAGAAACTGCTTAGTGTTCTGTTAATTCATCTCGCTGAGTTACATTTGTATTTCGTGGATCTCTTTGCTAGCCTTATTTCTGTGGAATCTTAGAACAGATATTTCGGATCCCTTTGAAGACCATAGGACCAAAGGAAATATCCTCCGATAACAAAGAGAAAGAAGCTTTGAGAAACTTCTTTGTGTTCTGTGAAATCATCTCACAGAGTTACAGCTTTCCCCTCAAGAAGCCTTTCGCTAAGACAGTTCTTGTGGAATTGGGAAAGTGATATTTGGAAGCCCATAGAGGGCTATGGTGAAAAAGGTAATATCCTCAGATGAAATCTGGAAAGAAGCTTCCTGAGAAACTGCTTAGTGTTCTGTTAATTCATCTCACAGAGTTACATCTGCATTTCGTGGATCTCTTTGCTAGCCTTTTTTCTGTGAAAACTGAGAACAGATATTTCGGATCCCTTTGAAGACCATAGGGCCAAAGGAAATATCCTCCGATAACAAAGGGAAAGAAGCTTTCTGAGAAAATTCTTTGTTTTCTGTGAATTCATCTCACAGAGTTACAGCTTTCCCCTCAAGAAGCCTTTCGCTAAGACAGTTCTTGTGGAATTGGCAAAGTGATATTTCGAAGCCCCTAGAGGGCTATGGTGAAAAAGGAAATATCCTCAGATGAAATCGGGAAAGAAGCTTTCTGAGAAAGTGTTTAGTTTTCTGTTAATTCATCTCACAGGGTTACATCAGTATTTCGAAGATCTCTTTGCTAGCCTTTTTTCTGTGGAAACAGAGAACAGATATTTCGGATCCCTTTGAAGACCATAGGGCCAAAGGAAATATCCTCCGATAACAAAGAGAAAGAAGCTTTCTGAGAAACTTCTTTGTGTTCTGTGAAATCATCTCACAGAGTTACAGCTTTCCCCTCAAGAAACCTTTCGCTAAGACAGTTCTTGTGGAATTAGCAAAGTGATATTTGGAAACCATATAGGGCTATGGTGAAAAAGGAAATATCCTCAGATGAAATCTGGAAAGAAGGTTCCTGAGAAACTCCATAGTGTTCTGTTAATTCATCTCACAGAGTTACATCTGTATTTCGTGGATCTCTTTGCTAGCCTTATTTCTGTGGAATCTGAGAACAGATATTTCGGATCCCTTTGAAGACTATAGGGCCTAAGGAAATATCCTCCGATAACAAAGAGAAAGAAGCTTTCTGAGAAACTTCTATGTGTTCTGTGAAATTATCTCACAGAGTTGCAGCTTTCCCCTCAAGAAGAATTTCGCTAAGACAGTTCCTGTGGAATGGGCAAAGTGATATTTGTAAGCCCTTAGAGGGCTATGGTGAAAAAGGAAATATCCTCAGATGAAATCTGGAAAGAAGCTTTCTGAGAAATTGCTTAGTGTTCTGTTAATTCATCTCACAGAGTTACATCAGTATTTCGAGGATCTCTTTGCTAGCCTTTTTTCTGTGGAAACTGAGAACAGATATTTCGGATCCCTTTTAAGACCCCAGGGCCAAAGGAAATATCCTACGATAACAAAGAGAAAGAAGCTTTCTGAGAAACTTCTTTGTGTTCTGTGAAATCATCTCACCGAGTTACAGCTTTCCCCTCAAGATGCCTTTCGCTAAGACAGTTCTTGTGTAATTAGCAAAGTGATATTTGGAACCCATAGAGGGCTATGGTGAAAAAGGAAATATCCTCAGATGAAATCTGGAAAGAAGCTTCCTGAGAAACTCCATAGTGTTCTGTAATTCATCTCACAGAGTTACATCTGTATTTCGTGGATCTCTTTGCTAGCCTTATTTCTGTGGAATCTGAGAACAGATATTTCGGATCTCTTTGATGACTATAGGGACAAAGGAAATATCCTCCGATAACAAAGAAAAAGAAGCTTTCTGAGAAACTTCTTTGTGTTCCGTGAAATCATCTCAAGGAGTTACAGCTTCCCCTCAAGAAGCCTTTCGCTAAGACAGTTCTTGTGGAATGGGCAAAGTGATATTTGGAAGCCCACAGAGGGCTATGGTGAAAAAGGAAATACCATCAGATGAAATCTGCAAAGAAGCTTCCTGAGAAACTGCATAGTGTTCTGTTAATTCACCTCACAGAGTTACATCTGTATTTCGTGGATCTCTTTGCTAGCCTTATTTCTGCGGAATCTGAGAACAGATATTTCGGGTCCCTTTGAAGAATATAGGGCCAAAGGAAATATCCTCCGATAACAAAGAGAAAGAAGCTTTCTGAGAAACTTCTTTGTGTTCTTTGCAATATTCTCACAGAGTTGCAGCTTTCCCCTCAGGAAGCCTTTCTCTAAGACAGTTCTTGTGGAATTAGCAAAGTGATATTTGGAAGAACATAGAAGGCTATGGTGAAAAAGGAAATATCCTCAGATGAAAACTGGAAAGAAGCTTCCTGAGAAACTGCATAGTGTTCTGTTAATTTATCTCACAGTGTTACATCTGTATTTCGTGCATCTCTTTGCTAGCCTGATTTCTGTGGAATCTGACAACAGATATTTCGGATCACTTTGAAGACTTTGGGCCAAAGGAAATATCCTCCGATAACAAAGAGAAAGAAGCTTTCTGAGAAACTTCTTTGTATTCTGTGAAATTATGTCACTGAGTTACAGCTTTCCCCTCAAGAAGCTTTTTGCTAAGACAGTTCTTGTGGAATTGGCAAAGTGATATTTGGAAGACCATAGAGGGCTATGGTGAAAAAGGAAATATCCTCAGATAAAATCTGGAAAGAAGCTCTCTGATAAATTGTTTAGTGTTCTGTTAATTCATCTCACAGAGTTACATCAGTATTTCGAGGATCTCTTTGTTAGCCTTTTTTCTGTGGAAACTGAGAACAGATATTTCGGATCCCTTTGAAGACCATAGGGCCAAAGGAAATATCCTCCGATAAAAAAGAGAAAGAAGCTTTCTGAGAAACTTCTTTGTGTTCTGTGAAATCATCTTACAGAGTTACAGCTTTCCCCTGAAGAAACCTTTCACTAAGACAGTTCTTGTGGAATTAGGAAAGTGATATTTGGAAACCCGTAGAGGGCTATGGTGAAAAAGGAAATATCCTAAGATGAAATCTGGAAAGAAGCTTCCTAAGAAACTGCTTAGTGTTCTGTTAATTCATCTCACAGAGTTACATCAGTATTTCGAGGATCTCTTTTCTAGCCTTTTTTTCTGTGGAAACTGAGAACAGATATTTCGGATCCCTTTGACGACCATAGGGCCAAAGGAAATATCCTCTGATAACAAAGACAAAGAAGCTTTCTGAGAAACTTCTTTGTGTTCTGTGAAATCACTCACAGAGTTACAGCTTTCCCATCAAGAAGCCTTTCGCTAAGACAGTTCTTGTGGAATTCGAAAAGTGATATTTGGAAGCCCATAGAGGGCTATGGTGAAAAAGGTAATATCCTCAGATGAAATCTGGAAAGAAGCTTCCTGAGAAACTGCTTAGTGTTCTGTTAATTCATCTCACAGAGTTACATCTGCATTTCGTGGATCTCTTTGCTAGCCTTATTTCTGTGGAATCTGAGAACAGATATTTCGGATCCCTTTGAAAGCCATAGGGCCAAAGGAAATATCCTTCGATAAAAAAGAGAAAGAAGCTTTCTGAGAAACTTCTTTGTGTTCTGTGAAATCATCTCACAGAGTTACAGCTTTCCCCTCAAGAAGCCTTTCGCTAAGACAGTTCTTGTGGAATTGGCAAAGTGATATTTGGAAGCCCATAGAGGGCTATGGTGACAAAGGAAATATCCTCAGATGAAATCTGGAAAGAAGCTTCCTGAAAAACTGCTTAGTGTTCTGTTCATTCATCTCACAGAGTTACATCTGTATTTCGTGGATCTCTTTGCTAGCCTTATTTCTGTGGAATCTGAGAACAGATATTTCGGATCCCTTTGAAGACTATAGGGCCAAAAGAAATATCCTCCGATAACAAAGAGAAAGAAGCTTTCTGAGAAACTTCTTTATGTTCTTTGAAATCATCTCACAGAGTTGCAGCTTTCCCCTCAAGAAGCCTTTCGCTAAAACAGTTCTTGTGGAATTGGCAAAGTGATATTTGGAAGCCCATAGAGGGCTGTGGTGAAAAAGGAAATATGCTCAGATGAAATCTGGAAAGAAGCTTCCTGAGAAACTGCTTAGTGTTCTGTTAATTCATCTCGCTGAGTTACATTTGTATTTCGTGGATCTCTTTGCTAGCCTTATTTCTGTGGAATCTTAGAACAGATATTTCGGATCCCTTTGAAGACCATAGGACCAAAGGAAATATCCTCCGATAACAAAGAGAAAGAAGCTTTGAGAAACTTCTTTGTGTTCTGTGAAATCATCTCACAGAGTTACAGCTTTCCCCTCAAGAAGCCTTTCGCTAAGACAGTTCTTGTGGAATTGGGAAAGTGATATTTGGAAGCCCATAGAGGGCTATGGTGAAAAAGGTAATATCCTCAGATGAAATCTGGAAAGAAGCTTCCTGAGAAACTGCTTAGTGTTCTGTTAATTCATCTCACAGAGTTACATCTGCATTTCGTGGATCTCTTTGCTAGCCTTATTTCTGTGGAATCTGAGAACAGATATTTCGGATCCCTTTGAAGACCATAGGGCCAAAGGAAATATCCTTCGATAAAAAAGAGAAAGAAGCTTTCTGAGAAACTTCTTTGTGTTCTGTGAAATCATCTGACAGAGTTACAGCTTTCCCCTCAAGAAGTCTTTCGCTAAGACAGTTCTTGTGGAATTGGCAAAGTGATATTTGAAGCCCATAGAGGGCTATGGTGAAAAAGGAAATATCCTCAGATGAAATCTGGAAAGAAGCTTCCTGAGAAACTGCTTAGAGTTCTGTTAATTCATCTCACAGAGTTACATCTGTATTTCGTGGATCTCTTTGCTAGCCTTATTTCTGGGGTATCTGAGAACAGATATTTCGCATCCCTTTGAAGACTATAGGGGCAAAGGAAACATCCTCTGATAACAAAGAGAAAGAAGCTTTCTGAGAAACTTCTTTGTGTTCTGTGAAATCATCTCACAGTGTTACAGCTTTCCCCTCAAGAAGCCTTTCGCTAAGACAGTTCTTGTGGAATTGGCAAAGTGATATTTGGAAGCCCATAGAGGGCTATGGTGAAAAAGGAAATACCATCAGATGAAATCTGGAAAGAAGCTTCCTGAGAAACTGCATAGTGTTCTGTTAATTCATCTCACAGAGTTACATCTGTATTTCATGGATCTCTTTGCTAGCCTTATTTCTGTGGAATCTGAGAGCAGATATTTCGGATCCCTTTGAAGACTATAGGGCCAAAGGAAATATCCTCCGATAACAAAGAGAAAGAAGCTTTCTGAGAAACTTCTTTGTGTTCTTTGAAATCATCTCACAGAGTTGCAGCTTTCCCCTCAAGAAGCCTTTCGCTAAGACAGTTCTTGTGGAATTGGCAAAGTGATATTTGGAAGCCCATCGAGGGCTGTGGTGAAAAAGGAAATATCCTCAGATGAAATCTGGAGAGAAGCTTCCTGAGAAACTGCTTAGTGTTCTGTTAATTCATCTCACAGAGTTACATCTGTATTTCGTGTATCTCTTTGCTAGCCTTATTTTTGTGGTATCTGAGAACAGATATTTCGGATCCCTTTGAAGACCATTGGGCCAAAGGAAATAT
Source organism: Macaca nemestrina (assembly GCF_043159975.1). Taxonomy (NCBI): domain Eukaryota; kingdom Metazoa; phylum Chordata; class Mammalia; order Primates; family Cercopithecidae; genus Macaca; species Macaca nemestrina. The sequence goes on along the minus strand of NC_092138.1, from coordinate 100,334,219 downwards.
CCTCCGATAACAAAGAGAAAGAAGCTTTCTGAGAAACTTCTTTGTGTTCTGTGAAATCATCTCACAGAGTTACAGCTTTCACCTCAAGAAGCCTTTCGCTAAGACAGTTCTTGTGGAATTGGCAAAGTGATATTTGTAAGCCCTTAGAGGACTATGGTGAAAAAGGAAATATCCTCAGATGAAATCTGGAAAGAAGCTTTCTGAGAAATTGCTTAGTGTTCTGTTAATTCATCTCACAGAGTTACATCTGTATTTCGTGGATCTCTTTGCCAACATTATTTCTGTGGAATCTGAGACCACATATTTCGGATCCCTTTGAACACTATAGGGCCAAAGGAAATATCCTCCGATAACAAAGAGAAAGAAGCTTTCAGAGAAACGTCTTTGTGTTCTGTGAAATCATCTCAAAGAGTTACAGCTTTCCCTTCAAGAAGCCTTTCTCTAAGACAGTTGTTGTGGAATGGGCAAAGTGATATTTGGAAGCCCATAGAGGGCTATGGTTAAAAAGAAAATATCCTCAGATGAAATCTGGAAAGAAGCTTCCTGAGAAACTGCTAAGTGTTCTGTTAATTCATCTCACAGAGTTACATCTGTATTTCGTGGATTTCTTTGCTAGCCTTATTTCCGTGGAATCTGAGAACACATATTTCGGATCCCTTTGAAGACTATAGGGCCAAAGGAAATATCCTCCGATAACAAAGAGAAAGAAGCTTTCTGAGAAACTTCTTTGTGTTCTGTGAAATCATCTCAAAGAGTTACAGCTTTCCCCTCAAGAAGCCTTTCGCTAAGACAGTTCTTGTGGAATTGGAAAAGTGATATTTGGAAGCCCATAGAGGGCTGTGGTGAAAAAGAAAATATTCTCAGATGAAATCTGGAAAGAAGCTTCCTGAGAAACTGTTAAGTGTTCTGTTAATTCATCTCACAGAGTTACATCTGTATTTCGTGGATCTCTTTGCTAGCCTTATTTCTGTGGAATCTGAGAACAGATATTTCGGATCCCTTTGAAGACCATAGGGCCAAAGGAAATATCCTCCGATAACAAAGGGAAAGAAGCTTTCTGAGAAACTTATTTGTGTTCTGTGAAATCATCTCACAGAGTTACAGCTTTCCCCTCAAGAAGCCTTTCGCTAAGACAGTTCTAGTGGAATTGGCAAAGTGATATTTCGAAGCCCATAGAGGGCTATGGTGAAAAAGGAAATATCCTCCGAAGAAATCTGGAAAGAAGCTTTCTGAGAAAGTGTTTAGTTTTCTGTTAATTCATCTCACAGGGTTACATCAGTATTTCGAAGATCTCTTTGCTAGCCTTTTTTCTGTGGAAACAGAGAACAGATATTTCGGATCCCTTTGAAGACCATAGGGCCAAAGTAAATATCCTCCGATAACAAAGAGAAAGAAGCTTTCTGAGAAACTTCTTTGTGTTCTGTGAAATCATCTCACAGAGTTACAGCTTTCCCCTCAAGAAACCTTTCGCTAAGACAGTTCTTGTGGAATTAGCAAAGTGATATTTGGAACCCATAGAGGGCTATGGTGAAAAAGGAAATATCCCCAGATGAAATCTGGAAAGAAGCTTCCTGAGAAACTCCATAGTGTTCTGTTAATTCATCTCACAGACTTACATCTGTATTTCGTGGATCTCTTTGCTAGCCTTATTTCTGTGGAATCTGAGAACAGATATTTCGGATCCCTTTGAAGACTATAGGGCCAAAGGAAATATCCTCCGATAACAAAGAGAAAGAAGCTTTCTGAGAAACTTCAATGTGTTCTGTGAAATCATCTCAAAGAGTTGCAGCTTTCCCCTCAAGAAGCCTTTCGCTAAGACAGTTCTTGTGGAATGGGCAAAGTGATATTTGTAAGCCCTTAGAGGGCTATGGTGAAAAAGGAAATATCCTCAGATGAAATCTGGAAAGAAGCTTTCTGAGAAATTGCTTAGTGTTCTGTTAATTTGTCTCACAGAGTTACATCAGTATTTCTGGGATCTCTTTGCTAGCCTTTTTTCTGTGGAAACTGAGAACAGATATTTCGGATCCCTTTTAAGACCACAGGGCCAAAGGAAATATCCTCCTATAACAAAGAGAAAGAAGCTTTCTGAGAATCTTCTTTGTGTTCTGTGAAATCATGTCACCGAGTTACAGCTTTCCCCTCAAGATACCTTTCGCTAAGACAGTTCTTGTGGAATTAGCAAAGTGATATTTGGAACCCATAGAGGGCTTTGGTGAAAAAGGAAATATCCTCAGATGAAATCTGGAAAGAAGCTTCCTGAGAAACTCCATAGTGTTCTGTAATTCATCTCACAGTGTTACATCTGTATTTCGTGGATCTCTTTGCTAGCCTTATTTCTGTGGAATCTGAGAACAGATATTTCGTATCCCTTTGAAGACTATAGGGCCAAAGGAAATATCCTCTGATAACAAAGAGAAAGAAGCTTTCTGAGAAACTTCTTTGTGTTCTGTGAAATCATCTCACAGAGTTGCAGCTTTCCCACCCAGAAGCCTTTCGCTAAGACAGTTCTTGTGTAATGGGCAAAGTGATATTTGGAAGCCCTTAGAGGGCTATGGTGAAAAAGGAAATATCCTCATATGAAATCTGGAAGAAGCTTCCTGAGAAACTGCTTAGTGTTCTGTTAATTCGTCTCACAGAGTTACAACTGTATTTCGTGGATCTCTTTGCTAGCCTTATTTCTGTGGAATCTGAGACAGATATTTCGGATCCCTTTGAAGACCATAGAGCCAAAGGAAATATCCTCCGATAACAAAGAGAAAGAAGCTTTCTGAGAAACTTCTTTGTGTTCTCTGAAATCTTCTCACAGAGTTACAGCTTTCCCCTCAAGAAGCCTTTCGCTAAGACAGTTCTTGTGGAATTGGGAAAGTGATATTTGGAAGCCCATAGAGGGCTAAGGTGAAAAAGGAAATATCCTCAGATGAAATCTGGAAAGAAGCTTCCTGAGAAACTGCATAGTGTTCTGTTAATTTATCTCACAGAGTTACATCTGTGTTTCGTGCATCTCTTTGCTAACCTTATTTCTGAGGAATCTGAGAACAGATATTTCGGATCCCTTTGAAGACTTTGGGCCAAAGGAAATATCCTCCGATAACAAAGAGAAAGAAGCTTTCTGAGAAACTTCTTTGTGTTCTGTGAAATCATCTCACAGAGTTACAGCTTTCCCCTCAAGAAGATTTTGCAAAGACAGTTCTTGTGGAATTAGCAAAGTGATATTTGGAAACCCATAGAGAGTTATGGTGAAAAAGGAAATATCCTAAGATGAAATCTGGAAAGAAGCTTCCTGAGAAACTGCATAGTTTTCTGTTAATTCAACTCAGAGAGTTATATCTGTATTTCGTGGATCTCTTTGCTAGCCTTATTTCTGTGGAATCTGAGAACAGATATTTCGGATCCCTTTGAAGACCATAGAGCCAAAGGAAATATCCTCCGATAACAAAGAGAAAGAAGCTTTGTGAGAAACTTCTTTGTGATCTTTGAAATCATCTCACAGACTTACAGCTTTCCCCTCAAGAAGCCTTTCGCTAAGACAGTTCTTGTGGAATTGGCAAAGTGATATTTGGAGGCCCATAGAGTGCTGTGGTGAAAAATGAAATATCCTCAGATGAAATCTGGAAAGAAGCTTTCTGAGAAATTGCTTAGTGTTCTGTTAATTCATCTCACAGAGTTACATCACTATTTCGAGGATCTCTTTGCTAGCCTTTTTTCTGTGGAAACTGAGAGAAGATATTTCGGATCCCTTTGAAGACCACAGGGCCAAAGGAAATATCCTCCTATAACAAAGAGAAAGAAGCTTTCTGAGAACCTTCTTTGTGTTCTGTGAAATCATCTCACAGAGTTACAGCTTTCCCCTCCAGATGCCTTTCGCTAAGACAGTTCTTGTGGAATTGGCAAAGTGATATTTGGAAGCCCATAGAGGGCTATGGTGAAAAAGGAAATACCATCAGATGAAATCTGGAAAGAAGCTTCCTGAGAAACTGCATAGTGTTCTGTTAATTCATCTCACAGAGTTACATCTGTATTTCGTAGATCTCTTTGCTAGCCTTATTTCTGAGGAATCTGAGAACAGATATTTCGGATCCCTTTGAAGACTATAGGGCCAAAAGAAATATGCTCCGATAACAAAGAGAAAGAAGCTTTCTGAGAAACTTCTTTGTGTTCTTTGAAATCATCTCACAGAGTTGCAGCTTTCCCCTCAAGAAGCCTTTCGCTAAAACAGTTCTTGTGGAATTGGCAAAGTGATATTTGGAAGCCCATAGAGGGCTGTGGTGATAAAGGAAATATGCTCAGATGAAATCTGGAAAGAAGCTTCCTGAGAAACTGCTTAGTGTTCTGTTAATTCATCTCGCTGAGTTACATTTGTATTTCGTGGATCTCTTTGCTAGCCTTATTTCTGTGGAATCTTAGAACAGATATTTCGGATCCCTTTGAAGACCATAGGACCAAAGGAATTATCCTCCGATAACAAAGAGAAAGAAGCTTTGAGAAACTTCTTTGTGTTCTGTGAAATCATCTCACAGAGTTACAGCTTTCCCCTCAAGAAGCCTTTCGCTAAGACAGTTCTTGTGGAATTGGAAAAGTGATATTTGGAAGCCCATAGAGGGCTATGGTGAAAAAGGTAATATCCTCAGATGAAATCTGGAAAGAAGCTTCCTGAGAAACTGCTTAGTGTTCTGTTAATTCATCTCACAGAGTTACATCTGCATTTCGTGGATCTCTTTGCTAGCCTTATTTCTGTGGAATCTGAGAACAGATATTTCGGATCCCTTTGAAGACTATAGGGCCAAAGGAAATATCCTTCGATAAAAAAGAGAAAGAAGCTTTCTCAGAAACTTCTTTGTGTTCTGTGAAATCATCTCACAGAGTTACAGCTTTCCCCTCAAGAAGCCTTTCGCTAAGACAGTTCTTGTGGAATTGGCAAAGTGATATTTGAAGCCCATAGAGGGCAATGGTGAAAAACGAAATATCCTCAGTTGAAATCTGGAAAGAAGCTTCCTGAGAAACTGCTTATAGTTCTGTTAATTCATCTCACAGAGTTACATCTGTATTTCGTGGATCTCTTTGCTAGCCTTATTTCTGGGGTATCTGAGAACAGATATTTCGGATCCCTTTGAAGACCATAGAGCCAAAGGAAATATCCTCCGATAACAAAGAGAAAGAAGCTTTGTGAGAAACTTCTTTGTGATCTTTGAAATCATCTCACAGACTTACAGCTTTCCCCTCAAGAAGCCTTTCGCTAAGACAGTTCTTGTGGAATTGGCAAAGTGATATTTGGAGGCCCATAGAGTGCTGTGGTGAAAAATGAAATATCCTCAGATGAAATCTGGAAAGAAGCTTTCTGAGAAATTGCTTAGTGTTCTGTTAATTCATCTCACAGAGTTACATCACTATTTCGAGGATCTCTTTGCTAGCCTTTTTTCTGTGGAAACTGAGAGAAGATATTTCGGATCCCTTTGAAGACCACAGGGCCAAAGGAAATATCCTCCTATAACAAAGAGAAAGAAGCTTTCTGAGAACCTTCTTTGTGTTCTGTGAAATCATCTCACAGAGTTACAGCTTTCCCCTCCAGATGCCTTTCGCTAAGACAGTTCTTGTGGAATTGGCAAAGTGATATTTGGAAGCCCATAGAGGGCTATGGTGAAAAAGGAAATACCATCAGATGAAATCTGGAAAGAAGCTTCCTGAGAAACTGCATAGTGTTCTGTTAATTCATCTCACAGAGTTACATCTGTATTTCGTAGATCTCTTTGCTAGCCTTATTTCTGTGGAATCTGAGAACAGATATTTCGGATCCCTTTGAAGACTATAGGGCCAAAAGAAATATGCTCCGATAACAAAGAGAAAGAAGCTTTCTGAGAAACTTCTTTGTGTTCTTTGAAATCATCTCACAGAGTTGCAGCTTTCCCCTCAAGAAGCCTTTCGCTAAAACAGTTCTTGTGGAATTGGCAAAGTGATATTTGGAAGCCCATAGAGGGCTATGGTGATAAAGGAAATACCAACAGATGAAATCTGGAAAGAAGCTTCCTGAGAAACTGCATAGTGTTCTGTTAATTCATCTCACAGAGTTACATCTGTATTTCATGGATCTCTTTGCTAGCCTTTTTTCTGTGGAATCTGAGAACAGATATTTCGGATCACTTTGAAGACTATAGGGCCAAAGGAAATATCCTCCGATAACAAAGAGAAAGAAGCTTTCTGAGAAACTTCTTTGTGTTCTTTGAAATCATCTCACAGAGTTGCAGCTTTCCCCTCAAGAAGCCTTTCGCTAAGACAGTTCTTGTGGAATTGGCAAAGAGATATTTGGAAGCCCATAGAGGGCTGTGGTGAAAAAGGAAATATCCTCAGATGAAATCTGGAGAGAAGCTTCCTGAGAAACTGCTTAGTGTTCTGTTAATTCATCTCACATAGTTACATCTGTATTTCGTGGATCTCTTTCCTACCCTTATTTCTGTGGAATCTGAGAACAGATATTTCGGATCCCTTTGAAGACTATAGGGCCAAAGGAAATATCCTCCGATAACAAAGAGAAAGAAGCTTTCGGAGAAACTTCTTTGTGTTCTTTGAAATCATCTCACAGAGTTGCAGCTTTCCCCTCAAAAAGCCTTTCGCTAAGACAGTTCTTGTGGAATTGGCAAAGTGATATTTGGAAACCCATAGAGGGTGTGGTGAAAAAGGAAATATCCTCAGATGAAGTCTGGAAAGAAGCTTCCTGAGAAACTGCTTAGTTTTCTGTTAATTCATCTGACTGAGTTACATTTGCATTTCGTGGATCTCTTTGCTAGCCTTATTTCTGTGGAATCTGAGAACAGATATTTGGATCCCATTGAAAACCATAGGACCAAAGGAAATATCCTCCGATAACAAAGAGAAAGAAGCTTTCTGAGAAACTTCTTTGTGTTCTGTGAAATCATCTCACAGAGTTACAGCTTTCCCTCGAGAAGCCTTTCGCTAAGACAGTTCTTGTGGAAATGGCAAAGTGATATTTGGAAGCCCATAGAGGGCTATGGTGAAAAAGGTAATATCCTCAGATGAAATCTGGAAAGAAGCTTCCTGAGAAACTGCTTAGTGTTCTGTTAATTCATCTCACAGTGTTACATCTGCATTTCGTGGATCTCTTTGCTAGCCTTATTTCTTTGGAATCTGAGAACAGATATTTCAGATCCCTTTGAATACCAAAGGGCCAAAGGAAATATCATTCGATAAAAAACAGAAAGAAGCTTTCTGAGAAACGTCTTTGTGTTCTGTGAAATCATCTCACAGAGTTACAGCTTTCCCCTCAAGAAGCCTTTCGCTAAGACAGTTCTTGTGGAATTGGCAAAGTGTTATTTAGAAGCCCATAGAGGGCTATGGTGAAAAAGGAAATATCCTCAGATGAAATCTGGAAAGAAGCTTCCTGAGAAACTGCTTAGAGTTCTGTTAATTCATCTCACAGAGTTACATCTGTATTTCGTGGATCTCTTTGCTAGACTTATTTCTGTGGAATCTGAGAACAGATATTTCGGATCCCTTTGAAGACCATAGGGCCAAAGGAAATATCCTCTGATAACAAAGAGAAAGAAGCTTTCTGAGAAACTTCTTTGTGTTCTGTGAAATCATCTCACAGAGTTACAGCTTTCCCCTCAAGAAGCCTTTCGCTAAGACAGTTCCTGTGGAATTGGCAAAGTGATATTTGAAGCCCATATAGGGCTATGGTGAAAAAGGAAATATCCTCAGATGAAATCTGGAAAGAAGCTTCCTGAGAAACTGCTTAGAGTTCTGTTAATTCATCTCACAGAGTTACATCTGTATTTCGTGGATCTCTTTGCTAGCCTTATTTCTGTGGTATCTGAGAACGGATATTTCGGATCCCTTTGAAGACTATAGGTGCAAAGGAAACATCCTCTTACAACAAAGAGAAAGAAGCTTTCTGAGAAACTACTTTGTGTTCTGTGAATTCATCTCAGGGAGTTACAGCTTTCCCCTCAAGAAGCCTTTCCCTAAGACAGTTCTTGTGGAATTGGCAAAGTGATATTTGGAAGCCCATAGAGGGCTACGGTGAAAAAGGAAATATCCTCAGATGAAATCTGGAAAGAAGCTTCCTGAGAAACTGCTAAGTGTTCTGTTAATTCATCTCACAGAGTTACATCTGTATTTGGTGGATCTCTTTGCTAGCCTTATTTCTGTGGAATCTGAGAACAGATATTTCGGATCCCTTTGAAGACTATTGGGCCAAAGGAAATATCCTCCGATAACAAAGAGAAAGAAGCTTTCTGAGAAACTTCTTTGTGTTCTGTGAAATCATCTCACGGAGTTACAGCTTTCCCCTCAAGATACCTTTCGCTAAGACAGTTCTTGTGGAATTAGCAAAGTGATATTTGGAACCCATAGAGGGCTATGGTGAAAAAGGAAATATCCTCAGATGAAATCTGGAAAGAAGCTTCCTGAGAAACTCCATAGTGTTCTGTAATTCATCTCACAGTGTTACATCTGTATTTCGTGGATCTCTTTGCTAGCCTTATTTCTGTGGAATCTGAGAACAGATATTTCGGATCCCTTTGAAGAGTATAGGCCAAAGGAAATATCCTCCGATAACAAACAGAAAGAAGCTTTCTGAGAAACTTCTTTGTGTTCTGTGAAATCATCTCACAGAGTTGCAGCTTTCCCCTCCAGAAGCCTTTCGCTAAGACAGTTCTTGTGGAATGGGCAAAGTGATATTTGGAAGCCCTTAGAGGGCTATGGTGAAAAAGGAAATATCCTCAGATGAAATCTGGAAAGAAGCTTCCTGAGAAACTGCTTAGTGTTCTGTTAATTCGTCTCACAGAGTTACAACTGTATTTCGTGGATCTCTTTGCTAGCCTTATTTCTGTGGAATCTGAGACAGATATTTCGGATCCCATTGAAGAACGTAGAGCCACAGGAAATATCCTCCGATAACAAAGAGAAAGAAGCTTTCTGAGAAACTTCTTTGTGTTCTGTGAAATCATCTCACAGCGTTACAGCTTTTCCCTCAAGAAGCCTTTCGCTAAGACAGTTATTGTGGAATTGGCAAAGTGATATTTGTAAGCCCATAGAGGGCTATGGTGAAAAAGGAAATATCCTCAGATGAAATCTGGAAAGAAGCTTTGTGAGAAATTGCTTAGTGTTCTGTTAATTCATCTCACAGAGTTACATCTGTATGTCGTGGATCTCTTTGATAGCCTTATTTCTGTGGAATCTGAGAACAGATATTTCGCATCCCTTTGAAGACTATAGGGCCAAAGGAAATATCCTCCGATAACAAAGAGAAAGAAGCTTTCTGAGAAACGTCTTTGTGTTCTGTGAAATCATCTCAAAGAGTTACAGCTTTCCCTTCAAGAAGCCTTTCGCTAAGACAGTTGTTGTGGAATGGGCAAAGTGATATTTGGAAGCCCATAGAGGGCTATGGTGAAAAAGAAAATATCCTCAGATGAAATCTGGAAAGAAGCTTCCTGAGAAACTGCTAAGTGTTCTGTTAATTCATCGCACAGAGTTACATCTGTATTTCGTGGATCTCTTTGTTAGCCTTTTTTCTGTGGAATCTGAGAACAGATATTTCTCATCTTTTTGAAGACTATAGGGGCAAAGGAAATATCCTCCGATAACAAACAGAAAGAAGCTTTCTGAGAAACTTCTTTGTGTTCTGTGAAATCACCTCACAGAGTTACAGCTTTCCCCTCAAGAAGCCTTTCGCTAAGACAGTTCTTGTGGAATTGGCAAAGTGATATTTGGAAGCCCATAGAGGGCTACGGTGAAAAAGGAAATATCCTCAGATGAAATCTGGAAAGAAGCTTCCTGAGAAACTGCACAGTGTTCGGTTAATTCATCTCACAGAGTTACATCTGTATTTCGTGGATCTCTTTGCTAGCCTTAATTCTGTGGAATCTGAGAACAGATATTTCGGATCCCTTTGAAGACTATAGGGCCAAAGGAAATATCCTCCGATAACCAAGAGAAAGAAGCTTTCTGAGAAACTTCTTTGTGTTCTGTGAAATCATCTCACAGAGTTACAGCTTTCCCCTCAAGAAGCCTTTCGCTAAGACAGTTCTTGTGGAATTGGCAAAGAGATATTTGGAAGCCCATAGAGGTCTGCGGTGAAAAAGGAAATATCCTCAGATGAAATCTGGAAAGAAGCTTCCTGAGAAACTGCTTAGTGTTCGGTTAATTCATCTCACAGAGTTACATCTGTATTTCGTGGATCTCTTTGCTAGCCTTAATTCTGTGGAATCTGAGAACAGATATTTCGGATCCCTTTGAAGACTATAGGGCCAAAGGAAATATCCTCCGATAACAAAGAGAAAGAAGCTTTCTGAGAAACTTCTTTGTGTTCTGTGAAATCATCTCACGGAGTTACAGCTTTCCCCTCAAGATACCTTTCGCTAAGACAGTTCTTGTGGAATTAGCAAAGTGATATTTGGAACCCATAGAGGGCTATGGTGAAAAAGGAAATATCCTCAGATGAAATCTGGAAAGAAGCTTCCTGAGAAACTCCATAGTGTTCTGTAATTCATCTCACAGTGTTACATCTGTATTTCGTGGATCTCTTTGCTAGCCTTATTTCTGTGGAATCTGAGAACAGATATTTCGGATCCCTTTGAAGAGTATAGGGCCAAAGGAAATATCCTCCGATAACAAAGAGAAAGAAGCTTTCTGAGAAACTTCTTTGTGTTCTGTGAAATCATCTCACAGAGTTGCAGCTTTCCCCTCCAGAAGCCTTTCGCTAAGACAGTTCTTGTGGAATGGGCAAAGTGATATTTGGAAGCCCTTAGAGGGCTATGGTGAAAAAGGAAATATCCTCAGATGAAATCTGGAAAGAAGCTTCCTGAGAAACTGCTTAGTGTTCTGTTAATTCGTCTCACAGAGTTACAACTGTATTTCGTGGATCTCTTTGCTAGCCTTATTTCTGTGGAATCTGAGACAGATATTTCGGATCCCATTGAAGAACATAGGGCCAAAGGAAATATCCTCCGATAACAAAGAGAAAGAAGCTTTCTGAGAAACTTCTTTGTGTTCTGTGAAATCATCTCACAGCGTTACAGCTTTTCCCTCAAGAAGCCTTTCGCTAAGACAGTTATTGTGGAATTGGCAAAGTGATATTTGTAAGCCCATAGAGGGCTATGGTGAAAAAGGAAATATCCTCAGATGAAATCTGGAAAGAAGCTTTGTGAGAAATTGCTTAGTGTTCTGTTAATTCATCTCACAGAGTTACATCTGTATGTCGTGGATCTCTTTGCTAGCCTTATTTCTGTGGAATCTGAGAACAGATATTTCGGATCCCTTTGAAGACTATAGGGCCAAAGGAAATATCCTCCGATAACAAAGAGAAAGAAGCTTTCTGAGAAACTACTTTGTGTTCTGTGAAATCATCTCAGGGAGTTACAGCTTTCCCCTCAAGAAGCCTTTCCCTAAGACAGTTCTTGTGGAATTGGCAAAGTGATATTTGGAAGCCCATAGAGGGCTATGGTGAAAAAGGAAATATCCTCAGATGAAATCTGGAAAGAAGCTTCCTGAGAAACTGCTAAGTGTTCTGTTAATTCATCTCACAGAGTTACATCTGTATTTGGTGGATCTCTTTGCTAGCCTTATTTCTGTGGAATCTGAGAACAGATATTTCGGATCCCTTTGAAGACTATTGGGCCAAAGGAAATATCCTCCGATAACAAAGAGAAAGAAGCTTTCTGAGAAACTTCTTTGTGTTCTGTGAAATCATCTCACGGAGTTACAGCTTTCCCCTCAAGATACCTTTCGCTAAGACAGTTCTTGTGGAATTAGCAAAGTGATATTTGGAACCCATAGAGGGCTATGGTGAAAAAGGAAATATCCTCAGATGAAATCTGGAAAGAAGCTTCCTGAGAAACTGCTTAGAGTTCTGTTAATTCATCTCACAGAGTTACATCTGTATTTCGTGGATCTCTTTGCTAGAATTATTTCTGTGGAATCTGAGAACAGATATTTCGGATCCCTTTGAAGACCATAGGGCCAAAGGAAATATCCTCTGATAACAAAGAGAAAGAAGCTTTCTGAGAAACTTCTTTGTGTTCTGTGAAATCATCTCACAGAGTTACAGCTTTCCCCTCAAGAAGCCTTTCGCTAAGACAGTTCCTGTGGAATTGGCAAAGTGATATTTGAAGCCCATATAGGGCTATGGTGAAAAAGGAAATATCCTCAGATGAAATCTGGAAAGAAGCTTCCTGAGAAACTGCTTAGAGTTCTGTTAATTCATCTCACAGAGTTACATCTGTATTTCGTGGATCTCTTTGCTAGCCTTATTTCTGTGGTATCTGAGAACGGATATTTCGGATCCCTTTGAAGACTATAGGTGCAAAGGAAACATCCTCTGACAACAAAGAGAAAGAAGCTTTCTGAGAAACTACTTTGTGTTCTGTGAAATCATCTCAGGGAGTTACAGCTTTCCCCTCAAGAAGCCTTTCCCTAAGACAGTTCTTGTGGAATTGGCAAAGTGATATTTGGAAGCCCATAGAGGGCTATGGTGAAAAAGGAAATATCCTCAGATGAAATCTGGAAAGAAGCTTCCTGAGAAACTGCTAAGTGTTCTGTTAATTCATCGCACAGAGTTACATCTGTATTTCGTGGATCTCTTTGCTAGCCTTTTTTCTGTGGAATCTGAGAACAGATATTTCTCATCTTTTTGAAGACTATAGGGGCAAAGGAAATATCCTCCGATAACAAACAGAAAGAAGCTTTCTGAGAAACTTCTTTGTGTTCTGTGAAATCACCTCACAGAGTTACAGCTTTCCCCTCAAGAAGCCTTTCGCTAAGACAGTTCTTGTGGAATTGGCAAAGTGATATTTGGAAGCCCATAGAGGGCTACGGTGAAAAAGGAAATATCCTCAGATGAAATCTGGAAAGAAGCTTCCTGGGAAACTGCTCAGTGTTCGGTTAATTCATCTCACAGAGTTACATCTGTATTTCGTGGATCTCTTTGCTAGCCTTAATTCTGTGGAATCTGAGAACAGATATTTCGGATCCCTTTGAAGACTATAGGGCCAAAGGAAATATCCTCCGATAACCAAGAGAAAGAAGCTTTCTGAGAAACTTCTTTGTGTTCTGTGAAATCATCTCACAGAGTTACAGCTTTCCCCTCAAGAAGCCTTTCGCTAAGACAGTTCTTGTGGAATTGGCAAAATGATATTTGGAAGCCCATAGAGGTCTGCGGTGAAAAAGGAAATATCCTCAGATGAAATCTGGAAAGAAGCTTCCTGAGAAACTGCTTAGTGTTCGGTTAATTCATCTCACAGAGTTACATCTGTATTTCGTGGATCTCTTTGCTAGACTTAATTCTGTGGAATCTGAGAACAGATATTTCGGATCCCTTTGAAGACTATAGGGCCAAAGGAAATATCCTCCGATAACAAAGAGAAAGAAGCTTTCTGAGAAACTTCTTTGTGTTCTGTGAAATCATCTCACGGAGTTACAGCTTTCCCCTCAAGATACCTTTCGCTAAGACAGTTCTTGTGGAATTAGCAAAGTGATATTTGGAACCCATAGAGGGCTATGGTGAAAAAGGAAATATCCTCAGATGAAATCTGGAAAGAAGCTTCCTGAGAAACTCCATAGTGTTCTGTAATTCATCTCACAGTGTTACATCTGTATTTCGTGGATCTCTTTGCTAGCCTTATTTCTGTGGAATCTGAGACAGATATTTCGGATCCCATTGAAGAACATAGAGCCAAAGGAAATATCCTCCGATAACAAAGAGAAAGAAGCTTTCTGAGAAACTTCTTTGTGTTCTGTGAAATCATCTCACAGCGTTACAGCTTTTCCCTCAAGAAGCCTTTCGCTAAGACAGTTATTGTGGAATTGGCAAAGTGATATTTGTAAGCCCATAGAGGGCTATGGTGAAAAAGGAAATATCCTCAGATGAAATCTGGAAAGAAGCTTTGTGAGAAATTGCTTAGTGTTCTGTTAATTCATCTCACAGAGTTACATCTGTATGTCGTGGATCTCTTTGCTAGCCTTATTTCTGTGGAATCTGAGAACAGATATTTCGGATCCCTTTGAAGACTATAGGGCCAAAGGAAATATCCTCCGATAACAAAGAGAAAGAAGCTTTCTGAGAAACTACTTTGTGTTCTGTGAAATCATCTCAGGGAGTTACATCTTTCCCCTCAAGAAGCCTTTCCCTAAGACAGTTCTTGTGGAATTGGCAAAGTGATATTTGGAAGCCCATAGAGGGCTATGGTGAAAAAGGAAATATCCTCAGATGAAATCTGGAAAGAAGCTTCCTGAGAAACTGCTAAGTGTTCTGTTAATTCATCGCACAGAGTTACATCTGTATTTGGTGGATCTCTTTGCTAGCCTTATTTCTGTGGAATCTGAGAACAGATATTTCGGATCCCTTTGAAGACTATTGGGCCAAAGGAAATATCCTCCGATAACAAAGAGAAAGAAGCTTTCTGAGAAACTTCTTTGTGTTCTGTGAAATCATCTCACGGAGTTACAGCTTTCCCCTCAAGATACCTTTCGCTAAGACAGTTCTTGTGGAATTAGCAAAGTGATATTTGGAACCCATAGAGGGCTATGGTGAAAAAGGAAATATCCTCAGATGAAATCTGGAAAGAAGCTTCCTGAGAAACTCCATAGTGTTCTGTAATTCATCTCACAGTGTTACATCTGTATTTCGTGGATCTCTTTGCTAGCCTTATTTCTGTGGAATCTGAGAACAGATATTTCGGATCCCTTTGAAGAGTATAGGGCCAAAGGAAATATCCTCCGATAACAAAGAGAAAGAAGCTTTCTGAGAAACTTCTTTGTGTTCTGTGAAATCATCTCACAGAGTTGCAGCTTTCCCCTCCAGAAGCCTTTCGCTAAGACAGTTCTTGTGGAATGGGCAAAGTGATATTTGGAAGCCCTTAGAGGGCTATGGTGAAAAAGGAAGTATCCTCAGATGAAATCTGGAAAGAACCTTCCTGAGAAACTGCTTAGTGTTCTGTTAATTCGTCTCACAGAGTTACAACTGTATTTCGTGGATCTCTTTGCTAGCCTTATTTCTGTGGAATCTGAGACAGATATTTCGGATCCCATTGAAGAACATAGAGCCAAAGGAAATATCCTCCGATAACAAAGAGAAAGAAGCTTTCTGAGAAACTTCTTTGTGTTCTGTGAAATCATCTCACAGCGTTACAGCTTTTCCCTCAAGAAGCCTTTCGCTAAGACAGTTATTGTGGAATTGGCAAAGTGATATTTGTAAGCCCATAGAGGGCTATGGTGAAAAAGGAAATATCCTCAGATGAAATCTGGAAAGAAGCTTTGTGAGAAATTGCTTAGTGTTCTGTTAATTCATCTCACAGAGTTACATCTGTATGTCGTGGATCTCTTTGCTAGCCTTATTTCTGTGGAATCTGAGAACAGATATTTCGGATCCCTTTGAAGACTATAGGGCCAAAGGAAATATCCTCCGATAACAAAGAGAAAGAAGCTTTCTGAGAAACGTCTTTGTGTTCTGTGAAATCATCTCAAAGAGTTACAGCTTTCCCTTCAAGAAGCCTTTCGCTAAGACAGTTGTTGTGGAATGGGCAAAGTGATATTTGGAAGCCCATAGAGGGCTATGGTGAAAAAGAAAATATCCTCAGATGAAATCTGGAAAGAAGCTTCCTGAGAAACTGCTAAGTGTTCTGTTAATTCATCGCACAGAGTTACATCTGTATTTCGTGGATCTCTTTGTTAGCCTTTTTTCTGTGGAATCTGAGAACAGATATTTCTCATCTTTTTGAAGACTATAGGGGCAAAGGAAATATCCTCCGATAACAAACAGAAAGAAGCTTTCTGAGAAACTTCTTTGTGTTCTGTGAAATCACCTCACAGAGTTACAGCTTTCCCCTCAAGAAGCCTTTCGCTAAGACAGTTCTTGTGGAATTGGCAAAGTGATATTTGGAAGCCCATAGAGGGCTACGGTGAAAAAGGAAATATCCTCAGATGAAATCTGGAAAGAAGCTTCCTGAGAAACTGCTCAGTGTTCGGTTAATTCATCTCACAGAGTTACATCTGTATTTCGTGGATCTCTTTGCTAGCCTTAATTCTGTGGAATCTGAGAACAGATATTTCGGATCCCTTTGAAGACTATAGGGCCAAAGGAAATATCCTCCGATAACCAAGAGAAAGAAGCTTTCTGAGAAACTTCTTTGTGTTCTGTGAAATCATCTCACAGAGTTACAGCTTTCCCCTCAAGAAGCCTTTCGCTAAGACAGTTCTTGTGGAATTGGCAAAATGATATTTGGAAGCCCATAGAGGTCTGCGGTGAAAAAGGAAATATCCTCAGATGAAATCTGGAAAGAAGCTTCCTGAGAAACTGCTTAGTGTTCGGTTAATTCATCTCACAGAGTTACATCTGTATTTCGTGGATCTCTTTGCTAGCCTTAATTCTGTGGAATCTGAGAACAGATATTTCGGATCCCTTTGAAGACTATAGGGCCAAAGGAAATATCCTCCGATAACAAAGAGAAAGAAGCTTTCTGAGAAACTTCTTTGTGTTCTGTGAAATCATCTCACGGAGTTACAGCTTTCCCCTCAAGATACCTTTCGCTAAGACAGTTCTTGTGGAATTAGCAAAGTGATATTTGGAACCCATAGAGGGCTATGGTGAAAAAGGAAATATCCTCAGATGAAATCTGGAAAGAAGCTTCCTGAGAAACTCCATAGTGTTCTGTAATTCATCTCACAGTGTTACATCTGTATTTCGTGGATCTCTTTGCTAGCCTTATTTCTGTGGAATCTGAGAACAGATATTTCGGATCCCTTTGAAGACTATAGGGCCAAAGGAAATATCCTCCGATAACAAAGAGAAAGAAGCTTTCTGAGAAACTTCTTTGTGTTCTGTGAAATCATCTCACAGAGTTGCAGCTTTCCCCTCCAGAAGCCTTTCGCTAAGACAGTTCTTGTGGAATGGGCAAAGTGATATTTGGAAGCCCTTAGAGGGCTATGGTGAAAAAGGAAATATCCTCAGATGAAATCTGGAAAGAAGCTTCCTGAGAAACTGCTTAGTGTTCTGTTAATTCGTCTCACAGAGTTACAACTGTATTTCGTGGATCTCTTTGCTAGCCTTATTTCTGTGGAATCTGAGACAGATATTTCGGATCCCATTGAAGAACATAGAGCCAAAGGAAATATCCTCCGATAACAAAGAGAAAGAAGCTTTCTGAGAAACTTCTTTGTGTTCTGTGAAATCATCTCACAGCGTTACAGCTTTTCCCTCAAGAAGCCTTTCGCTAAGACAGTTATTGTGGAATTGGCAAAGTGATATTTGGAAGCCCATAGAGGGCTATGGTGAAAAAGGAAATATCCTCAGATGAAATCTGGAAAGAAGCTTTGTGAGAAATTGCTTAGTGTTCTGATTATTCATCTCACAGAGTTACATCTGTATGTCGTGGATCTCTTTGCTAGCCTTATTTCTGTGGAATCTGAGAACAGATATTTCGGATCCCTTTGAAGACTATAGGGCCAAAGGAAATATCCTCCGATAACAAAGAGAAAGAAGCTTTCTGAGAAACGTCTTTGTGTTCTGTGAAATCATCTCAAAGAGTTACAGCTTTCCCTTCAAGAAGCCTTTCGCTAAGACAGTTGTTGTGGAATGGGCAAAGTGATATTTGGAAGCCCATAGAGGGCTATGGTGAAAAAGAAAATATCCTCAGATGAAATCTGGAAAGAAGCTTCCTGAGAAACTGCTCAGTGTTCTGTTAATTCATCGCACAGAGTTACATCTGTATTTGGTGGATCTCTTTGTTAGCCTTTTTTCTGTGGAATCTGAGAACAGATATTTCTCATCTTTTTGAAGACTATAGGGGCAAAGGAAATATCCTCCGATAACAAACAGAAAGAAGCTTTCTGAGAAACTTCTTTGTGTTCTGTGAAATCACCTCACAGAGTTACAGCTTTCCCCTCAAGAAGCCTTTCGCTAAGACAGTTCTTGTGGAATTGGCAAAGTGATATTTGGAAGCCCATAGAGGGCTACGGTGAAAAAGGAAATATCCTCAGATGAAATCTGGAAAGAAGCTTCCTGAGAAACTGCTCAGTGTTCGGTTAATTCATCTCACAGAGTTACATCTGTATTTCGTGGATCTCTTTGCTAGCCTTAATTCTGTGGAATCTGAGAACAGATATTTCGGATCCCTTTGAAGACTATAGGGCCAAAGGAAATATCCTCCGATAACCAAGAGAAAGAAGCTTTCTGAGAAACTTCTTTGTGTTCTGTGAAATCATCTCACAGAGTTACAGCTTTCCCCTCAAGAAGCCTTTCGCTAAGACAGTTCTTGTGGAATTGGCAAAATGATATTTGGAAGCCCATAGAGGTCTGCGGTGAAAAAGGAAATATCCTCAGATGAAATCTGGAAAGAAGCTTCCTGAGAAACTGCTTAGTGTTCGGTTAATTCATCTCACAGAGTTACATCTGTATTTCGTGGATCTCTTTGCTAGCCTTAATTCTGTGGAATCTGAGAACAGATATTTCGGATCCCTTTGAAGACTATAGGGCCAAAGGAAATATCCTCCGATAACCAAGAGAAAGAAGCTTTCTGAGAAACTTCTTTGTGTTCTGTGAAATCATCTCACAGAGTTACAGCTTTCCCCTCAAGAAGCCTTTCGCTAAGACAGTTCTTGTGGAATTGGCAAAGTGATATTTGGAAGCCCATAGTGGGCTATGGTGACAAAGGTAATATCCTCAGATGAAATCTGGAAAGAAGCTTTCTGAGAAACTGCTTAGTGTTCTGATTATTCATCTCACAGAGTTACATCTGTATGTCGTGGATCTCTTTGCTAGCCTTATTTCTGTGGAATCTGAGAACAGATATTTCGGATCCATTTGAAGACTATAGGGCCAAAGGAAATATTCTCCGATAACAAAGACAAAGCAGCTTTCTGAGAAACTTCTTTGTGTTCTGTGAAATCATCTCACAGATTTACAGCTTTCTCCTCAAGAAGCCTTTCGCTAAGACAGTTCTTGTGGAATTGGCAAAGTGATATTTGGAAGCCCATAGCGATCTATTGTGAAAAAGGAAATATCCTCAGATGAAATCTGGAAAGAAGCTTCCTGAGAAACTGCTTAGTGTTCTGTTAACTCATCTCACAGAGTTACATCTGTATTTCGTGGATCTCTTTGCTAGCCTTTTTTCTGTGGAATCTGAGAACAGATATTTCTCATCTTTTTGAAGACTATAGGGGCAAAGGAAATATCCTCCGATAACCAAGAGAAAGAAGCTTTCTGAGAAACTCCTTTGTGTTCTGTGAAATCATTTCACAGAGTTACAGCTTTCCCCTCAAGAAGCCTTTCGCTAAGACAGTTCTTGTGGAATTGGCAAAGTGATATTTGGAAGCCCATAGTGGGCTATGGTGACAAAGGTAATATCCTCAGATGAAATCTGGAAAGAAGCTTCCTGAGAAACTGCTTAGTGTTCTGATTATTCATCACACAGAGTTACATCTGTATGTCGTGGATCCCTTTGCTAGCCTTATTTCTGTGGAATCTGAGAACAGATATTTCGGATCCCTTTGAAGACTATAGGGCCAAAGGAAATATCCTCCGATAACCAAGAGAAAGAAGCTTTCTGAGAAACTTCTTTGTGTTCTGTGAAATCATCTCACAGAGTTACAGCTTTCCCCTCAAGAAGCCTTTCGCTAAGACAGTTCTTGTGGAATTGGCAAAACGATATTTGGAAGCCCATAGAGGGCTATGGTGAAAAAGGAAATATCCTCAGATGAAATCTGGAAAGAAGCTTCCTGAGAAACTGCTCAGTGTTCTGTTAATTCATCTCACAGAGTTACATCTGTATTTCGTGGATCTCCTTGCTAGCCTTAATTCTGTGGAATCTGAGAACAGATATTTTGGATCCCTTTGAAGACTATAGGGCCAAAGGAAATATCCTCCGATAACCAAGAGAAAGAAGCTTTCTGAGAAACTTCTTTGTGTTCTGTGAAATCATCTCACAGAGTTACAGCATTCCCCTCAAGAAGCCTTTTGCTAACACAGTTCTTGTTGAATTGGCAAAGTGATATTTGGAAGCCCATAGAGGGCTATGGTGAAAAGGTAATATCCTCAGATGAAATCTGGAAAGAAGCTTTCTGAGAAACAGCTTAGTGTTCTGTTATTTCATCTCACAGAGTTACATCTGTATTTCGTGGATCTCTTTGCTAGCCTTATTTCTGTGGAATCTGAGAACAGATATTTCGGATCCCTTTGAAGACTATAGGGCCAAAGGAAATATCCTCCGATTACAAAGAGAAAGAAGCTTTCTGAGAAACTTCTTTGTGTTCTGTGAAATCATCTCACAGAGTTACAGCTTTCCCCTCAAGAAGCCTTTCGCTAAGACAGTTCTTGTGGAATTGGCAAAGTGATATTTGGAAGCCCATAGAGGGCTACGGTGAAAAAGGAAATATCCTCAGATGAAATCTGGAAAGAAGCTTCCTGAGAAACTGCTCAGTGTTCGGTTAATTCATCTCACAGAGTTACATCTGTATTTCGTGGATCTCTTTGCTAGCCTTAATTCTGTGGAATCTGAGAACAGATATTTCGGATCCCTTTGAAGACTATAGGGCCAAAGGAAATATCCTCCGATAACCAAGAGAAAGAAGCTTTCTGTGAAACTTCTTTGTGTTCTGTGAAATCATCTCACAGAGTTACAGCTTTCCCCTCAAGAAGCCTTTCGCTAAGACAGTTCTTGTGGAATTGGCAAAGTGATATTTGGAAGCCCATAGAGGGCTACGGTGAAAAAGGAAATATCCTCAGATGAAATCTGGAAAGAAGCTTCCTGAGAAACTGCTTAGTGTTCGGTTAATTCATCTCACAGAGTTACATCTGTATTTCGTGGATCTCTTTGCTAGCCTTAATTCTGTGGAATCTGAGAACAGATATTTCGGATCCCTTTGAAGACTATAGGGCCAAAGGAAATATCCTCTGATAACAAAGAGAAAGAAGCTTTCTGAGAAACTTCTTTGTGTTCTGTGAAATCATCTCACAGAGTTACAGCTTTCCCCTCAAGAAGCCTTTCGCTAAGACAGTTCTTGTGGAATTGGCAAAGTGATATTTGGAAGCCCATAGAGGGCTGTGGTGAAAAAGGAAATATCCTCAAATGAAATCTGGAAAGAAGCTTCCTGAGAAACTGCTTAGTGTTCTGTTAATTCATCTCACAGAGTTACATCTGTTTTTCGTGGATCTCTTTGCTAGCCTTATTTCTGTGGAATCTGAGAACAGATATTTCAGATCCCTTTGAAGACTATAGGGCCAAAGGAAATATCCTCTGATAAGAAAGAGAAAGAAGCTTTCTGAGAAACTTCTTTGTGTTCCGTGAAATCTTCTCACAGAGTTACAGCTTTCCCCTCAAGAAGCCTTTCGATAAGACAGTACTTGTGGAATTGGCAAAGTGATATTTGGAAGCCCATAGAGGGCTATGGTGAAAAAGGAAATATCCTCAGATGAAATCTAGAAAGAAGCTTCCTGAGAAACTGCTTAGTGCTCTGTTAATTCATCTCACAGTGTTACATCTGTATTTCGTGGATCTCTTTGCTAGGCTTATTTCTGTGGAATCTGAGAACAGATATTTCGGATCCCTTTGAAGACTATAGGGCGAAAGGAAATATCCTCCGATAACAAAGAGAAAGAAGCTTTCTGAGAAACTTCTTTGTGTTCTGTGAAATCATCTCACAGAGTTACAGCTTTCCCCTCAAGAAGCCTTTCGCTAAGACAGTTCTTGTGGAATTGGCAAAGTGATATTTGGAAGCCCATAGAGGGCTATGGTGAAAAAGGAAATATCCTCTGATGAAATCTGGAAAGAAGCTTCCTGAGACAATGCTTAGTGTTCTTTAATTCATCTCACAGAGTTACATCTGTATTTCGTGGATCTCTTTCCTAGCCTTATTTCTGTGGAATCTGAGAACAGATATTTCGGATCCCTTTGAAGACTATAGGGCCAAAGGAAATATCCTCCGATAACAAAGAGAAAGAAGCTTTCTGAGAAACTTCTTTGTGTTCTGTGAAATCATCTCACAGAGTTCCAGCTTTCCCCTCAAGAAGCCTTTCGCTAAAACAGTTCTTGTGGAATTGGCAAAGTGATATTTGGAAGCCCATAGAGGGCTATGGTGAAAAAGGAAATATCCTCAGATGAAGTCTGGAAAGAAGCTTCCTGAGAAACTGCTTAGTGTTCTGTACATTCATCTCACAGAGTTACATCTGTATTTCGTGGATCTCTTTGCTAGCTTTATTTCTGTGGAATCTGAGAACAGATATTTCTCATCTTTTTGAAGACTATAGGGGCCAAGGAAATATCCTCCGATAACAAAGAGAAAGAAGCTTTCTGAGAAACTTCTTTGTGTTCTGTGAAATCATCTCACAGAATTACAGCTTTCACCTCAAGAAGCCTTTCGCTAAGACAGTTCTTGTGGAATTGGCAAAGTGATATCTGGAAGCCCATTGAGGGCTACAGTGAAAAAGGAAATATCCTCAGATGAAATCTGGAAAGAAGCTTCCTGAGAAACTGCTTAGTGTTCGGTTAATTCATCTCACAGAGTTACATCTGTATTTCGTGGATCTCTTTGCTAGCCTTAATTCTGTGGAATCTGAGAACAGATATTCCGGATCCCTTTGAAGACTATAGGGCCAAAGGAAATATCCTCCGATAACCAAGAGAAAGAAGCTTTCTGAGAAACTTCTTTGTGTTCTGTGAAATCATCTCACAGAGTTACAGCTTTCCCCTCAAGAAGCCTTTCGCTAAGACAGTTCTTGTGGAATTGGCAAAGTGGTATTTGGAAGCCCATAGTGGGCTATGGTGACAAAGGTAATATCCTCAGATGAAATCTGGAAAGAAGCTTTCTGAGAAACTGCTTAGTGTTCTGATTATTCATCTCACAGAGTTACATCTGTATTTCGTGGATCTCTTTGCTAGCTTTATTTCTGTGGAATCTGAGAACAGATATTTCTCTTCTTTTTGAAGACTATAGGGGCAAAGGAAATATCCTCCGATAACAAAGAGAAAGAAGCTTTCTGAGAAACTTCTTTGTGTTCTGTGAAATCATTTCACAGAGTTACAGCTTTACCCTCAAGAAGCCTTTCGCTAAGACAGTTCTTGTGGAATTGGCAAAGTGATATTTGGAAGCCCATAGAGGGCTATGGTGAAAAAGGAAATATCCTCAGATGAAATCTGGAAAGAAGCTTCCTGAGAAACTGCTCAGTGTTCCGTTAATTCATCTCACAGAGTTACATCTGTATTTCGTGGATCTCTTTGGTAGCCTTAATTCTGTGGAATCTGAGAACAGATATTTCGGATCCCTTTGAAGACTATAGGGCCAAAGGAAATATCCTCCGATAACCAAGAGAAAGAAGCTTTCTGAGAAACTTCTTTGTGTTCTGTGAAATCATCTCACAGAGTTACAGCATTCCCCTCAAGAAGCCTTTTGCTAAGACAGTTCTTGTGGAATTGGCAAAGTGATATTTGGAAGCCCATAGAGGGCTATGGTGAAAAAGGTAATATCCTCAGATGAATTCTGGAAAGAAGCTTCCTGAGAAACATCTTAGTGTTCTGTTAATTCATCTCACAGAGTTACAACTGTATGTCGTGGATCTGTTTGCTAGCCTTATTTCTGTGGAATCTGAGAACAGATATTTCGGATCCCTTTGAAGACTATAGGGCCAAAGGAAATACCCTCCGATAACAAAGACAAAGAAGCTTTCTGAGAAACTTCTTTGTGTTCTCTGAAATCATCTCACAGAGTTACATTTTTCCCCTCAAGAAGCCTTTCGCTAAGACAGTTCTTGTGGAATTGGCAAAGTGATATTTGGAAGCCCATAGAGGTCTATTGTGAAAAAGGAAATATCCTCAGATGAAATTTGGAAAGAAGCTACCTGAGAAACTGCTTAGTGTTCTGTTAATTCATCTCACAGAGTTACATCTGTATTTCGTGGATCTCTTTGCTAGCCTTTTTTCTGTGGAATCTGAGAACAGATATTTCTCATCTTTTTGAAGACTATAGGGCCAAAGGAAATATCCTCCGATAACAAAGAGAAAGAAGCTTTCTGAGAAACTTCTTTGTGTTCTGTGAAATCATCTCACAGAATTACAGCTTTCCCCTCAAGAAGCCTTTCGCTAAGACAGTTCTTGTGGAATTGGCAAAGTGATATCTGGAAGCCCATTGAGGGCTACGGTGAAAAAGGAAATATCCTCAGATGAAATCTGGAAAGAAGCTTCCTGAGAAACTGCTTAGTGTTCGGTTAATTCATCTCACAGAGTTACATCTGTATTTCGTGGATCTCTTTGCTAGCCTTAATTCTGTGGAATCTGAGAACAGATATTCCGGATCCCTTTGAAGACTATAGGGCCAAAGGAAATATCCTCCGATAACCAAGAGAAAGAAGCTTTCTGAGAAACTTCTTTGTGTTCTGTGAAATCATCTCACAGAGTTACAGCTTTCCCCTCAAGAAGCCTTTCGCTAAGACAGTTCTTGTGGAATTGGCAAAGTGATATTTGGAAGCCCATAGTGGGCTATGGTGACAAAGGTAATATCCTCAGATGAAATCTGGAAAGAAGCTTTCTGAGAAACTGCTTAGTGTTCTGATTATTCATCTCACAGAGTTACATCTGTATTTCGTGGATCTCTTTGCTAGCTTTATTTCTGTGGAATCTGAGAACAGATATTTCTCTTCTTTTTGAAGACTATTGGGGCAAAGGAAATATCCTCCGATAACAAAGAGAAAGAAGCTTTCTGAGAAACTTCTTTGTGTTCTGTGAAATCATTTCACAGAGTTACAGCTTTACCCTCAAGAAGCCTTTCGCTAAGACAGTTCTTGTGGAATTGGCAAAGTGATATTTGGAAGCCCATAGAGGGCTATGGTGAAAAAGGAAATATCCTCAGATGAAATCTGGAAAGAAGCTTCCTGAGAAACTGCTCAGTGTTCTGTTAATTCATCTCACAGAGTTACATCTGTATTTCGTGGATCTCTTTGCTAGCCTTAATTCTGTGGAATCTGAGAACAGATATTTCGGATCCCTTTGAAGACTATAGGGCCAAAGGAAATATCCTCCGATAACCAAGAGAAAGAAGCTTTCTGAGAAACTTCTTTGTGTTCTGTGAAATCATCTCACAGAGTTACAGCATTCCCCTCAAGAAGCCTTTTGCTAAGACAGTTCTTGTGGAATTGGCAAAGTGATATTTGGAAGCCCATAGAGGGCTATGGTGAAAAAGGTAATATCCTCAGATGAATTCTGGAAAGAAGCTTCCTGAGAAACATCTTAGTGTTCTGTTAATTCATCTCACAGAGTTACAACTGTATGTCGTGGATCTGTTTGCTAGCCTTATTTCTGTGGAATCTGAGAACAGATATTTCGGATCCCTTTGAAGACTATAGGGCCAAAGGAAATACCCTCCGATAACAAAGACAAAGAAGCTTTCTGAGAAACTTCTTTGTGTTCTCTGAAATCATCTCACAGAGTTACATTTTTCCCCTCAAGAAGCCTTTCGCTAAGACAGTTCTTGTGGAATTGGCAAAGTGATATTTGGAAGCCCATAGAGGTCTATTGTGAAAAAGGAAATATCCTCAGATGAAATTTGGAAAGAAGCTACCTGAGAAACTGCTTAGTGTTCTGTTAATTCATCTCACAGAGTTACATCTGTATTTCGTGGATCTCTTTGCTAGCCTTTTTTCTGTGGAATCTGAGAACAGATATTTCTCATCTTTTTGAAGACTATAGGGCCAAAGGAAATATCCTCCGATAACAAAGAGAAAGAAGCTTTCTGAGAAACTTCTTTGTGTTCTCTGAAATCATCTCACAGAGTTACATTTTTCCCCTCAAGAAGCCTTTCGCTAAGACAGTTCTTGTGGAATTGGCAAAGTGATATTTGGAAGCCCATAGAGGTCTATTGTGAAAAAGGAAATATCCTCAGATGAAATTTGGAAAGAAGCTACCTGAGAAACTGCTTAGTGTTCTGTTAATTCATCTCACAGAGTTACATCTGTATTTCGTGGATCTCTTTGCTAGCCTTTTTTCTGTGGAATCTGAGAACAGATATTTCTCATCTTTTTGAAGACTATAGGGCCAAAGGAAATATCCTCCGATAACAAAGAGAAAGAAGCTTTCTGAGAAACTTCTTTGTGTTCTGTGAAATCATCTCACAGAATTACAGCTTTCCCCTCAAGAAGCCTTTCGCTAAGACAGTTCTTGTGGAATTGGCAAAGTGATATTTGGAAGCCCATTGAGGGCTACGGTGAAAAAGGAAATATCCTCAGATGAAATCTGGAAAGAAGCTTCCTGAGAAACTGCTTAGTGTTCGGTTAATTCATCTCACAGAGTTACATCTGTATTTCGTGGATCTCTTTGCTAGCCTTAATTCTGTGGAATCTGAGAACAGATATTCCGGATCCCTTTGAAGACTATAGGGCCAAAGGAAATATCCTCCGATAACCAAGAGAAAGAAGCTTTTTGAGAAACTTCTTTGTGTTCTGTGAAATCATCTCACAGAGTTACAGCTTTCCCCTCAAGAAGCCTTTCGCTAAGACAGTTCTTTTGGAATTGGCAAAGTGATATTTGGAAGCCCATAGTGGGCTATGGTGACAAAGGTAATATCCTCAGATGAAATCTGGAAAGAAGCTTTCTGAGAAACTGCTTAGTGTTCTGATTATTCATCTCACAGAGTTACATCTGTATTTCGTGGATCTCTTTGCTAGCTTTATTTCTGTGGAATCTGAGAACAGATATTTCTCTTCTTTTTGAAGACTATAGGGGCAAAGGAAATATCCTCCGATAACAAAGAGAAAGAAGCTTTCTGAGAAACTTCTTTGTGTTCTGTGAAATCATTTCACAGAGTTACAGCTTTACCCTCAAGAAGCCTTTCGCTAAGACAGTTCTTGTGGAATTGGCAAAGTGATATTTGGAAGCCCATAGAGGGCTATGGTGAAAAAGGAAATATCCTCAGATGAAATCTGGAAAGAAGCTTCCTGAGAAACTGCTCAGTGTTCTGTTAATTCATCTCACAGAGTTACATCTGTATTTCGTGGATCTCTTTGCTAGCCTTAATTCTGTGGAATCTGAGAACAGATATTTCGGATCCCTTTGAAGACTATAGGGCCAAAGGAAATATCCTCCGATAACCAAGAGAAAGAAGCTTTCTGAGAAACTTCTTTGTGTTCTGTGAAATCATCTCACAGAGTTACAGCATTCCCCTCAAGAAGCCTTTTGCTAAGACAGTTCTTGTGGAATTGGCAAAGTGATATTTGGAAGCCCATAGAGGGCTATGGTGAAAAAGGTAATATCCTCAGATGAATTCTGGAAAGAAGCTTCCTGAGAAACATCTTAGTGTTCTGTTAATTCATCTCACAGAGTTACAACTGTATGTCGTGGATCTCTTTGCTAGCCTTAT
Organism: Macaca nemestrina; assembly: GCF_043159975.1. Taxonomy (NCBI): domain Eukaryota; kingdom Metazoa; phylum Chordata; class Mammalia; order Primates; family Cercopithecidae; genus Macaca; species Macaca nemestrina. The sequence continues at coordinate 100,306,877 of NC_092138.1, read as the reverse complement.
TTCTGTGGAATCTGAGAACAGATATTTCGGATCCCTTTGAAGACTATAGGGCCAAAGGAAATACCCTCCGATAACAAAGACAAAGAAGCTTTATGAGAAACTTCTTTGTGTTCTCTGAAATCATCTCACAGAGTTACAGCTTTCCCCTCAAGAAGCCTTTCGCTAAGACAGTTCTTGTGGAATTGGCAAAGTGATATTTGGAAGCCCATAGAGGGCTATGGTGAAAAAGGAAATATCCTCAGATGAAATCTGGAAAGAAGCTTCCTGAGAAACTGCTAAGTGTTCTGTTAATTCATCTCACAGAGTTACATCTGTATTTGGTGGATCTCTTTGCTAGCCTTATTTCTGTGGAATCTGAGAACAGATATTTCGGATCCCTTTGAAGACTATAGGGCCAAAGGAAATATCCTCCGATAACAAAGAGAAAGAAGCTTTCTGAGAAACTTCTTTGTGTTCTGTGAAATCATCTCACAGAGTTACAGCTTTCCCCTCAAGAAGCCTTTCGCTAAGACAGTTCTTGTGGAATTGGCAAAGTGATATTTGGAAGCCCATAGAGGGCTATGGTGAAAAAGGAAATATCCTCAGATGAAATCTGGAAAGAAGCTTCCTGAGAAACTGCTTAGTGTTCTGTTAATTCATCTCACAGAGTTACATCTGTATTTCGTGGATCTCTTTGCTAGCCTTATTTCTGTGGAATCTGAGAACAGATATTTCGGATCCCTTTGACGAATATAGGGCCAAAGGAAATATCCTCTGAAAACAAAGAGAAAGAAGCTTTCTGAGAAACTTCTTTGTATTCTCTGAAATCAACTCACAGAGTTACAGCTTTCCCCTCAAGAAGCCTTTCGCTAAGACAGTTCTTGTGGAATTGGCAAAGTGATATTTGGAAGCCCTTAGAGGGCAATGGTGAAAAAGGAAATATCCTCAGATGAAATCTGGAAAGAAGCTTCCTGAGAAACTGCTTAGTGTTCGGTTAATTCATCTCACAGAGTTACATCTGTATTTCGTGTATCTCTTTGCTAGCCTTATTTCTGTGGAATCTGAGAACAGATATTTCGGATCCCTTTGAAGACCATTGGGCCAAAGGAAATATCCTCCGATAACAAAGAGAAAGAAGCTTTCTGAGAAACTTCTTTGTGTTCTGTGAAATCATCTCACAGAGTTACAGCTTTCACCTTAAGAAGCCTTTCGCTAAGACAGTTCTTGTGGAATTGGCAAAGTGATATTTGTAAGCCCTTAGAGGGCTATGGTGAAAAAGGAAATATCCTCAGATGAAATCTGGAAAGAAGCTTTCTGAGAAATTGCTTAGTGTTCTGTTAATTCGTCTCACAGAGTTACATCAGTATTTCGAGGATCTCTTTGCTAGCCTTTTTTCTGTGGAAACTGAGAACAGATATTTCGGATCCCTTTTAAGACCACAGGGCCAAAGGAAATATCCTCCTATAACAAAGAGAAAGAAGCTTTCTGAGAAACTTCTTTGTGTTCTGTGAAATCATCTCACGGAGTTACAGCTTTCCCCTCAAGATACCTTTCGCTAAGACAGTTCTAGTGGAATTGGCAAAGTGATATTTGGAACCCATAGAGGGCTATGGTGAAAAAGGAAATATCCTCAGATGAAATCTGGAAAGAAGCTTCCTGAGAAACTCCATAGTGTTCTGTAATTCATCTCACAGTGTTACATCTGTATTTCGTGGATCTCTTTGCTAGCCTTATTTCTGTGGAATCTGAGAACAGATATTTCGGATCCCTTTGAAGAGTATAGGGCCAAAGGAAATATCCTCCGATAACAAAGAGAAAGAAGCTTTCTGAGAAACTTCTTTGTGTTCTGTGAAATCATCTCACAGAGTTGCAGCTTTCCCCTCCAGAAGCCTTTCGCTAAGACAGTTCTTGTGGAATTGGCAAAGTGATATTTGGAAGCCCTTAGAGGGCTATGGTGAAAAAGGAAATATCCTCAGATGAAATCTGGAAAGAAGCTTCCTGAGAAACTGCTTAGTGTTCTGTTAATTCGTCTCACAGAGTTACAACTGTATTTCGTGGATCTCTTTGCTAGCCTTATTTCTGTGGAATCTGAGACAGATATTTCGGATCCCATTGAAGACCATAGAGCCAAAGGAAATATCCTCCGATAACAAAGAGAAAGAAGCTTTCTGAGAAACTTCTTTCTGTTCTGTGAAATCATCTCACAGCGTTACAGCTTTTCCCTCAAGAAGCCTTTCGCTAAGACAGTTATTGTGGAATTGGCAAAGTGATATTTTTAAGCCCATAGAGGGCTATGGTGAAAAAGGAAATATCCTCAGATGAAATCTGGAAAGAAGCTTTGTGAGAAATTGCTTAGTGTTCTGTTAATTCATCTCACAGAGTTACATCTGTATGTCGTGGATCTCGTTGCTAGCCTTATTTCTGTGGAATCTGAGAACACATATTTCGGATCCCTTTGAAGACTATAGGGCCAAAGGAAATATCCTCCGATAACAAAGAGAAAGAAGCTTTCTGAGAAACGTCTTTGTGTTCTGTGAAATCATCTCAAAGAGTTACAGCTTTCCCTTCAAGAAGCCTTTCGCTAAGACAGTTGTTGTGCAATGGGCAAAGTGATATTTGGAAGCCCATAGAGGGCTATGGTGAAAAAGAAAATATCCTCAGATGAAATCTGGAAAGAAGCTTCCTGAGAAACTGCTAAGTGTTCTGTTAATTCATCTCACAGAGTTACATCTGTATTTCGTGGATCTCTTTGCTAGCCTTATTTCTGTGGAATCTGAGAACAGATATTTCGGATCCCATTGAAGACCATAGGTCCAAAGGAAATATCCTCTGATAACAAAGAGAAAGAAGCTTTCTGACAAACTTCTTTGTGTTCTGTGATATCATCTCACAGAGTTACAGCTTTCCCTTCAAGAAGCCTTTCGCTAAGACAGTTCTTGTGGAAATGGCAAAGTGATATTTGGAAGCACATAGAGGGCTATGGTGAAAAAGGTAATATCCTCAGATGAAATCTGGAAAGAAGCTTCCTGAGAAACTGCTTAGTGTTCTGTTAATTCATCTCACAGAGTTACATCTGCATTTCGTGGATCTCTTTGCTAGCCTTATTTCTTTGGAATCTGAGAACAGATATTTCAGATCCCTTTGAATACCAAAGGGCCAAAGGAAATATCCTTCGATAAAAAAGAGAAAGAAGCTTTCTGAGAAAAGTCTTTGTGTTGTGAAATCATCTCACGGAGTTACAGCTTTCCCCTCAAGAAGCCTTTCGCTAAGACAGTTCTTGTGGAATTGGCAAAGTGTTATTTAGAAGCCCATAGAGGGCTATGTGAAAAAGGAAATATCCTCAGATGAAATCTGGAAAGAAGCTTTCTGAGAAACTGCTTAGTGTTCTGTTAATTCATCTCACAGAGTACATCTGTATTTCGTGGATCTCAATGCTAGCCTTATTTCTGTGGAATCTGAGAACTGATATTTCGGATGCCTTTGAAGACTATAGTGGCAAAGGAAATATCCTCCGATAACAAAGAGAAAGAAGCTTTCTGAGAAACTTCTTTGTGTTCTGTGAAATCATCTCACAGAGTTACAGCTTTCCCCTCAAGAAGCCATTCGCTAAGACAGTTCTTGTGGAATTGGCAAAGTGATATTTGGAAGCCCATAGAGGGCTATGGTGAAAAAGGAAATATCCTCTGATGAAATCTGGAAAGAAGCTTCCTGAGAAACTGCTCAGTGTTCTGTTAATTGAGCTCACAGAGTTACATGTGTATTTCGTGGATCTCTTTGCTAGCCTTATTTCTGTGGAATCTGAGAACAGATATTCCGGATGCCTTTGAAGACTATAGGGCCAAAGGAAATATCCTCCGATAACAAAGAGAAAGAAGCTTTCTGAGAAACTTCTTTGTGTTCTGTGAAATCATCTCACAGAGTTACAGCTTTCCCCTCAAGAAGCCTTTCGCTAAGACAGTTCTTGTGGAATTGGCAAAGTGATATTTGGAAGCCCATAGAGGGCTATGGTGAAAAAGGAAATATCCTCAGATGAAATCTGGAAAGAAGCTTCCTGAGAAACTGCTTAATGTTCTGTTAATTCATCTCACAGAGTTACATCTGTATTTCGTGGATCTCTTTGCTAGCCTTATTTCTGTGGAATCTGAGAACAGATATTTCGGATCCCTTTGACGAATATAGGGCCAAAGGAATTATCCTCTGAAACCAAAGAGAAAGAAGCTTTCTGAGAAACTTCTTTGTGTTCTCTGAAATCATCTCACAGAGTTACAGCTTTCCCCTCAACAAGCCTTTCGCTAAGACAGTTCTTGTGGAATGGGCAAAGTGATATTTGGAAGCCCTTAGAGGGCAATGGTGAAAAAGGAAATATCCTCAGATGAAATCTGGAAAGAAGCTTCCTGAGAAACTGCTTAGTGTTCTCTTAATTCATCTCACAGAGTTACATCTGTATTTCGTGTATCTCTTTGCTAGCCTTATTTCTGTGGAATCTGAGAACAGATATTTCGGATCCCTTTGAAGACCATTGGGCCAAAGGAAATATCCTCCGATAACAAAGAGAAAGAAGCTTTCTGAGAAACTTCTTTGTGTTCTGTGAAATCATCTCACAGAGTTACAGCTTTCACCTCAAGAAGCCTTTCGCTAAGACAGTTCTTGTGGAATTGGCAAAGTGATATTTGTAAGCCCTTAGAGGGCTATGGTGAAAAAGGAAATATCCTCAGATGAAATCTGGAAAGAAGCTTTCTGAGAAATTGCTTAGTGTTCTGTTAATTCGTCTCACAGAGTTACCTCAGTATTTCGAGGATCTCTTTGCTAGCCTTTTTTCTGTGGAAACTGAGAACAGATATTTCGTATCCCTTTTAAGACCACAGGGCCAAAGGAAATATCCTCCTATAACAAAGAGAAAGAAGCTTTCTGAGAAACTTCTTTGTGTTCTGTGAAATCATCTCACCGAGTTACAGCTTTCCCCTCAAGATACCTTTCGCTAAGACAGTTCTTGTGGAATTAGCAAAGTGATATTTGGAACCCATAGAGGGCTATGGTGAAAAAGGAAATATCCTCAGATGAAATCTGGAAAGAAGCTTCCTGAGAAACTCCATAGTGTTCTGTAATTCATCTCACAGTGTTACATCTGTATTTCGTGGATCTCTTTGCTAGCCTTATTTCTGTGGAATCTGATAACAGATATTTCGGATCCCTTTGAAGAGTATAGGGCCAAAGGAAATATCCTCCGATAACAAAGAGAAAGAAGCTTTCTGAGAAACTTCTTTGTGTTCTGTGAAATCATCTCACAGAGTTGCAGCTTTCCCCTCCAGAAGCCTTTCGCTAAGACAGTTCTTGTGGAATGGGCAAAGTGATATTTGGAAGCCCTTAGAGGGCAATGGTGAAAAAGGAAATATCCTCAGATGAAATCTGGAAAGAAGCTTCCTGAGAAACATCTTAGTGTTCTGTTAATTCATCTCACAGAGTTACAACTGTATGTCGTGGATCTCTTTGCTAGCCTTATTTCTGTGGAATCTGAGAACAGATATTTCGGATCCCTTTGAAGACTATAGGGCCAAAGGAAATACCCTCCGATTACAAAGACAAAGAAGCTTTCTGAGAAACTTCTTTGTGTTCTCTGAAATCATCTCACAGAGTTACAGCTTTCCCCTCAAGAAGCCTTTCGCTAAGACAGTTCTTGTGGAATTGGCAAAGTGATATTTGGAAGCCCATAGAGGTCTATTGTGAAAAAGGAAATATCCTCAGATGAAATTTGGAAAGAAGCTACCTGAGAAACTGCTTAGTGTTCTGTTAATTCATCTCACAGAGTTACATCTGTATTTCGTGGATCTCTTTGCTAGCCTTTTTTCTGTGGAATCTGAGAACAGATATTTCTCATCTTTTTGAAGACTATAGGGCCAAAGGAAATATCCTCCGTTAACAAAGAGAAAGAAGCTTTCTGAGAAACGTCTTTGTGTTCTGTGAAATCATCTCACAGAGTTACAGCTTTCCCCTCAAGAAGCCTTTCGCTAAGACAGTTCTTGTGGAATTGGCAAAGTGATATTTGGAAGCCCATAGAGGGCTATGGTGAAAAAGGAAATATCCTCAGATGAAATCTGGCAAGAAGCTTCCTGAGAAACTGCTTAGTGTTCGGTTAATTCATCTCACAGAGTTACATCTGTATTTCGTGGATTTCTTTGCTAGCCTTAATTCTGTGGAATCTGAGAACAGATATTTCGGATCCCTTTGAAGACTATAGGGCCAAAGGAAATATCCTCCGATAACCAAGAGAAAGAAGCTTTCTGAGAAACTTCTTTGTGTTCTGTGAAATCATCTCACAGAGTTACAGCTTTCCCCTTAAGAAGCCTTTCGCTAAGACAGTTCTTGTGGAATTGGCAAAGTGATATTTGGAAGCCCATAGTGGGCTATGGTGACAAAGGTAATATCCTCAGATGAAATCTGGAAAGAAGCTTTCTGAGAAACTGCTTAGTGTTCTGATTATTCATCTCACAGAGTTACATCTGTATGTCGTGGATCTCTTTGCTAGCCTTATTTCTGTGGAATCTGAGAACAGATATTTCGGATCCCTTTGAAGACTATAGGGCCAAAGGAAATATCCTCCGATAACAAAGACAAAGAAGCTTTCTGAGAAACTTCTTTGTGTTCTCTGAAATCATCTCACAGTGTTACAGCTTTCCCCTCAAGAAGCCTTTCGCTAAGACAGTTTTTGTGGAATTGGCAAAGTGATATTTGGAAGCCCATAGCGATCTATTGTGAAAAAGGAAATATCCTCAGATGAAATTTGGAAAGAATCTTCCTGAGAAACTGCTTAGTGTTCTGTAAATTCATCTCACAGAGTTACATCTGTATTTCGTGGATCTCTTTGCTAGCCTTTTTTCTGTGGAATCTGAGAACAGATATTTCTCATCTTTTTGAAGACTATAGGAGCAAAGGAAATATCCTCCGATAACCAAGAGAAAGAAGCTTTCTGAGAAACTTCTTTGTGTTCTGTGAAATCATCTCACAGAGTTACAGCTTTCCCCTCAAGAAGCCTTTCGCTAAGACAGTTCTTGTGGAATTGGCAAAGTGATATTTGGAAGCCCATAGGGGGCTATGGTGAAAAAGGAAATATCCTCAGATGAAATCTGGAAAGAAGCTTCCTGAGAAACTGCTCAGTGTTCTGTTAATTCATCTCACAGAGTTACATCTGTATTTCGTGGATCTCTTTGCTAGGCTTATTTCTGTGGAATCTGAGAACAGATATTTCGGATCCCTTTGAAGACTATAGGGCCAAAGGAAATATCCTCCGATAACCAAGAGAAAGAAGCTTTCTGAGAAACTTCTTTGTGTTCTGTGAAATTATCTCACAGAGTTACAGCTTTCCCCTCAAGAAGCCTTTCGCTAATACAGTTCTTGTGGAATTGGCAAAGTGATATTTGGAAGCCCATAGTGGGCTATGGTGACAAAGGAAATATCCTCAGATGAAATCTGGAAAGAATCTTCCTGAGAAACTGCTTAGTGTTCTGTAAATTCATCTCACAGAGTTACATCTGTATTTCGTGGATCTCTTTGCTAGCCTTAATTCTGTGGAATCTGAGAACAGATATTTCGGATCCCTTTGAAGACTATAGGGCCAAAGGAAATATCCTCTGATAACAAAGAGAAAGAAGCTTTCTGAGAAACTTCTTTGTGTTCTGTGAAATCATCTCACAGAGTTACAGCTTTCCCCTCAAGAAGCCTTTCGCTAAGACAGTTCTTGTGGAATTGGCAAAGAGATATTTGGAAGCCCATAGAGGGCTGTGGTGAAAAAGGAAATATCCTCAAATGAAATCTGGAAAGAAGCTTCCTGAGAAACTGCTTAGTGTTCTGTTAATTCATCTCACAGAGTTACATCTGTTTTTCGTGGATCTCTTTGCTAGCCTTATTTCTGTGGAATCTGAGAACAGATATTTCGGATCCCTTTGAATACCAAAGGGCCAAAGGAAATATCATTCGATAAAAAAGAGAAAGAAGCTTTCTGAGAAACGTCTTTGTGTTCTGTGAAATCATCTCACAGAGTTACAGCTTTCCCCTCAAGAAGCCTTTCGCTAAGACAGTTCTTGTGGAATTGGCAAAGTGTTATTTAGAAGCCCATAGAGGGCTATGGTGAAAAAGGAAATATCCTCAGATGAAATCTGGAAAGAAGTTTCCTGAGAAACTGCTTAGAGTTCTGTTAATTCATCTCACAGAGTTACATCTGTATTTCGTGGATCTCTTTGCTAGACTTATTTCTGTGGAATCTGAGAACAGATATTTCGGATCCCTTTGAAGACCATAGGGCCAAAGGAAATATCCTCTGATAACAAAGAGAAAGAAGCTTTCTGAGAAACTTCTTTGTGTTCTGTGAAATCATCTCACAGAGTTACAGCTTTCCCCTCAAGAAGCCTTTCGCTAAGACAGTTCTTGTGGAATTGGCAAAGTGATATTTGAAGCCCATAGAGGGCTATGGTGATAAAGGAAATATCCTCAGATGAAATCTGGAAAGAAGCTTCCTGAGAAACTGCTTAGAGTTCTGTTAATTCATCTCACAGAGTTACATCTGTATTTCGTGGATCTCTTTGCTAGCCTTATTTCTGTGGTATCTGAGAACAGATATTTCGGATCCCTTTGAAGACTATAGGTGCAAAGGAAACATCCTCTGACAACAAAGAGAAAGAAGCTTTCTGAGAAACTACTTTGTGTTCTGTGAAATCATCTCAGGGAGTTACAGCTTTCCCCTCAAGAAGCCTTTCGCTAAGACAGTTCTTGTGGAATTGGCAAAGTGATATTTGGAAGCCCATAGAGGGCTATGGTGAAAAAGGAAATATCCTCAGATGAAATCTGGAAAGAAGCTTCCTGAGAAACTGCTAAGTGTTCTGTTAATTCATCTCACAGAGTTACATCTGTATTTGGTGGATCTCTTTGCTAGCCTTATTTCTGTGGAATCTGAGAACAGATATTTCGGATCCCTTTGAAGACTATTGGGCCAAAGGAAATATCCTCCGATAACAAAGAGAAAGAAGCTTTCTGAGAAACTTCTTTGTGTTCTGTGAAATCATCTCACAGACTTACAGCTTTCCCCTCAAGAAGCCTTTCGCTAAGACAGTTCTTGTGCAATTGGCAAAGTGATATTTGGAAGCCCTTAGAGGGCTATGGTGAAAAAGGAAATATCCTCAGATGAAATCTGGAAAGAAGCTTCCTGAGAAACTGCTTAGTGTTCTGTTAAATCATCACACAGAGTACATCTGTATTTCGTGGATCTCAATGCTAGCCTTATTTCTGTGGAATCTGAGAACAGATATTTCGGATGCCTTTGAAGACTATAGTGGCAAAGGAAATATCTTCCGATAACAAAGAGAAAGAAGCTTTCTGAGAAACTTCTTTGTGTTCTGTGAAATCATCTCACAGAGTTACAGCTTTCCCCTCAAGAAGCCTTTCGCTAAGACAGTTCTTGTGGAATTGGCAAAGTGATATTTGGAAGCCCATAGAGGGCTATGGTGAAAAAGGAAATATCCTCAGATGAAATCTGGCAAGAAGCTTCCTGAGAAACTGCTTAGTGTTCGGTTAATTCATCTCACAGAGTTACATCTGTATTTCGTGGATCTCTTTGCTAGCCTTAATTCTGTGGAATCTGAGAACAGATATTTCGGATCCCTTTGAAGACTATAGGGCCAAAGGAAATATCCTCCGATAACCAAGAGAAAGAAGCTTTCTGAGAAACTTCTTTGTGTTCTGTGAAATCATCTCACAGAGTTACAGCTTTCCCCTTAAGAAGCCTTTCGCTAAGACAGTTCTTGTGGAATTGGCAAAGTGATATTTGGAAGCCCATAGTGGGCTATGGTGACAAAGGTAATATCCTCAGATGAAATCTGGAAAGAAGCTTTCTGAGAAACTGCTTAGTGTTCTGATTATTCATCTCACAGAGTTACATCTGTATGTCGTGGATCTCTTTGCTAGCCTTATTTCTGTGGAATCTGAGAACAGATATTTCGGATCCCTTTGAAGACTATAGGGCCAAAGGAAATATCCTCCGATAACAAAGACAAAGAAGCTTTCTGAGAAACTTCTTTGTGTTCTCTGAAATCATCTCACAGTGTTACAGCTTTCCCCTCAAGAAGCCTTTCGCTAAGACAGTTCTTGTGGAATTGGCAAAGTGATATTTGGAAGCCCATAGCGATCTATTGTGAAAAAGGAAATATCCTCAGATGAAATTTGGAAAGAATCTTCCTGAGAAACTGCTTAGTGTTCTGTTAATTCATCTCACAGAGTTACATCTGTATTTCGTGGATCTCTTTGCTAGCCTTTTTTCTGTGGAATCTGAGAACAGATATTTCTCATCTTTTTGAAGACTATAGGAGCAAAGGAAATATCCTCCGATAACCAAGAGAAAGAAGCTTTCTGAGAAACTTCTTTGTGTTCTGTGAAATCATCTCACAGAGTTACAGCTTTCCCCTCAAGAAGCCTTTCGCTAAGACAGTTCTTGTGGAATTGGCAAAGTGATATTTGGAAGCCCATAGGGGGCTATGGTGAAAAAGGAAATATCCTCAGATGAAATCTGGAAAGAAGCTTCCTGAGAAACTGCTCAGTGTTCTGTTAATTCATCTCACAGAGTTACATCTGTATTTCGTGGATCTCTTTGCTAGCCTTATTTCTGTGGAATCTGAGAACAGATATTTCGGATCCCTTTGAAGACTATAGGGCCAAAGGAAATATCCTCCGATAACCAAGAGAAAGAAGCTTTCTGAGAAACTTCTTTGTGTTCTGTGAAATTATCTCACAGAGTTACAGCTTTCCCCTCAAGAAGCCTTTCGCTAATACAGTTCTTGTGGAATTGGCAAAGTGATATTTGGAAGCCCATAGTGGGCTATGGTGACAAAGGAAATATCCTCAGATGAAATCTGGAAAGAATCTTCCTGAGAAACTGCTTAGTGTTCTGTAAATTCATCTCACAGAGTTACATCTGTATTTCGTGGATCTCTTTGCAAGCCTTAATTCTGTGGAATCTGAGAACAGATATTTCGGATCCCTTTGAAGACTATAGGGCCAAAGGAAATATCCTCTGATAACAAAGAGAAAGAAGCTTTCTGAGAAACTTCTTTGTGTTCTGTGAAATCATCTCACAGAGTTACAGCTTTCCCCTCAAGAAGCCTTTCGCTAAGACAGTTCTTGTGGAATTGGCAAAGTGATATTTGGAAGCCCATAGAGGGCTGTGGTGAAAAAGGAAATATCCTCAAATGAAATCTGGAAAGAAGCTTCCTGAGAAACTGCTTAGTGTTCTGTTAATTCATCTCACAGAGTTACGTCTGTTTTTCGTGGATCTCTTTGCTAGCCTTATTTCTGTGGAATCTGAGAACAGATATTTCGGATCCCTTTGAATACCAAAGGGCCAAAGGAAATATCATTCGATAAAAAAGAGAAAGAAGCTTTCTGAGAAACGTCTTTGTGTTCTGTGAAATCATCTCACAGAGTTACAGCTTTCCCCTCAAGAAGCCTTTCGCTAAGACAGTTCTTGTGGAATTGGCAAAGTGTTATTTAGAAGCCCATAGAGGGCTATGGTGAAAAAGGAAATATCCTCAGATGAAATCTGGAAAGAAGTTTCCTGAGAAACTGCTTAGAGTTCTGTTAATTCATCTCACAGAGTTACATCTGTATTTCGTGGATCTCTTTCCTAGACTTATTTCTGTGGAATCTGAGAACAGATATTTCGGATCCCTTTGAAGACCATAGGGCCAAAGGAAATATCCTCTGATAACAAAGAGAAAGAAGCTTTCTGAGAAACTTCTTTGTGTTCTGTGAAATCATCTCACAGAGTTACAGCTTTCCCCTCAAGAAGCCTTTCGCTAAGACAGTTCTTGTGGAATTGGCAAAGTGATATTTGAAGCCCATAGAGGGCTATGGTGAAAAAGGAAATATCCTCAGATGAAATCTGGAAAGAAGCTTCCTGAGAAACTGCTTAGAGTTCTGTTAATTCATCTCACAGAGTTACATCTGTATTTCGTGGATCTCTTTGCTAGCCTTATTTCTGTGGAATCTGAGAACAGATATTTCGGATCCCTTTGAAGACCATTGGGCCAAAGGAAATATCCTCCGATAACAAAGAGAAAGAAGCTTTCTGAGAAACTTCTTTGTGTTCTGTGAAATCATCTCACAGAGTTACAGCTTTCACCTCAAGAAGCCTTTCGCTAAGACAGTTCTTGTGGAATTGGCAAAGTGATATTTGTAAGCCCTTAGAGGGCTATGGTGAAAAAGGAAATATCCTCAGATGAAATCTGGAAAGAAGCTTTCTGAGAAATTGCTTAGTGTTCTGTTAATTCGTCTCACAGAGTTACATCAGTATTTCGAGGATCTCTTTGCTAGCCTTTTTTCTGTGGAAACTGAGAACAGATATTTCGGATCCCTTTTAAGACCACAGGGCCAAAGGAAATATCCTCCTATAACAAAGAGAAAGAAGCTTTCTGAGAAACTTCTTTGTGTTCTGTGAAATCATCTCACCGAGTTACAGCTTTCCCCTCAAGATACCTTTCGATAAGACAGTTCTTGTGGAATTAGCAAAGTGATATTTGGAACCCATAGAGGGCTATGGTGAAAAAGGAAATATCCTCAGATGAAATCTGGAAAGAAGCTTCCTGAGAAACTCCATAGTGTTCTGTAATTCATCTCACAGTGTTACATCTGTATTTCGTGGATCTCTTTGCTAGCCTTATTTCTGTGGAATCTGAGAACAGATATTTCGGATCCCTTTGAAGAGTATAGGGCCAAAGGAAATATCCTCTGATAACAAAGAGAAAGAAGCTTTCTGACAAACTTCTTTGTGTTCTGTGATATCATCTCACAGAGTTACAGCTTTCCCTTCAAGAAGCCTTTCGCTAAGACAGTTCTTGTGGAATTGGGAAAGTGATATTTTGAAGCCCTTAGAGGGCTATGGTGAAAAAGGAAATATCCTCAGATTAAATCTGCAAAGAAGATTCCTGAGAAACTGCTTAGTGTTCTGTTAATTCATCTCACAGAGTTACATCTGTATTTCGTGGATCTCTTTGCTAGTCTTATTTCTGTGGAATCTGAGAACAGATATTACGGATCCCTTTGAAGACCATAGAGCCAAAGGAAATATCCTCCGATAACAAAGAGAAAGAAGCTTTCTGAGAAACCTCTTTGTGATCTTTGAAATCATCTCACAGACTTACAGCTTTCACCTCAACAAGCCTTTCGCTAAGACAGTTCTTGTGGAATTGGCAAAGTGATATTTGGAAGCCCATAGAGGGCTATGGTGAAAAAGGAAATATCCTCAGATGAAATCTGGAAAGAAGCTTCCTGAGAAACTGCTAAGTGTTCTGTTAATTCATCTCACAGAGTTACATCTGTATTTGGTGGATCTCTTTGCTAGCCTTATTTCTGTGGAATCTGAGAACAGATATTTCGGATCCCTTTGAAGACTATTGGGCCAAAGGAAATATCCTCCGATAACAAAGAGAAAGAAGCTTTCTGAGAAACTTCTTTGTGTTCTGTGAAATCATCTCACAGACTTACAGCTTTCCCCTCAAGAAGCCTTTTGCTAAGACAGTTCTTGTGCAATTGGCAAAGTGATATTTGGAAGCCCTTAGAGGGCTATGGTGAAAAAGGAAATATCCTCAGATGAATTCTGGAAAGAAGCTTCCTGAGAAACTGCTTAGTGTTCTGTTAAATCATCACACAGAGTACATCTGTATTTCGTGGATCTCAATGCTAGCCTTATTTCTGTGGAATCTGAGAACAGATATTTCGGATGCCTTTGAAGACTATAGTGGCAAAGGAAATATCCTCCGATAACAAAGAGAAAGAAGCTTTCTGAGAAACTTCTTTGTGTTCTGTGAAATCATCTCACAGAGTTACAGCTTTCCCCTCAAGAAGCCATTCGCTAAGACAGTTCTTGTGGAATTGGCAAAGTGATATTTGGAAGCCCATAGAGGGCTATGGTGAAAAAGGAAATATCCTCTGATGAAATCTGGAAAGAAGCTTCCTGAGAAACTGCTCAGTGTTCTGTTAATTGAGCTCACAGAGTTACATGTGTATTTCGTGGATCTCTTTGCTAGCCTTATTTCTGTGGAATCTGAGAACAGATATTTCGGATGCCTTTGAAGACTATAGGGCCAAAGGAAATATCCTCCGATAACAAAGAGAAAGAAGCTTTCTGAGAAACTTCTTTGTGTTCTGTGAAATCATCTCACAGAGTTACAGCTTTCCCCTCAAGAAGCCTTTCGCTAAGACAGTTCTTGTGGAATTGGCAAAGTGATATTTGGAAGCCCATAGAGGGCTATGGTGAAAAAGGAAATATCCTCAGATGAAATCTGGAAAGAAGCTTCCTGAGAAACTGCTTAATGTTCTGTTAATTCATCTCACAGAGTTACATCTGTATTTCGTGGATCTCTTTGCTAGCCTTATTTCTGTGGAATCTGAGAACAGATATTTCGGATCCCTTTGACGAATATAGGGCCAAAGGAAATATCCTCTGAAACCAAAGAGAAAGAAGCTTTCTGAGAAACTTCTTTGTGTTCTCTGAAATCATCTCACAGAGTTACAGCTTTCCCCTCAACAAGCCTTTCGCTAAAACAGTTCTTGTGGAATTGGCAAAGTGATATTTGGAAGCCCTTAGAGGGCAATGGTGAAAAAGGAAATATCCTCAGATGAAATCTGGAAAGAAGCTTCCTGAGAAACTGCTTAGTGTTCTGTTAATTCATCTCACAGAGTTACATCTGTATTTCGTGTATCTCTTTGCTAGCCTTATTTCTGTGGAATCTGAGAACAGATATTTCGGATCCCTTTGAAGACCATTGGGCCAAAGGAAATATCCTCCTATAACAAAGAGAAAGAAGCTTTCTGAGAAACTTCTTTGTGTTCTGTGAAATCATCTCACCGAGTTACAGCTTTCCCCTCAAGATACGTTTCGCTAAGACAGTTCTTGTGGAATTAGCAAAGTGATATTTGGAACCCATAGAGGGCTATGGTGAAAAAGGAAATATCCTCAGATGAAATCTGGAAAGAAGCTTCCTGAGAAACTCCATAGTGTTCTGTAATTCATCTCACAGTGTTACATCTGTATTTCGTGGATCTCTTTGCTAGCCTTATTTCTGTGGAATCTGAGAACAGATATTTCGGATCCCTTTGAAGACTATAGGGCCAAAAGAAATATCCTCCGATAACAAAGAGAAAGAAGCTTTCTGAGAAACTTCTTTGTGTTCTTTGAAATCATCTCACAGAGTTGCAGCTTTCCCCTCAAGAAGCCTTTCGCTAAAACAGTTCTTGTGGAATTGACAAAGTGATATTTGTAAGCCCATAGAGGGCTGTGGTGAAAAAGGAAATATGCTCAGATGAAATCTGGAAAGAAGCTTCCTGAGAAACTGCTTAGTGTTCTGTTAATTCATCTCGCTGAGTTACATTTGTTTTTCGTGGATCTCTTTGCTAGCCTTATTTCTGTGGAATCTTAGAACAGATATTTCGGATCCCTTTGAAGACCATAGGACCAAAGGAAATATCCTCCGATAACAAAGAGAAAGAAGCTTTGAGAAACTTCTTTGTGTTCTGTGAAATCATCTCACAGAGTTACAGCTTTCCCCTCAAGAAGCCTTTCGCTAAGACAGTTCTTGTGGAATTGGAAAAGTGATATTTGGAAGCCCATAGAGGGCTATGGTGAAAAAGGTAATATCCTCAGATGAAATCTGGAAAGAAGCTTCCTGAGAAACTGCTTAGTGTTCTGTTAATTCATCTCACAGAGTTACATCTGCATTTCGTGGATCTCTTTGCTAGCCTTATTTCTGTGGAATCTGAGAACAGATATTTCGGATCCCTTTGAAGACCATAAGGCCAAAGGAAATATCCTTCGATAAAAAAGAGAAAGAAGCTTTCTGAGAAACTTCTCTGTGTTCTGTGAAATCATCTCACAGAGTTACAGCTTTCCCCTCAAGAAGCCTTTCGCTAAGACAGTTCTTGTGGAATTGGCAAAGTGATATTTGAAGCCCATAGAGGGCTATGGCGAAAAAGGAAATATCCTCAGATGAAATCTGGAAAGAAGCTTCCTGAGAAACTGCTTAGAGTTCTGTTAATTCATCTCACAGAGTTACATCAGTATTTCGTGGATCTCTTTGCTAGCCTTATTTCTGGGGTATCTGAGAACAGATATTTCGGATCCCTTTGAAGACTATAGGGGCAAAGGAAACATCCTCTGATAACAAAGAGAAAGAAGCTTTCTGAGAAACTTCTTTGTGTTCTGTGAAATCATCTCACAGTGTTACAGCTTTCCCCTCAAGAAGCCTTTCGCTAAGACAGTTCTTGTGGAATTGGCAAAGTGATATTTGGAAGCCCATAGAGGGCTATGGTGAAAAAGGAAATACCATCAGATGAAATCTGGCAAGAAGCTTCCTGAGAAACTGCATAGTGTTCTGATAATTCATCTCACAGAGTTACATCTGTATTTCATGTATCCCTTTGCTAGCCTTATTTCTGTGGAATCTGAGAACAGATATTTCGGATCCCTTTGAAGACTATAGGGCCAAAGGAAATATCCTCCGATAACAAAGAGAAAGAAGCTTTCTGAGAAACTTCTTTGTGTTCTTTGAAATCATCTCACAGAGTTGCAGCTTTCCCCTCAAGAAGAATTTCGCTAAGACAGTTCTTGTGGAATTGGGAAAGTGATATTTGGAAGCCCATAGAGGGCTGTGGTGAAAAAGGAAATATACTCAGATGAAATCTGGAGAGAAGCTTCCTGAGAAACTGCTTAGTGTTCTGTTAATTCATCTCACAGAGTTACATCTGTATTTCGTGGATCTCTTTGCTAGCCTTATTTCTGTGGAATCTGAGAACAGATATTTCGGATACCTTTGAAGACCATAGGGTCAAAGGAAATATCCTCCGATAACAAAGAGAAAGAACCTTTCTGAGAAAATTCTTTGTGTTCTGTGAAATCATCTCACAGAGTTACAGCTTTCCCTCAAGAAGCCTTTCGCTAAGACAGTTCTTGTGGAATTGGCAAAGTGATATTTGGAAGCCCATAGAGGGCTATGGTGAAAAAGGTAATATCCTCAGATCAAATCTGGAAAGAAGCTTCCTAAGAAACTGCTTAGTGTTCTGTTAATTCATCTCACAGAGTTACATCTGCATTTCGTGGATCTCTTTGCTAGCCTTATTTCTTTGGAATCTGAGAACAGATATTTCAGATCCCTTTGAATACCAAAGGGCCAAAGGAAATATCCGTCGATAAAAAAGAGAAAGAAGCTTTCTGAGAAACGTCTTTGTGTTCTGTGAAATAATCTCACAGAGTTACAGCTTTCCCCTCAAGAAGCCTTTCGCTAAGACAGTTCTTGTGGAATTGGCAAAGTGTTATTTAGAAGCCCATAGAGGGCTATGGTGAAAAAGGAAATATCCTCAGATGTAATCTGGAAAGAAGCTTCCTGAGAAACTGCTTAGAGTTCTGTTAATTCATCTCACAGAGTTACATCTGTATTTCGTGGATATCTTTGCTAGACTTATTTCTGTGGAATCTGAGAACAGATATTTCGGATCCCTTTGAAGACCATAGGGCCAAAGGAAATATCCTCTGATAACAAAGAGAAACAAGCTTTCTGAGAAACTTCTTTGTGTTCTGTGAAATCATCTCACAGAGTTACAGCTTTCCCCTCAAGAAGCCTTTCGCTAAGACAGTTCTTGTGGAATTGGCAAAGTGATATTTGAAGCCCATAGAGGACAATGGTGAAAAAGGAAATATCCTCAGATGAAATCTGGAAAGAAGCTTCCTGAGAAACTGCTTAGTGTTCTTTTAATTCGTCTCACAGAGTTACAACTGTATTTTGTGGATCTCTTTGCTAGCCTTATTTCTGTGGAATCTGAGACAGATATTTCGGATCCCATTGAAGACCATAGAGCCAAAGGAAATATCCTCCGATAACAAAGAGAAAGAAGCTTTCTGAGAAACTTCTTTGTGTTCGGTGAAATCATCTCACAGCGTTACAGCTTTTCCCTCAAGAAGCCTTTCGCTAAGACAGTTATTTTGGAATTGGTAAAGTGATATTTGTAAGCCCATAGAGGGCTATGGTGAAAAAGGAAATATCCTCAGATGAAATCTGGAAAGAAGCTTTGTGAGAAATTGCTTAGTGTTCTGTTAATTCATCTCACAGAGTTACATCTGTATTTCGTGGATCTCTTTGCTAGCCTTATTTCTGTGGAATCTGAGAACACATATTTCGGATCCCTTTGAAGACTATAGGGCCAAAGGAAATATCCTCCGATAACAAAGAGAAAGAAGCTTTCTGAGAAACGTCTTTGTGTTCTGTGAAATCATCTGAAAGAGTTACAGCTTTCCCTTCAAGAAGCCTTTCGCTAAGACAGTTGTTGTGGAATGGGCAAAGTGATATTTGGAAGCCCATAGAGGGCTATGGTGAAAAAGAAAATATCCTCAGATGAAATCTGGAAAGAAGCTTCCTGAGAAACTGCATAGTGTTCTGTTTATTTATCTCACAGAGTTACATCTGTATTTCGTGCATCTCTTTGCTAACCTTATTTCTCTGGAATCTGAGAACAGATATTTCGGATCCCTTTGAAGACTTTGGGCCAAAGGAAATATCCTCCGATAACAAAGAGAAAGAAGCTTTCTGAGAAACTTCTTTGTGTTCTGTGAAATCATCTCACAGAGTTACAGCTTTCCCCTCATGAAGCTTTTTGCAAAGACAGTTCTTGTGGAATTAGCAAAGTCATATTTGGAAACCCATAGAGAGTTATGGTGAAAAAGGAAATATCCTAAGATGAAATCTGGAAAGAAGCTTCCTGAGAAACTGCATAGTTTTCTGTTAATTCATCTCAGAGAGTTATATCTGTATATCGTGGATCTCTTTGCTAGCCTTATTTCTGTGGAATCTGAGAACAGATATTTCGGATCCCTTTGAAGACCATAGAGCCAAAGGAAATATCCTTCGATAACAAAGAGAAAGAAGCTTTGTGAGAAACTTCTTTGTGATCTTTGAAATCATCTCACAGACTTACAGCTTTCCCCTCAAGAAGCCTTTCGCTAAGACAGTTCTTGTGGAATTGGCAAAGTGATATTTGGAAGCCCATAGAGTGCTGTGGTGAAAAATGAAATATCCTCAGATGAAATTTGGAAAGAAGCTTTCTGAGAAATTGCTTAGTGTTCTGTTAATTCATCTCACAGAGTTACATCACTATTTCGAGGATCTCTTTGCTAGCCTTTTTTCTGTGGAAACTGAGAGAAGATATTTCGGATCCCTTTGAAGACCACAGGGCCAAAGGAAATATCCTCCTATAACAAAGAGAAAGAAGCTTTCTGAGAACCTTCTTTGTGTTCTGTGAAATCATCTCACAGAGTTACAGCTTTCCCCTCTAGATGCCTTTCGCTAAGACAGTTCTTGTGGAATTGGCAAAGTGATATTTGGAAGCCCATAGAGGGCTATGGTGAAAAAGGAAATACCATAAGATGAAATCTGGAAAGAAGCTTCCTGAGAAACTGCATAGTGTTCTGTTAATTCATCTCACAGAGTTACATCTGCATTTCGTGGATCTCTTTGCTAGCCTTATTTCTGTGGAATCTGAGAACAGATATTTCGGATCCCTTTGAAGACTATAGGGCCAAAAGAAATATCCTCCGATAACAAAGAGAAAGAAGCTTTCTGAGAAACTTCTTTGTGTTCTTTGAAATCATCTCACAGAGTTGCAGCTTTCCCCTCAAGAAGCCTTTCGCTAACACAGTTCTTGTGGAATTGGCAAAGTGATATTTGTAAGCCCATAGAGGGCTGTGGTGAAAAAGGAAATATGCTCAGATGAAATCTGGAAAGAAGCTTCCTGAGAAACTGCTTAGTGTTCTGTTAATTCATCTCGCTGAGTTACATTTGTATTTCGTGGATCTCTTTGCTAGCCTTATTTCTGTGGAATCTTAGAACAGATATTTCGGATCCCTTTGAAGACCATAGGACCAAAGGAAATATCCTCCGATAACAAAGAGAAAGAAGCTTTGAGAAACTTCTTTGTGTTCTGTGAAATCATCTCACAGAGTTACAGCTTTCCCCTCAAGAAGCCTTTCGCTAAGACAGTTCTTGTGGAATTGGAAAAGTGATATTTGGAAGCCCATAGAGGGCTATGGTGAAAAAGGTAATATCCTCAGATGAAATCTGGAAAGAAGCTTCCTGAGAAACTTCTTAGTGTTCTGTTAATTCATCTCACAGAGTTACATCTGCATTTCGTGGATCTCTTTGCTAGCCTTATTTCTGTGGAATCTGAGAACAGATATTTCGGATCCCTTTGAAGACCATAAGGCCAAGGGAAATATCCTTCGATAAAAAAGAGAAAGAAGCTTTCTGAGAAACTTCTCTGTGTTCTGTGAAATCATCTCACAGAGTTACAGCTTTCCCCTCAAGAAGCCTTTCGCTAAGACAGTTCTTGTGGAATTGGCAAAGTGATATTTGAAGCCCATAGAGGGCTATGGCGAAAAAGGAAATATCCTCAGATGAAATCTGGAAAGAAGCTTCCTGAGAAACTGCTTAGAGTTCTGTTAATTCATCTCACAGAGTTTCATCAGTATTTCGTGGATCTCTTTGCTAGCCTTATTTCTGGGGTATCTGAGAACAGATATTTCGGATCCCTTTGAAGACTATAGGGGCAAAGGAAACATCCTCTGATAACAAAGAGAAAGAAGCTTTCTGAGAAACTTCTTTGTGTTCTGTCAAATCATCTCACAGTGTTACAGCTTTCCCCTCAAGAAGCCTTTCGCTAAGACAGTTCTTGTGGAATTGGCAAAGTGATATTTGGAAGCCCTTAGAGGGCTATGGTGAAAAAGGAAATACCATCAGATGAAATCTGGAAAGAAGCTTCCTGAGAAACTGCATAGTGTTCTGATAATTCATCTCACAGAGTTACATCTGTATTTCATGGATCTCTTTGCTAGCCTTATTTCTATGGAATCTGAGAACAGATATTTCGGATCCCTTTGAAGACTATAGGGCCAAAGGAAATATCCTCCGATAACAAAGAGAAAGAAGCTTTCTGAGAAACTTCTTTGTGTTCTTTGAAATCATCTCACAGAGTTGCAGCTTTCCCCTCAAGAAGCCTTTCGCTAAGACAGTTCTTGTGGAATTGGGAAAGTGATATTTGGAAGCCCATAGAGGGCTGTGGTGAAAAAGGAAATATCCTCAGATGAAATCTGGAGAGAAGCTTCCTGAGAAACTGCTTAGTGTTCTGTTAATTCATCTCACAGAGTTACATCTGTATTTCGTGGATCTCTTTGCTAGCCTTATTTCTGTGGAATCTGAGAACAGATATTTCGGATACCTTTGAAGACTATAGGGTCAAAGGAAATATCCTCCGATAACAAAGAGAAAGAAGCTTTCTGAGAAACTTCTTTGTGTTCTGTGAAATCATCTCACAGAGTTACAGCTTTCCCTCAAGAAGCCTTTCGCTAAGACAGTTCTTGTGGAATTGGCAAAGTGATATTTGGAAGCCCATAGAGGGCTATGGTGAAAAAGGTAATATCCTCAGATCAAATCTGGAAAGAAGCTTCCTAAGAAACTGCTTAGTGTTCTGTTAATTCATCTCACAGAGTTACATCTGCATTTCGTGGATCTCTTTGCTAGCCTTATTTCTTTGGAATCTGAGAACAGATATTTCAGATCCCTTTGAATACCAAAGGGCCAAAGGAAATATCCTTCGATAAAAAAGAGAAAGAAGCTTTCTGAGAAACGTCTTTGTGTTCTGTGAAATCATCTCACAGAGTTACAGCTTTCCCCTCAAGAAGCCTTTCGCTAAGACAGTTCTTGTGGAATTGGCAAAGTGTTATTTAGAAGCCCACAGAGGGCTATGGTGAAAAAGGAAATATCCTCAGATGAAATCTGGAAAGAAGCTTCCTGAGAAACTGCTTAGAGTTCTGTTAATTCATCCCACAGAGTTACATCTGTATTTCGTGGATCTCTTTGCTAGACTTATTTCTGTGGAATCTGAGACAGATATTTCGGATCCCATTGAAGACCATAGAGCCAAAGGAAATATCCTCCGATAACAAAGAGAAAGAAGCTTTCTGAGAAACTTCTTTGTGTTCTGTGAAATCATCTCACAGCGTTACATCTTTTCCCTCAAGAAGCCTTTCGCTAAGACAGTTATTGTGGAATTGGCAAAGTGATATTTGTAAGCCCATAGAGGGCTATGGTGAAAAAGGAAATATCCTCAGATGAAATCTGGAAAGAAGCTTTGTGAGAAATTGCTTAGTGTTCTGTTAATTCACCTCACAGAGTTACATCTGTATTTCGTGGATCTCTTTGCTAGCCTTATTTCTGTGGAATCTGAGAACACATATTTCGGATCCCTTTGAAGACTATAGGGCCAAAGGAAATATCCTCCGATAACAAAGAGAAAGAAGCTTTCTGAGAAACGTCTTTGTGTTCTGTGAAATCATCTCAAAGAGTTACAGCTTTCCCTTCAAGAAGCCTTTCGCTAAGACAGTTGTTGTGGAATGGGCAAAGTGATATTTGGAAGCCCATAGAGGGCTATGGTGAAAAAGAAAATATCCTCAGATGAAATCTGGAAAGAAGCTTCCTGAGAAACTGCTAAGTGTTCTGTTAATTCATCTCACAGAGTTACATCTGTATTTCGTGGATCTCTTTGCTTGCCTTATTTCTGTGGAATCTGAGAACAGATATTTCGGATCCCATTGAAGACCATAGGGCCAAAGGAAATATCCTCTGATAACAAAGAGAAAGAAGCTTTCTGACAAACTTCTTTGTGTTCTGTGATATCATCTCACAGAGTTACAGCTTTCCCTTCAAGAAGCCTTTCGCTAAGACAGTTCTTGTGGAATTGGGAAAGTGATATTTTGAAGCCCTTAGAGGGCTATGGTGAAAAAGGAAATATCCTCAGATTAAATCTGCAAAGAAGATTCCTGAGAAACTGCTTAGTGTTCTGTTAATTCATCTCACAGAGTTACATCTGTATTTCGTGGATCTCTTTGCTAGTCTTATTTCTGTGGAATCTGAGAACAGATATTTCGGATCCCTTTGAAGACCATAGAGCCAAAGGAAATATCCTCCGATAACAAAGAGAAAGAAGCTTTCTGAGAAACTTCTTTGTGATCTTTGAAATCATCTCACAGACTTACAGCTTTCACCTCAAGAAGCCTTTCGCTAAGACAGTTCTTGTGGAATTGGCAAAGTGATATTTGGAAGCCCATTGAGGGCTGTGGTGAAAAAGGAAATATCCTCAGAAGAAATCTGGAAAGAATCTTTCTGAAAAATTGCTTAGTGTTCTGTTAATTCATCTCACAGAGTTACATCAGTATTTCGAGGATCTCTTTGCTAGACTTTTTTCTGTGGAATCTGAGAACAGATATTTCGGATCCCTTTGAAGACCATAGGGCCAAAGGAAATATCCTCTGATAACAAAGAGAAACAAGTTTTCTGAGAAACTTCTTTGCGTTCTGTGAAATCATCTCACAGAGTTACAGCTTTCCCCTCAAGAAGCCATTCGCTAAGACAGTTCTTGTGGAATTGGCAAAGTGATATTTGGAAGCCCATAGAGGGCTATGGTGAAAAAGGAAATATCCTCAGATGAAATCTGGAAAGAAGCTTCCTGAGAAACTGCTCAGTGTTCTGTTAATTGAGCTCACAGAGTTACATGTGTATTTCGTGGATCTCTTTGCTAGCCTTATTTCTGTGAAATCTGAGAACAGATATTTCGGATCCCTTTGACGAATATAGGGCCAAAGGAAATATCCTCTGAAAACAAAGAGAAAGAAGCTTTCTGAGAAACTTCTTTGTGTTCTCTGAAATCATCTCACAGAGTTACAGCTTTCCCCTCAACAAGCCTTTCGCTAAGACAGTTCTTGTGGAATTGGTAAAGTGATATTTGGAAGCCCTTAGAGGGCAATGGTGAAAAAGGAAATATCCTCAGACGAAATCTGGAAAGAAGCTTCCTGAGAAACTGCTTAGTGTTCTATTAATTCATCTCACAGAGTTACATCTGTATTTCGTGTATCTCTTTGCTAGCCTTATTTCTGTGGAATCTGAGAACACATATTTCGGATCCCTTTGAAGACCATTGGGCCAAAGGAAATATCCTCCGATAACAAAGAGAAAGAAGCTTTCTGAGAAATTTCTTTGTGTTCTGTGAAATCATCTCACAGAGTTACAGCTTTCCCCTCAAGAAGCCTTTCGCTAAGACAGTTCTTGTGGAATTGGCAATGGTGTATAAATAAATATCCTCAGATGAAATCAGTAAAGTAGCTTCCTGAGAACCTGCTTAGTGTTCTGTTCATTCATCTCACAAAGTTACATCTGTATTTCGTGTATCTCTTTGCTAGCCTTATTTCTGTGGAATCTGAGAACAGATATTTCGGATCCCTTTGAAGACTATAGGGCCAAAGGAAATATCCTCCGATATCAAAGAGAAAGAAGCTTTCTGAGAGTCTTCTTTGTGTTCTGTGAAATCATCTCACAGAGTTACAGCTTTCCCCTCAAGAAGCCTTTCGCTAAGACAGTTCTTGTGGAATTGGCAAAGTGATATTTGGAAGCCCATTGAGGGCTGTGGTGAAAAAGGAAATATCCTCAGAAGAAATCTGGAAAGAATCTTTCTGAAAAATTGCTTAGTGTTCTGTTAATTCATTTCACAGAGTTACATCAGTATTTCGAGGATCTCTTTGCTAGCCTTTTTTCTGTGGAAACTGAGAACAGATATTTCGAATCCCTTTGAAGACCACAGGGCCAAAGGAAATATCCTCCAATAAGAAAGAGAAAGAAGCTTTCTCAGAAACTTCTTTGTGTTCTGTGAAATCATCTCACAGAGTTACAGCTTTCCCCTCAAGATGCCTTTCGCTAAGACAGTTCTTGTGGAATTGGCAAAGTGATATTTGGAAGCCCATAGAGGGCTATGGTGACAAAGGAAATATCCTCAGATGAAATCTGGAAAGAAGCTTCCTGAAAAACTGCTTAGTGTTCTGTTCATTCATCTCACAGAGTTACATCTGTATTTCGTGGATCTCTTTGCTAGCCTTATTTCTGTGGAATCTGAGAACAGATATTTAGGATCCCTTTGATGACTATAGGGACAAAGGAAATATTCTCGGATAACAAAGAGAAAGAAGCTTTCTGAGAAACTTCTTTGTGTTCTGTGAAATCATCTCACAGAGTTACAGCTTTCCCCTCAAGAAGCCTTTCGCTAAGACAGTTCTTGTGGAATTGGGAAAGTGATATTTGGAAGCCCTTATAGGTCTATGGTGAAAAAGGAAATATCCTCAGATGAAATCTGGAAAGAAGCTTCCTGAGAAACTGCGTAGTGTTCTGTTAATTCATCTCACAGAGTTACATCTGTATTTCGTGGATCTCTTTGCTAGCCTTATTTCTGTGGAATCTGAGAACAGATATTTCGGATACCTTTGAAGACTATAGGGTCAAAGGAAATATCCTCCGATAACAAAGAGAAAGAAGCTTTCTGAGAAACTTCTTTGTGTTCTGTGAAATCATCTCACAGAGTTACAGCTTTCCCTCAAGAAGCCTTTCGCTAAGACAGTTCTTGTGGAATTGGCAAAGTGATATTTGGAAGCCCATAGAGGGCTATGGTGAAAAAGGTAATATCCTCAGATCAAATCTGGAAAGAAGCTTCCTAAGAAACTGCTTAGTGTTCTGTTAATTCATCTCACAGAGTTACATCTGCATTTCGTGGATCTCTTTGCTAGCCTTATTTCTTTGGAATCTGAGAACAGATATTTCAGATCCCTTTGAATTCCAAAGGGCCAAAGGAAATATCCTTCGATAAAAAAGAGAAAGAAGCTTTCTGAGAAACGTCTTTGTGTTCTGTGAAATCATCTCACAGAGTTACAGCTTTCCCCTCAAGAAGCCTTTCGCTAAGACAGTTCTTGTGGAACTGGCAAAGTGTTATTTAGAAGCCCATAGAGGGCTATGGTGAAAAAGGAAATATCCTCAGATGAAATCTGGAAGGAAGCTTCCTGAGAAACTGCTTAGAGTTCTGTTAATTCATCTCACAGAGTTACATCTGTATTTCGTGGATCTCTTTGCTAGACTTATTTCTGTGGAATCTGAGAACAGATATTTCGGATCCCTTTGAAGACCATAGGGCCAAAGGAAATATCCTCTGATAACAAAGAGAAACAAGCTTTCTGAGAAACTTCTTTGCGTTCTGTGAAATCATCTCACAGAGTTACAGCTTTCCCCTCAAGAAGCCATTCGCTAAGACAGTTCTTGTGGAATTGGCAAAGTGATATTTGGAAGCCCATAGAGGGCTATGGTGAAAAAGGAAATATCCTCAGATGAAATCTGGAAAGAAGCTTCCTGAGAAACGGCTCAGTGTTCTGTTAATTGAGCTCACAGAGTTACATGTGTATTTCGTGGATCTCTTTGCTAGCCTTATTTCTGTGGAATCTGAGAACAGATATTTCGGATGCCTTTGAAGACTATAGGGCCAAAGGAAATATCCTCCGATAACAAAGAGAAAGAAGCTTTCTGAGAAACTTCTTTGTGTTCTGTGAAATCATCTCACAGAGTTACAGCTTTCCCCTCAAGCAGCCTTTCGCTAAGACAGTTCTTGTGGAATTGGCAAAGTGATATTTGGAAGCCCATAGAGGGCTATGGTGAAAAAGGAAATATCCTCAGATGAAATCTGGAAAGAAGCTTCCTGAGAAACTGCTTAGTGTTCTGTTAATTCATCTCACAGAGTTACATCTGTATTTCGTGGATCTCTTTGCTAGCCTTATTTCTGTGAAATCTGAGAACAGATATTTCGGATCCCTTTGACGAATATAGGGCCAAAGGAAATATCCTCTGAAAACAAAGAGAAAGAAGCTTTCTGAGAAACTTCTTTGTGTTCTCTGAAATCATCTCACAGAGTTACAGCTTTCCCCTCAACAAGCCTTTCGCTAAGACAGTTCTTGTGGAATTGGCAAAGTGATATTTGGAAGCCCTTAGAGGGCAATGGTGAAAAAGGAAATATCCTCAGATGAAATCTGGAAAGAAGCTTCCTGAGAAACTGCTTAGTGTTCTATTAATTCATCTCACAGAGTTACATCTGTATTTCGTGTATCTCTTTGCTAGCCTTATTTCTGTGGAATCTGAGAACACATATTTCGGATCCCTTTGAAGACCATTGGGCCAAAGGAAATATCCTCCGATAACAAAGAGAAAGAAGCTTTCTGAGAAACTTCTTTGTGTTCTGTGAAATCATCTCACAGAGTTACAGCTTTCCCCTCAAGAAGCCTTTCGCTAAGACAGTTCTTGTGGAATTGGCAATGGTGTATAAATAAATATCCTCAGATGAAATCAGTAAAGTAGCTTCCTGAGAACCTGCTTAGTGTTCTGTTCATTCATCTCACAGAGTTACATCTGTATTTCGTGTATCTCTTTGCTAGCCTTATTTCTGTGGAATCTGAGAACAGATATTTCGGATCCCTTTGAAGACTATAGGGCCAAAGGAAATATCCTCCGATATCAAAGAGAAAGAAGCTTTCTGAGAGTCTTCTTTGTGTTCTGTGAAATCATCTCACAGAGTTACAGCTTTCCCCTCAAGAAGCCTTTCGCTAAGACAGTTCTTGTGGAATTGGCAAAGTGATATTTGGAAGCCCATTGAGGGCTGTGGTGAAAAAGGAAATATCCTCAGAAGAAATCTGGAAAGAAGCTTTCTGAAAAATTGCTTAGTGTTCTGTTAATTCATCTCACAGAGTTACATCAGTATTTCGAGGATATCTTTGCTAGCCTTTTTTCTGTGGAAACTGAGAACAGATATTTCGAATCCCTTTGAAGACCACAGGGCCAAAGGAAATATCCTCCTATAAGAAAGAGAAAGAAGCTTTCTGAGAAACTTCTTTGTGTTCTGTGAAATCATCTCACAGAGTTACAGCTTTCCCCTCAAGATGCCTTTCGCTAAGACAGTTCTTGTGGAATTGGGAAAGTGATATTTGGAAGCCCATAGAGGGCTAAGGTGAAAAAGGAAATATCCTCAGATGAAATCTGGAAAGAAGCTTCCTGAGAAACTGCATAGTGTTCTGTTAATTTATCTCACAGAGTTACGTCTGTATTTCGTGCATCTCTTTGCTAACCTTATTTCTGTGGAATCTGAGAACAGATATTTCGGATCCCTTTGAAGACTTTGGGCCAAAGGAAATATCCTCCGATAACAAAGAGAAAGAAGCTTTCTGAGAAACTTCTTTGTGTTCTGTGAAATCATCTCACAGAGTTACAGCTTTCCCCTCATGAAGCTTTTTGCAAAGACAGTTCTTGTGGAATTAGCAAAGTGATATTTGGAAACCCATAGAGAGTTATGGTGAAAAAGGAAATATCCTAAGATGAAATCTGGAAAGAAGCTTCCTGAGAAACTGCATAGTTTTCTGTTAATTCATCTCAGAGAGTTATATCTGTATTTCGTGGATCTCTTTGCTAGCCTTATTTCTGTGGAATCTGAGAACAGATATTTCGGATCCCTTTGAAGACCATAGAGCCAAAGGAAATATCCTCCGATAACAAAGAGAAAGAAGCTTTGTGAGAAACTACTTTGTGATCTTTGAAATCATCTCACAGACTTACAGCTTTCCCCTCAAGAAGCCTTTCGCTAAGACAGTTCTTGTGGAATTGGCAAAGTGATATTTGGAAGCCCATAGAGTGCTGTGGTGAAAAATGAAATATCCTCAGATGAAATCTGGAAAGAAGCTTTCTTAGAAATTGCTTAGTGTTCTGTTAATTCATCTCACAGAGTTACATCACTATTTCGAGGATCTCTTTGCTAGCCTTTTTTCTGTGGAAACTGAGAGAAGATATTTCGGATCCCTTTGAAGACCACAGGGCCAAAGGAAATATCCTCCTATAACAAAGAGAAAGAAGCTTTCTGAGAACCTTCTTTGTGTTCTGTGAAATCATCTCACAGAGTTACAGCTTTCCCCTCTAGATGCCTTTCGCTAAGACAGTTCTTGTGGAATTGGCAAAGTGATATTTGGAAGCCCATAGAGGGCTATGGTGAAAAAGGAAATACCATAAGATGAAATCTGGAAAGAAGCTTCCTGAGAAACTGCATAGTGTTCTGTTAATTCATCTCACAGAGTTACATCTGCATTTCGTGGATCTCTTTGGTAGCCTTATTTCTGTGGAATCTGAGAACAGATATTTCGGATCCCTTTGAAGACTATAGGGCCAAAAGAAATATCCTCCGATAACAAAGAGAAAGAAGCTTTCTGAGAAACTTCTTTGTGTTCTTTGAAATCATCTCACAGAGTTGCAGCTTTCCCCTCAAGAAGCCTTTCGCTAAAACAGTTCTTGTGGAATTGGCAAAGTGATATTTGTAAGCCCATAGAGGGCTGAGGTGAAAAAGGAAATATGCTCAGATGAAATCTGGAAAGAAGCTTCCTGAGAAACTGCTTAGTGTTCTGTTAATTCATCTCGCTGAGTTACATTTGTATTTCGTGGATCTCTTTGCTAGCCTTATTTCTGTGGAATCTTAGAACAGATATTTCGGATCTCTTTGAAGACCATAGGACCAAAGGAAATATCCTCCGATAACAAAGAGAAAGAAGCTTTGAGAAACTTCTTTGTGTTCTGTGAAATCATCTCACAGAGTTACAGCTTTCCCCTCAAGAAGCCTTTCGCTAAGACAGTTCTTGTGGAATTGGAAAAGTGATATTTGGAAGCCCATAGAGGGCTATGGTGAAAAAGGTAATATCCTCAGATGAAATCTGGAAAGAAGCTTCCTGAGAAACTGCTTAGTGTTCTGTTAATTCATCTCACAGAGTTACATCTGCATTTCGTGGATCTCTTTGCTAGCCTTATTTCTGTGGAATCTGAGAACAGATATTTCGGATCCCTTTGAAGACCATTAGGCCAAAGGAAATATCCTTCGATAAAAAAGAGAAAGAAGCTTTCTGAGAAACTTCTTTGTGTTCTGTGAAATCATCTCACAGAGTTACAGCTTTCCCCTCAAGAAGCCTTTCGCTAAGACAGTTCTTTTGGAATTGGCAAAGTGATATTTGAAGCCCATAGAGGGCTATGGCGAAAAAGGAAATATCCTCAGATGAAATCTGGAAAGAAGCTTCCTGAGAAACTGCTTAGAGTTCTGTTAATTCATCTCACAGAGTTACATCAGTATTTCGTGGATCTCTTTGCTAGCCTTATTTCTGGGGTATCTGAGAACAGATATTTCGGATCCCTTTGAAGACTATAGGGGCAAAGGAAACATCCTCTGATAACAAAGAGAAAGAAGCTTTCTGAGAAACTTCTTTGTGTTCTGTGAAATCATCTCACAGTGTTACAGCTTTCCCCTCAAGAAGCCTTTCGCTAAGACAGTTCTTGTGGAATTGGCAAAGTGATATTTGGAAGCCCATAGAGGGCTATGGTGAAAAAGGAAATACCATCAGATGAAATCTGGAAAGAAGCTTCCTGAGAAACTGCATAGTGTTCTGATAATTCATCTCACAGAGTGACATCTGTATTTCATGGATCTCTTTGCTAGCCTTATTTCTGTGGAATCTGAGAACAGATATTTCGGATCCCTTTGAAGACTATAGGGCCAAAGGAAATATCCTCCGATAACAAAGAGAAAGAAGCTTTCTGAGAAACTTCTTTGTGTTCTTTGAAATCATCTCACAGAGTTGCAGCTTTCCCCTCAAGAAGCCTTTCGCTAAGACAGTTCTTGTAGAATTGGGAAAGTGATATTTGGAAGCCCATAGAGGGCTGTGGTGAAAAAGGAAATATCCTCAGATGAAATCTGGAGAGAAGCTTCCTGAGAAACTGCGTAGTGTTCTGTTAATTCATCTCACAGAATTACATCTGTATTTCGTGGATCTCTTTGCTAGCCTTATTTCTGTGGAATCTGAGAACAGATATTTCGGATACCTTTGAAGACTATAGGGTCAAAGGAAATATCCTCCGATAACAAAGAGAAAGAAGCTTTCTGAGAAACTTCTTTGTGTTCTGTGAAATCATCTCACAGAGTTACAGCTTTCCCTCAAGAAGCCTTTCGCTAAGACAGTTCTTGTGGAATTGGGAAAGTGATATTTGGAAGCCCATAGAGGGCTATGGTGAAAAAGGTAATATCCTCAGATGAAATCTGGAAAGAAGCTTCCTGAGAAACTGCTCAGTGTTCTGTTAATTGAGCTCACAGAGTTACATGTGTATTTCGTGGATCTCTTTGCTAGCATTATTTCTGTGGAATCTGAGAACAGATATTTCGGATGCCTTTGAAGACTACAGGGCCAAAGGAAATATCCTCCGATAACAAAGAGAAAGAAGCTTTCTGAGAAACTTCTTTGTGTTCTGTGAAATCATCTCACAGAGTTACAGCTTTCCCCTCAAGAAGCCTTTCGCTAAGACAGTTCTTGTGGAATTGGCAAAGTGATATTTGGAAGCCCATAGAGGGCTATGGTGAAAAAGAAATATCCTCAGATGAAATCTGGAAAGAAGCTTCCTGAGAAACTGCTTAGTGTTCTGTTAATTCATCTCACAGAGTTACATCTGTATTTCGTGGATCTCTTTGCTAGCCTTATTTCTGTGGAATCTGAGAACAGATATTTCGGATCCCTTTGACGAATATAGGGCCAAAGGAAATATCCTCTGAAAACAAAGAGAAAGAAGCTTTCTGAGAAACTTCTTTGTGTTCTCTGAAATCATCTCACAGAGTTACAGCTTTCCCCTCAACAAGCCTTTCGCTAAGACAGTTCTTGTGGAATCGGCAAAGTGATATTTGGAAGCCCTTAGAGGGCAATGGTGAAAAAGGAAATATCCTCAGATGAAATCTGGAAAGAAGCTTCCTGAGAAACTGCTTAGTGTTCTATTAATTCATCTCACAGAGTTACATCTGTATTTCGTGTATCTCTTTGCTAGCCTTATTTCTGTGGAATCTGAGAACACATATTTCGGATCCCTTTGAAGACCATTGGGCCAAAGGAAATATCCTCCGATAACAAAGAGAAAGAAGCTTTCTGAGAAACTTCTTTGTGTTCTGTGAAATCATCTCACAGAGTTACAGCTTTCACCTCAAGAAGCCTTTCGCTAAGACAGTTCTTGTGGAATTGGCAATGGTGTATAAATAAATATCCTCAGATGAAATCAGTAAAGTAGCTTCGTGAGAACCTGCTTAGTGTTCTGTTCATTCATCTCACAGAGTTACATCTGTATTTCGTGTATCTCTTTGCTAGCCTTATTTCTGTGGAATCTGAGAACAGATATTTCGGATCCCTTTGAAGACTATAGGGCCAAAGGAAATATCCTCCGATATCAAAGAGAAAGAAGCTTTCTGAGAGTCTTCTTTGTGTTCTGTGAAATCATCTCACAGAGTTACAGCTTTCCCCTCAAGAAGCCTTTCGCTAAGACAGTTCTTGTGGAATTGGAAAAGTGATATTTGGAAACCCATAGAGGGCTGTGGTGAAAAAGGAAATATCCTCAGATGAAGTCCGGAAAGAAGCTTCCTGAGAAACTGCTTAGTGTTCTGTTAATTCATCTGACTGAGTTACATTTGCATTTCGTGGATCTCTTTGCTAGTCTTATTTCTGTGGAATCTGAGAAGAGATATTTCGGATCCCTTTGAAGACCATAGGACCAAAGGAAATATCCTCCGATAACAAAGAGAAAGAAGCTTTCTGAGAAACTTCTTTGTGTTCTGTGAAATCATCTCACAGAGTTACATCTTTCCCTCAAGAAGCCTTTCGCTAAGACAGTTCTTGTGGAATTGGCAAAGTGATATTTGGAAGCCCATAGAGGGCTATGGTGAAAAAGGTAATATCCTCAGATGAAATCTGGAAAGAAGCTTCCTGAGAAACTGCTTAGTGTTCTGTTAATTCATCTCACAGAGTTACATCTGCATTTCGTGGATCTCTTTGCTAGCCTTATTTCTTAGGAATCTGAGAACAGATATTTCAGATCCGTTTGAATATCAAAGGGCCAAAGGAAATATCCTTCGATAAAAAAGAGAAAGAAGCTTTCTGAGAAACTTCTTTGTGTTCTGTGAAATCATCTCACAGAGTTACAGCTATCCCCTCAAGAAGCCTTTCGCTAAGACAGTTCTTGTCGAATTGGCAAAGTGATATTTGAAGCCCATAGAGGGCTATGGTGAAAAAGGAAATATCCTCAGATGAAATCTGGAAAGAAGCTTCCTGAGAAACTGCTTAGAGTTCTGTTAATTCATCTCACAGAGTTACATGTGTATTTCGTGGATCTCTTTGCTAGCCTTATTTCTGTGGTATCTGAGAACAGATATTTCGGATCCTTTGAAGACTATAGGTGCAAAGGAAACATCCTCTGACAACAAAGAGAAAGAAGCTTTCTGAGAAACTACTTTGTGTTCTGTGAAACCATCTAAGGGAGTTACTGCTTTCCCCTCAAGAAGCCTTTCGCTAAGACAGTTCTTGTGGAATTCGCAAAGTGATATTTGGAAGCCCATAGAGGGCTATGGAGAAAAAGGAAATATCCTCAGATGAAATCTGGAAATAAGCTTCCTGAGAAACTGCTAAGTGTTCTGTTAATTCATCTCACAGAGTTACATCTGTATTTGGTGGATCTCTTTGCTAGCCTTATTTCTGTGGAATCTGAGAACAGATATTTCGGATCCCTTTGAAGACTATTGGGCCTAAGGAAATATCCTCCGATAACAAAGAGAAAGAAGCTTTCTGAGAAACTTCTTTGTGTTCTGTGAAATCATCTCACAGAGTTACAGCTTTCCCCTCAAGAAGTCTTTTGCTAAGACAGTTCTTGTGCAATTGGCAAAGTGATATTTGGAAGCCCTTAGAGGGCTATGGTGAAAAAGGAAATATCCTCAGATGAAATCTGGAAAGAAGCTTCCTGAGTAACTGCTTAGTGTTCTGTTAAATCATCACACAGAGTACATCTGTATTTCGTGGATCTCTTTGCTAGCCTTATTTCTGTGGAATCTGAGAACAGATATTTCGGATGCCTTTGAAGACTATAGTGGCAAAGGAAATATCCTCCGATAACAAAGAGAAAGAAGCTTTCTGAGAAACTTCTTTGTGTTCTGTGAAATCATCTCACAGAGTTACAGCTTTCCCCTCAAGAAGCCATTCGCTAAGACAGTTCTTGTGGAATTGGCAAAGTGATATTTGGAAGCCCATAGAGGGCTATGGTGAAAAAGGAAATATCCTCAGATGAAATCTGGAAAGAAGCTTCCTGAGAAACTGCTCAGTGTTCTGTTAATTGAGCTCACAGAGTTACATCTGTATTTCGTGGATCTCTTTGCTAGCCTTATTTCTGTGGAATCTGGGAACAGATATTTCGGATGCCTTTGAAGACTATAGGGCCAAAGGAAATATCCTCCGATAACAAAGAGAAAGAAGCTTTCTGAGAAACTTCTTTGTGTTCTGTGAAATCATCTCACAGAGTTACAGCTTTCCCCTCAAGAAGCCTTTCGCTAAGACAGTTCTTGTGGAATTGGCAAAGTGATATTTGGAAGCCCATAGAGGGCTAAGGTGAAAAAGGAAATATCCTCAGATGAAATCTGGAAAGAAGCTTCCTGAGAAACTGCTTAGTGTTCTGTTAATTCATCTCACAGAGTTACATCTGTATTTCGTGGATCTCTTTGCTCGCCTTATTGCTGTGGAATCTGAGAACAGATATTTCGGATCCCTTTGACGAATATAGGGCCAAAGGAAATATCCTCTGAAACCAAAGAGAAAGAAGCTTTCTGAGAAACTTCGTTGTGTTCTCTGAAATGATCTCACAGAGTTACAGCTTTCCCCTCAAGAAGCCTTTTGCTAAGACAGTTCTTGTGGAATTGGCAAAGTGATATTTGGAAGCCCTTAGAGGGCAATGGTGAAAAAGGAAATATCCTCAGATGAAATCTGGAAAGAAGCTTCCTGAGAAACTGCTTAGTGTTCTGTTAATTCATCTCACAGAGTTACATCTGTATTTCGTGTATCTCTTTGCTAGCCTTATTTCTGTGGAATCTGAGAACAGATATTTCGGATCCCTTTGAAGACCATTGGGCCAAAGGAAATATCCTCCGATAACAAAGAGAAAGAAGCTTTCTGAGAAACTTCTTTGTGTTCTGTGAAATCATCTCACAGAGTTACAGCTTTCACCTCAAGAAGCCTTTCGCTAAGACAGTTCTTGTGGAATTGGCAAAGTGATATTTGGAATCCCAAAGAGGGCTATGGTATATAAATAAATATCCTGAGATGAAATCAGTAAAGTAGCTTCCTGAGAACCTGCTTAGTGTTCTGTTCATTCATCTCACAGCGTTACATCTGTATTTCGTGGATCTCTTTGCTAGCCTTATTTCTGTGGAATCTGAGAACAGATATTTCGGATCCCTTTGAAGACTATAGGGCCAAAGGAAATATCCTCTGATAACAAAGAGAAACAAGCTTTCTGAGAATCTTCTTTGTGTTCTGTGAAATCATCTCACAGAGTTACAGCTTTCCCCCTCAAGAAGCCTTTCGCTAAGACAGTTCTTGTGGAATTGGCAAAGTAATATTTGGAAGCCCATAGAGGTATATGGTGAAAAAGGAAATATCCTCAGATGAAATCTGGAAAGAAGGTTCCTGAGAAACTGCTCAGAGTTCTGTTAATTCATCTCACAGAGTTACATCTGTATTTTGTGGATCTCTTTGCTAGCCTTATTTCTGTGGAATCTGAGAACAGATATTTCGGATCCCTTTGAAGACTATAGGGCCAAAGGAAATATCCTCCGATAACGAAGAGAAAGAAGCTTTCTGAGAAACTTCTTTGTGTTCTGTGAAATAATCTCACAGAGTTACAGCTTTCCCCTCAAGAAGCCTTTCGCTAATACAGTTCTTGTGGAATTGGCAAAGTCATATTTGGAAGCCCTTAGTTTGCTATGGTGAAAAAGGAAATATCCTCAGATGAAATCTGGAAAGAAGCTTACTGAGAAACTGCTTAGTGTTCTGTTAATACATCTCACAGAGTTACATCTGCATTTCGTGGATCTCTTTGCTAGCCTTATTTCTGTGGAATCTGAGAACAGATATTTCGGATCCCTTTGAAGAATATAGGGCCAAAAGAAATATCCTTCGATATAAAAGAGAAAGAAGCTTTCTGAGAAACGTCTTTGTGTTCTGTGAAATCATCTCACAGAGTTACAGCTTTCCCCTCAAGAAGCCTTTCGCTAAGACAGTTCTTGTGGAATTGGCAAAGTGATATTTGAGAGCCCTTAAAGGGCTAAGGTGAAAAAGGAAATATCCTCAGATGAAATCTGTAAAGAAGCTTCCTGAGAAACTGCTTAGTGTTCTGTTAATTCATCTCACAGAGTTACATCTGTATTTCATGGATCTCTTTGCTAGCCTTATTTCTGTGGAATCTGAGAACAGATATTTCGGATCCCTTTGATGACTATAGGGACAAAGGAAATATCCTCCGATAACAAAGATAAAGAAGCTTTCTGAGAAAGTTCTTTGTGTTCTGTGAAATTATCTCACAGAGTTACAGCTTTCCCCTCAAGAAGCCTTTCGCTAAGACAGTTCTTGT
This sequence comes from Macaca nemestrina, assembly GCF_043159975.1. Lineage (NCBI taxonomy): Eukaryota > Metazoa > Chordata > Mammalia > Primates > Cercopithecidae > Macaca > Macaca nemestrina. The sequence goes on along the minus strand of NC_092138.1, from coordinate 100,270,467 downwards.
GGAATTGGCAAAGTGATATTTGGAAGCCCATAGAGGGCTATGGTGAAAAAGGAAATATCCTCAGATGAAATCTGGAAAGAAGCTTCCTGAGAAACTGCTCAGTGTCCTGTTAATTCATCTCACAGAGTTACATCTGTATTTCGTGGATCTCTTTGCTAGCCTTATTTCTGTGGAATCTGAGAACAGATATTTCGGATGTCTTTGAAGACTATAGGGCCAAAGGAAATATCCTCCGATAACAAAGAGAAAGAAGCTTTCTGAGAAACGTCTTTGTGTTCTGTGAAATCATCTCACAGAGTTACAGCTTTCACCTCAAGAAGCCTTTCGCTAAGACAGTTCTTGTGGAATTGGCCAAGTGATATTTGGAATCCCAAAGAGGGCTATGGTATATAAATAAATATCCTGAGATGAAATCAGTAAAGTAGCTTCCTGAGAACCTGCTTAGTGTTCTGTTCATTCATCTCACAGCGTTACATCTGTATTTCGTGGATCTCTTTGCTAGCCTTATTTCTGTGGAATCTGAGAACAGATATTTCGGATCCCTTTGAAGACTATAGGGCCAAAGGAAATATCCTCTGATAACAAAGAGAAACAAGCTTTCTGAGAATCTTCTTTGTGTTCTGTGAAATCATCTCACAGAGTTACAGCTTTCCCCCTCAAGAAGCCTTTCGCTAAGACAGTTCTTGTGGAATTGGCAAAGTAATATTTGGAAGCCCATAGAGGTCTATGGTGAAAAAGGAAATATCCTCAGATGAAATCTGGAAAGAAGGTTCCTGAGAAACTGCTCAGTGTTCTGTTAATTCATCTCACAGAGTTACATCTGTATTTTGTGGATCTCTTTGCTAGCCTTATTTCTGTGGAATCTGAGAACAGATATTTCGGATCCCTTTGAAGACTATAGGGCCAAAGGAAATATCCTCCGATAACGAAGAGAAAGAAGCTTTCTGAGAAACTTCTTTGTGTTCTGTGAAATAATCTCACAGAGTTAAAGCTTTCCCCTCAAGAAGCCTTTCGCTAATACAGTTCTTGTGGAATTGGCAAAGTCATATTTGGAAGCCCTTAGTTTGCTATGGTGAAAAAGGAAATATCCTCAGATGAAATCTGGAAAGAAGCTTACTGAGAAACTGCTTAGTGTTCTGTTAATACATATCACAGAGTTACATCTGCATTTCGTGGATCTCTTTGCTAGCCTTATTTCTGTGGAATCTGAGAACAGATATTTCGGATCCCTTTGAAGAATATAGGGCCAAAAGAAATATCCTTCGATATAAAAGAGAAAGAAGGTTTCTCAGAAACGTCTTTGTGTTCTGTGAAATCATCTCACAGAGTTACAGCTTTCCCCTCAAGAAGCCTTTCGCTAAGACAGTTCTTGTGGAATTGGCAAAGAGATATTTGAGAGCCCTTAGAGGGCTAAGGTGAAAAAGGAAATATCCTCAGATGAAATCTGTAAAGAAGCTTCCTGAGAAACTGCTTAGTGTTCTGTTAATTCATCTCACAGAGTTACATCTGTATTTCATGGATCTCTTTGCTAGCCTTATTTCTGTGGAATCTGAGAACAGATATTTCGGATCCCTTTGATGACTATAGGGACAAAGGAAATATCCTCCGATAACAAAGAGAAAGAAGCTTTCTGAGAAACTTCTTTGTGTTCTGTGAAATCATCTCACAGAGTTACAGCTTTCCCCTCAAGAAGCCTTTCGCTAAGACAGTTCTTGTGGAATTGGCAAAGTGATATTTGGAAGCCCATAGAGGGCTATGGTGAAAAAGGAAATATCCTCAGATGAAATCTGGAAAGAAGCTTCCTGAGAAACTGCTCAGTGTCCTGTTAATTCATCTCACAGAGTTACACCTGTATTTCGTGGATCTCTTTGCTAGCCTTATTTCTGTGGAATCTGAGAACAGATATTTCGGTGCCTTTGAAGACTATAGGGCCAAAGGAAATATCCTCCGATAACAAAGAGAAAGAAGCTTTCTGAGAAACGTCTTTGTGTTCTGTGAAATCATCTCACAGAGTTACAGCTTTCCCCTCAAGAAGCCTTTCGCTAAGACAGTTCTTGTGGAATTGGCAAAGTGATATTTGGAAGCCCTTAGATGGCTATGGTGAAAAAGGAACTATCCTCAGATGAAATCTGGAAAGAAGCTTCCTGAGAAACTGCTTAGTGTTCTGTTAATTCATCTCACAGAGTTACATCTGTATTTCGTGGATCTCTTTCCTAGCCTTATTTCTGTGGAATCTGAGAACAGATATTTCGGATCCCTTTGAAGACCATTGGGCCAAAGGATATATCCTCCGATAACGAAGAGAAAGAAGCTTTCTGAGAAACTTCTTTGTGTTCTGTGAAATCATCTCACAGAGTTTAAGCTTTCCCCCCAAGAAGCCTTTCGCTAAGACAGTTCTTGTGGAATTGGCAAAGTGATATTTGGAAGCCCATACTGGGCTATGGTGAAAAAGGAAATATCCTCAGATGAAATCTGGAAAGAAGCTTCCTGAGAAACTGCTTAGTGTTCTGTTAATTCTTCTCACAGAGTTACATCTGCATTTCATGGATCTCTTTGCTAGCCTTATTTCTGTGGAATCTGAGAACAGATATTTCGGATCCCCTTGAAGACCATAGGGCCAAAGGAAATATCCTTCGATAAAAAAGAGAAAGAAGCTTTCTGAGAAACTTCTTTGTGTTCTGTGAAATCATCTCACAGAGTTACAGCTTTCCCCTCAAGAAGCCTTTCGCTAAGACAGTTCTTGTGGAATTGGCAAAGAGATATTTGAGAGCCCTTAGAGGGCTAAGGTGAAAAAGGAAATATCCTCAGATGAAATCTGTAAAGAAGCTTGCTGAGAAACTGCTTAGTGTTCTGTTAATTCATCTCACAGAGTTACATCTGTATTTCATGGATCTCTTTGCTAGCCTTATTTCTGTGGAATCTGAGAACAGATATTTCGGATCCCTTTGATGACTATAGGGACAAAGGAAATATCCTCCGATAACAAAGAGAAAGAAGCTTTCTGAGAAAGTTCTTTGTGTTCTGTGAAATCATCTCACAGAGTTACAGCTTTCCCCTCAAGAAGCCTTTCGCTAAGACAGTTCTTGTGGAATTGGCAAAGTGATATTTGGAAGCCCATAGAGGGCTATGGTGAAAAAGGAAATATCCTCAGATGAAATCTGGAAAGAAGCTTCCTGAGAAACTGCTCAGTGTTCTGTTAATTCATCTCACAGAGTTACATCTGTATTTCGTGGATCTCTTTGCTAGCCTTATTTCTGTGGAATCTGAGAACAGATATTTCGGATGCCTTTGAAGACTATAGGGCCAAAGGAAATATCCTCCGATAACAAACAGAAAGAAGCTTTCTGAGAAACGTCTTTGTGTTCTGTGAAATCATCTCACAGAGTTACAGCTTTCCCCTCAAGAAGCCTTTCGCTAAGACAGTTCTTGTGGAATTGGCAAAGTGATATTTGGAAGCCCATACAGGGCTATGGTGAAAAAGGAAATATCCTCAGATGAAATCTGGAAAGAAGCTTCCTGAGAAACTGCTTAGTGTTCGGTTAATTCATCTCACAGAGTTACATCTGTATTTCGTGGATCTCTCTGCTAGCCTTATTTCTGTGGAATCTGAGAACAGATATTTCGGATCCCTTTGACGAATATAGGGCCAAAGGAAATATCCTCTGATAACAAAGCGAAAGAAGCTTTCTGAGAAACTTCTTTGTGTTCTCTGAAATCATCTCACAGAGTTACACCTTTCCCCTCAACAAGCCTTTCGCTAAGACAGTTCTTGTGGAATTGGCAAAGTGATATTTGGAAGCCCTTAGAGGGCTATGGTGAAAAAGGAACTATCCTCAGATGAAATCTGGATAGAAGCTTCCTGAGAAACTGCTTAGTGTTCTGTTAATTCATCTCACAGAGTTACATCTGTATTTCGTGGATCTCTTTGCTAGCCTTATTTCTGTGGAATCTGAGAACAGATATTTCGGATCCCTTTGAAGACCATTGGGCCAAAGGATATATCCTCCGATAACGAAGAGAAAGAAGCTTTCTGAGAAACTTCTTTGTGTTCTGTGAAATCATCTCACAGAGTTTAAGCTTTCCCCCCAAGAAGCCTTTCGCTAAGACAGTTCTTGTGGAATTGGCAAAGTGATATTTGGAAGCCCTTAGATTGCTATGGTGAAAAAGGAAATATCCTCAGATGAAATCTGGAAAGAAGCTTCCTGAGAAACTGCTTAGTGTTCTGTTAATTCTTCTCACAGAGTTACATCTGCATTTCATGGATCTCTTTGCTAGCCTTATTTCTGTGGAATCTGAGAACAGATATTTCGGATCCCCTTGAAGACCATAGGGCCAAAGGAAATATCCTTCGATAAAAAAGAGAAAGAAGCTTTCTGAGAAACTTCTTTGTGTTCTGTGAAATCATCTCACAGAGTTACATCTTTCCCCTCAAGAAGCCTTTCCCTAAGACTGTTCTTGTGAAATTGGCAAAGTGATATTTGAAAGCCCTTAGAGGGCTAAGGTGAAAAAGGAAATATCCTCAGATGAAATCGGGAAAGAAGCTTCCTGAGAAACTGCTTAGTGTTCTGTTAATTCATCTCACAGAGTTACATCTGTATTTCGTGGATCTCTCTGCTAGCCCTATTTCTGTGGAATCTGAGAACAGATATTTCGGATCCCTTTGAAGACTATAGGGCCAAAGGAAATATCCTCTGATAACAAAGAGAAACAAGCTTTCTGAGAAACTTCTTTGTGTTCTGTGAAATCATCTCACAGAGTTACAGCTTTCCCCTCAAGAAGACTTTCGCTAAGACAGTTCTTGTGCAATTGGCAAAGTGATATTTGAAGCCCATAGAGGGCTATGGTGAAAAAGGAAATATCCTCAGATGAAATCTGGAAAGAAGCTTCCTGAGAAACTGCTAAGTGTTCTGTTCATTCATCTCACAGAGTTACATCTGTATTTCGTGTATCTCTTTGCTAGCCTTATTTCTGTGGAATCTCAGAACAGATATTTCGGATCCCTTTGAAGACTATAGGGACAAAGGAAATATCCTCCGATAACAAAGAGAAAGAAGCTTTCTGAGAAATTTCTTTGTGTTCTGTGAAATCATCTCACAGAATTACGGCTTTCCCCTCAAGAAGCCTTTCGCTAAGACAGTTCTTGTGGAATTGGCAAAGTGATATTTGGAAGCCCAAAGAGGGCTATGGTGTATAAATAAATATCCTCAGATGAAATCTGGAAAGTAGCTTCCTGAGAACCTGCTTAGTGTTCTGTTCATTCATCTCACAGAGTTACATCTGTATTTCGTGGATCTCTTTGCTAGCCTTATTTCTGTGGAATCTGAGAACAGATATTTCGGATCCCTTTGAAGACTATAGGGCCAAAGGAAATATCCTGCGATAACAAAGAGAAACAAGCTTTCTGAGAAACTTCTTTGTGTTCTGTGAAATCATCTCACAGAGTTACAGCTTTCCCCTCAAGAAGCCTTTCGCTAAGACAGTTCTTGTGGAATTAGAAAAGTGATATTTGAAGCCCATAGAGGGCTATGGTGAAAAAGGAAATATCCTCAGATGAAATCTGGCAAGAAGCTTCCTGAGAAACTGCTAAGTGTTCTGTTCATTCATCTCACAGAGTTACATCTGTATTTCGTGTATCTCTTTGCTAGCCTTATTTCTGTGGAATCTGAGAACAGATATTTCGGATCCCTTTGAAGACTATAGGGCCAAAGGAAATATCCTCCGATATCAAAGAGAAAGAAGCTTTCTGAGAGACTTCTTTGTGTTCTGTGAAATCATCTCACAGAGTTACAGCTTTCCCCTCAAGAAGCCTTTCGCTAAGACAGTTCTTGTGGAATTGGCAAAGTGATATTTGGAAGACCATAGAGGGCTATGGTGAAAAAGGAAATATCCTCACATGAAATCTGGAAAGAAGCTTCCTGAGAAACTGCTTAGTGTTCTGTTAATTAATCTCACAGAGTTACATCTGTATTTCGTGGATCTCTTTGCTAGCCTTATTTATGTGGAATCTGAGAACAGTTATTTCGGATCCCTTTGATGACTACAGGGACAAAGGAAATATCCCCCGATAACAAAGAGAAAGAAGCTTTCTGAGAAACTTCTTTGTGTTCTGTGAAATCATCTCACAGAGTTACAGCTTTCCCCTCAAGAAGCCTTTCGCTAAGACAGTTCTTGTGGAATTGGCAAAGTGATATTTGGAAGCCCATAGAGGGCTATGTTGAAAAAGGAAATATCCTCAGATGAAATCTGGAAAGAAGCTTCCTGAGAAACTGCTTAGTGTTCTGTTAATTCATCTCACAGAGTTACATCTGTATTTCGTGTATCTCTTTGCTAGCCTTATTTCTGTGGAATCTGAGAACAGATATTTCGGATGTCTTTGAAGACTATAGTGGCAAAGAAAATATCCTCTGATAACAAAGAGAAAGAAGCTTTCTGAGAAACTTCTTTGTGTTCTGTGAAATCATCTCAGGGAGTTACAGCTTTCCCCTCAAGAAGCCTTTCGCTAAGACAGTTCTTGTGGAATTGGAAAAGTGATATTTGGAAGCCCATAGAGGGCTATGGTGAAAAAGGAAATATCCTCAGATGAAATCTGGAAAGAAGCTTCCTGAGAAACTGCTCAGTGTTCTGTTAATTGATCTCACAGAGTTACATCTGTATTTCGTGGATGTCTTTGCTAGCCTTATTTCTGTGGAATCTGAGAACAGATATTTCGGATGCCTTTGAAGACTATAGGGCCAAAGGAAATATCCTCCGATAACAAAGAGAAAGAAGCTTTCTGAGAAAAGTCTTTGTGTTCTGTGAAATCATCTCACAGAGTTACAGCTTTCCCCTCAAGAAGCCTTTCGCTAAGACAGTTCTTGTGGAATTGGCAAAGTGATATTTGGAAGCCCATAGAGGGCTATGGTGAAAAAGGAAATATCTTCAGATGAAATCTGGAAAGAAGCTTCCTGAGAAACTGCTTAGTGTTCTGTTAATTCATCTCACAGTGTTACATCTGTATTTCGTGGATCTCTTTGCTAGCCTTATTTCTGTGGAATCTGAGAACAGATATTTCGGATCCCTTTGACGAATATAGGGCCAAAGGAAATATCCTCTGAAAACAAAGAGAAAGAAGCTTTCTGAGAATCTTCTTTGTGTTCTGTGAAATCATCTCACAGAGTTACAGCTTTCCCCCTCAAGAAGCCTTTCGCTAAGACAGTTCTTGTGGAATTGGCAAAGTGATATTTGGAAGCCCATAGAGGGCTATGGTGAAAAAGGAAATATCCTCAGATGAAATCTGGAAAGAAGCTTCCTGAGAAACTGCTTAGTGTTCTGTTAATTCATCTCACAGAGTTACATCTGTATTTCGTGGATCTCTCTGCTAGCCTTATTTCTGTGGAATCTGAGAACAGATATTTCGGATCCCTTTGAAGACTATAGGGCCAAAGGAAATATCCTCTGATAACAAAGAGAAAGAAGCTTTCTGAGAAACTTCTTTGTGTTCTGTGAAATCATCTCACAGAGTTACAGCTTTCCCCTCAAGAAGCCTTTCGCTAAGACAGTTCTTGTGGAATTGGCAAAGTGATATTTAGAAGCCCATAGAGGGCTATGGTGAAAAAGGAAATATCTTCAGATGAAATCTGGAAAGAAGCTTCTTGAGAAACTGCTTAGTGTTCTGTTAATTCATCTCACAGTGTTACATCTGTATTTCGTGGATATCTTTGCTAGCCTTATTTCTGTGGAATCTGAGAACAGATATTTCGGATCCCTTTGACGAATATAGGGCCAAAGGAAATATCCTCTGAAAACAAAGAGAAAGAAGCTTTCTGAGAATCTTCTTTGTGTTCTGTGAAATCATCTCACAGAGTTACAGCTTTCCCCCTCAAGAAGCCTTTCGCTAAGACAGTTCTTGTGGAATTGGCAAAGTGATATTTGGAAGCCCATAGAGGGCTATGGTGAAAAAGGAAATATCCTCAGATGAAATCTGGAAAGAAGCTTCCTGAGAAACTGCTTAGTGTTCTGTTAATTCATCTCACAGAGTTACATCTGTATTTCGTGGATCTCTCTGCTAGCCTTATTTCTGTGGAATCTGAGAACAGATATTTCGGATCCCTTTGAAGACTATAGGGCCAAAGGAAATATCCTCTGATAACAAAGAGAAAGAAGCTTTCTGAGAAACTTCTTTGTGTTCTGTGAAATCATCTAACAGAGTTACAGCTTTCCCCTCAAGAAGCCTTTCGCTAAGACAGTTCTTGTGGAATTGGCAAAGTGATATTTGGAAGCCCATAGAGGGCTATGGTGAAAAAGGAAATATCCTCAGATGAAATCTGGAAAGAAGCTTCCTGAGAAACTGCTTAGTGTTCTGTTAATTCATCTCACAAAGTTACATCTGTATTTCGTGGATCTCTCTGCTAGCCTTATTTCTGTGGAATCTGAGAACAGATATTTCGGATCCCTTTGAAGACTATAGGGCCAAAGGAAATATCCTCTGATAACAAAGAGAAAGAAGCTTTCTGAGAAACTTCTTTGTGTTCTGTGAAATCATCTCACAGAATTACAGCTTTCCCCTCAAGAAGCCTTTCGCTAAGACAGTTCTTGTGGAATTGGCAAAGTGATATTTGGAAGCCCATAGAGGGCTATGGTGTAAAAGGAAATATCCTCAGATGAAATCTGGAAAGAAGCTTCCTGAGAAACTGCTTAGTGTTCTGTTAATTCATCTCACAAAGTTACATCTGTATTTCGTGGATCTCTCTGCTAGCGTTATTTCTGTGGAATCTGAGAACAGATATTTCGGATCCCTTTGACGAATATAGGGCCGAAGGAAATATCCTCTGATAACAAAGACAAAGAAGCTTTCTGAGAAACTTCCTTGTGTTCTCTGAAATCATCTCACAGAGTTACAGCTTTCCCCTCAACAAGCCTTTCGCTAAGACAGTTCTTGTGGAATTGGCAAAGTGATATTTGGAAGCCCTTAGAGGGCTATGGTGAAAAAGGAAATATCCTCAGATGAAATCTGGAAAGAAGCTTCCTGAGAAACTGCTTAGTGTTCTGTTAATTCATCTCACAGAGTTACATCTGTATTTCGTGTATCTCTTTGCTAGCCTTATTTCTGTGGAATCTGAGAACAGATATTTCGGATGTCTTTGAAGACTATAGTGGCAAAGAAAATATCCTCTGATAACAAAGAGAAAGAAGCTTTCTGAGAAACTTCTTTGTGTTCTGTGAAATCATCTCAGGGAGTTACAGCTTTCCCCTCAAGAAGCCTTTCGCTAAGACAGTTCTTGTGGAATTGGAAAAGTGATATTTGGAAGCCCATAGAGGGCTATGGTGAAAAAGGAAATATCCTCAGATGAAATCTGGAAAGAAGCTTCCTGAGAAACTGCTCAGTGTTCTGTTAATTGATCTCACAGAGTTACATCTGTATTTCGTGGATGTCTTTGCTAGCCTTATTTCTGTGGAATCTGAGAACAGATATTTCGGATGCCTTTGAAGACTATAGGGCCAAAGGAAATATCCTCCGATAACAAAGAGAAAGAAGCTTTCTGAGAAAAGTCTTTGTGTTCTGTGAAATCATCTCACAGAGTTACAGCTTTCCCCTCAAGAAGCCTTTCGCTAAGACAGTTCTTGTGGAATTGGCAAAGTGATATTTGGAAGCCCATAGAGGGCTATGGTGAAAAAGGAAATATCTTCAGATGAAATCTGGAAAGAAGCTTCCTGAGAAACTGCTTAGTGTTCTGTTAATTCATCTCACAGTGTTACATCTGTATTTCGTGGATCTCTTTGCTAGCCTTATTTCTGTGGAATCTGAGAACAGATATTTCGGATCCCTTTGACGAATATAGGGCCAAAGGAAATATCCTCTGAAAACAAAGAGAAAGAAGCTTTCTGAGAATCTTCTTTGTGTTCTGTGAAATCATCTCACAGAGTTACAGCTTTCCCCCTCAAGAAGCCTTTCGCTAAGACAGTTCTTGTGGAATTGGCAAAGTGATATTTGGAAGCCCATAGAGGGCTATGGTGAAAAAGGAAATATCCTCAGATGAAATCTGGAAAGAAGCTTCCTGAGAAACTGCTTAGTGTTCTGTTAATTCATCTCACAGAGTTACATCTGTATTTCGTGGATCTCTCTGCTTGCCTTATTTCTGTGGAATCTGAGAACAGATATTTCGGATCCCTTTGAAGACTATAGGGCCAAAGGAAATATCCTCTGATAACAAAGAGAAAGAAGCTTTCTGAGAAACTTCTTTGTGTTCTGTGAAATCATCTCACAGAGTTACAGCTTTCCCCTCAAGAAGCCTTTCGCTAAGACAGTTCTTGTGGAATTGGCAAAGTGATATTTAGAAGCCCATAGAGGGCTATGGTGAAAAAGGAAATATCTTCAGATGAAATCTGGAAAGAAGCTTCTTGAGAAACTGCTTAGTGTTCTGTTAATTCATCTCACAGTGTTACATCTGTATTTCGTGGATATCTTTGCTAGCCTTATTTCTGTGGAATCTGAGAACAGATATTTCGGATCCCTTTGACGAATATAGGGCCAAAGGAAATATCCTCTGAAAACAAAGAGAAAGAAGCTTTCTGAGAATCTTCTTTGTGTTCTGTGAAATCATCTCACAGAGTTACAGCTTTCCCCCTCAAGAAGCCTTTCGCTAAGACAGTTCTTGTGGAATTGGCAAAGTGATATTTGGAAGCCCATAGAGGGCTATGGTGAAAAAGGAAATATCCTCAGATGAAATCTGGAAAGAAGCTTCCTGAGAAACTGCTTAGTGTTCTGTTAATTCATCTCACAGAGTTACATCTGTATTTCGTGGATCTCTCTGCTAGCCTTATTTCTGTGGAATCTGAGAACAGATATTTCGGATCCCTTTGAAGACTATAGGGCCAAAGGAAATATCCTCTGATAACAAAGAGAAAGAAGCTTTCTGAGAAACTTCTTTGTGTTCTGTGAAATCATCTAACAGAGTTACAGCTTTCCCCTCAAGAAGCCTTTCGCTAAGACAGTTCTTGTGGAATTGGCAAAGTGATATTTGGAAGCCCATAGAGGGCTATGGTGAAAAAGGAAATATCCTCAGATGAAATCTGGAAAGAAGCTTCCTGAGAAACTGCTTAGTGTTCTGTTAATTCATCTCACAAAGTTACATCTGTATTTCGTGGATCTCTCTGCTAGCCTTATTTCTGTGGAATCTGAGAACAGATATTTCGGATCCCTTTGAAGACTATAGGGCCAAAGGAAATATCCTCTGATAACAAAGAGAAAGAAGCTTTCTGAGAAACTTCTTTGTGTTCTGTGAAATCATCTCACAGAATTACAGCTTTCCCCTCAAGAAGCCTTTCGCTAAGACAGTTCTTGTGGAATTGGCAAAGTGATATTTGGAAGCCCATAGAGGGCTATGGTGAAAAAGGAAATATCCTCAGATGAAATCTGGAAAGAAGCTTCCTGAGAAACTGCTTAGTGTTCTGTTAATTCATCTCACAAAGTTACATCTGTATTTCGTGGATCTCTCTGCTAGCGTTATTTCTGTGGAATCTGAGAACAGATATTTCGGATCCCTTTGACGAATATAGGGCCGAAGGAAATATCCTCTGATAACAAAGACAAAGAAGCTTTCTGAGAAACTTCCTTGTGTTCTCTGAAATCATCTCACAGAGTTACAGCTTTCCCCTCAACAAGCCTTTCGCTAAGACAGTTCTTGTGGAATTGGCAAAGTGATATTTGGAAGCCCTTAGAGGGCTATGGTGAAAAAGGAAATATCCTCAGATGAAATCTGGAAAGAAGCTTCCTGAGAAACTGCTTAGTGTTCTGTTAATTCATCTCACAGAGTTACATCTGTATTTCGTGTATCCCTTTGCTAGCCTTATTTCTGTGGAATCTGAGAACAGATATTTCGGATGCCTTTGAAGACTATAGTGGCAAAGAAAATATCCTCTGATAACAAAGAGAAAGAAGCTTTCTGAGAAACTTCTTTGTGTTCTGTGAAATCATCTCACAGAGTTACAGCTTTCCCCTCAAGAAGCCTTTCGCTAAGACAGTTCTTGTGGAATTGGAAAAGTGATATTTGGAAGCCCATAGAGGGCTATGGTGAAAAAGGAAATATCCTCAGATGAAATCTGGAAAGAAGCTTCCTGAGAAACTGCTCAGTGTTCTGTTAATTGATCTCACAGAGTTACATCTGTATTTCGTGGATGTCTTTGCTAGCCTTATTTCTGTGGAATCTGAGAACAGATATTTCGGATGCCTTTGAAGACTATAGGGCCAAAGGAAATATCCTCCGATAACAAAGAGAAAGAAGCTTTCTGAGAAAAGTCTTTGTGTTCTGTGAAATCATCTCACAGAGTTACAGCTTTCCCCTCAAGAAGCCTTTCGCTAAGACAGTTCTTGTGGAATTGGCAAAGTGATATTTGGAAGCCCATAGAGGGCTATGGTGAAAAAGGAAATATCTTCAGATGAAATCTGGAAAGAAGCTTCCTGAGAAACTGCTTAGTGTTCTGTTAATTCATCTCACAGTGTTACATCTGTATTTCGTGGATCTCTTTGCTAGCCTTATGTCTGTGGAATCTGAGAACAGATATTTCGGATCCCTTTGACGAATATAGGGCCAAAGGAAATATCCTCTGAAAACAAAGAGAAAGAAGCTTTCTGAGAATCTTCTTTGTGTTCTGTGAAATCATCTCACAGAGTTACAGCTTTCCCCCTCAAGAAGCCTTTCGCTAAGACAGTTCTTGTGGAATTGGCAAAGTGATATTTGGAAGCCCATAGAGGGCTTTGGTGAAAAAGGAAATATCCTCAGATGAAATCTGGAAAGAAGCTTCCTGAGAAACTGCTTAGTGTTCTGTTAATTCATCTCACAGAGTTACATCTGTATTTCGTGGATCTCTCTGCTAGCCTTATTTCTGTGGAATCTGAGAACAGATATTTCGGATCCCTTTGAAGACTATAGGGCCAAAGGAAATATCCTCTGATAACAAAGAGAAACAAGCTTTCTGAGAAACTTCTTTGTGTTCTGTGAAATCATCTCACAGAGTTACAGCTTTCCCCTCAAGAAGCCTTTCGCTAAGACAGTTCTTGTGGAATTGGCAAAGTGATATTTGAAGCCCATGGAGGGCTATGGTGAAAAAGGAAATATCCTCAGATGAAATCTGGAAAGAAGCTTCCTGAGAAACTGCTAAGTGTTTTGTTAATTCATCTCACAGAGTTACATCTGTATTTCGTGTATCTCTTTGCTAGCCTTATTTCTGTGGAATCTGAGAACAGATATTTCGGATCCCTTTGATGACTATAGGGACAAAGGAAATATCCTCCGATAACCAAGAGAAAGAAGCTTTCTGAGAAATTTCTTTGTGTTCTGTGAAATCATCTCACAGAGTTACAGCTTTCCCCTCAAGAAGCCTTTCGCTAAGACAGTTCTTGTGGAATTGGCAAATGATATTTGGAAGCCCGTAGAGGGCTATTGTGAAAAAGGAAATATCCTCAGATGAAATCTGGAAAGAAGCTTCCTGAGAAACTGCTTAGTGTTCTGTTAATTCATCTCACAGAGTTACATGTGTATTTCGTGTATCTGTTTGCTAGCCTTATTTCTGTGGAATCTGAGAACAGATATTTCGGATCACTTTCAAGACTATAGGGCCAAAGGAAACATCCTCCGATAACAAAGAGAAAGAAGCTTTCTGAGAAACTTCTTTGTGTTCTGTGAAATCATCTCACAGAGTTACTGCCTTCCCCTCAAGAAGACTTTCCCTAGACACTTCTTCTGGAATTGGCAAAGTGATATTTGAAGCCCATAGATGGCTATGGTGAAAAAGGAAATATCCTCAGATGAAATCTGGAAAGAAGATTCCTGAGAAACTGCTTAGTGTTCTGTTAATTCATCTCACAGAGTTACAACTGTATTTCGTGTATCTCTTTGCTAGCCTTATTTCTGTGGAATCTGAGAACAGATATTTCGGATCCCTTTGAAGACTATAGTGGCAAAGGAAATATCCTCTGATAACAAAGAGAAAGAAGCTTTCTGAGAAACTTCTTTGTGTTCTGTGAAATCATCTCACAGAGTTACAGCTTTCCTCTCAAGAAGCCTTTCGCTAAGACAGTTCTTGTGGAATTGGCAAAGTGATATTTGGAAGCCCATAGAGAGCTATGGTGAAAAAGGAAATATCCTCAGATGAAATCTGGAAAGAAGCTTCCTGAGAAACTGCTCAGTGTTCTGTTAATTCATCTCACTGTGTTACATCTGTATTTCGTGGATCTCTTTGCTAGCCTTATTTCTGTGGAATCTGAGAACAGATATTTCGGATCCCTTTGACGAATATAGGGCCAAAGGAAATATCCTCTGAAAACAAAGAGAAAGAAGCTTTCTGAGAAACTTCTTTGTGTTCTCTGAAATCATCTCACAGAGTTACAGCTTTCCCCTCAACAGCCTTTCGCTAAGACAGTTCTTGTGGAATTGGCAAAGTGATATTTGGAAGCCCTTAGAGGACTATGGTGAAAAAGGAAATATCCTCAGATGAAGTCTGGAAAGAAGCTTCCTGAGAAACTGCTTAGTGTTCTGTTAATTCATCTCACAGAGTTACATCTGTATTTCGTGTATCTCTTTGCTAGCCTTGTTTCTGTGGAATCTGAGAACAGATATTTCGGATCCCTTTGAAGACCATTGGGCCAAAGGAAATATCCGCCGATAACAAAGAGAAAGAAGCTTTCTGAGAAACTTCTTTGTGTTCTGTGAAATCATCTCACAGAGTTACAGCTTTCACCTCAAGAAGCCTTTCGCTAAGACAGTTCTTGTGGAATTGGCAAAGTGATATTTGGAAGCCCTTAGAGGGCTATGGTGAAAAAGGAAATATCCTCAGATGAAATCTGGAAAGAAGCTTCCTGAGAAACTGCTTAGTGTTCTGTTAATTCATCTCACAGAGTTACATCTGTATTTCGTGTATCTCTTTGCTAGCCTTATTTCTGTGGAATCTGAGAACAGATATTTCGGATCCCTTTGAAGACCATTGGGCCAAAGGAAATATCCGCCGATAACAAAGAGAAAGAAACTTTCTGAGAAACTTCTTAGTGTTCTGTGAAATCATCTCACAGAGTTACAGCTTTCACCTCAAGAAGCCTTTCGCTAAGACAGTTCTTGTGGAATTGGCAAAGTGATATTTGGAAGCCCAAAGAGGGCTATGGTGTATAAATAAATATCCTCAGATGAAATCTGGAAAGTAGCTTCCTGAGAACCTGCTTAGTGTTCTGTTAATTCATCTCACAGAGTTACATCTGTATTTCGTGGATCTCTTTGCTAGCCTTATTTCTGTGGAATCTGAGAACAGATATTTCGGATCCCTTTGAAGACTATAGGGCCAAAGAAATATCCTCCGATATCAAAGAGAAAGAAGCTTTCTGAGAGACTTCTTTGTGTTCTGTGAAATCATCTCACAGAGTTACAGCTTTCCCCTCAAGAAGCCTTTCGCTAAGACAGTTCTTGTGGAATTGGCAAAGTGATATTTGGAAGACCATAGAGGGCTATGGTGAAAAAGGAAATATCCTCACATGAAATCTGGAAAGAAGCTTCCTGAGAAACTGCTTAGTGTTCTGTTAATTCATCTCACAGAGTTACATCTGTATTTCGTGGATCTCTTTGCTAGCCTTATTTATGTGGAATCTGAGAACAGATATTTCGGATCCCTTTGATGACTATAGGGACAAAGGAAATATCCTCCGATAACAAAGATAAAGAAGCTTTCTGAGAAACTTCTTTGTGTTTTGTGAAATCATCTCACAGAGTTACAGCTTTACCCTCAAGAAGCCTTTCGCTAAGACAGTTCTTGTGGAATTGGCAAAGTGATATTTGGAAGCCCATAGAGGGCTATGGTGAAAAAGGAAATATCCTCAGATGAAATCTGGAAAGAAGCTTCCTGAGCAACTGCTCAGTGTTCTGTTAATTGAGCTCACAGAGTTACATCTGTATTTCGTGGATCTCTTTGCTAGCCTTATTTCTGTGGAATCTGAGAACAGATATTTCGGATTCCTTTGAAGACTATAGGGCCAAAGGAAATATCCTCCGATAACAAAGAGAAAGAAGCTTTCTGAGAAACTTCTTTGTGTTCTGTGAAATCATCTCACAGAGTTACAGCTTTCCCCTCAAGAAGCCTTTCGCTAAGACAGTTCTTGTGGAATTGGCAAAGTGATATTTGGAAGCCCATAGAGGGCTATGGTGAAAAAGGAAATGTCCTCAGATGAAATCTGGAAAGAAGCTTCCTGAGAAACTGCTTAGTGTTCTGTTAATTCATCTCACAGAGTTACATCTGTATTTCGTGGATCTCTCTGCTAGCCTTATTTCTGTGGAATCTGAGAACAGATACTTCGGATCCCTTTGACGAATATAGGGCCAAAGGAAATATCCTCTGATAACAAAGAGAAAGAAGCTTTCTGAGAAACTTCTTTGTGTTCTCTGAAATCATCTCACAGAGTTACAGCTTTCCCCTCAACAAGCCTTTCGCTAAGACAGTTCTTGTGGAATTGGCAAAGTGATATTTGGAAGACCTTAGAGGGCTATGGTGAAAAAGGAAATATCCTCAGATGAAATCTGGAAAGAAGCTTCCTGAAAAACTGCTTAGTGTTCTGTTAATTCATCTCACAGAGTTACATCTGTATTTCGTGTATCTCTTTGCTAGCCTTATTTCTGTGGAATCTGAGAACAGATATTTCGGATGCCTTTGAAGACTATAGTGGCAAAGGAAATATCCTCTGAAAACAAAGAGAAAGAAGCTTTCTGAGAAACTTCTTTGTGTTCTCTGAAATCATCTCACAGAGTTACAGCTTTCCCCTCAACAAGCCTTTCGCTAAGACAGTTCTTGTGGAATTGGCAAAGTGATATTTGGAAGACCATAGAGGGCTATGGTGAAAAAGGAAATATCCTCACATGAAATCTGGAAAGAAGTTTCCTGAGAAACTGCCTAGTGTTCTGTTAATTCATCTCACAGAGTTACATCTGTATTTCGTGGATCTCTTTGCTAGCCTTATTTCTGGGGAATCTGAGAACAGATATTTCGGATCATTTTGAAGCCTACAGTGCCAAAGGAAATATCCTCCGATAACAAAGAGAAAGAAGCTTTCTGAGAAACTTCTTTGTGTTCGGTGAAATCATCTCACAGAGTTACAGCTTTCCCCTCAACAAGCCTTTCGCTAAGACAGTTCTTGTGGAATTGGCAAAGTGATATTTGGAAGCCCATAGAGGGCTATGGAGAAAAAGGAAATATCCTCAGATGAAATCTGGAAAGAAGCTTCCTGAGAAACTGCTTAGTGTTCTGTTAATTCATCTCACAGAGTTACATCTGTATTTCGTGGTTCTCTTTGCTAGCCTTATTTCTGTGGAATCTGAGAACAGATATTTCGGATCCCTTTGAAGACCATTGGGCCAAAGGAAATATCCTCCAACAACAAAGAGAAAGAAGCTTTCTGAGAAACTTCTTTGTGTTCTGTGAAATCATCTCACAGAGTTACAGCTTTCAATTCAAGAAGCCTTTCGCTAAGACAGTTCTTGTGGAATTGGCAAAGTGATATTTGGAAGCCCAAAGAGGGCTATGGTGTATAAATAAATATCCTCAGATGAAATCTGGAAAGTAGCTTCCTGAGAACCTGCTTAGTGTTCTGTTCATTCATCTCACAGAGTTACATCTGTATTTCGTGGATCTCTTTCCTAGCCTTATTTCTGTGGAATCAGAACAGATATTTCGGATCCCTTTGAAGACTATAGGGCCAAAGGAAATATCCTCTGATAACAAAGAGAAACAAGCTTTCTGAGAAACTTCTTTGTGTTCTGTGAAATCATCTCACAGGGTTACAGCTTTCCCCTCAAGAAGCCTTTCGCTAAGACAGTTCTTGTGGAATTGGCAAAGTGATATTTGGAAGACCATAGAGAGCTATGGTGAAAAAGGAAATATCCTCACATGAAATCTGGAAAGAAGCTTCCTGAGAAACTGCTTAGTGTTCTGTTAATTCATCTCACAGAGTTACATCTGTATTTCGTGGATCTCTTTGCTAGCCTTATTTGTGTGTAATCTGAGAACAGATATTTCAGATACTTTTGAAGACTACAGGGCCAAAGGAAATATCCTCCGATAACAAAGAGAAAGAAGCTTTCTGAGAAACTTCTTTGTGTTCTGTGAAATCATCTCACAGAGTTACAGCTTTCCCCTCAAGAAGCCTTTCGCTAACACAGTTCTTGTGGAATTGGCAATGTGATATTTGGAAGCCAGTAGAGGGCTATTGTGAAAAAGGAAATATCCTCAGATGAAATCTGGAAAGTAGCTTCCTGAGAAACTGCTTAGTGTTCTGTTAATTCATCTCACAGAGTTACATCTGTATTTCGTGGATCTCTTTGCTAGCCTTATTTCTGTGGAATCTGAGAACAGATATTTCGGATCCCTTTGAAGACTATAGGGCCAAAGAAATATCCTCCGATATCAAAGAGAAAGAAGCTTTCTGAGAGACTTCTTTGTGTTCTCTGAAATCATCTCACAGAGTTACAGATTTCCCCTCAAGAAGCCTTTCGCTAAGACAGTTCTTGTGGAATTCGCAAAGTGATATTTGGAAGACCATAGAGGGCTATGGTAAAAAAGGAAATATCCTCACATGAAATCTGGAAAGAAGCTTCCTGAGAAACTGCTTAGTGTTCTGTTAATTCATCTCACAGAGTTACATCTGTATTTCGTGGATCTCTTTGCTAGCCTTATTTATGTGGAATCTGAGAACAGATATTTCGGATCCCTTTGATGACTATAGGGACAAAGGAAATATCCTCCGATAACAAAGATAAAGAAGCTTTCTGAGAAACTTCTTTGTGTTCTGTGAAATCATCTCACAGAGTTACAGCTTTCCCCTCAAGAAGCCTTTCGCTAAGACAGTTCTTGTGGAATTGGCAAAGTGATATTTGGAAGCCCATAGAGGGCTATGGTGAAAAAGGAAACATCCTCAGATGAAATCTGGAAAGAAGCCTCCTGAGGAACTGCTCATTGTTCTGTTAATTGAGCTCACAGAGTTACATCTGTATTTCGTGGATCTCTTTGCTAGCCTTATTTCTGTGGAATCTGAGAACAGATATTTCGGATCCCTTTGACGACTATAGGGCCAAAGGAAATATCCTCTGATAACAAAGAGAAAGAAGTTTTCTGAGAAACTTCTTTGTGTTCTCTGAAATCATCTCGCAGAGTTACAGCTTTCCCCTCAACAAGCCTTTCGCTAAGACAGTTCTTGTGGAATTGGCAAAGTGATATTTGGAAGCCCTTAGAGGGCTATGGTGAAAAAGGAAATATGCTCAGATGAAATCTGGAAAGAAGCTTCCTGAGAAACTGCTTAGTGTTCTGTTAATTCATCTCACAGAGTTACATCTGTATTTCGTGTATCTCTTTGCTAGCCTTATTTCTGTGGAATCTGAGAACAGATATTTCGGATGCCTTTGAAGACTATAGTGGCAAAGAAATATCCTCTGATAACAAAGAGAAAGAAGCTTTCTGAGAAACTTCTTTGTGTTCTGTGAAATCATCTCACTGAGTTACAGCTTTCCCCTCAAGAAGCCTTTCGCTAAGACAGTTCTTGTGGAATTGGCAAAGTGATATTTGGAAGCCCATAGAGGGCTATGGTGAAAAACGAAATATCCTCAGATGAAATCTGGAAAGAAGCTTCCTGAGAAACTGCTCAGTGTTCTGTTAATTCATCTCACAGTGTTACATCTGTATTTCGTGGATCTCTTTGCTAGCCTTATTTCTGTGGAATCTGAGAACAGATATTTCGGATTCCTTTGAAGACTATAGGGCCAAAGGAAATATCCTCCGATAACAAAGAGAAAGAAGCTTTCTGAGAAACGTCTTTGTGTTCTGTGAAATCATCTCACAGAGTTACAGCTTTCCCCTCAAGAAGCCTTTCGCTAAGACAGTTCTTGTGGAATTGGCAAAGTGATATTTGGAAGCCCATAGAGGGCTATGGTGAAAAAGGAAATATCTTCAGATGAAATCTGGAAAGAAGCTTCCTGAGAAACTGCTTAGTGTTCTGTTAATTCATCTCACAGAGTTACATCTGTATTTCGTGTATCTCTTTGCTAGCCTTATTTCTGTGGAATCTGAGAACAGATATTTCGGATCCCTTTGAAGACCATTGGGCCAAAGGAAATATCCGCCGATAACAAAGAGAAAGAAGCTTTCTGAGAAAATTCTTTGTGTTCTGTGAAATCATCTCACAGAGTTACAGCTTTCACCTCAAGAAGCCTTTCGCTAAGACAGTTCTTGTGGAATTGGCAAAGTGATATTTGGAAGCCCAAAGAGGGCTATGGTGTATAAATAAATATCCTCAGATGAAATCTGGAAAGTAGCTTCGTGAGAACCTGCTTAGTGTTCTGTTCATTCATCTCACAGAGTTACATCTGTATTTCGTGGATCTCTTTGCTAGCCTTATTTCTGTGGAATCTGAGAACAGATATTTCGGATCCCTTTGAAGACTATAGGGCCAAAGAAATATCCTCCGATATCAAAGAGAAAGAAGCTTTCTGAGAGACTTCTTTGTGTTCTGTGAAATCGTCTCACAGAGTTACAGCTTTCCCCTCAACAAGCCTTTCGCTAAGACAGTTCTTGTGGAATTGGCAAAGTGATATTTGGAAGCCCTTAGAGGGCTACGGTGAAAAAGGAAATATCCTCAGATGAAATCTGGAAAGAAGCTTCCTGAGAAACTGCTTAGTGTTCTGTTAATTCATCTCACAGAGTTACATCTGTATTTCGTGTATCTCTTTGCTAGCCTTATTTCAGTGGAATCTGAGAAAAGATATTTCGGATCCCTTTGAAGACCATTGGGCCAAAGGAAATATCCTCCGATAACAAAGAGAAAGAAGCTTTCTGAGAAACTTCTTCGTGTTCTGTGAAATCATCTCACAGAGATACAGCTTTCCCCTCAAGAAGCCTTTCGCTAAGACACTTCTTGTGGAATTGGCAAAGTGATATTTGGAAGCCCAAAGAGGGCTATGGTGTATAAATAAATATCCTCAGATGAAATCTGGAAAGTAGTTTCCTGAGAACCTGCTTAGTGTTCTGTTCATTCATCTCACAGAGTTACATCTGTATTTCGTGGATCTATTTGCTAGCCTTATTTCTGTGGAATCTGAGAACAGATATTTCGGATCCCTTTGAAGACTATAGGGCCAAAGGAAATATCCTCCGATAATAAAGAGAAACAAGCTTTCTGAGAAACTTCTTTGTGTTCTGTGAAATCATCTCACAGAGTTAAAGCTTTCCCCTCAAGAAGCCTTTCGCTAAGACAGTTCTTGTGGAATTGTAAAAGTGATATTTGAAGCCCATAGAGGGCTATGGTGAAAAAGGAAATATCCTCAGATGAAATCTGGAAAGAAGCTTCCTGAGAAACTGCTAAGTGTTCTGTTAATTCATCTCACAGAGTTACATCTGTATTTCGTGTATCTCTTTGCTAGCCTTATTCCTGTGGAATCTGAGAACAGATATTTCGGATCCCTTTGAAGACTATAGGACCAAAGGAAATATCCTCCGATATCAAAGAGAAAGAAGCTTTCTGAGAGACTTCTTTGTGTTCTGTGAAATCATCTCACAGAGTTACAGCTTTCCCCTCAAGAAGCCTTTCGCTAAGACAGTTCTTGTGGAATTGGTAAAGTGATATTTGGAAGACCATAGAGGGCTATGGTGAAAAAGGAAATATCCTCACATGAAATCTGGAAAGAAGCTTCCTGAGAAACTGCTTAGTGTTCTGTTAATTCATCTCACAGAGTTACATCTGTATTTCGTGGATCTCTTTGCTAGCCTTATTTATGTGGAATCTGAGAACAGATATTTCGGATCCCTTTGATGACTATAGGGACAAAGGAAATATCCTCCGATAACAAAGATAAAGAAGCTTTCTGAGAAACTTCTTTGTGTTCTGTGAAATCATCTCACAGAGTTACAGCTTTCCCCTCAAGAATCCTTTCGCTAAGACAGTTCTTGTGGAATTGGCAAAGTGATATTTGGAAGCCCATAGAGGGCTATGATGAAAAAGGGAATATCCTCAGATGAAATCTGGAAAGAAGCTTCCTGAGGAACTGCTCAGTGTTCTGTTAATTGAGCTCACAGAGTTACATCTGTATTTCGTGGATCTCTTTGCTAGCCTTATTTCTGTGGAATCTGAGAACAGATATTTCGGATCCCTTTGAAGACTATAGGGCCAAAGGAAATATCCTCCGATAACAAAGACAAAGAAGCTTTCTGAGAAACTTCTTTGTGTTCTGTGAAATCATCTCACAGAGTTACAGCTTTCCCCTCAAGAAGCCTTTCGCTAAGACAGTTCTTGTGGAATTGGCAAAGTGATATTTGGAAGCCCATACAGGGCTATGGTGAAAAAGGAAATATCCTCAGATGAAATCTGGAAAGAAGCTTCCTGAGAAACTGCTTAGTGTTCTGTTAATTCATCTCACTGAGTTACATCTGTATTTCGTGGATCTCTCTGCTAGCCTTATTTCTGTGGAATCTGAGAACAGGTATTTCGGATCCCTTTGACGAATATAGGGCCAAAGGAAATATCCTCTGATAACAAAGAGAAAGAAGCTTTCTGAGAAACTTCTTTGTGTTCTCTGAAATCATCTCACAGAGTTACAGCTTTCCCCTCAACAAGCCTTTCGCTAAGACAGTTCTTGTGGAATTGGCAAAGTGATATTTGGAAGCCCTTAGAGGGCTATGGTGAAAAAGGAAATATCCTCAGATGAAATCTGGAAAGAAGCTTCCTGAGAAACTGCTTAGTGTTCTGTTAATTCATCTCACAGAGTTACATCTGTATTTCGTGTATCTCTTTGCTAGCCTTATTTCTGTGGAATCTGAGAACAGATATTTCGGATGCCTTTGAAGACTATAGTGGCAAAGGAAATATCCTCTGATAACAAAGAGAAAGAAGCTTTCTGAGAAACTTCTTTGTGTTCTGTGAAATCATCTCACAGAGATACAGCTTTCCCCTCAAGAAGCCTTTCGCTAAGACACTTCTTGTGGAATTGGCAAAGTGATATTTGGAAGCCCAAAGAGGGCTATGGTGTATAAATAAATATCCTCAGATGAAATCTGGAAAGTAGTTTCCTGAGAACCTGCTTAGTGTTCTGTTCATTCATCTCACAGAGTTACATCTGTATTTCGTGGATCTATTTGCTAGCCTTATTTCTGTGGAATCTGAGAACAGATATTTCGGATCCCTTTGAAGACTATAGGGCCAAAGGAAATATCCTCCGATAACAAAGAGAAACAAGCTTTCTGAGAAACTTCTTTGTGTTCTGTGAAATCATCTCACAGAGTTAAAGCTTTCCCCTCAAGAAGCCTTTCGCTAAGACAGTTCTTGTGGAATTGTAAAAGTGATATTTGAAGCCCATAGAGGGCTATGGTGAAAAAGGAAATATCCTCAGATGAAATCTGGAAAGAAGCTTCCTGAGAAACTGCTAAGTGTTCTGTTCATTCATCTCACAGAGTTACATCTGTATTTCATGTATCTCTTTGCTAGCCTTATTCCTGTGGAATCTGAGAACAGATATTTCGGATCCCTTTGAAGACTATAGGGCCAAAGGAAATATCCTCCGATATCAAAGAGAAAGAAGCTTTCTGAGAGACTTCTTTGTGTTCTGTGAAATCATCTCACAGAGTTACAGCTTTCCCCTCAAGAAGCCTTTCGCTAAGACAGTTCTTGTGGAATTGGTAAAGTGATATTTGGAAGACCATAGAGGGCTATGGTGAAAAAGGAAATATCCTCACATGAAATCTGGAAAGAAGCTTCCTGAGAAACTGCTTAGTGTTCTGTTAATTCATCTCACAGAGTTACATCTGTATTTCGTGGATCTCTTTGCTAGCCTTATTTATGTGGAATCTGAGAACAGATATTTCGGATCCCTTTGATGACTATAGGGACAAAGGAAATATCCTCCGATAACAAAGATAAAGAAGCTTTCTGAGAAACTTCTTTGTGTTCTGTGAAATCATCTCACAGAGTTACAGCTTTCCCCTCAAGAAGCCTTTCGCTAAGACAGTTCTTGTGGAATTGGCAAAGTGATATTTGGAAGCCCATAGAGGGCTATGATGAAAAAGGAAATATCCTCAGATGAAATCTGGAAAGAAGCTTCCTGAGGAACTGCTCAGTGTTCTGTTAATTGAGCTCACAGTGTTACATCTGTATTTCGTGGATCTCTTTGCTAGCCTTATTTCTGTGGAATCTGAGAACAGATATTTCGGATCCCTTTGAAGACTATAGGGCCAAAGGAAATATCCTCCGATAACAAAGACAAAGAAGCTTTCTGAGAAACTTCTTTGTGTTCTGTGAAATCATCTCACAGAGTTACAGCTTTCCCCTCAAGAAGCCTTTCGCTAAGACAGTTCTTGTGGAATTGGCAAAGTGATATTTGGAAGCCCATACTGGGCTATGGTGAAAAAGGAAATATCCTCAGATGAAATCTGGAAAGAAGCTTCCTGAGAAACTGCTTAGTGTTCTGTTAATTCATCTCACAGAGTTACATCTGTATTTCGTGGATCTCTCTGCTAGCCTTATTTCTGTGGAATCTGAGAACAGATATTTCGGATCCCTTTGACGAATATAGGGCCAAAGGAAATATCCTCTGATAACAAAGAGAAAGAAACTTTCTGAGAAACTTCTTTGTGTTCTCTGAAATCATCTCACAGAGTTACAGCTTTCCCCTCAACAAGCCTTTCGCTAAGACAGTTCTTGTGGAATTGGCAAAGTGATATTTGGAAGCCCTTAGAGGGCTATGGTGAAAAAGGAAATATCCTCAGATGAAATCTGGAAAGAAGCTTCCTGAGAAACTGCTTAGTGTTCTGTTAATTCATCTCACAGAGTTACATCTGTATTTCGTGTATCTCTTTGCTAGCCTTATTTCTGTGGAATCTGAGAACAGATATTTCGGATGCCTTTGAAGACTATAGTGGCAAAGGAAATATTCTCTGAAAACAAAGAGAAAGAAGCTTTCTGAGAAACTTCTTTGTGTTCTCTGAAATCATCTCACAGAGTTACAGCTTTCCCCTCAACAAGCCTTTCGCTAAGACATTTCTTGTGGAATTGGCAAAGTGATATTTGGAAGACCATAGAGGGCTATGGTGAAAAAGGAAATATCCTCACATGAAATCTGGAAAGAAGTTTCCTGAGAAACTGCTTAGTGTTCTGTTAATTCATCTCACAGAGTTACATCTGTATTTCGTGGATCTCTTTGCTAGCCTTATTTCTGGGGAATCTGAGAACAGATATTTCGGATCATTTTGAAGCCTACAGTGCCAAAGGAAATATCCTCCGATAACAAAGAGAAAGAAGCTTTCTGAGAAACTTCTTTGTGTTCGGTGAAATCATCTCACAGAGTTACAGCTTTCCCCTCAACAAGCCTTTCGCTAAGACAGTTCTTGTGGAATTGGCAAAGTGATATTTGGAAGCCCATAGAGGGCTATGGAGAAAAAGGAAATATCCTCAGATGAAATCTGGAAAGAAGCTTCCTGAGAAACTGCTTAGTGTTCTGTTAATTCATCTCACAGAGTTACATCTGTATTTCGTGGATCTCTTTGCTAGCCTTATTTCTCTGGAATCTGAGAACAGATATTTCGGATCCCTTTGAAGACCATTGGGCCAAAGGAAATATCCTCCAATAACAAAGAGAAAGAAGCTTTCTGAGAAACTTCTTTGTGTTCTGTGAAATCATCTCACAGAGTTACAGCTTTCACCTCAAGAAGCCTTTCGCTAAGACAGTTCTTGTGGAATTGGCAAAGTGATATTTGGAAGCCCAAAGAGGGCTATGGTGTATAAATAAATATCCTCAGATGAAATCTGGAAAGTAGCTTCCTGAGAACCTGCTTAGTGTTCTGTTCATTCATCTCACAGAGTTACATCTGTATTCCGTGGATCTCTTTCCTAGCCTTATTTCTGTGGAATCTGAGAACAGATATTTCGGATCCCTTTGACGAATATAGGGCCAAAGGAAATATCCTCTGAAAACAAAGAGAAAGAAGCTTTCTGAGAAACTTCTTTGTGTTCTGTGAAATCATCTCACAGAGTTACAGCTTTCCCCTCAAGAATCCTTTCGCTAAGACAGTTCTTGTGGAATTGGCAAAGTGATATTTGGAAGCCCATAGAGGGCTATGATGAAAAAGGGAATATCCTCAGATGAAATCTGGAAAGAAGCTTCCTGAGGAACTGCTCAGTGTTCTGTTAATTGAGCTCACAGAGTTACATCTGTATTTCGTGGATCTCTTTGCTAGCCTTATTTCTGTGGAATCTGAGAACAGATATTTCGGATCCCTTTGAAGACTATAGGGCCAAAGGAAATATCCTCCGATAACAAAGACAAAGAAGCTTTCTGAGAAACTTCTTTGTGTTCTGTGAAATCATCTCACAGAGTTACAGCTTTCCCCTCAAGAAGCCTTTCGCTAAGACAGTTCTTGTGGAATTGGCAAAGTGATATTTGGAAGCCCATACAGGGCTATGGTGAAAAAGGAAATATCCTCAGATGAAATCTGGAAAGAAGCTTCCTGAGAAACTGCTTAGTGTTCTGTTAATTCATCTCACTGAGTTACATCTGTATTTCGTGGATCTCTCTGCTAGCCTTATTTCTGTGGAATCTGAGAACAGGTATTTCGGATCCCTTTGACGAATATAGGGCCAAAGGAAATATCCTCTGATAACAAAGAGAAAGAAGCTTTCTGAGAAACTTCTTTGTGTTCTCTGAAATCATCTCACAGAGTTACAGCTTTCCCCTCAACAAGCCTTTCGCTAAGACAGTTCTTGTGGAATTGGCAAAGTGATATTTGGAAGCCCTTAGAGGGCTATGGTGAAAAAGGAAATATCCTCAGATGAAATCTGGAAAGAAGCTTCCTGAGAAACTGCTTAGTGTTCTGTTAATTCATCTCACAGAGTTACATCTGTATTTCGTGTATCTCTTTGCTAGCCTTATTTCTGTGGAATCTGAGAACAGATATTTCGGATGCCTTTGAAGACTATAGTGGCAAAGGAAATATCCTCTGATAACAAAGAGAAAGAAGCTTTCTGAGAAACTTCTTTGTGTTCTGTGAAATCATCTCACAGAGATACAGCTTTCCCCTCAAGAAGCCTTTCGCTAAGACACTTCTTGTGGAATTGGCAAAGTGATATTGGGAAGCCCAAAGAGGGCTATTGTGTATAAATAAATATCCTCAGATGAAATCTGGAAAGTAGTTTCCTGAGAACCTGCTTAGTGTTCTGTTCATTCATCTCACAGAGTTACATCTGTATTTCGTGGATCTATTTGCTAGCCTTATTTCTGTGGAATCTGAGAACAGATATTTCGGATCCCTTTGAAGACTATAGGGCCAAAGGAAATATCCTCCGATAACAAAGAGAAACAAGCTTTCTGAGAAACTTCTTTGTGTTCTGTGAAATCATCTCACAGAGTTAAAGCTTTCCCCTCAAGAAGCCTTTCGCTAAGACAGTTCTTGTGGAATTGTAAAAGTGATATTTGAAGCCCATAGAGGGCTATGGTGAAAAAGGAAATATCCTCAGATGAAATCTGGAAAGAAGCTTCCTGAGAAACTGCTAAGTGTTCTGTTCATTCATCTCACAGAGTTACATCTGTATTTCGTGTATCTCTTTGCTAGCCTTATTCCTGTGGAATCTGAGAACAGATATTTCGGATCCCTTTGAAGACTATAGGGCCAAAGGAAATATCCTCCGATATCAAAGAGAAAGAAGCTTTCTGAGAGACTTCTTTGTGTTCTGTGAAATCATCTCACAGAGTTACAGCTTTCCCCTCAAGAAGCCTTTCGCTAAGACAGTTCTTGTGGAATTGGTAAAGTGATATTTGGAAGACCATAGAGGGCTATGGTGAAAAAGGAAATATCCTCACATGAAATCTGGAAAGAAGCTTCCTGAGAAACTGCTTAGTGTTCTGTTAATTCATCTCACAGAGTTACATCTGTATTTCGTGGATCTCTTTGCTAGCCTTATTTATGTGGAATCTGAGAACAGATATTTCGGATCCCTTTGATGACTATAGGGACAAAGGAAATATCCTCCGATAACAAAGATAAAGAAGCTTTCTGAGAAACTTCTTTGTGTTCTGTGAAATCATCTCACAGAGTTACAGCTTTCCCCTCAAGAAGCCTTTCGCTAAGACAGTTCTTGTGGAATTGGCAAAGTGATATTTGGAAGCCCATAGAGGGCTATGATGAAAAAGGAAATATCCTCAGATGAAATCTGGAAAGAAGCTTCCTGAGGAACTGCTCAGTGTTCTGTTAATTGAGCTCACAGAGTTACATCTGTATTTCGTGGATCTCTTTGCTAGCCTTATTTCTGTGGAATCTGAGAACAGATATTTCGGATCCCTTTGAAGACTATAGGGCCAAAGGAAATATCCTCCGATAACAAAGACAAAGAAGCTTTCTGAGAAACTTCTTTGTGTTCTGTGAAATCATCTCACAGAGTTACAGCTTTCCCCTCAAGAAGCCTTTCGCTAAGACAGTTCTTGTGGAATTGGTAAAGTGATATTTGGAAGCCCATACTGGGCTATGGTGAAAAAGGAAATATCCTCAGATGAAATCTGGAAAGAAGCTTCCTGAGAAACTGCTTAGTGTTCTGTTAATTCATCTCACAGAGTTACATCTGTATTTCGTGGATCTCTCTGCTAGCCTTATTTCTGTGGAATCTGAGAACAGATATTTCGGATCCCTTTGACGAATATAGGGCCAAAGGAAATATCCTCTGATAACAAAGAGAAAGAAACTTTCTGAGAAACTTCTTTGTGTTCTCTGAAATCATCTCACAGAGTTACAGCTTTCCCCTCAACAAGCCTTTCGCTAAGACAGTTCTTGTGGAATTGGCAAAGTGATATTTGGAAGCCCTTAGAGGGCTATGGTGAAAAAGGAAATATCCTCAGATGAAATCTGGAAAGAAGCTTCCTGAGAAACTGCTTAGTGTTCTGTTAATTCATCTCACAGAGTTACATCTGTATTTCGTGTATCTCTTTGCTAGCCTTATTTCTGTGGAATCTGAGAACAGATATTTCGGATGCCTTTGAAGACTATAGTGGCAAAGGAAATATTCTCTGAAAACAAAGAGAAAGAAGCTTTCTGAGAAACTTCTTTGTGTTCTCTGAAATCATCTCACAGAGTTACAGCTTTCCCCTCAACAAGCCTTTCGCTAAGACATTTCTTGTGGAATTGGCAAAGTGATATTTGGAAGACCATAGAGGGCTATGGTGAAAAAGGAAATATCCTCACATGAAATCTGGAAAGAAGTTTCCTGAGAAACTGCTTAGTGTTCTGTTAATTCATCTCACAGAGTTACATCTGTATTTCGTGGATCTCTTTGCTAGCCTTATTTCTGGGGAATCTGAGAACAGATATTTCGGATCATTTTGAAGCCTACAGTGCCAAAGGAAATATCCTCCGATAACAAAGAGAAAGAAGCTTTCTGAGAAACTTCTTTGTGTTCGGTGAAATCATCTCACAGAGTTACAGCTTTCCCCTCAACAAGCCTTTCGCTAAGACAGTTCTTGTGGAATTGGCAAAGTGATATTTGGAAGCCCATAGAGGGCTATGGAGAAAAAGGAAATATCCTCAGATGAAATCTGGAAAGAAGCTTCCTGAGAAACTGCTTAGTGTTCTGTTAATTCATCTCACAGAGTTACATCTGTATTTCGTGGATCTCTTTGCTAGCCTTATTTCTCTGGAATCTGAGAACAGATATTTCGGATCCCTTTGAAGACCATTGGGCCAAAGGAAATATCCTCCAATAACAAAGAGAAAGAAGCTTTCTGAGAAACTTCTTTGTGTTCTGTGAAATCATCTCACAGAGTTACAGCTTTCACCTCAAGAAGCCTTTCGCTAAGACAGTTCTTGTGGAATTGGCAAAGTGATATTTGGAAGCCCAAAGAGGGCTATGGTGTATAAATAAATATCCTCAGATGAAATCTGGAAAGTAGCTTCCTGAGAACCTGCTTAGTGTTCTGTTCATTCATCGCACAGAGTTACATCTGTATTCCGTGGATCTCTTTCCTAGCCTTATTTCTGTGGAATCTGAGAACAGATATTTCGGATCCCTTTGACGAATATAGGGCCAAAGGAAATATCCTCTGAAAACAAAGAGAAAGAAGCTTTCTGAGAAACTTCTTTGTGTTCTCTGAAATCATCTCACAGAGTTACAGCTTTCCCCTCAACAAGCCTTTCGCTAAGACAGTTCTTGTGGAATTGGCAAAGTGATATTTGGAAGCCCTTAGAGGGCTACGGTGAAAAAGGAAATATCCTCAGATGAAATCTGGAAAGAAGCTTCCTGAGAAACTGCTTAGTGTTCTGTTAATTCATCTCACAGAGTTACATCTGTATTTCGTGTATCTCTTTGCTAGCCTTATTTCAGTGGAATCTGAGAAAAGATATTTCGGATCCCTTTGAAGACCATTGGGCCAAAGGAAATATCCTCCGATAACAAAGAGAAAGAAGCTTTCTGAGAAACTTCTTTGTGTTCTGTGAAATCATCTCACAGAGATACAGCTTTCCCCTCAAGAAGCCTTTCGATAAGACACTTCTTGTGGAATTGGCAAAGTGATATTTGGAAGCCCAAAGAGGGCTATGGTGTATAAATAAATATCCTCAGAAGAAATCTGGAGAGTAGTTTCCTGAGAACCTGCTTAGTGTTCTGCTAATTCATCTCACAGAGTTACATCTGTATTTCGTGGATCTATTTGCTAGCCTTATTTCTGTGGAATCTGAGAACAGATATTTCGGATCCCTTTGAAGACTATAGGGCCAAAGGAAATATCCTCCGATAACAAAGAGAAACAAGCTTTCTGAGAAACTTCTTTGTGTTCTGTGAAATCATCTCACAGAGTTAAAGCTTTCCCCTCAAGAAGCCTTTCGCTAAGACAGTTCTTGTGGAATTGTAAAAGTGATATTTGAAGCCCATAGAGGGCTATGGTGAAAAAGGAAATATCCTCAGATGAAATCTGGAAAGAAGCTTCCTGAGAAACTGCTAAGTGTTCTGTTCATTCATCTCACAGAGTTACATCTGTATTTCGTGTATCTCTTTGCTAGCCTTATTCCTGTGGAATCTGAGAACAGATATTTCGGATCCCTTTGAAGACTATAGGGCCAAAGGAAATATCCTCCGATATCAAAGAGAAAGAAGCTTTCTGAGAGACTTCTTTGTGTTCTGTGAAATCATCTCACAGAGTTACAGCTTTCCCCTCAAGAAGCCTTTCGCTAAGACAGTTCTTGTGGAATTGGTAAAGTGATATTTGGAAGACCATAGAGGGCTATGGTGAAAAAGGAAATATCCTCACATGAAATCTGGAAAGAAGCTTCCTGAGAAACTGCTTAGTGTTTTGTTAATTCATCTCACAGAGTTACATCTGTATTTCGTGGATCTCTTTGCTAGCCTTATTTATGTGGAATCTGAGAACAGATATTTCGGATCCCTTTGATGACTATAGGGACAAAGGAAATATCCTCCGATAACAAAGATAAAGAAGCTTTCTGAGAAACTTCTTTGTGTTCTGTGAAATCATCTCACAGAGTTACAGCTTTCCCCTCAAGAAGCCTTTCGCTAAGACAGTTCTTGTGGAATTGGCAAAGTGATATTTGGAAGCCCATAGAGGGCTATGATGAAAAAGGAAATATCCTCAGATGAAATCTGGAAAGAAGATTCCTGAGGAACTGCTCAGTGTTCTGTTAATTGAGCTCACAGAGTTACATCTGTATTTCGTGGATCTCTTTGCTAGCCTTATTTCTGTGGAATCTGAGAACAGATATTTCGGATCCCTTTGAAGACTATAGGGCCAAAGGAAATATCCTCCGATAACAAAGACAAAGAAGCTTTCTGAGAAACTTCTTTGTGTTCTGTGAAATCATCTCACAGAGTTACAGCTTTCCCCTCAAGAAGCCTTTCGCTAAGACAGTTCTTGTGGAATTGGCAAAGTGATATTTGGAAGCCCATACAGGGCTATGGTGAAAAAGGAAATATCCTCAGATGAAATCTGGAAAGAAGCTTCCTGAGAAACTGTTTAGTGTTCTGTTAATTCATCTCACAGAGTTACATCTGTATTCCGTGGATCTCTCTGCTAGCCTTATTTCTGTGGAATCTGAGAACAGATATTTCGGATCCCTTTGACGAATATAGGGCCAAAGGAAATATCCTCTGATATCAAAGAGAAAGAAGCTTTCTGAGAAACTTCTTTGTGTTCTCTGAAATCATCTCACAGAGTTACAGCTTTCCCCTCAACAAGCCTTTCGCTAAGACAGTTCTTGTGGAATTGGCAAAGTGATATTTGGAAGCCCTTAGAGGGCTATGGTGAAAAAGGAAATATCCTCAGATGAAATCTGGAAAGAAGCTTCCTGAGAAACTGCTTAGTGTTCTGTTAATTCATCTCACAGAGTTACATCTGTATTTCGTGTATCTCTTTGCTAGCCTTATTTCTGTGGAATCTGAAAACAGATATTTCGGATGCCTTTGAAGACTATAGTGGCAAAGGAAATATCCTCTGAAAACAAAGAGAAAGAAGCTTTCTGAGAAACTTCTTTGTGTTCTCTGAAATCATCTCACAGAGTTACAGCTTTCCCCTCAACAAGCCTTTCGCTAAGACAGTTCTTGTGGAATTGGCAAAGTGATATTTGGAAGACCATAGAGGGCTATGGTGAAAAAGGAAATATCCTCACATGAAATCTGGAAAGAAGTTTCCTGAGAAACTGCTTAGTGTTCTGTTAATTCATCTCACAGAGTTACATCTGTATTTCGTGGATCTCTTTGCTAGCCTTATTTCTGGGGAATCTGAGAACAGATATTTCGGATCATTTTGAAGCCTACAGTGCCAAAGGAAATATCCTCCGATAACAAAGAGAAAGAAGCTTTCTGAGAAACTTCTTTGTGTTCGGTGAAATCATCTCACAGAGTTACAGCTTTCCCCTCAACAAGCCTTTCGCTAAGACAGTTCTTGTGGAATTGGCAAAGTGATATTTGGAAGCCCATAGAGGGCTATGGAGAAAAAGGAAATATCCTCAGATGAAATCTGGAAAGAAGCTTCCTGAGAAACTGCTTAGTGTTCTGTTAATTCATCTCACAGAGTTACATCTGTATTTCGTGGATCTCTTTGCTAGCCTTATTTCTGTGGAATCTGAGAACAGATATTTCGGATCCCTTTGAAGACCATTGGGCCAAAGGAAATATCCTCCAATAACAAAGAGAAAGAAGCTTTCTGAGAAACTTCTTTGTGTTCTGTGAAATCATCTCACAGAGTTACAGCTTTCACCTCAAGAAGCCTTTCGCTAAGACAGTTCTTGTGGAATTGGCAAAGTGATATTTGGAAGCCCAAAGAGGGCTATGGTGTATAAATAAATATCCTCAGATGAAATCTGGAAAGTAGCTTCCTGAGAACCTGCTTAGTGTTCTGTTCATTCATCTCACAGTGTTACATCTGTATTTCGTGGATCTCTTTCCTAGCCTTATTTCTGTGGAATCTGAGAACAGATATTTCGGATCCCTCTGACGAATATAGGGCCAAAGGAAATATCCTCTGAAAACAAAGAGAAAGAAGCTTTCTGAGAAACTTCTTTGTGTTCTCTGAAATCATCTCACAGAGTTACAGCTTTCCCCTCAACAAGCCTTTCGCTAAGACAGTTCTTGTGGAATTGGCAAAGTGATATTTGGAAGCCCTTAGAGGGCTATGGTGAAAAAGGAAATATCCTCAGATGAAATCTGGAAAGAAGCTTCCTGAGAAACTGCTTAGTGTTCTGTTAATTCATCTCACAGAGTTACATCTGTATTTCGTGTATCTCTTTGCTAGCCTTATTTCTGTGGAATCTGAGAACAGATATTTCGGATCCCTTTGAAGACCATTGGTCCAAAGGAAATATCCGCCGATAACAAAGAGAAAGAAGCTTTCTGAGAAACTTCTTTGTGTTCTGTGAAATCATCTCACAGAGTTACAGCTTTCACCTCAAGAAGCCTTTCGCTAAGACAGTTCTTGTGGAATTGGCAAAGTGATATTTGGAAGCCCAAAGAGGGCTATGGTGTATAAATAAATATCCTCAGATGAAATCTGGAAAGTAGCTTCCTGAGAACCTGCTTAGTGTTCTGTTAATTCATCTCACAGAGTTACATCTCTATTTCGTGGATCTCTTTGCTAGCCTTATTTCTGTGGAATCTGAGAACAGATATTTCGGATCCCTTTGAAGACTATAGGGCCAAAGAAATATCCTCCGATATCAAAGAGAAAGAAGCTTTCTGAGAGACTTCTTTGTGTTCTGTGAAATCATCTCACAGAGTTACAGCTTTCCCCTCAAGAAGCCTTTCGCTAAGACAGTTCTTGTGGAATTGGCAAAGTGATATTTGGAAGACCATAGAGGGCTATGGTGAAAAAGGAAATATCCTCAGATGAAATCTGGAAAGAAGCTTCCTGAGAAACTGCTTAGTGTTCTGTTAATTCATCTCACAGAGTTACATCTGTATTTCGTGGATCTCTTTGCTAGCCTTATTTCTGTGGAATCTGAGAACAGATATTTCGGATCCCTTTGATGACTATAGGGACAAAGGAAATATCCTCCGATAACAAAGATAAAGAAGCTTTCTGAGAAACTTCTTTGTGTTCTGTGAAATCATCTCACAGAGTTACAGCTTTCCCCTCAAGAAGCCTTTCGCTAAGACAGTTCTTGTGGAATTGGCAAAGTGATATTTGGAAGCCCATAGAGGGCTATGGTGAAAAAGGAAATATCCTCAGATGAAATCTGGAAAGAAGCTTCCTGAGGAACTGCTCAGTGTTCTGTTAATTGAGCTCACAGAGTTACATCTGTATTTCGTGTATCTCTTTGCTAGCCTTATTTCTGTGGAATCTGAGAACAGATATTTCGGATGCCTTTGAAGACTATAGTGGCAAAGGAAATATCCTCTGAAAACAAAGAGAAAGAAGCTTTCTGAGAAACTTCTTTGTGTTCTCTGAAATCATCTCACAGAGTTACAGCTTTCCCCTCAACAAGCCTTTCGCTAAGACAGTTCTTGTGGAATTGGCAAAGTGATATTTGGAAGACCATAGAGGGCTATGGTGAAAAAGGAAATATCCTCACATGAAATCTGGAAAGAAGTTTCCGGAGAAACTGCTTAGTGTTCTGTTAATTCATCTCACAGAGTTACATCTGTATTTCGTGGATCTCTTTGCTAGCCTTATTTCTGTGGAATCTGAGAACAGATATTTCGGATCATTTTGAAGCCTACAGTGCCAAAGGAAATATCCTCCGATAACAAAGAGAAAGAAGCTTTCTGAGAAACTTCTTTGTGTTCGGTGAAATCATCTCACAGAGTTACAGCTTTCCCCTCAACAAGCCTTTCGCTAAGACAGTTCTTGTGGAATTGGCAAAGTGATATTTGGAAGCCCATAGAGGGCTATGGAGAAAAAGGAAATATCCTCAGATGAAATCTGGAAAGAAGCTTCCTGAGAAACTGCTTAGTGTTCTGTTAATTCATCTCACAGAGTTACATCTGTATTTCGTGGATCTCTTTGCTAGCCTTATTTCTGTGGAATCTGAGAACAGATATTTCGGATCCCTTTGAAGACCATTGGGCCAAAGGAAATATCCTCCAATAACAAAGAGAAAGAAGCTTTCTGAGAAACTTCTTTGTGTTCTGTGAAATCATCTCACAGAGTTACAGCTTTCACCTCAAGAAGCCTTTCGCTAAGACAGTTCTTGTGGAATTGGCAAAGTGATATTTGGAAGCCCAAAGAGGGCTATGGTGTATAAATAAATATCCTCAGATGAACTCTGGAAAGTAGCTTCCTGAGAACCTGCTTAGTGTTCTGTTCATTCATCTCACAGAGTTACATCTGTATTTCGTGGATCTCTTTCCTAGCCTTATTTCTGTGGAATCTGAGAACAGATATTTCGGATCCCTTTGAAGACTATAGGGCCAAAGGAAATATCCTCTGATAACAAAGAGAAACAAGCTTTCTGAGAAACTTCTTTGTGTTCTGTGAAATCATCTCACAGGGTTACAGCTTTCCCCTCAAGAAGCCTTTCGCTAAGACAGTTCTTGTGGAATTGGCAAAGTGATATTTGGAAGACCATAGAGAGCTATGGTGAAAAAGGAAATATCCTCACATGAAATCTGGAAAGAAGCTTCCTGAGAAACTGCTTAGTGTTCTGTTAATTCATCTCACAGAGTTACATCTGTATTTCGTGGATCTCTTTGCTAGCCTTATTTCTGTGTAATCTGAGAACAGATATTTCAGATACTTTTGAAGACGACAGGGCCAAAGGAAATATCCTCCGATAACAAAGAGAAAGAAGCTTTCTGAGAAACTTCTTTGTGTTCTGTGAAATCATCTCACAGAGTTACAGCTTTCCCCTCAAGAAGCCTTTCGCTAACACAGTTCTTGTGGAATTGGCAATGTGATATTTGGAAGCCCGTAGAGGGCTATTGTGAAAAAGGAAATATCCTCAGATGAAATCTGGAAAGTAGCTTCCTGAGAACCTGCTTAGTGTTCTGTTAATTCATCTCACAGAGTTACATCTGTATTTCGTGGATCTCTTTGCTAGCCTTATTTCTGTGGAATCTGAGAACAGATATTTCGGATCCCTTTGAAGACTATAGGGCCAAAGAAATATCCTCCGATATCAAAGAGAAAGAAGCTTTCTGAGAGACTTCTTTGTGTTCTGTGAAATCATCTCACAGAGTTACAGCTTTCCCCTCAAGAAGCCTTTCGATAAGACAGTTCTTGTGGAATTCGCAAAGTGATATTTGGAAGACCATAGAGGGCTATGGTGAAAAAGGAAATATCCTCACATGAAATCTGGAAAGAAGCTTCCTGAGAAACTGCTTAGTGTTCTGTTAATTCATCTCACAGAGTTACATCTGTATTTCGTGGATCTCTTTGCTAGCCTTATTTATGTGGAATCTGAGAACAGATATTTCGGATTCCTTTGATGACTATAGGGCCAAAGGAATTATCCTCCGATAACAAAGATAAAGAAGCTTTCTGAGAAACTTCTTTGTGTTCTGTGAAATCATCTCACAGAGTTACAGCTTTCCCCTCAAGAAGCCTTTCGCTAAGACAGTTCTTGTGGAATTGGCAAAGTGATATTTGGAAGCCCATAGAGGGCTATGGTGAAAAAGGAAATATCCTCAGATGAAATCTGGAAAGAAGCTTCCTGAGGAACTGCTCAGTGTTCTGTTAATTGAGCTCACAGAGTTACATCTGTATTTCGTGGATCTCTTTGCTAGCCTTATTTCTGTGGAATCTGAGAACAGATATTTCGTATTCCTTTGAAGACTATAGGGCCGAAGGAAATATCCTCCGATAACAAAGAGAAAGA
The DNA here is from genome assembly GCF_043159975.1 of Macaca nemestrina. Lineage (NCBI taxonomy): Eukaryota > Metazoa > Chordata > Mammalia > Primates > Cercopithecidae > Macaca > Macaca nemestrina. The sequence continues at coordinate 100,233,186 of NC_092138.1, read as the reverse complement.
AGCTTTCTGAGAAACTTCTTTGTGTTCTGTTAAATCATCTCACAGAGTTACAGCTTTCCCCTCAAGAAGCCTTTCGCTAAGACAGTTCTTGTGGAATTGGCAAAGTGATATTTGGAAGCCCATAGAGGGCTATGGTGAAAAAGGAAATATCCTCAGATGAAATCTGGAAAGAAGCTTCCTGAGAAACTGCTTAGTGTTCTGTTAATTCATCTCACAGAGTTACATCTGTATTTCGTGGATCTCTCTGCTAGCCTTATTTCTGTGGAATCTGAGAACAGATATTTCGGATCCCTTTGACGAATATAGGGCCAAAGGAAATATCCTCTGATAACAAAGAGAAAGAAGCTTTCTGAGAAACTTCTTTGTGTTCTCTGAAATCATCTCACAGAGTTACAGCTATCCCCTCAAAAAGCCTTTCGCTAAGACAGTTCTTGTGGAATTGGCAAAGTGATATTTGGAAGCCCTTAGAGGGCTATGGTGAAAAAGGAAATATCCTCAGATGAAATCTGGAAAGAAGCTTCCTGAGAAACTGCTTAGTGTTCTGTTAATTCATCTCACAGAGTTACATCTGTATTTCGTGTATCTCTTTCCTAGCCTTATTTCTGTGGAATCTGAGAACAGATATTTCGGATGCCTTTGAAGACTATAGTGGCAAAGGAAATATCCTCTGATAACAAAGAGAAAGAAGCTTTCTGAGAAACTTCTTTGTGTTCTGTGAAATCATCTCACAGAGTTACAGCTTTCCCCTCAAGAAGCCTTTCGCTAAGACAGTTCTTGTGTAATTGGCAAAGTGATATTTGGAAGCCCATAGAGGGCTGTGGTGAAAAACGAAATATCCTCAGATGAAATCTGGAAAGAAGCTTCCTGAGAAACTGCTCAGTGTTCTGTTAATTCATCTCACAGTGTCACATCTGTATTTCGTGGATCTCTTTGCTAGCCTTATTTCTGTGGAATCTGAGAACAGATATTTCGGATCCCTTTGAAGAATATAGGGCCAAAGGAAATATCCTCTGAAAACAAAGAGAAAGAAGCTTTCTGAGAAACTTCTTTGTGTTCTCTGAAATCATCTCACAGAGTTACAGCTTTCCCCTCAACAAGCCTTTCGCTAAGACAGTTCTTGTGGAATTGGCAAAGTGATATTTGGAAGACCATAGAGGGCTATGGTGAAAAAGGAAATATCCTCACATGAAATCTGGAAAGAAGCTTCCTGAGAAACTGCTTAGTGTTCTGTTATTTCATCTCACAGAGTTACATCTGTATTTCGTGGATCTCTTTGCTAGCCTTATTTCTGGGGAATCTGAGAACAGATATTTCGGATCATTTTGAAGCCTACAGTGCCAAAGGAAATATCCTCCGGTAACAAAGAGAAAGAAGCTTTCTGAGAAACTTCTTTGTGTTCGGTGAAGTCATCTCACAGAGTTACAGCTTTCCCCTCAACAAGCCTTTCGCTAAGACAGTTCTTGTGGAATTGGCAAAGTGATATTTGGAAGCCCATAGAGGGCTATGGAGAAAAAGGAAATATCCTCAGATGAAATCTGGAAAGAAGCTTCCTGAGAAACTGCTTAGTGTTCTGTTAATTCATCTCACAGAGTTACATCTGTATTTCGTGGATCTCTTTGCTAGCCTTATTTCTGTGGAATCTGAGAACAGATATTTCGGATCCCTTTGAAGACCATTGGGCCAAAGGAAATATCCTCCAATAACAAAGAGAAAGAAGCTTTCTGAGAAACTTCTTTGTGTTCTGTGAAATCATCTCACAGAGTTACAGCTTTCACCTCAAGAAGCCTTTCGCTAAGACAGTTCTTGTGGAATTGGCAAAGTGATATTTGGAAGCCCTAAGAGGGCTATGGTGTATAAATAAATATCCTCAGATGAAATCTGGAAAGTAGCTTCCTGAGAACCTGCTTAGTGTTCTGTTCATTCATATCACAGAGTTCCATCGGTATTTCGTGGATCTCTTTCCTAGCCTTATTTCTGTGGAATCTGAGAACAGATATTTCGGATCCCTTTGAAGACTATAGGGCCAAAGGAAATATCCTCTGATAACAAAGAGAAACAAGCTTTCTGAGAAACTTCTTTGTGTTCTGTGAAATCATCTCACAGGGTTACAGCTTTTCCCTCAAGAAGCCTTTCGCTAAGACAGTTCTTGTGGAATTGGCAAAGTGATATTTGGAAGATCATAGAGAGCTATGGTGAAAAAGGAAATATCCTCACATGAAATCTGGAAAGAAGCTTCCTGAGAAACTGCTTAGTGTTCTGTTAATTCATCTCACAGAGTTACATCTGTATTTCGTGGATCTCTTTGCTAGCCTTATTTCTGTGGAATCTGAGAACAGATATTTCAGATACTTTTGAAGACTACAGGACCAAAGGAAATATCCTCCGAAAACAAAGAGAAAGAAGCTTTCTGAGAAACTTCTTTGTGTTCTGTGAAATCATCTCACAGAGTTACAGCTTTCCCCTCAAGAAGCCTTTCGCTAACACAGTTCTTGTGGAATTGGCAATGTGATATTTGGAAGCCCGTAGAGGGCTATTGTGAAAAAGGAAATATCCTCAGATGAAATCTGGAAAGAAGCTTCCTTAGAAACTGCTTAGTGTTCTGTTAATTCATCTCACAGAGTTACATCTGTATTTCGTGGATCTCTTTGCTAGCCTTATTTCTGTGGAATCTGAGAACAGATATTTCGGATCCCTTTGAAGACTATAGGGCCAAAGGAAACATCCTCCGATAACAGAGAGAAAGAAGCTTTCTGAGAAACTTCTTCGTGTTCTGTGAAATCATCTCACATAGTTACTGCCTTCCCCTCAAGAAGACTTTCCCTAGACACTTCTTGTAGAATTGGCAAAGTGATATTTGAAGCCCATAGATGGCTATGGTGAAAAAGGAAATATCCTCACATGAAATCTGGAAAGAAGATTCCTGAGAAACTGCTTAGTGTTCTGTTAATTCATCTCACAGAATTACATCGGTGTTTCGTAGATCTCTTTGATAGCCTTATTTCTGTGGAATCTGAGAACAGATAATTCGGATCCCTTTGAAGACTATAGGGCCAAAGGAAATATCCTCCGATTACAAAGAGAAAGAAGCTTTCTGAGAAACTTCTTTGTGTTCTGTGAAATCATCTCACAGAGTTACAGCTTTCCCCTCAAGAAGCCTTTTGCTAAAACAGTTCTTGTGGAATTGGCAAAGTGATATTTGGAAGCCCATAGAGGGCTATGGTGAAAAAGGTAATATCCTCAGATGAAATCTGGAAAGAAGCTTCCTGAGAAACTGCTTAGTGTTCTGTTAATTCATCTCACGGAGTTACATGTGCATTTCGTGGATCTCTTTGCTAGCCTTATTTCTGTGGAATCTGAGAACAGATATTTCGGATCCCTATGAAGACCATTGGGCCAAAGGAAATATCCTCTGAAAACAAAGAGAAACAAGCTTTCTGAGAAACTTCTTTGTGTTCTGTGAAAGCATCTCACAGAGTTACAGCTTTCCCCTCAAGAAGCCTTTCGCAAAGACAGTTCTTGTGGAATTGGCAAAGTGATATTTGAAGCCCATAGAGGTCTATGGTGAAAAAGGAAATATCCTCACAGGAAATCTGGAAAGAAGCTTCCGGAGAAACTGCTCAGTGTTCTCTTAATACATCTCACAAGGTTACATCTGTATTTCTTGGATCTCCTTGCTAGCCTTATTTCTGTGGAATCTGCGAACAGATATTTCGGATCCCTTTGAAGACTATAGGGCCAAAGGAAATATCCTCCGATTACAATGAGAAAGAAGCTTTCTGAGAAACTTCTTTGTGTTCTGTGAAATCATCTCACAGAGTTACAGCTTTCCCCTCAAGAAGCCTTTTGCTAAGACAGTTCTTGTGGAATTGACAAAGTGATATTTGGAAGCCCATAGTGGGCTATGGTGAAAAAGGTAATATCCTCAGATGAAATCTGGAAAGAAGCTTCCTGAAAAACTGCTTAGTGTTCTCTTAATTCATCTCACAGAGTTACATCTGTATTTCGTGCATCTCTTTGCTAGCCTTATTTCTGTGGAATCTGAGAACAGATATTTCGGATCCCTTTGAAGACCATAGGGTCAAAGGAAATATCCTCCGATAACAAAGAGAAGGAAGCTTTCTGAGAAACTTCTTTGTGTTCTGAGAAAATCATCTCACAGAGTTACAGCTTTCCCCTCAAGAAGCCTTTCGCTAAGACAGTTCTTGTGGAATTGGCAAAGTGATATTTGGAAGCCCATAGAGGGCTATGGTGAAAGAGAAAATATCCTCAGATGAAATCTCGAAAGAAGCTTCCTGAGAAACTGCTCAGTGTTCCGTTAATTCATATCACAGAGTTACATCTGTATTTCGTGGATCTCTTTGCTAGCCTTATTTCTGTGGAATCTGAGAACAGATATTTCGGATCATTTGAACACTATAGGGCCAAAGGAAATATCCTCTGGTAACAAAGAGAAAGAAGCTTTCTGAGAAACTTCTTTGTGTTCCGTGAAATCATCTCACAGAGTTACAGCATTCCCCTCAGGAAGACTTTCGCTAAGAGAGTTCTTGTGGAATTGGCAAAGTTATATTTGGAAGCCCATAGAGGGCTATGGTGAAAAAGGTAATATCCTCAGATGAAATCTGGAAAGAAGCTTACTGAGAAACTGCCTAGTGTTCTGTTAATTCATCTCACAGAGTTACATCTGTATTTCGTGGATCTCTTTGCTAGCCTTATTTCTGTGGAATCTGAGAACAGATATTTCGGATCCCTTTGAAGACCACAGGACCAAAGGAAATATCCTCCGATAACAAAGAGAAAGAAGCTTTCTGAGAAACTTCTTTGTGTTCTGTGAAATCATCTCACAGAGTTACAGATTTCCCCTCAAGAAGCCTTTTGCTAAGACAGTTCTTGTGGAATTGGCAAAGTGATATTTGGAAGCCCATAGAGGGCTACGTTGAAAAAGGAAATATCCTCAGATGAAATCTGGAAAGAAGCTTCCTGAGAAACTGCTTAGTGTTCTGTTAATTCATCTCACAGTGTTACATCTGCATTTCGTGGATCTCTTTGGTAGCCTTATTTCTGTGGAATCTGAGAACAGATATTTCGGATCCCTTTGAAGACCATAGGGCCAAAGGAAATATCCTTCGATAAAAAAGAGAAAGAAGCTTTCTGAGAAACATCTTTGTGTTCTTTGAAATCATCTCACAGAGTTACTGCTTTCCCCTCAAGAAGCCTTTCGCTAAGACAGTTCTTGTGGAATTGGCAAAGTGATATTTGGAAGCCCATAGAGGGCTATGGTGAATAAGGAAATATCCTCAGATGCAAACTGGAAAGAAGCTTCCGGAGAAACTGCTCAGTGTTCTCTTAATTCATCTCACAGAGTTACAACTGTATTTCGTGGATCTCCTTGCTAGCCTTATTTCTGTGGAATCTGAGAATAGATATTTCGGATGCCTTTGAAGACTATAGGGCCAAAGGAAATATCTTCCGATAACAAAGAGAAAGAAGCTTTCTGATAAACTTCTTTGTGTTTCGTTAAATCATCTCACAGAGTTACAGCATTCCCTTCAAGAAGCCGTTCGCTAAGACAGTTCTTGTGGAATTGGCAAAGTGATATTTGGAAGCCCATAGAGGGCTATGGTGAAAAAGGAAATATCCTCAGATGAAATCTGGAAAGAAGCTTCCTGAGAAACTGCTTAGTGTTCTGTTAATTCATCTCACAGAGTTACATCTGTATTTCGTGGATCTCTTTGCTAGCCTTTTTTTCTGTGGAAACTGAGAACAGATATTTCGGATCCCTTTGAAGACCATAGGACCAAAAGAAATATCCTCCGATAAAAAGAGAAAGAAGCTTTCTGAGAAATTTCTTTGTGTTCTGTGAAATCATCTAACAGAGTTACAGCTTTCCCCTCAAGAAGCCTTTCGCTAAGACAGTTCTTGTGGAATTTGCAAAGTGATATTTGGAAGCCCTTAGAGGGCTATGGTGAAAAAGGAAATATCCTCAGATGAAATCTGGAAAGAAGCTTCCTGAGAAACTGCTTAGTGTTCTGTTAATTCATCTCACAGGGTTACATCTGTATTTCGTGGATCTCTTTGGTAGCCTTTTTTCTGTGGAATCTGAGAACCGATATTTCGGACCCCTTTGAAGACCATAGGACCAAAGGAAATATCCTTCGATAAAAAAGAGAAAGAAGCTTTCTGAGAAACTTCTTTGTGTTCTGTGAAATCATCTCACAGAGTTACAGCTTTCCCCTCAAGAAGCCTTTCGCTAAGACAGTTCTTGTGGAATTGGCAAAGTGATATTTGGAAGCCCATAGAGGGCTATGGTGAAAAAGAAAATATCCTCAGATGAAATCTCGAAAGAAGCTTCCTGAGAAACTGCTCAGTGTTCTGTTAATTCATATCACAGAGTTACATCTGTATTTCGTGGATCTCTTTGCTAGCCTTATTTCTGTGGAATCTGAGAACAGATATTTGCGATCCCTTTGAAGACTATAGGGCCAAAGGAAATATCCTCCGATAACAAAGAGAAAGAATCTTTCTGAGAAACTTCTTTCTGTTCTGTGAAATCAACTCACAGAGTTACAGCTTTTCCCTCAAGAAGCCTTTCGCTAAGACAGTTCTTGTGGAATTGGCAAAGTGATATTTGGAAGCCCTTAGAGGGCTATGTTGACAAAGGAAATATCCTCAGAAGAAATCTGGAAAGAAGCTTCCTGAGAAACTGCTTAGTGTTCTGTTAATTCATCTCACAGAGTTACATCTGTATTTCGTGGATCTCTTTGCTAGCCTTTTTTTCTGTGGAAACTGAGAACAGATATTTCGGATCCCTTTGAAGACCATAGGACCAAAGGAAATATCCTCCGATCAAAAGAGAAAGAAGCTTTCTGAGAAATTTCTTTGTGTTCTGTGAAATCATCTAACAGAGTTACAGCTTTCCCCTCAAGAAGCCTTTCGCTAAGACAGTTCTTGTGGAATTGGCAAAGTGATATTTGGAAGCCCTTAGAGGGCTATGGTGAAAAAGGAAATATCCTCAGATGAAATCTGGAAAGAAGCTTCCTGAGAAACTGCTTAGTGTTCTGTTAATTCATCTCACAGGGTTACATCTGTATTTCGTGGATCTCTTTGCTAGCCTTTTTTCTGTGGAATCTGAGAACCGATATTTCGGATCCCTTTGAAGACCATAGGACCAAAGGAAATATCCTTCGATAAAAAAGAGAAAGAAGCTTTCTGAGAAACTTCTTTGTGTTCTGAGAAATCATCTCACAGAGTTACAGCTTTCCCCTCAAGAAGCCTTTCGCTAAGACAGTTCTTGTGGAATTGGCAAAGTGATATTTGGAAGCCCATAGAGGGCTATGGTAAAAAAGGTAATATCCTCAGATGAAATCTGGAAAGAAGCTTCCTGAGAAACTGCTTAGTGTTCTGTTCATTCATCTCACAGAGTTACATCTGCATTTCGTGGATCTCTTTGCTAGCCTTATTTCTGTGGAATCTGAGAACAGATATTTCGTATCCCTTTCAAGACCATAGGGTCAAAGGAAATATCCTTCGATAAAAAAGAGAAAGAAGCTTTCTGAGAAACTTCTTTGTGTTTTGTGAAATCATCTCACAGAGTAACAGCCTTCCCCTCAAGAAGACTTTCTCTAAGACACTTCTTGTGGAATTGGCAAAGTGATATTTGGAAGCCCATAGAGGGCTAAGGTAAAAAAGGAAATATCCTCAGATGAAATCTGGAAAGAAGCTTCCTGAGAAACTGCTCAGTGTTCTCTTAATTCATCTCAAACAGTTACATCTGTATTTCGTGGATCTCTTTGCTAGCCTTATTTCTGTGGAATCTGAGAACAGATATTTCGGATCCCTTTGAAGACTATAGGGCCAAAGGAAATATCCTCCGATAACAAAGAGAAAGAAGGTTTCTGAGAAACTTCTTTGTGTTCTGTGAAATCATCTCACAGAGTTACAGCTTTCCCCTCAAGAAGCCTTTCGCTAAGACAGTTCTTGTGGAATTGGCAAAGTGATATTTGGAAGCCCATAGTGGGCTATGGTGAAAAAGGTAATATCCTCAGATGAAATCTGGAAAGAAGCTTCCTGAAAAACTGCTTAGTGTTCGGTTAATTCATCTCACAGAGTTATATCTGTATTTCGTGCATCTCTTTGCTAGCCTTATTTCTGTGGAATCTGAGAACAGATATTTCGGATCCCTTTGAAGACCATAGGGCCAAAGGAAATGTCCTCCGATAACAAAGAGAAGGAAGCTTTCTGAGAAACTTCTTTGTGTTCTGAGAAAATCATCTCACAGAGTTACAGGTTTCCCCTCAAGAAGCCTTTCGCTAAGACAGTTCTTGTAGAACTGGCAAAGTGATATTTGGAAGCCCATAGAGGGCTATGGTGAAAAAGAAAATATCCTCAGATGAAATCTCGAAAGAAGCTTCCTGAGAAACTGCTCAGTGTTCTGTTAATTCATATCACAGAGTTACATCTGTATTTCGTGGATCTCTTTGCTAGCCTTATTTCTGTGGAATCTGAGAACAGATATTTGCGATCCCTTTGAAGACTACAGGGCCAAAGGAAATATCCTCCGATAACAAAGAGAAAGAATCTTTCTGAGAAACTTCTTTGTGTTCTGTGAAATCAACTCACAGAGTTACAGCTTTTCCCTCAAGAGGCCTTTCGCTAAGACAGTTCTTGTGGAATTGGCAAAGTGATATTTGGAAGCCCTTAGAGGGCTATGGTGACAAAGGAAATATCCTCAGAAGAAATCTGGAAAGAAGCTTCCTGAGAAACTGCACAGTGTTCTGTTAATTCATCTCACAGAGTTACATCTGTATTTCGTGGATCTCGTTGCTAGCCTTCTTTCTGTGGAATCTGAGAACAGATATTTCGGATCCCTTTGAAGACCATAGGTCAAAAGGAAATGTCCTCCGATAACAAAGAGAAAGAAGCTTTCTGAGAAACTTCTTTGTGTTCTGTGAAATCATCTCACAGAGTTACAGCTTTCCCCTCAAGAAGCCTTTCGCTAAGACAGTTCTTGTGGAATTGGCAAAGTGATATTTGGAAGCCCGTAGAGGGCTATGGTGAAAAAGGAAATTTCCTCAGTTGAAATCTGGAAAGAAGCTTCCTGAGAAACTGCTTAGTGTTCTGTTAATTCATCTCACAGAGTTACATCTGTATTTCGTGGATCTCTTTGCTAGCCTTATTTCTGTGGAATCTGAGAACAGATATTTCGGATGCCTTTGAAGACTATAGGGCCAAAGGAAATATCCGCTGGTAACAAAGAGAAAGAAGCTTTCTGAGAAACTTCTTTGTGTTCCGTGAAATCATCTCACGGAGTTACAGCATTCCCCTTAGGAAGACTTTCGCTAAGAGAGTTCTTGTGGAATTGGCAAAGTTATATTTGGAAGCCCATAGAGGGCTATGGTGAAAAAGGTAATATCCCCAGATGAAATCTGGAAAGAAGCTTCCTGAGAAACTGCCTAGTGTTCTGTTAATTCATCTCACAGAGTTACATCTGTATTTCGTGGATCTCTTTGCTAGCCTTATTTCTGTGGAATCTGAGAACAGATATTTCGGATCCCTTTGAAGACTATAGGACCAAAGGAAATATCCTCCGATAACAAAGAGAAAGAAGCTTTCTGAGAAACTTCTTTGTGTTCTGTGAAATCATCTCACAGAGTTACAGCTTTCCCCTCAAGAAGCCTTTCGCTAAGACAGTTCTTGTGGAATTGGCAAAGTGATATTTGGAAGCCCTTAGTGGGCTACGGTGAAAAAGGAAATATCCTCAGATGAAATCTGGAAAGAAGCTTCCTGAGAAACTGCTTAGTGTTCTGTTCATTCATCTCACAGAGTTACATCTGCATTTCGTGGATCTCTTTGCTAGCCTTATTTCTGTGGAATCTGAGAACAGATATTTCGTATCCCTTTCAAGACCATAGGGTCAAAGGAAATATCCTTCGATAAAAAAGAGAAAGAAGCTTTCTGAGAAACTTCTTTGTGTTCTGTGAAATCATCTCACAGAGTAACAGCCTTCCCCTCAAGAAGACTTTCTCTAAGACACTTCTTGTGGAATTGGCAAAGTGATATTTGGAAGCCCATAGAGGGCTAAGGTAAAAAAGGAAATATCCTCAGATGAAATCTGGAAAGAAGCTTCCTGAGAAACTGCTTAGTGTTCTGTTAATTCATCTCACAGAGTTACATCTGTATTTCGTGGATCTCTTTGCTAGCCTTATTTCTGTGGAATCTGAGAACAGATATTTCGGATCCATTTGAAGACCATAGGGCCAAAGGAAATATCCTCTGATAACAAAGAGAAAGAAGCTTTCTGAGAAACTTCTTTGTGTTCTGTGAAATCATCTCACAGAGTTACAGCTTTCCCCTCAAGAAGCCTTTCGCTAACACAGTTCTTGTGGAATTGGCAAAGTGATATTTGAAGCCCATAGAGGGCTTTGGTGAAAAAGGAAATATCCTCAGATGAAATCTGGAAAGAAGATTCCTGAGAAACTGCTTAGTGTTCTGTTAATTCATCTCACAGAGTTACATCTGTATTTCGTGGATCTCTTTGCTAGCCTTATTTCTGTGGAATCTGAGAACAGATATTTCGGATCCCTTTGAAGACCATAGGACCAAAGGAAATATCCTCCGATAACAAAGAGAAAGAAGCTTTCTGAGAAACTTCTTTGTGTTCTGTGAAATCATCTCACAGAATTACAGCTTTCCCCTCAAGAAGCCTTTCGCTAAGACAGTTCTTGTGGAATTGGCAAAGTGATATTTGGAAGCCCTTAGAGGGCTACGGTGAAAAAGGAAATATCCTCAGATGAAATCTGGAAAGAAGCTTCCTGAGAAACTGCTTAGTGTTCTGTTCATTCATCTCACAGAGTTACATCTGCATTTCGTGGATCTCTTTGCTAGCCTTATTTCTGTGGAATCTGAGAACAGATATTTCGTATCCCTTTCAAGACCATAGGGTCAAAGGAAATATCCTTCGATAAAAAAGAGAAAGAAGCTTTCTGAGAAACTTCTTTGTGTTCTGTGAAATCATCTCACAGAGTAACAGCCTTCCCCTCAAGAAGACTTTCTCTAAGACACTTCTTGTGGAATTGGCAAAGTGATATTTGGAAGCCCATAGAGGGCTAAGCTAAAAAAGGAAATATCCTCAGATGAAATCTGGAAAGAAGCTTCCTGAGAAACTGCTTAGTGTTCTGTTAATTCATCTCACAGAGTTACATCTGTATTTCGTGGATCTCTTTGCTAGCCTTATTTATGTGGAATCTGAGAACAGATATTTCGGATGCCTTTGAAGACTGTAGGGCCAAAGGAAATATCCTCTGATAACAAAGAGAAAGAAGCTTTCTGAGAAAGTTCTTTGTGTTCTGTGAAATCATCTCACAGAGTTACAGCTTTCCCCTCAAGAAGCCTTTCGCTAAGACAGTTCTTGTGGAATTGGCAAAGTGATATTTGAAGCCCCTAGAGGGCTATGGTGAAAAAGGAAATATCCTCAGATGAAATCTGGAAAGAAGCTTCCTGAGAAACTGCTTAGTGTTCTGTTAATTCATCTCACAGAGTTACATCTGTATTTCGTGGATCTCTTTGCTAGCCTTATTTCTGTGGAATCTGAGAACAGATATTTCGGATCCATTTGAAGACCATAGGGCCAAAGGAAATATCCTCTGATAACAAAGAGAAAGAAGCTTTCTGAGAAACTTCTTTGTGTTCTGTGAAATCATCTCACAGAGTTACAGCTTTCCCCTCAAGAAGCCTTTCGCTAACACAGTTCTTGTGGAATTGGCAAAGTGATATTTGAAGCCCATAGAGGGCTTTGGTGAAAAAGGAAATATCCTCAGATGAAATCTGGAAAGAAGATTCCTGAGAAACTGCTTAGTGTTCTGTTAATTCATCTCACAGAGTTACATCTGTATTTCGTGAATCTCTTTGCTAGCCTTATTTCTGTGGAATCTGAGAACAGATATTTCGGATCCCTTTGAAGACGATAGGGCCAAAGGAAATATCCTCCGATAACAAAGAGAAAGAAGCTTTCTGAGAAACTTCTTTGTGTTCTTTGAAATCATCTCACAGAGTTACAGCTTTCCCCTCAAGAAGCCTTTCGCTAAGACAGTTCTTGTGGAATTGGCAAAGTGATATTTGGAAGCCCATAGAGGGCTATGGTGAAAAAGGAAATATCTTCAGATGAAATCTGGAAAAAAGCTTCCTGAGAAACTGCTTAGTGTTCTCTTAATTCATCTCACAGAGTTACATCTGTATTTCGTGGATCTCTTTGCTAGCCTTATTTCTGTGGAATCTGAGAACAGATATTTCGGATCCCTTTGAAGATCATAGGACCAAAGGAAATATCCTCCGATAACAAAGAGAAAGAAGCTTTCTGAGAAACTTCTTTGTGTTCTGTGAAATCATCTCACAGAGTTACAGCTTTCCCCTCAAGAAGCATTTCGCTAAGACAGTTCTTGTGGATTTGGCAAAGTGATATTTTGAAGCCCATAGAGGGCTATGGTGAAAAAGGTAATATCCTCAGATGAATTCTGGAAAGAAGCTTCCTGAGAAACTGCTTAGTGTTCTGTTAATTCATCTCACAGTGATACATCTGCATTTCGTGGATCTCTTTGCTAGCCTTTTTTTCTGTGGAAACTGAGAACAGATATTTCGGATCCCTTTGAAGACCATAGGACCAAAGGAAATATCCTCCGATAAAAAGAGAAAGAAGCTATCTGAGAAATTTCTTTGTGTTCTGTGAAATCATCTAACAGAGTTACAGCTTTCCCCTCGAGAAGCATTTCGCTAAGACAGTTCTTGTGGAATTGACAAAGTGATATTTGGAAGCCCTTAGAGGGCTATGGTGAAAAAGGAAATATCCTCAGATGAAATCTGGAAAGAAGCTTCCTGAGAAACTGCTTAGTGTTCTGTTAATTCATCTCACAGGGTTACATCTGTATTTCGTGGATCTCTTTGCTAGCCTTTTTTCTGTGGAATCTGAGAACCGATATTTCGGATCCCTTTGAAGACCATAGGACCAAAGGAAATATCCTTCGTTAAAAAAGAGAAAGAAGCTTTCTGAGAAACTTCTTTGTGTTCTGTGAAATCATCTCACAGAGTTACAGCTTTCCCATCAAGAAGCCTTTCGCTAAGACAGATCTTGTGGAATTGGCAAAGTGATATTTGAAAGCCCGTAGAGGGCTATGGTAAAAAAGGTAATATCCTCAGATGAAATCTGGAAAGAAGCTACCTGAGAAACTGCTTAGTGTTCTGTTCATTCATCTCACAGAGTTACATCTGCATTTCGTGGATCTCTTTGCTAGCCTTATTTCTGTGGAATCTGAGAACAGATATTTCGTATCCCTTTCAAGACCATAGGGTCAAAGGAAATATCCTTCGATAAAAAAGAGAAAGAAGCTTTCTGAGAAACTTCTTTGTGTTTTGTGAAATCATCTCACAGAGTAACAGCCTTCCCCTCAAGAAGACTTTCTCTAAGACAGTTCTTGTGGAATTGGCAAAGTGATATTTGGAAGCCCATAGAGGGCTAAGGTAAAAAAGGAAATATCCTCAGATGAAATCTGGAAAGAAGCTTCCTGAGAAACTGCTCAGTGTTCTCTTAATTCATCTCAAACAGTTACATCTGTATTTCGTGGATCTCTTTGCTAGCCTTATTTCTGTGGAATCTGAGAACAGATATTTCGGATCCCTTTGAAGACTATAGGGCCAAAGGAAATATCCTCCGATAACAAAGAGAAAGAAGGTTTCTGAGAAACTTCTTTGTGTTCTGTGAAATCATCTCACAGAGTTACAGCTGTCCCCTCAAGAAGCCTTTCGCTAAGACAGTTCTTGTGGAACTGGCAAAGTGATATTTGGAAGCCCATAGAGGGCTATGGTGAAAAAGAAAATATCCTCAGATGAAATCTCGAAAGAAGCTTCCTGAGAAACTGCTCAGTGTTCTGTTAATTCATATCACAGAGTTACATCTGTATTTCGTGGATCTCTTTGCTAGCCTTATTTCTGTGGAATCTGAGAACAGATATTTGCGATCCCTTTGAAGACTATAGGGCCAAAGGAAATATCCTCCGATAACAAAGAGAAAGAATCTTTCTGAGAAACTTCTTTGTGTTCTGTGAAATCAACTCACAGAGTTACAGCTTTTCCCTCAAGAAGCCTTTCGCTAAGACAGTTCTTGTGGAATTGGCAAAGTGATATTTGGAAGCCCTTAGAGGGCTTTGGTGACAAAGGAAATATCCTCAGAAGAAATCAGGAAAGAAGCTTCCTGAGAAACTGCTTAGTGTTCTGTTAATTCATCTCACAGAGTTACATCTGTATTTCGTGGATCTCGTTGCTAGCCTTATTTCTGTGGAATCTGAGAACAGATATTTCGGATCCCTTTGAAGACCATAGGTCAAAAGGAAATGTCCTCCGATAACAAAGAGAAAGAAGCTTTCTGAGAAACTTCTTTGTGTTCTGTGAAATCATCTCACAGAGTTACAGCTGTCCCATCAAGAAGCCTTTCGCTAAGACAGTTCTTGTGGAACTGGCAAAGTGATATTTGGAAGCCCATAGAGGGCTATGGTAAAAAAGAAAATATCCTCAGATGAAATCTCGAAAGAAGCTTCCTGAGAAACTGCTCAGTGTTCTGTTAATTCATATCACAGAGTTACATCTGTATTTCGTGGATCTCTTTGCTAGCCTTATTTCTGTGGAATCTGAGAACAGATATTTGCGATCCCATTGAAGACTATAGGGCCAAAGGAAATATCCTCCGATAACAAAGAGAAAGAATCTTTCTGAGAAACTTCTTTGTGTTCTGTGAAATCAACTCACAGAGTTACAGCTTTTCCCTCAAGAAGCCTTTCGCTAAGACAGTTCTTGTGGAATTGGCAAAGTGATATTTGGAAGCCCTTAGAGGGCTATGGTGACAAAGGAAATATCCTCAGAAGAAATCAGGAAAGAAGCTTCCTGAGAAACTGCTTAGTGTTCTGTTAATTCATCTCACAGAGTTACATCTGTATTTCGTGGATCTCGTTGCTAGCCTTATTTCTGTGGAATCTGAGAACAGATATTTCGGATCCCTTTGAAGACCATAGGTGAAAAGGAAATGTCCTCCGATAACAAAGAGAAAGAAGCTTTCTGAGAAACTTCTTTGTGTTCTGTGAAATCATCTCACAGAGTTACAGCTTTCCCCTCAAGAAGCCTTTTGCTAAGACAGTTCTTGTGGAATTGGCAAAGTGATATTTGGAAGCCCATAGAGGGCTATGTTGAAAAAGGTAATATCCTCAGATGAA
Source organism: Macaca nemestrina (assembly GCF_043159975.1). Taxonomy (NCBI): domain Eukaryota; kingdom Metazoa; phylum Chordata; class Mammalia; order Primates; family Cercopithecidae; genus Macaca; species Macaca nemestrina. The sequence goes on along the minus strand of NC_092138.1, from coordinate 100,217,938 downwards.
ATCTGGAAAGAAGCTTCCTGAGAAACTGCTTAGTGTTCTGTTAATTCATCTCACAGAGTTACATCTGTATTTTGTGGATCACTTTGCTAGCCTTATTTCTGTGGAATCTGAGAACAGATATTTCGGATCGCTTTGAAGACCATAGGGCCAAAGGAAATATCCTTCGATAAAAAAGAGAAAGAAGCTTTCTGAGAAACTTCTTTGTGTTCTTTGAAATCATCTCACAGAGTTACAGCTTTCCCCTCAAGAAACCTTTCGCTAAGACAGTTCTTGTGGAATTGGCAAAGTGATATTTGGAAGCCCTTAGAGGGCTAAGGTGAAAAAGGAAGTATCCTCAGATGAAATCTGGAAGGAAGCTTCCTGAGAAACTGCTTAGTGTTCTGTTAATTCATCTCACAGAGTTACATCTGTATTTCGGGGTTCTCTTTGCTAGCCTTATTTCTGTGGAATCTGAGAACAGATATTTCGGATCATTTGAACACTATAGGGCCAAAGGAAATATCCTCCGATAACAAAGAGAAAGAAGCTTTCTGAGAAACTTCTTTGTGTTCTGTGAAATCATCTCACAGAGTTACAGCTTTCCCCTCAAGAAGCCTTTCGCTAAGACAGTTCTTGTGGAATTGGCAAAGTGATATTTGGAAGCCCGTAGAGGGCTACGGTGAAAAAGGAAATTTCCTCAGATGAAATCTGGAAAGAAGCTTCCTGAGAAACTGCTTAGTGTTCTGTTAATTCATCTCACAGAGTTACATCTGTATTTCGTGGATCTCTTTGCTAGCCTTATTTCTGTGGAATCTGAGAACAGATATTTCGGATGCCTTTGAAGACTATAGGGCAAAAGGAAATATCCTCTGGTAACAAAGAGAAAGAAGCTTTCTGAGAAACTTCTTTGTGTTCCGTGAAATCATCTCACAGAGTTACAGCATTCCCCTCAGGAAGACTTTCGCTAAGAGAGTTCTTGTGGAATTGGCAAAGTTATATTTGGAAGCCCATAGAGGGCTATGGTGAAAAAGGTAATATCCTCAGATGAAATCTGGAAAGAAGCTTCCTGAGAAACTGCCTAGTGTTCTGTTAATTCATCTCACAGAGTTACATCTGTATTTCGTGGATCTCTTTGCTAGCCTTATTTCTGTGGAATCTGAGAACAGATATTTCGGATCCCTTTGAAGACCATAGGACCAAAGGAAATATCCTCCGATAACAAAGAGAAAGAAGCTTTCTGAGAAACTTCTTTGTGTTCTGTGAAATCATCTCACAGAGTTACAGCTTTCCCCTCAAGAAGCCTTTCGCTAAGACAGTTCTTGTGGAATTGGCAAAGTGATATTTGGAAGCCCTTAGAGGGCTACGGTGAAAAAGGAAATATCCTCAGATGAAATCTGGAAAGAAGCTTCCTGAGAAACTGCTTAGTGTTCTGTTAATTCATCTCACAGGGTTACATCTGTATTTCGTGGATCTCTTTGCTAGCCTTTTTTCTGTGGAATCTGAGAACCGATATTTCGGATCCCTTTGAAGACCATAGGACCAAAGGAAATATCCTTCAATAAAAAAGAGAAAGAAGCTTTCTGAGAAACTTCTTTGTGTTCTGTGAAATCATCTCACAGAGTAACAGCCTTCCCCTCAAGAAGACTTTCTCTAAGACACTTCTTGTGGAATTGGCAAAGTGATATTTGGAAGCCCATAGAGGGCTAAGGTAAAAAAGGAAATATCCTCAGATGAAATCTGGAAAGAAGCTTCCTGAGAAACTGCTTAGTGTTCTGTTAATTCATCTCACAGAGTTACATCTGTATTTCGTGGATCTCTTTGCTAGCCTTATTTCTGTGGAATCTGAGAACAGATATTTCGGATGCCTTTGAAGACTATAGGGCCAGGGGAAATATCCTCTGATAACAAAGAGAAAGAAGCTTTCTGAGAAACTTCTTTGTGTTCTGTGAAATCATCTCACAGAGTTACAGCTTTTCCCTCAAGAAGCCTTTCGCTAAGACAGTTCTTGTGGAATTGGCAAAGTGATATTTGGAAGCCCTTAGAGGGCTATGGTGACAAAGGAAATATCCTCAGAAGAAATCAGGAAAGAAGCTTCCTGAGAAACTGCTTAGTGTTCTGTTAATTCATCTCACAGAGTTACATCTGTATTTCGTGGATCTCGTTGCTAGCCTTATTTCTGTGGAATCTGAGAACAGATATTTCGGATCCCTTTGAAGACCATAGGTCAAAAGGAAATGTCCTCCGATAACAAAGAGAAAGAAGCTTTCTGAGAAACTTCTTTGTGTTCTGTGAAATCATCTCACAGAGTTACAGCTTTCCCCTCAAGAAGCCTTTTGCTAAGACAGTTCTTGTGGAATTGGCAAAGTGATATTTGGAAGCCCATAGAGGGCTATGTTGAAAAAGGTAATATCCTCAGATGAAATCTGGAAAGAAGCTTCCTGAGAAACTGCTTAGTGTTCTGTTAATTCATCTCACAGAGTTACATCTGTATTTTGTGGATCACTTTGCTAGCCTTATTTCTGTGGAATCTGAGAACAGATATTTCGGATCGCTTTGAAGACCATAGGGCCAAAGGAAATATCCTTCGATAAAAAAGAGAAAGAAGCTTTCTGAGAAACTTCTTTGTGTTCTTTGAAATCATCTCACAGAGTTACAGCTTTCCCCTCCAGAAACCTTTCGCTAAGACAGTTCTTGTGGAATTGGCAAAGTGATATTTGGAAGCCCTTAGAGGGCTAAGGTGAAAAAGGAAATATCCTCAGATGAAATCAGGAAAGAAGCTTCCTGAGAAACTGCTTAGTGTTCTGTTAATTCATCTCACAGAGTTACAACTGTATTTCGGGGTTCTCTTTGCTAGCCTTATTTCTGTGGAATCTGAGAACAGATATTTCGGATCATTTGAACACTATAGGGCCAAAGGAAATATCCTCCGATAACAAAGAGAAAGAAGCTTTCTGAGAAACTTCTTTGTGTTCTGTGAAATCATCTCACAGAGTTACAGCTTTCCCCTCAAGAAGCCTTTCGCTAAGACAGTTCTTGTGGAATTGGCAAAGTGATATTTGGAAGCCCGTAGAGGGCTATGGTGAAAAAGGAAATTTCCTCAGATGAAATCTGGAAAGAAGCTTCCTGAGAAACTGCTTAGTGTTCTGTTAATTCATCTCACAGAGTTACATCTGTATTTCGTGGATCTCTTTGCTAGCCTTATTTCTGTGGAATCTGAGAACAGATATTTCGGATGCCTTTGAAGACTATAGGGCCAAAGGAAATATCCTCTGGTAACAAAGAGAAAGAAGCTTTCTGAGAAACTTCTTTGTGTTCCGTGAAATCATCTCACAGAGTTACAGCATTCCCCTCAGGAAGACTTTCGCTAAGAGAGTTCTTGTGGAATTGGCAAAGTTATATTTGGAAGCCCATAGAGGGCTATGGTGAAAAAGGTAATATCCTCAGATGAAATCTGGAAAGAAGCTTCCTGAGAAACTGCCTAGTGTTCTGTTAATTCATCTCACAGAGTTACATCTGTATTTCGTGGATCTCTTTGCTAGCCTTATTTCTGTGGAATCTGAGAACAGATATTTCGGATCCCTTTGAAGACCATAGGACCAAAGGAAATATCCTCCGATAACAAAGAGAAAGAAGCTTTCTGAGAAACTTCTTTGTGTTCTGTGAAATCATCTCACAGTGTTACAGCTTTCCCCTCAAGAAGCCTTTCGCTAAGACAGTTCTTGTGGAATTGGCAAAGTGATATTTGGAAGCCCTTAGAGGGCTACGGTGAAAAAGGAAATATCCTCAGATGAAATCTGGAAAGAAGCTTCCTGAGAAACTGCTTAGTGTTCTGTTAATTCATCTCACAGGGTTACATCTGTATTTCGTGGATCTCTTTGCTAGCCTTTTTTCTGTGGAATCTGAGAACCGATATTTCGGATCCCTTTGAAGACCATAGGACCAAAGGAAATATCCTTCGATAAAAAAGAGAAAGAAGCTTTCTGAGAAACTTCTTTGTGTTCTGTGAAATCATCTCACAGAGTTACAGCTTTCCCCTCAAGAAGCCTTTCGCTAAGACAGTTCTTGTGGAATTGGCAAAGTGATATTTGGAAGCCCATAGAGGGCTATGGTAAAAAAGGTAATATCCTCAGATGAAATCTGGAAAGAAGCTTCCTGAGAAACTGCTTAGTGTTCTGTTAATTCATCTCACAGAGTTACCTCTGTATTTCGTGGATCTCTTTGCTAGCCTTATTTCTGTGGAATCTGAGAACAGATATTTCGGATCCATTTGAAGACCATAGGGCCAAAGGAAATATCCTCTGATAACAAAGAGAAAGAAGCTTTCTGAGAAACTTCTTTGTGTTCTGTGAAATCATCTCACAGAGTTACAGCTTTCCCCTCAAGAAGCCTTTCGCTAACACAGTTCTTGTGGAATTGGCAAAGTGATATTTGAAGCCCATAGAGGGCTTTGGTGAAAAAGGAAATATCCTCAGATGAAATCTGGAAAGAAGATTCCTGAGAAACTGCTTAGTGTTCTGTTAATTCATCTCACAGAGTTACATCTGTATTTCGTGGATCTCGTTGCTAGCCTTATTTCTGTGGAATCTGAGAACAGATATTTCGGATGCCTTTGAAGACTATAGGGCCAAAGGAAATATCCTCTGATAACAAAGAGAAAGAAGCTTTCTGAGAAACTTCTTTGTGTTCTGTGAAATCATCTCACAGAGTTACAGCTTTTCCCTCAAGAAGCCTTTCGCTAAGACAGTTCTTGTGGAATTGGCAAAGTGATATTTGGAAGCCCTTAGAGGGCTATGGTGACAAAGGAAATATCCTCAGAAGAAATCAGGAAAGAAGCTTCCTGAGAAACTGCTTAGTGTTCTGTTAATTCATCTCACAGAGTTACATCTGTATTTCGTGGATCTCGTTGCTAGCCTTATTTCTGTGGAATCTGAGAACAGATATTTCGGATCCCTTTGAAGACCATAGGTCAAAAGGAAATGTCCTCCGATAACAAAGAGAAAGAAGCTTTCTGAGAAACTTCTTTGTGTTCTGTGAAATCATCTCACAGAGTTACAGCTTTCCCCTCAAGAAGCCTTTTGCTAAGACAGTTCTTGTGGAATTGGCAAAGTGATATTTGGAAGCCCATAGAGGGCTATGTTGAAAAAGGTAATATCCTCAGATGAAATCTGGAAAGAAGCTTCCTGAGAAACTGCTTAGTGTTCTGTTAATTCATCTCACAGAGTTACATCTGTATTTTGTGGATCACTTTGCTAGCCTTATTTCTGTGGAATCTGAGAACAGATATTTCGGATCGCTTTGAAGACCATAGGGCCAAAGGAAATATCCTTCGATAAAAAAGAGAAAGAAGCTTTCTGAGAAACTTCTTTGTGTTCTTTGAAATCATCTCACAGAGTTACAGCTTTCCCCTCAAGAAACCTTTCGCTAAGACAGTTCTTGTGGAATTGGCAAAGTGATATTTGGAAGCCCTTAGAGGGCTAAGGTGAAAAAGGAAATATCCTCAGATGAAATCAGGAAAGAAGCTTCCTGAGAAACTGCTTAGTGTTCTGTTAATTCATCTCACAGAGTTACATCTGTATTTCGGGGTTCTCTTTGCTAGCCTTATTTCTGTGGAATCTGAGAACAGATATTTCGGATCATTTGAACACTATAGGGCCAAAGGAAATATCCTCCGATAACAAAGAGAAAGAAGCTTTCTGAGAAACTTCTTTGTGTTCTGTGAAATCATCTCACAGAGTTACAGCTTTCCCCTCAAGAAGCCTTTCGCTAAGACAGTTCTTGTGGAATTGGCAAAGTGATATTTGGAAGCCCGTAGAGGGCTATGGTGAAAAAGGAAATTTCCTCAGATGAAATCTGGAAAGAAGCTTCCTGAGAAACTGCTTAGTGTTCTGTTAATTCATCTCACAGAGTTACATCTGTATTTCGTGGATCTCTTTGCTAGCCTTATTTCTGTGGAATCTGAGAACAGATATTTCGGATGCCTTTGAAGACTATAGGGCCAAAGGAAATATCCTCTGGTAACAAAGAGAAAGAAGCTTTCTGAGAAACTTCTTTGTGTTCCGTGAAATCATCTCACAGAGTTACAGCATTCCCCTCAGGAAGACTTTCGCTAAGAGAGTTCTTGTGGAATTGGCAAAGTTATATTTGGAAGCCCATAGAGGGCTATGGTGAAAAAGGTAATATCCTCAGATGAAATCTGGAAAGAAGCTTCCTGAGAAACTGCCTAGTGTTCTGTTAATTCATCTCACAGAGTTACATCTGTATTTCGTGGATCTCTTTGCTAGCCTTATTTCTGTGGAATCTGAGAACAGATATTTCGGATCCCTTTGAAGACCATAGGACCAAAGGAAATATCCTCCGATAACAAAGAGAAAGAAGCTTTCTGAGAAACTTCTTTGTGTTCTGTGAAATCATCTCACAGTGTTACAGCTTTCCCCTCAAGAAGCCTTTCGCTAAGACAGTTCTTGTGGAATTGGCAAAGTGATATTTGGAAGCCCTTAGAGGGCTACGGTGAAAAAGGAAATATCCTCAGATGAAATCTGGAAAGAAGCTTCCTGAGAAACTGCTTAGTGTTCTGTTCATTCATCTCACAGAGTTACATCTGTATTTCGTGGATCTCTTTGCTAGCCTTTTTTCTGTGGAATCTGAGAACCGATATTTCGGATCCCTTTGAAGACCATAGGACCAAAGGAAATATCCTTCGATAAAAAAGAGAAAGAAGCTTTCTGAGAAACTTCTTTGTGTTCTGTGAAATCATCTCACAGAGTTACAGCTTTCCCCTCAAAAAGCCTTTCGCTAAGACAGTTCTTGTGGAATTGGCAAAGTGATATTTGGAAGCCCTTAGAGGGCTACGGTGAAAAAGGAAATATCCTCAGATGAAATCTGGAAAGAAGCTTCCTGAGAAACTGCTTAGTGTTCTGTTAATTCATCTCACAGGGTTACATCTGTATTTCGTGGATCTCTTTGCTAGCCTTTTTTCTGTGGAATCTGAGAACCGATATTTCGGATCCCTTTGAAGACCATAGGACCAAAGGAAATATCCTTCGATAAAAAAGAGAAAGAAGCTTTCTGAGAAACTTCTTTGTGTTCTGTGAAATCATCTCACAGAGTTACAGCTTTCCCCTCAAGAAGCCTTTCGCTAAGACAGTTCTTGTGGAATTGGCAAAGTGATATTTGGAAGCCCATAGAGGGCTATGGTAAAAAAGGTAATATCCTCAGATGAAATCTGGAAAGAAGCTTCCTGAGAAACTGCTTAGTGTTCTGTTCATTCATCTCACAGAGTTACATCTGCATTTCGTGGATCTCTTTGCTAGCCTTATTTCTGTGGAATCTGAGAACAGATATTTCGTATCCCTTTCAAGACCATAGGGTCAAAGGAAATATCCTTCGATAAAAAAGAGAAAGAAGCTTTCTGAGAAACTTCTTTGTGTTCTGTGAAATCATCTCACAGAGTAACAGCCTTCCCCTCAAGAAGACTTTCGCTAAGACACTTCTTGTGGAATTGGCAAAGTGATATTTGGAAGCCCATAGAGGGCTAAGGTAAAAAAGGAAATATCCTCAGATGAAATCTGTAAAGAAGCTTCCTGAGAAACTGCTTAGTGTTCTGTTAATTCATCTCACAGAGTTACATCTGTATTTCGTGGATCTCTTTGCTAGCCTTCTTTCTGTGGAATGAGAACAGATATTTCGGATGCCTTTGAAGACTATAGGGCCAAAGGAAATATCCTCTGATAACAAAGAGAAAGAAGCTTTCTGAGAAACTTCTTTGTGTTCTGTGGAATCATCTCACAGAGTTACAGCTTTCCACTCAAGAAGCCTTTCGCTAAGAAAGTTCTTGTGGAATTGGCAAAGTGATATTTGAAGCCCCTAGAGGGCTATGGTGAAAAAGGAAATATCCTCAGATGAAATCTGGAAAGAAGCTTCCTGAGAAACTGCTTAGTGTTCTGTTAATTCATCTCACAGAGTTACCTCTGTATTTCGTGGATCTCTTTGCTAGCCTTATTTCTGTGGAATCTGAGAACAGATATTTCGGATCCATTTGAAGACCATAGGGCCAAAGGAAATATCCTCTGATAACAAAGAGAAAGAAGCTTTCTGAGAAACTTCTTTGTGTTCTGTGAAATCATCTCACAGAGTTACAGCTTTCCCCTCAAGAAGCCTTTCGCTAACACAGTTCTTGTGGAATTGGCAAAGTGATATTTGAAGCCCATAGAGGGCTTTGGTGAAAAAGGAAATATCCTCAGATGAAATCTGGAAAGAAGATTCCTGAGAAACTGCTTAGTGTTCTGTTAATTCATCTCACAGAGTTACATCTGTATTTCGTGGATCTCGTTGCTAGCCTTATTTCTGTGGAATCTGAGAACAGATATTTCGGATGCCTTTGAAGACTATAGGGCCAAAGGAAATATCCTCTGATAACAAAGAGAAAGAAGCTTTCTGAGAAACTTCTTTGTGTTCTGTGAAATCATCTCACAGAGTTACAGCTTTTCCCTCAAGAAGCCTTTCGCTAAGACAGTTCTTGTGGAATTGGCAAAGTGATATTTGGAAGCCCTTAGAGGGCTATGGTGACAAAGGAAATATCCTCAGAAGAAATCAGGAAAGAAGCTTCCTGAGAAACTGCTTAGTGTTCTGTTAATTCATCTCACAGAGTTACATCTGTATTTCGTGGATCTCGTTGCTAGCCTTATTTCTGTGGAATCTGAGAACAGATATTTCGGATCCCTTTGAAGACCATAGGTCAAAAGGAAATGTCCTCCGATAACAAAGAGAAAGAAGCTTTCTGAGAAACTTCTTTGTGTTCTGTGAAATCATCTCACAGAGTTACAGCTTTCCCCTCAAGAAGCCTTTTGCTAAGACAGTTCTTGTGGAATTGGCAAAGTGATATTTGGAAGCCCATAGAGGGCTATGTTGAAAAAGGTAATATCCTCAGATGAAATCTGGAAAGAAGCTTCCTGAGAAACTGCTTAGTGTTCTGTTAATTCATCTCACAGAGTTACATCTGTATTTTGTGGATCACTTTGCTAGCCTTATTTCTGTGGAATCTGAGAACAGATATTTCGGATCGCTTTGAAGACCATAGGGCCAAAGGAAATATCCTTCGATAAAAAAGAGAAAGAAGCTTTCTGAGAAACTTCTTTGTGTTCTTTGAAATCATCTCACAGAGTTACAGCTTTCCCCTCAAGAAACCTTTCGCTAAGACAGTTCTTGTGGAATTGGCAAAGTGATATTTGGAAGCCCTTAGAGGGCTAAGGTGAAAAAGGAAATATCCTCAGATGAAATCAGGAAAGAAGCTTCCTGAGAAACTGCTTAGTGTTCTGTTAATTCATCTCACAGAGTTACATCTGTATTTCGGGGTTCTCTTTGCTAGCCTTATTTCTGTGGAATCTGAGAACAGATATTTCGGATCATTTGAACACTATAGGGCCAAAGGAAATATCCTCCGATAACAAAGAGAAAGAAGCTTTCTGAGAAACTTCTTTGTGTTCTGTGAAATCATCTCACAGAGTTACAGCTTTCCCCTCAAGAAGCCTTTCGCTAAGACAGTTCTTGTGGAATTGGCAAAGTGATATTTGGAAGCCCGTAGAGGGCTATGGTGAAAAAGGAAATTTCCTCAGATGAAATCTGGAAAGAAGCTTCCTGAGAAACTGCTTAGTGTTCTGTTAATTCATCTCACAGAGTTACATCTGTATTTCGTGGATCTCTTTGCTAGCCTTATTTCTGTGGAATCTGAGAACAGATATTTCGGATGCCTTTGAAGACTATAGGGCCAAAGGAAATATCCTCTGGTAACAAAGAGAAAGAAGCTTTCTGAGAAACTTCTTTGTGTTCCGTGAAATCATCTCACAGAGTTACAGCATTCCCCTCAGGAAGACTTTCGCTAAGAGAGTTCTTGTGGAATTGGCAAAGTTATATTTGGAAGCCCATAGAGGGCTATGGTGAAAAAGGTAATATCCTCAGATGAAATCTGGAAAGAAGCTTCCTGAGAAACTGCCTAGTGTTCTGTTAATTCATCTCACAGAGTTACATCTGTATTTCGTGGATCTCTTTGCTAGCCTTATTTCTGTGGAATCTGAGAACAGATATTTCGGATCCCTTTGAAGACCATAGGACCAAAGGAAATATCCTCCGATAACAAAGAGAAAGAAGCTTTCTGAGAAACTTCTTTGTGTTCTGTGAAATCATCTCACAGTGTTACAGCTTTCCCCTCAAGAAGCCTTTCGCTAAGACAGTTCTTGTGGAATTGGCAAAGTGATATTTGGAAGCCCTTAGAGGGCTACGGTGAAAAAGGAAATATCCTCAGATGAAATCTGGAAAGAAGCTTCCTGAGAAACTGCTTAGTGTTCTGTTCATTCATCTCACAGAGTTACATCTGTATTTCGTGGATCTCTTTGCTAGCCTTTTTTCTGTGGAATCTGAGAACCGATATTTCGGATCCCTTTGAAGACCATAGGACCAAAGGAAATATCCTTCGATAAAAAAGAGAAAGAAGCTTTCTGAGAAACTTCTTTGTGTTCTGTGAAATCATCTCACAGAGTTACAGCTTTCCCCTCAAGAAGCCTTTCGCTAAGACAGTTCTTGTGGAATTGGCAAAGTGATATTTGGAAGCCCATAGAGGGCTATGGTAAAAAAGGTAATATCCTCAGATGAAATCTGGAAAGAAGCTTCCTGAGAAACTGCTTAGTGTTCTGTTCATTCATCTCACAGAGTTACATCTGCATTTCGTGGATCTCTTTGCTAGCCTTATTTCTGTGGAATCTGAGAACAGATATTTCGTATCCCTTTCAAGACCATAGGGTCAAAGGAAATATCCTTCGATAAAAAAGAGAAAGAAGCTTTCTGAGAAACTTCTTTGTGTTCTGTGAAATCATCTCACAGAGTAACAGCCTTCCCCTCAAGAAGACTTTCTCTAAGACACTTCTTGTGGAATTGGCAAAGTGATATTTGGAAGCCCATAGAGGGCTAAGGTAAAAAAGGAAATATCCTCAGATGAAATCTGGAAAGAAGCTTCCTGAGAAACTGCTTAGTGTTCTGTTAATTCATCTCACAGAGTTACATCTGTATTTCGTGGATCTCTTTGCTAGCCTTCTTTCTGTGGAATCTGAGAACAGATATTTCGGATGCCTTTGAAGACTATAGGGCCAAAGGAAATATCCTCTGATAACAAAGAGAAAGAAGCTTTCTGAGAAACTTCTTTGTGTTCTGTGAAATCATCTCACAGAGTTACAGCTTTCCACTCAAGAAGCCTTTCGCTAAGAAAGTTCTTGTGGAATTGGCAAAGTGATATTTGAAGCCCCTAGAGGGCTATGGTGAAAAAGGAAATATCCTCAGATGAAATCTGGAAAGAAGCTTCCTGAGAAACTGCTTAGTGTTCTGTTAATTCATCTCACAGAGTTACCTCTGTATTTCGTGGATCTCTTTGCTAGCCTTATTTCTGTGGAATCTGAGAACAGATATTTCGGATCCATTTGAAGACCATAGGGCCAAAGGAAATATCCTCTGATAACAAAGAGAAAGAAGCTTTCTGAGAAACTTCTTTGTGTTCTGTGAAATCATCTCACAGAGTTACAGCTTTCCCCTCAAGAAGCCTTTCGCTAACACAGTTCTTGTGGAATTGGCAAAGTGATATTTGAAGCCCATAGAGGGCTTTGGTGAAAAAGGAAATATCCTCAGATGAAATCTGGAAAGAAGATTCCTGAGAAACTGCTTAGTGTTCTGTTAATTCATCTCACAGAGTTACATCTGTATTTCGTGAATCTCTTTGCTAGCCTTATTTCTGTGGAATCTGAGAACAGATATTTCGGATCCCTTTGAAGACGATAGGGCCAAAGGAAATATCCTCCGATAACAAAGAGAAAGAAGCTTTCTGAGAAACTTCTTTGTGTTCTTTGAAATCATCTCACAGAGTTACAGCTTTCCCCTCAAGAAGCCTTTCGCTAAGACAGTTCTTGTGGAATTGGCAAAGTGATATTTGGAAGCCCATAGAGGGCTGTTATGAAAAAGGAAATATCCTCAGATGAAATCTGGAAAGAAGCTTCTTGAGAAACTGCTTAGTGTTCTGTTAATTCATCTCACAGAGTTACATCTGTATTTCGTGGATCTCTTTGCTTGCCTTATTTCTCTGGACTCTGAGAACAGATGATTCGGATCCCTTTGAAGACTGTAGGGCCAAAGGAATTATCCTCCGATAACAAAGAGAAAGAAGCTTTCTGAGAAACTTCTTTGTGTTCTGTGAAATCATCTCACAGAGTTACAGCTTCCCCCTCAAGACGCCTTTTGCTAAGACAGTTCTTGTGGAATTGTCAAAGTGATATTTGGAAGCCCATAGAGGGCTATGTTGTAAAAAGTAATATCCTCAGATGAAATCTGGAAAGAAGCTTTCTGAGAAACAGCTTAGTGTTCTGTTAATTCATCTCACAGAGTTACATCTGTATTTCGTGGATTTCCTTGCTAGCCTTGTTTCTGTGGAATCTGAGAACAGATATTTCGGATCCCTTTGAAGACTATAGGGCCAAAGGAAATATCCCCCGATAAAAAAGAGAAAGAAGCTTTCTGAGAAACTTCTTTGTGTTCTGTGAAATAATCTCTCAGAGTTACAGCTTTCCCCTCCAGAAACCTTTTGCTAAGACAGTTCTTGTGGAATTGGCAAGCTGATGTTTGGAAGCCCATAGAGGGCTATGGTGAAAAAGGAAATATCCTCAGATGAAATCTGGAAAGAAGCTTCCTGAGAAACTGCTCAGTGTTCTCTTAATACATATCACAGAGTTACATCTGTATTTCGTGGATCTCTTTGCTAGCCTTATTTCTGTGGAATCTGAGAACAGATATTTCGGATCCCTTTGAAGTCTATAGGGCCAAAGGAAATATCCTCCGATAAAAAAGAGAAAGAAGCTTTCTGAGAAACTTCTTTATGTTCTGTGAAATCATCTCACAGAGTTACAGCTTTCCCCTCAAGAAGCCTTTCGCTAAGACAGTTCTTGTGGAATTGGCAAAGTGATATTTGGATGCCCATAGAGGGCTATGGTGAAAAAGGAAATATCCTCTGATGAAATCTGGAAAGAAGCTTCCTGAGAAACTGCTTAGTGTTCTGTTAATTCATCTCACAGAGTTACATCTGTATTTCGTGGATCTCTTTGCTAGCCTTCTTTCTGTGGAATCTGAGAACAGATATTTCGGATCCCTTTGAAGACTCCAGGGCCAAAGGAAATATCCTCCGATAACAAAGAGAATGAAGCTTTCTGAGAAACTTCTTTGTGTTCTGTGAAATCATCTCACAAATTTATATCTTTCCCCTCAAGAAGCCTTTCGCTAAGACAGTTCTTTTGGAATTGGTAAAGTGATATTTGGAAGCCCGTAGAGGGCTATGGTGAAAAAGGAAATATCCTCAGATGAAATCTGGAAAGAAGCTTCCTGAGAAACTGCTTAGTGTTCTGTTAATTCATCTCACAGAGTTACATCTGTATTTCGTGGATCTCTTTGCTAGCCTTATTTGTGTGGAATCTGAGAACAGTTATTTCGGATCCCTTTGAAGACTCTAGGGCCAAAAGAAATATTTCCCGATAACAAAGAGAAAGAAGCATTCGAGAAACTTCTTTGTGTTCTGTGAAATCATCTCATAGACATACAGCTTTCCCCTCAAGAAGCCTTTCGCTAAGACAGTTCTTGTGGAATTGGCAAGCTGATATTTGGAAGCCCATAGAGGGCTATGGTGAAAAAGGAAATATCCTCAGATGTAATCTGGAAAGAAGCTTCCTGAGAAACTTCTTAGTGTTCTGTTAATTCATCTCACACAGTTACATCTGCATTTCGTGGATCTCTTTGCGAGCCTTCTTTCTGTGGAATCTGAGAACAGATATTTCGGATCCCTTTGAAGACTCTAGGGCCAAAGGAAATATCCTCCGATAACAAAGAGAAAGAAGCTTTCTGAGAAACTTCTTTGTGTTATGTGAAATCATCTCACAGAGTTACAGCTTTCCCCTCAAGAAACCTTTCGCTAAGACAGTTCTTGTGGAATTGGCAAAGTGATATTTGGAAGCCCATAGAGGGCTATGGTGAAAAAGGAAATATCCTCAGGTGAAATCTGGAAAGAAGCTTCCTGAGAAACTGCTTAGTGTTCTCGTAATTCATCTCACAGAGTTACATCTGTATTTCGTGGATCTCTTTGCTAGCCTTATTTCTGTGGAATCTGAGAACAGATATTTCAGATCCCTTTGAAGACTATAGTGCCAAAGGAAATATCCTCCGATAACAAAGACAAAGAAGCTTTCTGAGAAACTTCTTTGTGTTCTGTGAAATCATCTCACAGAGTTATAGCTTTCCCCTCAAGAAGCCTTTCGCTAAGACAGTTCTTGTGGAATTGGTAAAGTGATATTTGGAAGCCCGTAGAGGGCTATGGTGAAAAAGGAAATATCCTCTGATGAAATCTGGAAAGAAGCTTCCTGAGAAACTGCTCTGTGACGTGTGACTTCCACTCAAAGAGTTACATCTGCATTTCGTGGATCTCTTTCCTAGCCTTCTTTCTGTGGAATCTGAGAACAGATATTTCGGATCCCTTTGAAGACTCTAGGGCCAAAGGAAATATCCTCCGATAACAAAGAGAAAGAAGCTTTCTGAGAAACTTCTTTGTGTTCTGTGAAATCATCTCACAGAGTTACAGCTTTCCCCTCAAGAAGCCTTTCGCTAAGACAGTTCTTGTGGAATTGGCAAAGTGATATTTGGAAGCCCATAGAGGGCTATGGTGAAAAAGGAAATATCCTCAGGTGAAATCTGGAAAGAAGCTTCCTGAAAAACTGCTTAGTGTTCTCGTAATTCATCTCACAGAGTTACATCTGTATTTCGTGGATCTCCTTGCTAGCCTTATTTCTGTGGAATCTGAGAACAGATATTTCAGATCCCTTTGAAGACTACAGGGCCAAAGGAAATATCCTCCGATAACAAAGACAAAGAAGCTTTCTGAGAAACTTCTTTGTGTTCTGTGAAATCATCTCACAGAGTTATAGCTTTCCCCTCAAGAAGCCTTTCGCTAAGACAGTTCTTGTGGAATTGGTAAAGTGATATTTGGAAGCCCGTAGAGGGCTATGGTGAAAAAGGAAATATCCTCAGATAAAATCTGGAAAGAAGCTTTCTGAGAAACTGCTCTGTGACGTGTGACTTCCACTCACAGAGTTACATCTGTATTTCGTGGATCTCTTTGCCCGCCTTATTTCTGTGGAATCTGAGAACAGATATTTCGGATCCCTTTGAAGACTATAGGGCCAAAGGAAATATCCTCCGATAACAAAGAGAAAGAAGCTTTCTGAGAAACTTCTTTGTGTTCTGTGAAATCATCTCACAGAGTTACAGCTTTACCCTCAAGAATCCTTTCGCTAAGACAGTTCTTGTGGAATTCGCAAAGTGATATTTGGATGCCCATAGAGGGCTACGGTGAAAAAGGTAATATCCTCAGATGAAATCTGGAAAGAAGCTTTCTGAGAACCATTTTAGTGTTCTGTTAATTCATCTCACAGAGTTACATCTGTATTTCGTGGATTTCTTTGCTAGCCTTATTTCTGTGGAATCAGAGAAAAGATATTTCGGATCCCTTTGAAGACTATAGGGCCAAAGGAAATATCCTCCGATAACAAAGAGAAAGAAGATTTCTGAGAAACTTCTTTGTGTTCCGTGAAATCATCTCACAGAGTTACAACTTTCCACTCAAGAAGCCTTTCGCTAAGACAGTTCTTGTGGAATTGGCAAAGTGATATTTGGAAGCCCATAGAGGGCTATGGTGAAAAAGGAAATATCCTCAGATGAAATCTGGAAAGAAGCTTCCTGAGTAACTGCACAGTGTTCTGTTAATTCACCTCACAGAGACACATCTGTATTTCGTGGATCTCTTTGCTAGCCTTCTTTCTCTGGAGTCTGAGAACAGATATTTCGGATCCCTTTGAAGACTATAGGGCCAAAGGAAATATCCTCGGATGACAAAGAGAAAGAAGCTTTCTGAGAAACTTCTTTGTGTTTTGTGAAATCATCTCAGAGAGTTACAGCTTTCCCCTCAAGAAGCCTTTCGCTAAGACAGTTCTTGTGGAATTGGCAAAGTGATATTTGGAAGCCCATAGAGGTCTATGGTGAAAAAGGAAATATCTTCAGATAAAATCTGGAAAGAAGCTTCCTGAGAATCCGCTTAGTGTTCTCTTAATTCATCTCACAGAGTTACATCTGTATTTCGTGTATCTCTTTGCGAGCCTTATATCTGTGGAATTTGAGAACAGATATTTTGGATCCCTTTGAAGACTATAGGGCCAAAGGAAATATCCTCCGATAACAAAGAGAAAGAAGCTTTCTGAGAAACTTCTTTGTGTTCTGTGAAATCATCTCACAGAGTTACAGCTTTCCCCTCAAGAAGCCTTTCGCTAAGACAGTTCTTGTGGAATTGGCAAAGTGATATTTGGAAGCCCATACAGGGCTATGGTGAAAAAGGAAATATCCTCAGATGAAATCTGGAAAGAAGCTTCCTGAGAAACTGCTTAGTGTTCTGTTAATTCATCTCACAGAGTTACATCTGTATTTCGTGGATCTCTTTGCTAGCCTTATTTGTGTGGAATCTGAGAACAGATATTTCGGATCCCTTTGAAGACTATAGGGCCAAAGAAAATATCTTCCGATAACAAAGAGAAAGAAGCATTCGAGAAACTTCTTTGTGTTCTGTGAAATCATCTCATAGAGTTACAGATTTCCCCTCAAGAAGCCTTTCGCTAAGACAGTTCTTGAGGTATTGGCAAGCTGATATTTGGAAGCCCATAGAGGGCTATGGTGAAAAAGGAAATATCCTCAGATGAAATCTGGAAAGAAGCTTCCTGAGAAACTGCTTAGTGTTCTGGTAATTCATCTCACAGAGTTACATCTGTATTTCGTGGATCTCTTTGCTAGCCTTATTTCTGTGGAATCTGAGAACAGATATTTCAGATCCCTTTGAAGACTATAGGGCCAATGGAAATATTCTCCGATAACAAAGAGAAAGAAGCTTTCTGAGAAACTTCTTTGTGTTCTGTGAAATCATCTCACAGAGTTATAGCTTTCCCCTCAAGAAGTCTTTCGCTAAGACAGTTCTTGTGGAATTGGTAAAGTGATATTTGGAAGCCCGTAGAGGGCTATGGTGAAACAAGAAATATCCTAAGATAAAATCTGGAAAGAAGCTTCCTGAGAAACTGCTCTGTGATGTGTGACTTCCACTCACAGAATTACATCTGTATTTCGTGGATCTCTTTGCGAGCCTTATATCTGTGGAATCTGAGAACAGATATTTTGGATCCCTTTGAAGACTATAGGGCCAAAGGAATTATCCTCCGATAACAAAGAGAAAGAAGCTTTCTGAGAAAATTCTTTGTGTTCTGTGAAATCATCTCACAGCGTTTCAGCTTTCCCCTCAAGAAGCCTTTGGCTAAGACAGTTCTTGTGTAATTGGCAAAGTGATATTTGGAAGTCCATAGAGGGCTATGCTGAGAAAGGAAATATCCTCAGATGAAATCTGGAAAGAAGCTTCCTGAGTAACTTCTCAGTGTTCTGTTAATTCATCTCACAGAGTTACATCTGTATTTCGTGGATCTCTTTGCTAGACTTATTTGTGTGGAATCTGAGAACAGATATTTCGGATCCCTTTGAAGACTATAGGGCCAAAGAAAATATCTTCCGATAACAAAGAGAAAGAAGCATTCGAGAAACTTCTTTGTGTTCTGTGAAATCATCTCATAGAGTTACAGCTTTCCCCTCAAGAAGCCTTTCGCTAAGACAGTTCTTGTGGAATTGGCAAGCTGATATTTGAAAGCCCATAGAGGGCTACGGTGAAAAAGGAAATATCCTCAGATGAAATCTGGAAAGAAGCTTCCTGAGAAACTGCTTAGTGTTCTGGTAATTCATCTCACAGAGTTACATCTGTATTTCGTGGATCTCTTTGCTAGCCTTCTTTCTGTGGAATCTGAGAACAGATATTTCGGATCCCTTTGAAGACTCTAGGGCCAAAGGAAATATCCTCCGATAACAAAGAGAATGAAGCTTTCTGAGAAACTTCTTTGTGTTCTGTGAAATCATCTCACAGAGTTACAGCATTCCCCTCAAGAAGCCTTTCGCTAAGACAGTTCTTGTGGAATTGGCAAAGTGATATTTGGAAGCCCGTAGAGGGCTATGGTGAAAAAGGAAATATCCTCTGATGAAATCTGGAAAGAAGCTTCCTGAGAAACTGCTTAGTGTTCTGGTAATTCATCTCACAGAGTTACATCTGTATTTCGTGGATCTCTTTGCTAGCCTTATTTCTGTGTAATCTGAGACAGATATTTCAGATACCTTTGAAGACTATAGGGCCAAAGGAAATATCCTCCGATAACAAAGAGAAAGAAGCTTTCTGAGAAACTTCTTTGTGTTCTGTGAAATCATCTCACAAAGTTATAGCTTTCCCCACAAGAAGCCTTTCGCTAAGACATTTCTTTTGGAATTGGTAAAGTGATATTTGGAAGCCCGTAGAGGGCTATGGTGAAAAAGGAAATATCCTCAGATAATATCTGGAAAGAAGCTTCCTGAGAAACTGCTCTGTGATGTGTGACTTCCACTCACAGAGTTACGTCTCTATTTCGTGGATCTCTTTGTGAGCCTTATATCTGTGGAATCTGAGAACAGATATTTTGGATCCCTTTGAAGACTATAGGGCCAAAGGAAATATCCTCCGATAACAAACAGAAAGAAGCTTTCTGAGAAACTTCTTTGTGTTCTCTGAAATCATCTCACAGAGTTACAGCTTTCCCCTCAAAAAGCCTTTCGCTAAGACAGTTCTTGTGGAATTGGCAAAGTGATATTTGGAAGCCCATAAAGGGCTATGGTGAAAAAGGAAATATCCTCAGATGAAATCTGGAAAGAAGCTTCCTGAGAAACTGCTTAGTGTTATGTTAATTCATCTCACAGAGTTACATCTGTATTTCGTGGATCTCTTTGCTAGCCTTATTTCTGTGGAATCTGAGAACACATATTTCGGATCACCTTGAAGACTATAGGGCCAAAGAAAATATCTTCCGATAACAAAGAGAAAGAAGCATTCGAGAAACTTCTTTGTGTTCTGTGAAATCATCTCACAGAGTTACAGCTTTCCCCTCAAGAAGCCTTTCGCTAAGACAGTTCTTGTGGAATTGGCAAAGTGATATTTGGAAGCGAATAGAGGGCTATGGTGTAAAAAGAAATATCCTCAGGTGAAATCTGGAAAGAAGCTTCCTGAGAAACTGCTTAGTGTTCTCGTAATTCATCTCACAGAGTTACATCTGTATTTCGTGGATCTCTTTGCTAGCCTTATTTCTGTGGAATCTGAGAACAGATATTTCAGATCCCTTTGAAGACTATAGGGCCAAAGGAAATATCCTCCGATAACAAAGAGAAAGAAGCTTTCTGAGAAACTTCTTTGTGTTCTGTGAAATCATCTCACAGAGTTATAGCTTTCCCCTCAAGAAGCCTTTCGCTAAGACAGTTCTTGTGGAATTGGTAAAGTGATATTTGGAAGCCCGTAGAGGGCTATGGTGAAAAAGGAAATATCCTCAGATAAAATCTGGAAAGAAGCTTCCTGAGAAACTGCTCTGTGACGTGTGACTTCCACTCACAGAGTTACATCTGTATTTCGTGGATCTCTTTGCTCGCCTTATTTCTGTGGAATCTGAGAACAGATATTTCGGATACCTTTGAAGACTATAGGGCCAAAGGAAATATCCTCCGATAAAAAAGAGAAAGAAGCTTTCTGAGAAACTTCTTTGTGTTCTGTGAAATCATCTCACAGAGTTACAGCTTTCCCCTCAAGATGCCTTTCGGTAAGACAGTTCTTGTGGAATTCGCAAAGTGATATTTGGATGCCCATAGAGGGCTTTGGTGAAAAAGGAAATATCCTCAGATGAAATCTGGAAAGAAGCTTCCTGAGAAACTGCTTAGTGTTCTGTTAATTCATCTCACAGAGTTACATCTGTATTTCGTGGATCTCTTTTCTTGCCTTATTTCTCAGGAATCTGAGAACAGATGATTCGGATCCCTTTGAAGACTGTAGGAACAAAGGAATTATCATCCATAACAAAGAGAAAGAAGCTTTCTGAGAAAATTCTTTGTGTTCTGTGAAATCATCTCACAGCGTTACAGCTTTACCCTCAAGAAGCCTTTCGCTAAGACAGTTCTTGTCGAATTGGCAAAGTTATATTTGGAAGCCCATAGAGGGCTATGCTGAAAAAGGAAATATCCTCAGATGAAATCTGGAAAGAAGCTTCCTGAGTAACTGCTCAGTGTTCTGTTAATTCATCTCACAGAGATACATCTGTATTTCGTGGATCTCTTTGCTAGCCTTCTTTCTCTGGAATCTGAGAACAGATATTTCGGATCCCTTTGAAGACTATAGGGCCAAAGGAAATATCATCGGATGACAAAGAGAAAGAAGCTTTCTGAGAAACTTCTTTGTGTTTTGTGAAATCATCTCAGAGAGTTACAGCTTTCCCCTCAAGAAGCCTTTCGCTAAGACAGTTCTTGTCGAATTGGCAAAGTTATATTTGGAAGCCCATAGAGGGCTATGGTGAGAAAGGAAATATCCTCAGATGAAATCTGGAAAGAAGCTTTCTGAGAAACTGCTTAGTGTTCTGTTAATTCATCTCACAGAGTTACATCTGTATTTCGTGGATCTCTTTGCGAGCCTTATATCTGTGGAATTTGAGAACAGATATTTTGGATCCCTTTGAAGACTATAGGGCCAAAGGAAATATCCTCCGATAACAAAGAGAAAGAAGCTTTCTGAGAAACTTCTTTGTGTTCTGTGAAATCATCTCACAGAGTTATATCTTTCCCCTCAAGAAGCCTTTCGCTAAGACAGTTCTTGTGGAATTGGTAAAGTGATATTTGGAAGCCCGTAGAGGGCTATGGTGAAAAATGAAATATCCTCAGATAAAATCTGGAAAGAAGCTTCCTGAGAAACTGCTCTGTGATGTGTGACTTCCACTCACAGAATTACATCTGTATTTCGTGGATCTCTTTGCGAGCCTTATATCTGTGGAATCTGAGAACAGATATTTTGGATCCCTTTGAAGACTATAGAGGCAAAGGAAATATCCTCCGATAACAAAGAGAAAGAAGATTTGTGAGAAACTTTTTTGTGTTCTGTGAAATTATCTCACAGAGTTACAGCTTTCCCCTCAAGAAGCCTTTCGCTAAGACAGTTCTTCTGGAATTGGCAAAGTGATATTTGGAAGCCCATACAGGGCTATGGTGAAAAAGGAAATATCCTCAGATGAAATCTGGAAAGAAGCTTCCTGAGAAACTGCTAAGTGTTCTGTTAATTCATCTCACAGAGTTACATCTGTATTTCGTGGATCTCTTTGCTAGCCTTATTTGTGTGGAATCTGAGAACAGATATTTCGGATCCCTTTGAAGACTATAGGGCCAAAGAAAATACCTTCCGATAACAAAGAGAAAGAAGCATTCGAGAAACTTCTTTGTGTTCTGTGAAATCATCTCATAGAGTTACAGCTTTCCCCTCAAGAAGCCTTTCGCTAAGACAGTTCTTGTGGAATTGGCAAGCTGATATTTGGAAGCCCATAGAGGGCTATGGTGAAAAAGGAAATATCCTCAGATGAAATCTGAAAAGAAGCTTCCTGAGAAACTGCTTAGTGTTCTGTTAATTCATCTCACAGAGTTACATCTGTATTTCGTGGATCTCTTTGCTAGCCTTCTTTCTGTGGAATCTGAGAACAGATATTTCGGATCCCTTTGAAGACTCTAGGGTCAAAGGAAATATCCTCCGATAACAAAGAGAAAGAAGCTTTCTGAGAAACTTCTTTGTGTTCTGTGAAATCATCTCACAGAGTTACAGCTTTCCCCTCCAGAAGCCTTTCGCTAAGACAGTTCTTGTGGAATTGGCAAAGTGATATGTGGAAGCCCATAGAGGGCTCTGGTGAAAAAGGAAATATCCTCAGATGAAATCTGGAAAGAAGCTTCCTGGGAAACTGCTTAGTGTTCTCCTAATTCATCTCACAGAGTTACATCTGTATTTCGTGGATCTCATTGCTAACCTTATTACTGTGGAATCTGAGAACAGATATTTCAGATCCCTTTGAAGACTATAGGGCCAAAGGAAATATCCTCCGATAACAAAGAGAAAGAAGCTTTCTGAGAAACTTCTTTGTGTTCTGTGAAATCATCTCACAGAGTTATAGCTTTCCCCTCAGGAAGCCTTTCGCTAAGACAGTTCTTGTGGAATTGGTAAAGTGATATTTGGAAGCCCGTAGAGGGCTATGGTGAAAAAGGAAATATCCTTAGATAAAATCTGGAAAGAAGCTTCCTGAGAAACTGCTCTGTGATATGTGACTTCCACTCACAGAGTTACATCTGTATTTCGTGGATCTCTTTGCTAGCCTTATTTCTGTGGAATCTGAGAACAGATATTTCGGATCCCTTTGAAGACTATAGGGCCAAAGGAAATATCCTCCGATAACCAAGAGAAAGAAGCTTTCTGAGAAACTTCTTTGTGTTCTGTGAAATCATCTCACAGAGTTACAGCTTTCCCCTCAGAAGCCTTTCGCTAAGACAGTTCTTGTGGAATTGGCAAGCTGATATTTGGAAGCCCATAGAGGGCTATGGTGAAAAAGGAAATATCCTCAGATGAAATCTGGAAAGAAGCTTCCTGAGAAACTGCTTAGTGTTCTGTTAATTCATCTCACAGAGTTATATCTGTATTTCGTGTATCTCTTTTCTTGCCTTATTTCTCAGGAATCTGAGAACAGATGATTCGGATCCCTTTGAAGACTCTAGGGCCAAAGGAATTATCCTCCGATAACAAAGAGAAAGAAGCTTTCTGATAAAATTCTTTGTGTTCTGTGAAATCATCTCACAGCGTTTCAGCTTTCCGCTCAAGAAGCTTTTCGCTAAGACAGTTCTTGTGGAATTGGCAAAGTGATATTTGGAAGCCCATAGAGTGCTATGCTGAGAAAGGAAATATCCTCAGATGAAATCTGGAAAGAAGCTTCCTGAGTAACTGCTCAGTGTTCTGTTAATTCATCTCACAGAGTTACATCTGTATTTCGTGGATCTCTTTGCTGGCCTTCTTTCTCTGGAGTCTGAGAACAGATATTTCGGATCCCTTTGAAGACTATAGGGCCAAAGGAAATATCCTCGGATGACAAAGAGAAAGAAGCTTTCTGAGATACTTCTTTGTGTTTTGTGAAATCATCTCAGAGAGTTACAGTGTTCCCCTCAAGAAGCCTTTCGCTAAGACAGTTCTTGTGGAATTGGAAAAGTGATATTTGGAAGCCCATAGAGGGCTATGGTGAAAAAGGTAATATCCTCAGATGAAATCTAGAAAGAAGCTTCCTAAGACAATGCTTAGTGTTCTCGTAATTCATCTCACAGAGTTACATCTGTATTTCGTGGATCTCTTTGCTAGCCTTATTTCTGTGGAATCTGAGAACAGATATTTCGGATCCCTTTGAAGACTATAGGGCCAAAGGAAATATCCACCGATAACAAAGAGAAAGAAGCTTTCTGAGAAACTTCTTTGTGTTCTGTGAAATCATCTCACAGAGTTACAGCTTTCCCCTCAAGAAGCCTTTCGCTAAGACAGTTCTTGTGGAATTGGCAAAGTGATATTTGGAAGCCCCTAGAGGGCTATTGTGAAAAAGGAAATATCCTCAGATGAAATCTGGAAAGAAGCTTCCTGAGAAACTGCTTAGTGTTCTGTTAATTCATCTCACAGAGTTACATCTGTATTTCTTGGATCTCTTTGCTAGCCTTATTTCTGTGGAATCTGAGAACAGGTATTTCGGATCCCTTTGAAGACTATAGGGCCAAAGGAAATATCCTCCGGTAACAAAGAGAAAGAAGCTTTCTGAGAAACTTCTTTGTGTTCTCTGAAATCATCTCACAGAGTTACAGCTTTCCCCTCAAGAAGCCTTTTGCTAAGACAGTTCTTGTGAAATTGGCAAAGTGATATTTGGAAGCCCATAGAGGGCTACGGTGAAAAAGGTAATATCCTCAGATGAAATCTGGAAAGAAGCTTTCTGAGAAACAGCTTAGTGTTCTCTTAATTCATCTAACAGAGTTACATTTGTATGTCGTGGATCTCTTTGCTAGCCTTATTTCTGTGGAATATGAAGACAGATATTTCGGATCCCTTTGAAGACTATAGGGCCAAAGGAAATATCCTCCGATAACAAAGACAAAGAAGCTTTCTGAGAAACTTCTTTGTGTTCTCTGAAATCATATCACAGAGTTACAGCTTTCACCTCAAGAAGCCTTTCGCTAAGACAGTTCTTGTGGAATTGGCAAAGTGATATTTGGAAGCCCCTAGAGGTCTATTGTGAAAAAGGAAATATCCTCAGATGAAAATTGGAAAGAAGCTTCCTGAGAAACTGCTTAGTGTTCTGTTAATTCATCTCACAGAGTTACATCTGTATTTCGTGGATCTCTTTGCTAGCCTTATTTCTGTGGAATCTGAGAACAGATATTTCTCAACTCTTTGAAGACTATAGGGGCAAAGGAAATGTCCTCCGATAACAAAGAGAAGGAAGCTTTCTGAGAAACTTCTTTGTGTTCTGTGAAATCATCTCACAGAGTTACAGCTTTCCCCTCAAGAAGCCTTTCGCTAAGACAGTTCTTGTGGAATTGGCAAAGTGATATTTGGAAGCCCATAGTGGGCTATGGTGACAAAGGAAATATCCTCAGATGAAATCTGGAAAGAAGCTTCCTGAGAAACTGCTTAGTGTTCTGTAAATTCATCTCACAGAGTTACATCTGTATTTCGTGGATCTCTTTGCTAGCCTTATTTCTGGGGAATCTGAGAACAGATATTTCGGATCCCTTTGAAGACTGTAGGGCCAAAGGAAATATTCTCTGATAACAAAGAGAAAGAAGCTTTCTGAGAAACTTCTTTGTGTTCTCTGAAATCATCTCACAGAGTTACAGCTTTCCCCTCAAGAAGCCATTCGCTAAGACAGTTCTTGTGGAATTGGCAAAGTGATATTTGGAAGCCCATAGAGGGCTATGGTGAAAAAGGTAATATTCTCAGATGAAATCTGGAAAGAAGCTTCCTGAGAAACTGCTTAGTGTTCTGTTAATTCATCTCACAGTGTTACATCTGTATTTCGTGGATCTCTTTGCGAGCCTTATTTCTGTGGAGTCTGAGAACAGATATTTCGGATCACTTTGAAGACTATAGGGCCAAAGGAAATATCCTCCCATAACAAAGAGAAAGAAGCTTGCTGAGAAACTTCTTTTTGTTCTGTGAACTCATCTCACAGAGATACAGCTTTCCCCTCAAGAAGCCTTTCGCTAAGACAGTTCTTGTGGAATTGGCAAAGTGATATTTGAAGCCCATAGAGGGCTATGGTGAAAAAGGAAATATTCTCAGATGAAATCTGGAAAGAAGCTTCCTGAGAAACTGCTTAGTGTTCTGTAAATTCATCTCACAGAGTTACATCTGTATTTCGTGGATCTCTTTGCTAGCCTTATTTCTGTGGAATCTGAGAACAGATATTTCTGATCCCTTTGAACACTATAGGGCCAAAGGAAATATCCTCCGATAACAAAGAGAAAGAAGCTTTCTGAGAAACTTCTTTGTGTTCTGTGAAATCATCTCACTGAGTTACAGCTTTCCCCTCAAGAAGCCTTTTGCTAAGACAGTTCTTGTGGAATTGGCAAAGTGATATTTGGAAGCACATAGAGGGCTATGGTGAAAAAGGAAATATCCTCAGATGAAATCTGGAAAGAAGCTTCCTGAGAAACTGCTCAGTGTTCTGTTAATTCATCTCACAGAGATACATCTGTATGTCGTGGATCTCTTTGCTAGCCTTATTTCTGTGGAATCTGAGAACAGATATTTCGGATCCCTTTGAAGACTATAGGGCCAAAGGAAATATCCTCCGATAACAAAGACAAAGAAGCTTTCTGAGAAACTTCTTTGTGTTCTCTGAAATCATCTCACAGAGTTACAGCTTTCCCCTCAAGAAGCCTTTCGCTAAGACAGTTCTTGTGGAATTGGCAAAGTGATATTTGGAAGCCCATAGCGATCTATTGTGAAAAAGGAAATATCCTCAGATGAAATTTGGAAAGAAGCTTCCTGAGAAACTGCTTAGTGTTCTGTTAATTCATCTCACAGAGTTACATCTGTATTTCGTGGATCTCTTTGCTAGCCTTTTTTCTGTGGAATCTGAGAACAGATATTTCTCATCTTTTTGAAGACTATAGGGGTAAAGGAAATATCCTCCGATAACAAACAGAAAAAAGCTTTCTGAGAAACTTCTTTGTGTTCTGTGAAGTCATCTCACAGAGTTACAGCTTTCCCCTCAAGAAGCCTTTCGCTAAGACAGTTCTTGTGGAATGGGCAAAGTGATATTTGGAAGCCCATAGAGGGCTGTGGTGAAAAAGGAAATATCCTCAGATGAAATCTGGAAAGAAGCTTCCTGAGAAACTGCTTAGTGTTCTGTTAATTCACCTCACAGAGTTACATCTGTTTTTCGTGGATCTCTTTGCTAGCCTTATTTCTGTGGAATCTGAGAACAGATATTTCGGATCCCTTTGAAGACTATAGGGCCAAAGGAAATATCCTCCGATAACAAAGAGAAAGAAGCTTTCTGAGAAACTTCTTTGTGTTCTGTGAAATCATCTCACAGAGTTACAGCTTTCCCCCCAAGAAGCCTTTCGCTAAGACAGTTCTTGTGGAATTGGCAAAGTGATATTTGGAAGCCCTAAGAGGGCTATGGTGAAAAAGGAAATATCCTCTGATGAAATCTGGAAAGAAGCTTCCTGAGACAATGCTTAGTGTTCTGTTAATTCATCTCACAGAGTTACATCTGTATTTCGTGGATCTCTTTGCTAGCCTTAATTCTGTGGAATCTGAGAACAGATATTTCGGATCCCTTTGAAGACTATAGGGCCAAAGGAAATATCCTCCGATAACCAAGAGAAAGAAGCTTTCTGAGAAACTTCTTTGTGTTCTGTGAAATCATCTCACAGAGTTACAGCTTTCCCCTCAGAAAGCCTCTTGCTAAGACAGTTCTTGTGGAATTGGCAAAGTGATATTTGGAAGCCAATAGTGGGCTATGGTGAAAAAGGAAATATCCTCAGATGAAGTCTGGAAAGAAGCTTTCTGAGAAACTGCTTAGTGTTCTGATTATTCATCTCACGGAGTTACATCTGTATGTCGTGAATCTCTTTGCTAGCCTTATTTCTGTGGAATCTGAGAACAGATATTTCTCATCTTTTTGAAGACTATAGGGCCAAAGGAAATATCCTACGATAACACAGACAAAGAAGCTTTCTGAGAAACTTCTTTGTGTTCTCTGAAATCATCTCACAGAGTTACAGCTTTCCCCTCAAGAAGCCTTTCGCTAAGACAGTTCTTGTGGAATTGTCAAAGTGATATTTGGAAGCCCATAGTGGTCTATTGTGAAAAAGGAAATATCCTCAGATGAAATTTGGAAAGAAGCTTCCTGAGAAACTGCTTAGTGTTCTGTTAATTCATGTCACAGAGTTACATCTGTATTTCGTGGATCTCTTTGCTAGCCTTTTTTCTGTGGAATCTGAGAACACATATTTCTCATCTTTTTGAAGACTATAGGGCCAAAGGAAATATCCTCCGATAACAAAGAGAAAGAAGCTTTCTTAGAAACTTCTTTGTGTTCTGTGAAATCATCTCACAGAGTTACAGCTTTCCTCTCAAGAAGCCTTTCGCTAAGACAGTTCTTGTGGAATTGGCAAAGTGATATTTGGAAGCCCATTGAGGGCTACGGTGAAAAAGGAAATATCCTCAGATGAAATCTGGAAAGAAGCTTCCTGAGAAACTGCTTAGTGTTCGGTTAATTCATCTCACAGGGTTACATCTGTATTTCGTGGATCTCTTTGCTAGCCTTAATTCTGTGGAATCTGAGAACAGATATTTCGGATCCCTTTGAAGACTATAGGGCCAAAGGAAATATCCTCCGATAACCAAGAGAAAGAAGCTTTCTGAGAAACTTCTTTGTGTTCTGTGAAATCATCTCACAGAGTTTCAGCTTTCCCCTCAGCAAGCCTTTCGCTAAGACAGTTCTTGTGGAATTGGCAAAGTGATATTTCGTAGCCCATAGTGGGCTATGGTGACAAAGGTAATATCCTCAGATGAAATCTGGAAAGAAGCTTTCTGAGAAACTGCTTAGTGTTCTGATTATTCATCTCACAGAGTTACATCTGTATGTCGTGGATCTCTTTGCTAGCCTTATTTCTGTGGAATCTGAGAACAGATATTTCGGATCCCTTTGAAGACTATAGGGCCAAAGGAAATATCCTCCGATAACAAAGACAAAGAAGCTTTCTGAGAAACTTCTTTGTGTTCTGTGAAATCATCTCACAGAGTTACAGCTTTCCCCTCAAGAAGCCTTTCGCTAAGACAGTTCTTGTGGAATTGGAAAAGTGATATTTGGAAGCCCATAGCGATCTATTGTGAAAAAGGAAATATCCTCAGATGAAATTTGGAAAGAAGATTCCTGAGAAACTGCTTAGTGTTCTGTTAATTCATGTCACAGAGTTACATCTATATTTCGTGTTTCTCTTTGCTAGCCTTTTTTCTGTGGAATCTGAGAACAGATATTTCTCATCTTTTTGAAGACTATAGGGCCAAAGGAAATATCCTCCGATAACAAAGAGAAAGAAGCTTTCTGAGAAACTTCTTTGAGTTCTGTGAAATCATCTCACAGAGTTACAGCTTTCCCCACAAGAAGCCTTTCGCTAAGACAGTTCTTGTGGAATTGGCAAAGTGATATTTGGAAGCCCATAGAGGGCTACGGTGTAAAAGGAAATATCCTCAGATGAAATCTGGAAAGAAGATTCCTGAGAAACTGCTTAGTGTTCGGTTAATTCACCTCACAGAGATACATCGGTATTTCGTGGATCTCTTTGCTAGCCTTAATTCTGTGGAATCTGAGAACAGATATTTCGGATCCCTTTGAAGACTATAGGACCAAAGGAAATATCCTCCGATAACCAAGAGAAAGAAGCTTTCTGAGAAACTTCTTTGTGTTCTGTGAAATCATCTCACAGAGTTACAGCTTTCCCCTCAAGAAGCCTTTCGCTCAGACAGTTCTTGTGGAATTGGCAAAGTGATATTTGGAAGCCCATAGTGGGCTATGGTGACAAAGGTAATATCCTCAGATGAAATCTGGAAAGAAGCTTTCTGAGAAACTGCTTAGTGTTCTGATTATTCATCTCACAGAGTTACATCTGTATGTCGTGGATCTCTTTGCTAGCCTTATTTCTGTGGAATCTGAGAACAGATATTTCGGATCCCTTTGAAGACTATAGGGCCAAAGGAAATATCCTCCGATAACAAAGAGAAAGAAGCTTTCTGAGAAACTTCTTTGTGTTCTGTGAAATCATCTCACAGAGTTACAGCTTTCCCCTCAAGAAGCCTTTCGCTAAGACAGTTCTTGTGGAATTGGCAAAGTGATATTTGGAAGCCCATGGTGGGCTATGGTGACAAAGGAAATATCCACAGATGAAATCTGGAAAGAAACTTCCTGAGAAACTGCTTAGTGTTCTGTAAATTCATCTCACAGAGTTACATCTGTATTTCGTGGATCTCTTTGCTAGCCTTAATTCTGTGGAATCTGAGAACAGATATTTCGGATCCCTTTGAAGACTATAGGGCCAAAGGAAATATCCTCCGATAACAAAGAGAATGAAGCTTTCTGAAAAACTTCTTTGTGTTCTGTGAAATCATCTCACAGAGTTACAGCTTTCCCGTCAAGAAGCCTTTCGCTAAGACAGTTCTTGTGGAATTGGCAAAGTGATATTTGGAAGCCCATAGAGGGCTATGGTGAAAAAGGAAATATCCTCTGATGAAATCTGGAAAGAAGCTTCCTGAGACAATGCTTAGTGTTCTGTTAATTCATCTCACAGAGTTACATCTGTATTTCGTGGATCTCTTTGCTAGCCTTAATTCTGTGGAGTCTGAGAACAGATATTTCGGATCCCTTTGAAGACTATAGGGCCAAAGGAAATATCCTCCGATAACAAAGAGAAAGAAGCTTTCTGAGAAACTTCTTTGTGTTCTGTGAAATCATCTCACAGAGTTACAGCTTTCCCCTCAAGAAGCCTTTCGCTAAGACAGTTCTTGTGGAATTGGCAAAGTGATATTTGGAAGCCCTTTGAGGGCTACGGTGAAAAAGGAAATATCCTCAGATGAAATCTGGAAAGAAGCTTCCTGAGAAACTGCTTAGTGTTCGGTTAATTCATCTCACAGAGTTACATCTGTATTTCGTGGATCTCTTTGCTAGCCTTAATTATGTGGAATCTGAGAACAGATATTTCGGATCCCTTTGAAGACTATAGGGCCAAAGGAAATATCCTCGGATGACAAAGAGAAAGAAGCTTTCTGAGATACTTCTTTGTGTTTTGTGAAATCATCTCAGAGAGTTACAGCGTTCCCCTCAAGAAGCCTTTCGCTAAGACAGTTCTTGTGGAATTGGAAAAGTGATATTTGGAAGCCCATAGAGGGCTATGGTGAAAAAGGTAATATCCTCAGATAAAATCTAGAAAGAAGCTTCCTGAGACAATGCTTAGTGTTCTCGTAATTCATCTCACAGAGTTACATCGGTATTTCGTGGATCTCTTTGCTAGCCTTATTTCTGTGGAATCTGAGAACAGATATTTCGGATCCCTTTGAAGACTATAGGGCCAAAGGAAATATCCTCCGATAACAAAGAGAAAGAAGCTTTCTGAGAAACTTCTTTGTGTTCTGTGAAATCATCTCACAGAGTTACAGCTTTCCCCTCAAGAAGCCTTTCGCTAAGACAGTTCTTGTGGAATTGGCAAAGTGATATTTGGAAGCCCCTAGAGGGCTATTGTGAAAAAGGAAATATCCTCAGATGAAATCTGGAAAGAAGCTTCCTGAGAAACTGCTTAGTGTTCTGTTAATTCATCTCACAGAGTTACATCTGTATTTCTTGGATCTCTTTGCTAGCCTTATTTCTGTGGAATCTGAGAACAGGTATTTCGGATCCCTTTGAAGACTATAGGGCCAAAGGAAATATCCTCTGGTAACAAAGAGAAAGAAGCTTTCTGAGAAACTTCTTTGTGTTCTCTGAAATCATCTCACAGAGTTACAGCTTTCCCCTCAAGAAGCCTTTTGCTAAGACAGTTCTTGTGAAATTGGCAAAGTGATATTTGGAAGCCCATAGAGGGCTACGGTGAAAAAGGTAATATCCTCAGATGAAATCTGGAAAGAAGCTTTCTGAGAAACAGCTTAGTGTTCTCTTAATTCATCTAACAGAGTTACATTTGTATGTCGTGGATCTCTTTGCTAGCCTTATTTCTGTGGAATATGAAGACAGATATTTCGAATCCCTTTGAAGACTATAGGGCCAAAGGAAATATCCTCCGATAACAAAGACAAAAAAGCTTTCTGAGAAACTTCTTTGTGTTCTCTGAAATCATATCACAGAGTTACAGCTTTCCCCTCAAGAAGCCTTTCGCTAAGACAGTTCTTGTGGAATTGGCAAAGTGATATTTGGAAGCCCCTAGAGGTCTATTGTGAAAAAGGAAATATCCTCAGATGAAAATTGGAAAGAAGCTTCCTGAGAAACTGCTTAGTGTTCTGTTAATTCATCTCACAGAGTTACATCTGTATTTCGTGGATCTCTTTGCTAGCCTTATTTCTGTGGAATCTGAGAACAGATATTTCTCAACTCTTTGAAGACTATAGGGGCAAAGGAAATGTCCTCCGATAACAAAGAGAAGGAAGCTTTCTGAGAAACTTCTTTGTGTTCTGTGAAATCATCTCACAGAGTTACAGCTTTCCCCTCAAGAAGCCTTTCGCTAAGACAGTTCTTGTGGAATTGGCAAAGTGATATTTGGAAGCCCCTAGAGGTCTATTGTGAAAAAGGAAATATCCTCAGATGAAAATTGGAAAGAAGCTTCCTGAGAAACTGCTTAGTGTTCTGTTAATTCATCTCACAGAGTTACATCTGTATTTCGTGGATCTCTTTGCTAGCCTTATTTCTGTGGAATCTGAGAACAGATATTTCTCAACTCTTTGAAGACTATAGGGGCAAAGGAAATGTTCTCTGATAACAAAGAGAAAGAAGCTTTCTGAGAAACTTCTTTGTGTTCTGTGAAATCATCTCACAGTGTTACAGCTTTCCCCTCAAGAAGCCATTCGCTAAGACAGTTCTTGTGGAATTGGCAAAGTGATATTTGGAAGCCCATAGAGGGCTATGGTGAAAAAGGTAATATTCTCAGATGAAATCTGGAAAGAAGCTTCCTGAGAAACTGCTTAGTGTTCTGTTAATTCATCTCACAGTGTTACATCTGTATTTCGTGGATCTCTTTGCGAGCCTTATTTCTGTGGAGTCTGAGAACAGATATTTCGGATCACTTTGAAGACTATAGGGCCAAAGGAAATATCCTCCCATAACAAAGAGAAAGAAGCTTGCTGAGAAACTTCTTTTTGTTCTGTGAACTCATCTCACAGAGATACAGCTTTCCCCTCAAGAAGCCTTTCGCTAAGACAGTTCTTGTGGAATTGGCAAAGTGATATTTGAAGCCCATAGAGGGCTATGGTGAAAAAGGAAATATTCTCAGATGAAATCTGGAAAGAAGCTTCCTGAGAAACTGCTTAGTGTTCTGTAAATTCATCTCACAGAGTTACATCTGTATTTCGTGGATCTCTTTGCTAGCCTTATTTCTGTGGAATCTGAGAACAGATATTTCTGATCCCTTTGAACACTATAGGGCCAAAGGAAATATCCTCCGATAACAAAGAGAAAGAAGCTTTCTGAGAAACTTCTTTGTGTTCTGTGAAATCATCTCACTGAGTTACAGCTTTCCCCTCAAGAAGCCTTTTGCTAAGACAGTTCTTGTGGAATTGGCAAAGTGATATTTGGAAGCACATAGAGGGCTATGGTGAAAAAGGAAATATCCTCAGATGAAATCTGGAAAGAAGCTTCCTGAGAAACTGCTCAGTGTTCTGTTAATTCATCTCACAGAGTTACATCTGTATTTCGTAGATCTCTTTGCTAGCCTTATTTCTGTGGAATCTGAGAACAGATATTTCGGATCCCTTTGAAGACTATAGGGCCAAAGGAAATACCCTCCGGTTACAAAGAGATAGAAGCTTTCTGAGAAACTCCTTTGTGTTCTGTGAAATCATCTCACAGAGTTACAGCTTTCCCCTCAAGAAGCCTTTTGCTAAGACAGTTCTTGTGGAATTGGCAAAGTGATATTTGGAAGCCCATAGAGGGCTATGGTGAAAAAGGTAATATCCTCAGATGAAATCTGGAAAGAAGCTTTCTGAGAAACAGCTTAGTGTTCTGATTATTCATCTCACAGAGTTACATCTGTATGTCGAGGATCTCTTTGCTAGCCTTATTTCTGTGGAATCTGAGAACAGATATTTCGGATCCCTTTGAAGACTATAGGGCCAAAGGAAATATCCTCCGATAACAAAGACAAAGAAGCTTTCTGAGAAACTTCTTTGTGTTCTCTGAAATCATCTCACAGAGTTACAGCTTTCCCCTCAAGAAGCCTTTCGCTAAGACAGTTCTTGTGGAATTGGCAAAGTGATATTTGGAAGCCCATAGCGATCTATTGTGAAAAAGGAAATATCCTCAGATGAAATTTGGAAAGAAGCTTCCTGAGAAACTGCTTAGTGTTCTGTTAATTCATCTCACAGAGTTACATCTGTATTTCGTGGATCTCTTTGCTAGCCTTTTTTCTGTGGAATCTGAGAACAGATATTTCTCATCTTTTTGAAGACTATAGGGGTAAGGGAAATATCCTCCGATAACAAACAGAAAGAAGCTTTCTGAGAAACTTCTTTGTGTTCTGTGAAGTCATCTCACAGAGTTACAGCTTTCCCCTCAAGAAGCCTTTCGCTAAGACAGTTCTTGTGGAATGGGCAAAGTGATATTTGGAAGCCCATAGAGGGCTGTGGTGAAAAAGGAAATATCCTCAGATGAAATCTGGAAAGAAGCTTCCTGAGAAACTGCTTAGTGTTCTGTTAATTCATCTCACAGAGTTACATCTGTTTTTCGTGGATCTCTTTGCTAGCCTTATTTCTGTGGAATCTGAGAACAGATATTTCGGATCCCTTTGAAGACTATAGGGCCAAAGGAAATATCCTCCGATAACAAAGAGAAAGAAGCTTTCTGAGAAACTTCTTTGTGTTCTGTGAAATCATCTCACAGAGTTACAGCTTTCCCCTCAAGAAGCCTTTCGCTAAGACAGTTCTTGTGGAATTGGCAAAGTGATATTTGGAAGCCCTAAGAGGGCTATGGTGAAAAAGGAAATATCCTCTGATGAAATCTGGAAAGAAGCTTCCTGAGACAATGCTTAGTGTTCTGTTAATTCATCTCACAGAGTTACATCTGTATTTCGTGGATCTCTTTGCTAGCCTTATTTCTGTGGAATCTGAGAACAGATATTTCGGATCCCTTTGAAGACTATAGGGCCAAAGGAAATATCCTCCGATAACAAAGAGAAAGAAGCTTTCTGAGAAACTTCTTTGTGTTCTGTGAAATCATCTCACAGAGTTACAGCTTTCCCCTCAAGAAGCCTTTCGCTAAGAAAGTTCTTGTGGAATTGGCAAAGTGATATTTGGAAGTCCATAGAGGGCTATGGTGAAAAAGGAAATATCCTCAGATGAAGTCTGGAAAGAAGCTTCCTGAGAAACTGCTTAGTGTTCTGTACATTCATCTCACAGAGTTACATCTGTATTTCGTGGATCTCTTTGCTAGCTTTATTTCTGTGGAATCTGAGAACAGATATTTCTCATCTTTTTGAAGACTATAGGGGCAAAGGAAATATCCTCCGATAACAAAAAGAAAGAAGCTTTCTGAGAAACTTCTTTGTGTTCTGTGAAATCATTTCACAGAGTTACAGCTTTCCCCTCAAGAAGCCTTTCGCTAAGACAGTTCTTGTGGAATTGGCAAAGTGATATTTGGAAGCCCATAGAGGGCTATGGTGAAAAAGGAAATATCCTCAGATGAAATCTGGGAAGAAGCTTCCTGAGAAACTGCTCAGTGTTCTGTTAATTCATCTCACAGAGTTACATCTGTATTTCGTGGATCTCTTTGCTAGCCTTAATTCTGTGGAATCTGAGAACAGATATTTCGGATCCCTTTGAAGACTATAGGGCCTAAGGAAATATCCTCCGATAACCAAGAGAAAGAAGCTTTCTGAGAAACTTCTTTGTATTCTGTGAAATCATCTCACAGAGTTACAGCTTTCCCCTCAAAAAGCCTTTCGCTAAGACAGTTCTTGTGGAATTGGCAAAGTGATATTTGGAAGCCCATAGTGGGCTATGGTGACAAAGGTAATATCCTAAGATGAAATCTGGAAAGAAGCTTTCTGAGAAACTGCTTAGTGTTCTGATTATTCATCTCACGGAGTTACATCTGTATGTCGTGAATTTCTTTGCTAGCCTTATTTCTGTGGAATCTGAGAACAGATATTTCGGATCCCTTTGAAGACTATAGGGCCAAAGGAAATATCCTCCGATAACACAGACAAAGAAGCTTTCTGAGAAACTTCTTTGTGTTCTCTGAAATCATCTCACAGAGTTACAGCTTTCCCCTCAAGAAGCCTTTCGCTAAGACAGTTCTTGTGGAATTGTCAAAGTGATATTTAGAAGCCCATAGTGGTCTATTGTGAAAAAGGAAATATCCTCAGATGAAATTTGGAAAGAAGCTTCCTGAGAAACTGCTTAGTGTTCTGTTAATTCATGTCACAGAGTTACATCTGTATTTCGTGGATCTCTTTGCTAGCCTTTTTTCTGTGGAATCTGAGAACACATATTTCTCATCTTTTTGAAGACTATAGGGCCAAAGGAAATATCCTCCGATAACAAAGAGAAAGAAGCTTTCTTAGAAACTTCTTTGTGTTCTGTGAAATCATCTCACAGAGTTACAGCTTTCCTCTCAAGAAGCCTTTCGCTAAGACAGTTCTTGTGGAATTGGCAAAGTGATATTTGGAAGCCCATTGAGGGCTACGGTGAAAAAGGAAATATCCTCAGATGAAATCTGGAAAGAAGCTTCCTGAGAAACTGCTTAGTGTTCGGTTAATTCATCTCACAGGGTTACATCTGTATTTCGGGGATCTCTTTGCTAGCCTTAATTCTGTGGAATCTGAGAACAGATATTTCGGATCCCTTTGAAGACTATAGGGCCAAAGGAAATATCCTCCGATAACCAAGAGAAAGAAGCTTTCTGAGAAACTTCTTTGTGTTCTGTGAAATCATCTCACAGAGTTTCAGCTTTCCCCTCAAGAAGCCTTTCGCTAAGACAGTTCTTGTGGAATTGGCAAAGTGATATTTCGAAGCCCATAGTGGGCTATGGTGACAAAGGTAATATCCTCAGATGAAATCTGGAAAGAAGCTTTCTGAGAAACTGCTTAGTGTTCTGATTATTCATCTCACAGAGTTACATCTGTATGTCGTGGATCTCTTTGCTAGCCTTATTTCTGTGGAATCTGAGAACAGATATTTCGGATCCCTTTGAAGACTATAGGGCCAAAGGAAATATCCTCCGATAACAAAGACAAAGAAGCTTTCTGAGAAACTTCTTTGTGTTCTGTGAAATCATCTCACAGAGTTACAGCTTTCCCCTCAAGAAGCCTTTCGCTAAGACAGTTCTTGTGGAATTGGAAAAGTGATATTTGGAAGCCCATAGCGATCTATTGTGAAAAAGGAAATATCCTCAGATGAAATTTGGAAAGAAGATTCCTGAGAAACTGCTTAGTGTTCTGTTAATTCATGTCACAGAGTTACATCTATATTTCGTGTTTCTCTTTGCTAGCCTTTTTTCTGTGGAATCTGAGAACAGATATTTCTCATCTTTTTGAAGACTATTGGGCCAAAGGAAATATCCTCCGATAACAAAGGGAAAGAAGCTTTCTGAGAAACTTCTTTGAGTTCTGTGAAATCATCTCACAGAGTTACAGCTTTCCCCACAAGAAGCCTTTCGCTAAGACAGTTCTTGTGGAATTGGCAAAGTGATATTTGGAAGCCCATAGAGGGCTACGGTGTAAAAGGAAATATCCTCAGATGAAATCTGGAAAGAAGATTCCTGAGAAACTGCTTAGTGTTCGGTTAATTCACCTCACAGAGATACATCGGTATTTCGTGGATCTCTTTGCTAGCCTTAATTCTGTGGAATCTGAGAACAGATATTTCGGATCCCTTTGAAGACTATAGGACCAAAGGAAATATCCTCCGATAACCAAGAGAAAGAAGCTTTCTGAGAAACTTCTTTGTGTTCTGTGAAATCATCTCACAGAGTTACAGCTTTCCCCTCAAGAAGCCTTTCGCTCAGACAGTTCTTGTGGAATTGGCAAAGTGATATTTGGAAGCCCATAGTGGGCTATGGTGACAAAGGTAATATCCTCAGATGAAATCTGGAAAGAAGCTTTCTGAGAAACTGCTTAGTGTTCTGATTATTCATCTCACAGAGTTACATCTGTATGTCGTGGATCTCTTTGCTAGCCTTATTTCTGTGGAATCTGAGAACAGATATTTCGGATCCCTTTGAAGACTATAGGGCCAAAGGAAATATCCTCCGATAACAAAGAGAAAGAAGCTTTCTGAGAAACTTCTTTGTGTTCTGTGAAATCATCTCACAGAGTTACAGCTTTCCCCTCAAGAAGCCTTTCGCTAAGACAGTTCTTGTGGAATTGGCAAAGTGATATTTGGAAGCCCATGGTGGGCTATGGTGACAAAGGAAATATCCACAGATGAAATCTGGAAAGAAACTTCCTGAGAAACTGCTTAGTGTTCTGTAAATTCATCTCACAGAGTTACATCTGTATTTCGTGGATCTCTTTGCTAGCCTTAATTCTGTGGAATCTGAGAACAGATATTTCGGATCCCTTTGAAGACTATAGGGCCAAAGGAAATATCCTCCGATAACAAAGAGAATGAAGCTTTCTGAAAAACTTCTTTGTGTTCTGTGAAATCATCTCACAGAGTTACAGCTTTCCCGTCAAGAAGCCTTTCGCTAAGACAGTTCTTGTGGAATTGGCAAAGTGATATTTGGAAGCCCATAGAGGGCTATGGTGAAAAAGGAAATATCCTCTGATGAAATCTGGAAAGAAGCTTCCTGAGACAATGCTTAGTGTTCTGTTAATTCATCTCACAGAGTTACATCTGTATTTCGTGGATCTCTTTGCTAGCCTTAATTCTGTGGAGTCTGAGAACAGATATTTCGGATCCCTTTGAAGACTATAGGGCCAAAGGAAATATCCTCCGATAACAAAGAGAAAGAAGCTTTCTGAGAAACTTCTTTGTGTTCTGTGAAATCATCTCACAGAGTTACAGCTTTCCCCTCAAGAAGCCTTTCGCTAAGACAGTTCTTGTGGAATTGGCAAAGTGATATTTGGAAGCCCTTTGAGGGCTACGGTGAAAAAGGAAATATCCTCAGATGAAATCTGGAAAGAAGCTTCCTGAGAAACTGCTTAGTGTTCGGTTAATTCATCTCACAGAGTTACATCTGTATTTCGTGGATCTCTTTGCTAGCCTTAATTATGTGGAATCTGAGAACAGATATTTCGGATCCCTTTGAAGACTATAGGGCCAAAGGAAATATCCTCCGATAACCAAGAGAAAGAAGCTTTCTGAGAAACTTCTTTGTGTTCTGTGAAATTATCTCACAGAGTTACAGCTTTCCCCTCAAAAAGCCTTTCGCTAAGACAGTTCTTGTGGAATTGGCAAAGTGATATTTGGAAGCCCATAGTGGGCTATGGTGACAAAGGTAATATCCTAAGATGAAATCTGGAAAGAAGCTTTCTGAGAAACTGCTTAGTGTTCTGATTATTCATCTCACAGAGTTACATCTGTATGTCGTGGATCTCTTTGCTAGCCTTATTTCTGTGGAATCTGAGAACAGATATTTCGGATCCCTTTGTAGACTATAGGGCCAAAGGAAATATCCTCTGATAACACAGACAAAGAAGCTTTTTGAGAAACTTCTTTGTGTTCTCTGAAATCATCTCACAGAGTTACAGCTTTCCCCTCAAGAAGCCTTTCGCTAAGACAGTTCTTGTGGAATTGGCAAAGAGATATTTGGAAGCCCATAGAGGTCTATTGTGAAAAAGGAAATATCCTCAGATGAAATTTGGAAAGAAGCTTCCTGAGAAACTGCTTAGTGTTCTGTTAATTCATCTCACAGAGTTACATCTGTATTTCGTGGATCTCTTTGCTAGCCTTTTTTCTGTGGAATCTGAGAACAGATATTTCTCATCTTTTTGAAGACTATAGGGCCAAAGGAAATATCCTCCGATAACAAAGAGAAAGAAGCTTTCTTAGAAACTTCTTTGTGTTCTGTGAAATCATCTCACAGAGTTACAGCTTTCCTCTCAAGAAGCCTTTCGCTAAGACAGTTCTTCTGGAATTGACAAAGTGATATTTGGAAGCCCATTGAGGGCTACGGTGAAAAAGGAAATATCCTCAGATGAAATCTGGAAAGAAGCTTCCTGAGAAACTGCTTAGTGTTCGGTTAATTCATCTCACAGAGTTACATCTGTATTTCGTGGATCTCTTTGCTAGCCTTAATTCTGTGGAATCTGAGAACAGATATTTCGGATCCCTTTGAAGACTATAGGGCCAAAGGAAATATCCTCCGATAACCAAGAGAAAGAAGCTTTCTGAGAAACTTCTTTGTGTTCTGTGAAATCATCTCACAGAGTTACAGCTTTCCCCTCAGCAAGCCTTTCGCTACGACAGTTCTT
Source organism: Macaca nemestrina (assembly GCF_043159975.1). Lineage (NCBI taxonomy): Eukaryota > Metazoa > Chordata > Mammalia > Primates > Cercopithecidae > Macaca > Macaca nemestrina. The sequence goes on along the minus strand of NC_092138.1, from coordinate 100,178,242 downwards.
GTGGAATTGGCAAAGTGATATTTGGAAGCCCATAGTGGTCTATGGTGACAAAGGTAATATCCTCAGATGAAATCTGGAAAGAAGCTTTCTGAGAAACTGCTTAGTGTTCTGATTATTCATCTCACAGAGTTACATCTGTATGTCGTGGATCTCTTTGCTAGCCTTATTTCTGTGGAATCTGAGAACAGATATTTCGGATCCCTTTGAAGACTATAGGGCCAAAGGAAATATCCTCCGATAACAAAGACAAAGAAGCTTTCTGAGAAACTTCTTTGTGTTCTCTGAAATCATCTCACAGAGTTACAGCTTTCCCCTCAAGAAGCCTTTCGCTAAGACAGTTCTTGTGGAATTGGAAAAGTGATATTTGGAAGCCCATAGCGATCTATTGTGAAAAAGGAAATATCATCAGATGAAATTTGGAAAGAAGATTCCTGAGAAACTGCTTAGTGTTCTGTTAATTCATGTCACAGAGTTACATCTATATTTCGTGTTTCTCTTTACTAGCCTTTTTTCTGTGGAATCTGAGAACAGATATTTCTCATCGTTTTGAAGACTATAGGGGCAAAGGAAATATCCTCCGATAACAAAGAGAAAGAAGCTTTCTGAGAAACTTCTTTGTGTTCTGTGAAATCATCTCACAGAGTTACAGCTTTCCCCACAAGAAGCCTTTCGCTAAGACAGTTCTTGTGGAATTGGCAAAGTGATATTTGGAAGCCCATAGAGGGCTACGGTGGAAAAGGAAATATCCTCAGATGAAATCTGGAAAGAAGATTCCTGAGAAACTGCTTAGTGTTCGGTTAATTCATCTCACAGAGTTACATCTGTATTTCGTGGATCTCTTTGCTAGCCTTAATTCTGTGGAATCTGAGAACAGATATTTCGGATCCCTTTGAAGACTATAGGACCAAAGGAAATATCCTCCGATAACCAAGAGAAAGAAGCTTTCTGAGAAACTTCTTTGTGTTCTGTGAAATCATCTCACAGAGTTACAGCTTTCCCCTCAAGAAGCCTTTCGCTAAGACAGTTCTTGTGGAATTGGCAAAGTGATATTTGGAAGCCCATAGTGGGCTATGGTGACAAAGGTAATATCCTCAGATGAAATCTGGAAAGAAGCTTTCTGAGAAACTGCTTAGTGTTCTGATTATTCATCTCACAGAGTTACATCAGTATGTCGTGGATCTCTTTGCTAGCCTTAATTCTGTGGAGGCTGAGAACAGATATTTCGGATCCCTTTGAAGACTATAGGGCCAAAGGAAATATCCTCCGATAACAAAGAGAAAGAAGCTTTCTGAGAAACTTCTTTGTGTTCTGTGAAATCATCTGACAGAGTTACAGCTTTCCCCTCAAGAAGCCTTTCGCTAAGACTGTTCTTGTGGAATTGGCAAAGTGATATTTGGAAGCCTTTAGAGGGCTATGGTGAAAAAGGAAATATCCTCAGATGAAATCTGGAAAGAAGCTTCCTGAGAAACTGCTTAGTGTTCTGTTAATTCATCTCACAGAGTTACATCTGTATTTGTGGATCTCTTTGCTAGCCTTATTTCTGTGGAATCTGAGAACAGATATTTCGGATCCCTTTGAAGACTATAGGGCCAAAGGAAATATCCTCCGATAACAAAGAGAAACAAGGTTTCTGAGAAACTTCTTTGTGTTCTGTGAAATCATCTCACAGAGTTACAGCTTTCCCCTCAAGAAGCCTTTCGCTAAGACAGTTCTTGTGGAATTGGCAAAGTGATATTTGGAAGTCCCTAGAGGGCTATGGTGAAAAAGGAAATATCCTCAGATGAAGTCTGGAAAGAAGCTTCCTGAGAAACTGCTTAGTGTTCTGTACATTCATCTCACAGAGTTACATCTGTATTTCGTGGATCTCTTTGCTAGCTTTATTTCTGTGGAATCTGAGAACAGATATTTCTCTTCTTTTTGAAGACTATAGGGGCAAAGGATATATCCTCCGATAACAAAAAGAAAGAAGCTTTCTGAGAAACTTCTTTGTGTTCTGTGAAATCATTTCACAGAGTTACAGCTTTCCCCTCAAGAAGCCTTTCGCTAAGACAGTTCTTGTGGAATTGGCAAAGTGATATTTGGAAGCCCATAGAGGGCTATTGTGAAAAAGGAAATATCCTCAGATGAAATCTGGAAAGAAGCTTCCTGAGAAACTGCTCAGTGTTCTGTTAATTCATCTCACAGAGTTACATCTGTATTTCGTGGATCACTTTGGTCGCCTTAATTCTGTGGAATCTGAGAACAGATATTTCGGATCCCTTTGAAGACTATAGGGCCTAAGGAAATATCCTCCGATAACCAAGAGAAAGAAGCTTTCTGAGAAACTTCTTTGTGTTCCGTGAAATCATCTCACAGAGTTACAGCATTCCCCTCTAGAAGCCTTATGCTAAGACAGTTCTTGAGGAATTGGCAAAGTGATATTTGGAAGCCCATAGAGGGCTATGGTGAAAAAGGTAATATCCTCAGATGAAATCTGGAAAGAAGCTTTCTGAGAAACAGCTTAGTGTTCTGTTAATTCATCTAACAGAGTTACATCTGTATGTCGTGGATCTCTTTGCTAGCCTTATTTCTGTGGAATCTGAGAACAGATATTTCGGATCCCTTTGAAGACTATAGGGCAAAAGGAAATATCCTCCGATAACAAAGAGAAAGAAGCTTTCTGAGAAACTTCTTTGTGTTCTCTGAAATCATCTCACAGAGTTACAGCTTTCCCCTCAAGAAGCCTTTCGCTAAGACAGTTCTTGTGGAATTGGCAAAGTGATATTTGGAAGCCCATAGAGGTCTATTGTGAAAAAGGAAATATCCTCAGATGAAATATCGAAAGAAGCTTCCTGAGAAACTGCTTAGTGTTCTGTTAATTCATCTCACAGAGTTACATCTGTATTTCGTGGATCTCTTTGCTAGCCTTTTTTCTGTGGAATCTGAGAACAGATATTTCTCATCTTTTTGAAGACTATAGGGCCAAAGGAAATATCCTCCGATAACAAAGAGAAAGAAGCTTTCTGAGAAACTTCTTTGTGTTCTGTGAAATCATCTCACAGAGTTACAGCTTTCCCCTCAAGAAGCCTTTCGCTAAGACAGTTCTTGTGGAATTGGCAAAGTGATATTTGGAAGCCCATAGAGGGCTACGGTGAAAAAGGAAATATCCTCAGATGAAATCTGGAAAGAAGATTCCTGAGAAACTGCTTAGTGTTCGGTTAATTCATCTCACAGAGTTACATCTGTATTTCGTGGATCTCTTTGCTAGCCTTAATTCTGTGGAATCTGAGAACAGATATTTCGGATCCCTTTGAAGACTATAGGGCCAAAGGAAATATCCTCCGATAACCAAGAGAAAGAAGCTTTCTGAGAAACTTCTTTGTGTTTTGTGAAATCATCTCACAGAGTTACAGCTTTCCCCTCAAGAAGCCTTTCGCTAAGACAGTTCTTGTGGAATTGGCAAAGTGATATTTGGAAGCCCATAGTGGGCTATGGTGACAAAGGTAATATCCTCAGATGAAATCTGGAAAGAAGCTTTCTGAGAAACTGCTTAGTGTTCTGAGTATTCATCTCACAGAGTTACATCTGTATGTCGTGGATCTCTTTGCTAGCCTTATTTCTGTGGAATCTGAGAACAGATATTTCGGATACCTTTGAAGACTAAAGGGCCAAAAGAAATATCCTCCGATAACAAAGACAAAGAAGCTTTCTGAGAAACTTCTTTGTGTTCTGTGAAATCATCTCACAGAGTTACAGCTTTCCCCTCAAGAAGCCTTTCGCTAAGACAGTTCTTGTGGAATTGGCAAAGTGATATTTGGAAGCCCATAGTGGGCTATGGTGACAAAGCAAATATCCACAGATGAAATCTGGAAAGAAGCTTCCTGAGAAACTGCTTAGTGTTCTGTAAATTCATCTCACAGAGTTACATCTGTATTTCGTGGATCTCTTTGCTAGCCTTAATTCTGTGGAATCTGAGAACAGATATTTCGGATCCCTTTGAAGACTATAGGGCCAAAGGAAATATCCTCCGATAACAAAGAGAAAGAAGCTTTCTGAAAAACTTCTTTGGGTTCTGTGAAATCATCTCACAGAGTTACAGCTTTCCCGTCAAGAAGCCTTTCGCTAAGACAGTTCTTGTGGAATTGGCAAAGTGATATTTGGAAGCCCATAGAGGGCTATGGTGAAAAAGGAAATATCCTCTGATGAAATCTGGAAAGAAGCTTCCTGAGACAATGTTTAGTGTTCTGTACATTCATCTCACCGAGTTACATCTGTATTTCGTGGATCTCTTTGCTAGCTTTATTTCTGTGGAATCTGAGAACAGATATTTCTCTTCTTTTTGAAGACTATAGGGGCAAAGGAAATATCCTCCGATAACAAAGAGAAAGAAGCTTTCTGAGAAACTTCTTTGTGTTCTGTGAAATCATTTCACAGAGTTACAGCTTTCCGCTCAAGAAGCCTTTTGCTAAGACAGTTCTTGTGGAATTGGCAAAGTGATATTTGGAAGCCCATAGAGGGCTATGGTGAAAAAGGAAATATCCTCAGATGAAATCTGGAAAGAAGCTTCCTGAGAAACTGCTCAGTGTTCTGTTAATTCATCTCACAGAGTTACATCTGTATTTCGTGGATCTCTTTGCTAGCTTTATTTCTGTGGAATCTGAGAACAGATATTTCTCATCTTTTTGAAGACTATAGGGGCAAAGGAAATATCCTCCGATAACAAAAAGAAAGAAGCTTTCTGAGAAACTTCTTTGTGTTCTGTGAAATCATTTCACAGAGTTAAAGCTTTCCCCTCAAGAAGCCTTTCGCTAAGACAGTTCTTGTGGAATTGGCAAAGTGATATTTGGAAGCCCATAAAGGGCTATGGTGAAAAAGGAAATATCCTCAGATGAAATCTGGAAAGAAGCTTCCTGAGAAACTGCTCAGCGTTCTGTTAATTCATCTCACAGAGTTACATCTGTATTTCGTGGATCTCTTTGCTAGCCTTAATTCTGTGGAATCTGAGAACAGATATTTCGGATCCCTTTGAAGACTATAGGGCCTAAGGAAATATCCTCCGATAACCAAGACAAAGAAGCTTTCTGAGAAACTTCTTTGTGTTCTGTGAAATCATCTCACAGAGTTACAGCATTCCCCTCAAGAAGCCTTTTGCTTAGACAGTTCTTGTGGAATTGGCAAAGTGATATTTGGAAGCCCATAGAGGGCTATGGTGAAAAAGGTAATATCCTCAGATGAAATCTGGAAAGAAGCTTTCTGAGAGACAGCTTAGTGTGCTGTTAATTCATCTAACAGAGTTACATCTGTATGTCGTGGATCTCTTTGCTAGCGTTATTTCTGTGGAATCTGAGAACAGATATTTCGGATCCCTTTGAAGACTATAGGGCCAAAGGAAATATCCTCCGATAACAAAGACAAAGAAGCTTTCTGAGAAACTTCTTTGTGTTCTGTGAAATCATCTCACAGAGTTACAGCTTTCCCCTCAAGAAGCCTTTCGCTAAGACAGTTCTTGTGGAATTGGAAAAGTGATATTTGGAAGCCCATAGCGATCTATTGTGAAAAAGGAAATATCCTCAGATGAAATTTGGAAAGAAGATTCCTGAGAAACTGCTTAGTGTTCTGTTAATTCATGTCACAGAGTTACATCTATATTTCGTGTTTCTCTTTGCTAGCCTTTTTTCTGTGGAATCTGAGAACAGATATTTCTCATCGTTTTGAAGACTATAGGGGCAAAGGAAATATCCTCTGATAACAAAGAGAAAGAAGCTTTCTGAGAAACTTCTTTGTGTTCTGTGAAATCATCTCACAGAGTTACAGCTTTCCCCACAAGAAGCCTTTCGCTAAGACAGTTCTTGTGGAATTGGCAAAGTGATATTTGGAAGCCCATAGAGGGCTACGGTGTAAAAGGAAATATCCTCAGATGAAATCTGGAAAGAAGATTCCTGAGAAACTGCTTAGTGTTCGGTTAATTCATCTCACCGAGTTACATCTGTATTTCGTGGATCTCTTTGCTAGCCTTAATTCTGTGGAATCTGAGAACAGATATTTCGGATCCCTTTGAAGACTATAGGGCCAAAGGAAATATCCTCCGATAACCAAGAGAAAGAAGCTTTCTGAGAAACTTCTTTGTGTTCTGTGAAATCATCTCACAGAGTTACAGCTTTCCCCTCAAGAAGCCTTTCGCTAAGACAGTTCTTGTGGAATTGGCAAAGTGATATTTGGAAGCCCATAGTGGGCTATGGTGACAAAGGTAATATCCTCAGATGAAATCTGGAAAGAAGCTTTCTGAGAAACTGCTTAGTGTTCTGATTATTCATCTCACAGAGTTACATCTGTATGTCGTGGATCTCTTTGCTAGCCTTAATTCTGTGGAGGCTGAGAACAGATATTTCGGATCCCTTTGAAGACTATAGGGCCAAAGGAAATATCCTCCGATAACAAAGAGAAAGAAGCTTTCTCAGAAACTTCTTTGTGTTCTGTGAAATCATCTGACAGAGTTACAGCTTTCCCCTCAAGAAGCCTTTCGCTAAGACTGTTCTTGTGGAATTGGCAAAGTGATATTTGGAAGCCCTTAGAGGGCTATGGTGAAAAAGGAAATATCCTCAGATGAAATCTGGAAAGAAGCTTCCTGAGAAACTGCTTAGTGTTCTGTTAATTCATCTCACAGAGTTACATCTGTATTTGTGGATCTCTTTGCTAGCCTTATTTCTGTGGAATCTGAGAACAGATATTTCGGATCCCTTTGAAGACTATAGGGCCAAAGGAAATATCCTCCGATAACAAAGAGAAACAAGGTTTCTGAGAAACTTCTTTGTGTTCTGTGAAATCATCTCACAGAGTTACAGCTTTCCCCTCAAGAAGCCTTTCGCTAAGACAGTTCTTGTGGAATTGGCAAAGTGATATTTGGAAGCCCATAGTGGGCTATGGTGACAAAGGTAATATCCTCAGATGAAATCTGGAAAGAAGCTTTCTGAGAAACTGCTTAGTGTTCTGATTATTCATCTCACAGAGTTACATCAGTATGTCGTGGATCTCTTTGCTAGCCTTAATTCTGTGGAGGCTGAGAACAGATATTTCGGATCCCTTTGAAGACTATAGGGCCAAAGGAAATATCCTCCGATAACAAAGAGAAAGAAGCTTTCTGAGAAACTTCTTTGTGTTCTGTGAAATCATCTGACAGAGTTACAGCTTTCCCCTCAAGAAGCCTTTCGCTAAGACTGTTCTTGTGGAATTGGCAAAGTGATATTTGGAAGCCCTTAGAGGGCTATGGTGAAAAAGGAAATATCCTCAGATGAAATCTGGAAAGAAGCTTCCTGAGAAACTGCTTAGTGTTCTGTTAATTCATCTCACAGAGTTACATCTGTATTTGTGGATCTCTTTGCTAGCCTTATTTCTGTGGAATCTGAGAACAGATATTTCGGATCCCTTTGAAGACTATAGGGCCAAAGGAAATATCCTCCGATAACAAAGAGAAACAAGGTTTCTGAGAAACTTCTTTGTGTTCTGTGAAATCATCTCACAGAGTTACAGCTTTCCCCTCAAGAAGCCTTTCGCTAAGACAGTTCTTGTGGAATTGGCAAAGTGATATTTGGACGTCCATAGAGGGCTATGGTGAAAAAGGAAATATCCTCAGATGAAGTCTGGAAAGAAGCTTCCTGAGAAACTGCTTAGTGTTCTGTACATTCATCTCACAGAGTTACATCTGTATTTCGTGGATCTCTTTGCTAGCTTTATTTCTGTGGAATCTGAGAACAGATATTTCTCTTCTTTTTGAAGACTATAGGGGCAAAGGATATATCCTCCGATAACAAAAAGAAAGAAGCTTTCTGAGAAACTTCTTTGTGTTCTGTGAAATCATTTCACAGAGTTACAGCTTTCCCCTCAAGAAGCCTTTCGCTAAGACAGTTCTTGTGGAATTGGCAAAGTGATATTTGGAAGCCCATAGAGGGCTATTGTGAAAAAGGAAATATCCTCAGATGAAATCTGGAAAGAAGCTTCCTGAGAAACTGCTCAGTGTTCTGTTAATTCATCTCACAGAGTTACATCTGTATTTCGTGGATCACTTTGCTCGCCTTAATTCTGTGGAATCTGAGAACAGATATTTCGGATCCCTTTGAAGACTATAGGGCCTAAGGAAATATCCTCCGATAACCAAGAGAAAGAAGCTTTCTGAGAAACTTCTTTGTGTTCTGTGAAATCATCTCACAGAGTTACAGCATTCCCCTCTAGAAGCCTTATGCTAAGACAGTTCTTGAGGAATTGGCAAAGTGATATTTGGAAGCCCATAGAGGGCTATGGTGAAAAAGGTAATATCCTCAGATGAAATCTGGAAAGAAGCTTTCTGAGAAACAGCTTAGTGTTCTGTTAATTCATCTAACAGAGTTACATCTGTATGTCGTGGATCTCTTTGCTAGCCTTATTTCTGTGGAATCTGAGAACAGATATTTCGGATCCCTTTGAAGACTATAGGGCAAAAGGAAATATCCTCCGATAACAAAGAGAAAGAAGCTTTCTGAGAAACTTCTTTTTGTTCTCTGAAATCATCTCACAGAGTTTCAGCTTTCCCCTCAAGAAGCCTTTCGCTAAGACAGTTCTTGTGGAATTGGCAAAGTGATATTTGGAAGCCCATAGAGGTCTATTGTGAAAAAGGAAATATCCTCAGATGAAATATCGAAAGAAGCTTCCTGAGAAACTGCTTAGTGTTCTGTTAATTCATCTCACAGAGTTACATCTGTATTTCGTGGATCTCTTTGCTAGCCTTTTTTCTGTGGAATCTGAGAACAGATATTTCTCATCTTTTTGAAGACTATAGGGCCAAAGGAAATATCCTCCGATAACAAAGAGAAAGAAGCTTTCTGAGAAACTTCTTTGTGTTCTGTGAAATCATCTCACAGAGTTACAGCTTTCCCCTCAAGAAGCCTTTCGCTAAGACAGTTCTTGTGGAATTGGCAAAGTGATATTTGGAAGCCCATAGAGGGCTACGGTGAAAAAGGAAATATCCTCAGATGAAATCTGGAAAGAAGATTCCTGAGAAACTGCTTAGTGTTCGGTTAATTCATCTCACAGAGTTACATCTGTATTTCGTGGATCTCTTTGCTAGCCTTAATTCTGTGGAATCTGAGAACAGATATTTCGGATCCCTTTGAAGACTATAGGGCCAAAGGAAATATCCTCCGATAACCAAGAGAAAGAAGCTTTCTGAGAAACTTCTTTGTGTTTTGTGAAATCATCTCACAGAGTTACAGCTTTCCCCTCAAGAAGCCTTTCGCTAAGACAGTTCTTGTGGAATTGGCAAAGTGATATTTGGAAGCCCATAGTGGGCTATGGTGACAAAGGTAATATCCTCAGATGAAATCTGGAAAGAAGCTTTCTGAGAAACTGCTTAGTGTTCTGAGTATTCATCTCACAGAGTTACATCTGTATGTCGTGGATCTCTTTGCTAGCCTTATTTCTGTGGAATCTGAGAACAGATATTTCGGATACCTTTGAAGACTAAAGGGCCAAAAGAAATATCCTCCGATAACAAAGACAAAGAAGCTTTCTGAGAAACTTCTTTGTGTTCTGTGAAATCATCTCACAGAGTTACAGCTTTCCCCTCAAGAAGCCTTTCGCTAAGACAGTTCTTGTGGAATTGGCAAAGTGATATTTGGAAGCCCATAGTGGGCTATGGTGACAAAGCAAATATCCACAGATGAAATCTGGAAAGAAGCTTCCTGAGAAACTGCTTAGTGTTCTGTAAATTCATCTCACAGAGTTACATCTGTATTTCGTGGATCTCTTTGCTAGCCTTAATTCTGTGGAATCTGAGAACAGATATTTCGGATCCCTTTGAAGACTATAGGGCCAAAGGAAATATCCTCCGATAACAAAGAGAAAGAAGCTTTCTGAAAAACTTCTTTGGGTTCTGTGAAATCATCTCACAGAGTTACAGCTTTCCCGTCAAGAAGCCTTTCGCTAAGACAGTTCTTGTGGAATTGGCAAAGTGATATTTGGAAGCCCATAGAGGGCTATGGTGAAAAAGGAAATATCCTCTGATGAAATCTGGAAAGAAGCTTCCTGAGACAATGTTTAGTGTTCTGTACATTCATCTCACAGAGTTACATCTGTATTTCGTGGATCTCTTTGCTAGCTTTATTTCTGTGGAATCTGAGAACAGATATTTCTCTTCTTTTTGAAGACTATAGGGGCAAAGGAAATATCCTCCGATAACAAAGAGAAAGAAGCTTTCTGAGAAACTTCTTTGTGTTCTGTGAAATCATTTCACAGAGTTACAGCTTTCCGCTCAAGAAGCCTTTTGCTAAGACAGTTCTTGTGGAATTGGCAAAGTGATATTTGGAAGCCCATAGAGGGCTATGGTGAAAAAGGAAATATCCTCAGATGAAATCTGGAAAGAAGCTTCCTGAGAAACTGCTCAGTGTTCTGTTAATTCATCTCACAGAGTTACATCTGTATTTCGTGGATCTCTTTGCTAGCTTTATTTCTGTGGAATCTGAGAACAGATATTTCTCATCTTTTTGAAGACTATAGGGGCAAAGGAAATATCCTCCGATAACAAAAAGAAAGAAGCTTTCTGAGAAACTTCTTTGTGTTCTGTGAAATCATTTCACAGAGTTAAAGCTTTCCCCTCAAGAAGCCTTTCGCTAAGACAGTTCTTGTGGAATTGGCAAAGTGATATTTGGAAGCCCATAAAGGGCTATGGTGAAAAAGGAAATATCCTCAGATGAAATCTGGAAAGAAGCTTCCTGAGAAACTGCTCAGCGTTCTGTTAATTCATCTCACAGAGTTACATCTGTATTTCGTGGATCTCTTTGCTAGCCTTAATTCTGTGGAATCTGAGAACAGATATTTCGGATCCCTTTGAAGACTATAGGGCCTAAGGAAATATCCTCCGATAACCAAGAGAAAGAAGCTTTCTGAGAAACTTCTTTGTGTTCTGTGAAATCATCTCACAGAGTTACAGCATTCCCCTCAAGAAGCCTTTTGCTTAGACAGTTCTTGTGGAATTGGCAAAGTGATATTTGGAAGCCCATAGAGGGCTATGGTGAAAAAGGTAATATCCTCAGATGAAATCTGGAAAGAAGCTTTCTGAGAGACAGCTTAGTGTGCTGTTAATTCATCTAACAGAGTTACATCTGTATGTCGTGGATCTCTTTGCTAGCGTTATTTCTGTGGAATCTGAGAACAGATATTTCGGATCCCTTTGAAGACTATAGGGCCAAAGGAAATATCCTCCGATAACAAAGACAAAGAAGCTTTCTGAGAAACTTCTTTGTGTTCTGTGAAATCATCTCACAGAGTTACAGCTTTCCCCTCAAGAAGCCTTTCGCTAAGACAGTTCTTGTGGAATTGGCAAAGTGATATTTGGAAGCCCATAGCGATCTATTGTGAAAAAGGAAATATCCTCAGATGAAATTTGGAAAGAAGATTCCTGAGAAACTGCTTAGTGTTCTGTTAATTCATGTCACAGAGTTACATCTATATTTCGTGTTTCTCTTTGCTAGCCTTTTTTCTGTGGAATCTGAGAACAGATATTTCTCATCGTTTTGAAGACTATAGGGGCAAAGGAAATATCCTCTGATAACAAAGAGAAAGAAGCTTTCTGAGAAACTTCTTTGTGTTCTGTGAAATCATCTCACAGAGTTACAGCTTTCCCCACAAGAAGCCTTTCGCTAAGACAGTTCTTGTGGAATTGGCAAAGTGATATTTGGAAGCCCATAGAGGGCTACGGTGTAAAAGGAAATATCCTCAGATGAAATCTGGAAAGAAGATTCCTGAGAAACTGCTTAGTGTTCGGTTAATTCATCTCACCGAGTTACATCTGTATTTCGTGGATCTCTTTGCTAGCCTTAATTCTGTGGAATCTGAGAACAGATATTTCGGATCCCTTTGAAGACTATAGGGCCAAAGGAAATATCCTCCGATAACCAAGAGAAAGAAGCTTTCTGAGAAACTTCTTTGTGTTCTGTGAAATCATCTCACAGAGTTACAGCTTTCCCCTCAAGAAGCCTTTCGCTAAGACAGTTCTTGTGGAATTGGCAAAGTGATATTTGGAAGCCCATAGTGGGCTATGGTGACAAAGGTAATATCCTCAGATGAAATCTGGAAAGAAGCTTTCTGAGAAACTGCTTAGTGTTCTGATTATTCATCTCACAGAGTTACATCTGTATGTCGTGGATCTCTTTGCTAGCCTTAATTCTGTGGAGGCTGAGAACAGATATTTCGGATCCCTTTGAAGACTATAGGGCCAAAGGAAATATCCTCCGATAACAAAGAGAAAGAAGCTTTCTCAGAAACTTCTTTGTGTTCTGTGAAATCATCTGACAGAGTTACAGCTTTCCCCTCAAGAAGCCTTTCGCTAAGACTGTTCTTGTGGAATTGGCAAAGTGATATTTGGAAGCCCTTAGAGGGCTATGGTGAAAAAGGAAATATCCTCAGATGAAATCTGGAAAGAAGCTTCCTGAGAAACTGCTTAGTGTTCTGTTAATTCATCTCACAGAGTTACATCTGTATTTGTGGATCTCTTTGCTAGCCTTATTTCTGTGGAATCTGAGAACAGATATTTCGGATCCCTTTGAAGACTATAGGGCCAAAGGAAATATCCTCCGATAACAAAGAGAAACAAGGTTTCTGAGAAACTTCTTTGTGTTCTGTGAAATCATCTCACAGAGTTACAGCTTTCCCCTCAAGAAGCCTTTCGCTAAGACAGTTCTTGTGGAATTGGCAAAGTGATATTTGGAAGTCCATAGAGGGCTATGGTGAAAAAGGAAATATCCTCAGATGAAGTCTGGAAAGAAGCTTCCTGAGAAACTGCTTAGTGTTCTGTACATTCATCTCACAGAGTTACATCTGTATTTCGTGGATCTCTTTGCTAGCTTTATTTCTGTGGAATCTGAGAACAGATATTTCTCTTCTTTTTGAAGACTATAGGGGCAAAGGAAATATCCTCCGATAACAAAAAGAAAGAAGCTTTCTGAGAAACTTCTTTGTGTTCTGTGAAATCATTTCACAGAGTTACAGCTTTCCCCTCAAGAAGCCTTTCGCTAAGTCAGTTCTTGTGGAATTGGCAAAGTGATATTTGGAAGCCCATAGAGGGCTATTGTGAAAAAGGAAATATCCTCAGATGAAATCTGGAAAGAAGCTTCCTGAGAAACTGCTCAGTGTTCTGTTAATTCATCTCACAGAGTTACATCTGTATTTCGTGGATCTCTTTGCTCGCCTTAATTCTGTGGAATCTGAGAACAGATATTTCGGATCCCTTTGAAGACTATAGGGCCTAAGGAAATATCCTCCGATAACCAAGAGAAAGAAGCTTTCTGAGAAACTTCTTTGTGTTCTGTGAAATCATCTCACAGAGTTACAGCATTCCCCTCTAGAAGCCTTATGCTAAGACAGTTCTTGAGGAATTGGCAAAGTGATATTTGGAAGCCCATAGTGGGCTATGGTGACAAAGCAAATATCCACAGATGAAATCTGGAAAGAAGCTTCCTGAGAAACTGCTTAGTGTTCTGTAAATTCATCTCACAGAGTTACATCTGTATTTCTTGGATCTCTTTGCTAGCCTTAATTCTGTGGAATCTGAGAACAGATATTTCGGATCCCTTTGAAGACTATAGGGCCAAAGGAAATATCCTCCGATAACAAAGAGAAAGAAGCTTTCTGAAAAACTTCTTTGGGTTCTGTGAAATCATCTCACAGAGTTACAGCTTTCCCGTCAAGAAGCCTTTCGCTAAGACAGTTCTTGTGGAATTGGCAAAGTGATATTTGGAAGCCCATAGAGGGCTATGGTGAAAAAGGAAATATCCTCTGATGAAATCTGGAAAGAAGCTTCCTGAGACAATGTTTAGTGTTCTGTACATTCATCTCACAGAGTTACATCTGTATTTCGTGGATCTCTTTGCTAGCTTTATTTCTGTGGAATCTGAGAACAGATATTTCTCTTCTTTTTGAAGACTATAGGGACAAAGGAAATATCCTCCGATAACAAAGAGAAAGAAGCTTTCTGAGAAACTTCTTTGTGTTCTGTGAAATCATTTCACAGAGTTACAGCTTTCCGCTCAAGAAGCCTTTCGCTAAGACAGTTCTTGTGGAATTGGCAAAGTGATATTTGGAAGCCCATAGAGGGCTATGGTGAAAAAGGAAATATCCTCAGATGAAATCTGGAAAGAAGCTTCCTGAGAAACTGCTCAGTGTTCTGTTAATTCATCTCACAGAGTTACATCTGTATTTCGTGGATCTCTTTGCTAGCCTTAATTCTGTGGAATCTGAGAACAGATATTTCGGATCCCTTTGAAGACTATAGGGCCAAAGGAAATATCCTCCGATAACCAAGAGAAAGAAGCTTTCTGAGAAACTTCTTTGTGTTCTGTGAAATCATCTCACAGAGTTACAGCTTTCCCCTCAAGAAGCCTTTCGCTAAGACAGTTCTTGTGGAATTGGCAAAGTGATATTTGGAAGCCCATAGTGGGCTATGGTGACAAAGGTAATATCCTCAGATGAAATCTGGAAAGAAGCTTTCTGAGAAACTGCTTAGTGTTCTGATTATTCATCTCACAGAGTTACATCTGTATGTCGTGGATCTCTTTGCTAGCCTTATTTCTGTGGAATCTGAGAACAGATATTTCGGATCCCTTTGAAGACTATAGGGCCAAAGGAAATATCCTCCGATAACAAAGACAAAGAAGCTTTCTGAGAAACTTCTTTGTGTTCTCTGAAATCATCTCACAGAGTTACAGCTTTCCCCTCAAGAAGCCTTTCGCTAAGACAGCTCTTGTGGAATTGGAAAAGTGATATTTGGAAGCCCATAGCGATCTATTGTGAAAAAGGAAATATCCTCAGATGAAATTTGGAAAGAAGATTCCTGAGAAACTGCTTAGTGTTCTGTTAATTCATGTCACAGAGTTACATCTGTATTTCGTGATTCTCTTTGCTAGCCTTTTTTCTGTGGAATCTGAGAACAGATATTTCTCATCTTTTTGAAGACTATAGGGGCAAAGGAAATATCCTCCGATAACCAAGAGAAAGAAGCTTTCTGAGAAACTTCTTTGTGTTCTGTGAAATCATCTCACAGAGTTACAGCTTTCCCCTCAAGAAGCCTTTCGCTAAGACAGTTCATGTGGAATTGGCAAAGTGATATTTGGAAGCCCATAGAGGGCTACGGTGAAAAAGGAAATATCCTCAGATGAAATCTGGAAAGAAGATTCCTGAGAAACTGCTTAGTGTTCGGTTAATTCATCTCACAGAGTTACATCTGTATTTCGTGGATCTCTTTGCTAGCCTTAATTCTGTGGAATCTGAGAACAGATATTTCGGATCCCTTTGAAGACTATAGGGCCAAAGGAAATATCCTCCGATAACCAAGAGAAAGAAGCTTTCTGAGAAACTTCTTTGTGTTTTGTGAAATCATCTCACAGAGTTACAGCTTTCCCCTCAAGAAGCCTTTCGCTAAGACAGTTCTTGTGGAATTGGCAAAGTGATATTTGGAAGCCCATAGTGGGCTATGGTGACAAAGGTAATATCCTCAGATGAAATCTGGAAAGAAGCTTTCTGAGAAACTGCTTAGTGTTCTGAGTATTCATCTCACAGAGTTACATCTGTATGTCGTGGATCTCTTTGCTAGCCTTATTTCTGTGGAATCTGAGAACAGATATTTCGGATACCTTTGAAGACTAAAGGGCCAAAAGAAATATCCTCCGATAACAAAGACAAAGAAGCTTTCTGAGAAACTTCTTTGTGTTCTGTGAAATCATCTCACAGAGTTACAGCTTTCCCCTCAAGAAGCCTTTCGCTAAGACAGTTCTTGTGGAATTGGCAAAGTGATATTTGGAAGCCCATAGTGGGCTATGGTGACAAAGCAAATATCCACAGATGAAATCTGGAAAGAAGCTTCCTGAGAAACTGCTTAGTGTTCTGTAAATTCATCTCACAGAGTTACATCTGTATTTCGTGGATCTCTTTGCTAGCCTTAATTCTGTGGAATCTGAGAACAGATATTTCGGATCCCTTTGAAGACTATAGGGCCAAAGGAAATATCCTCCGATAACAAAGAGAAAGAAGCTTTCTGAAAAACTTCTTTGGGTTCTGTGAAATCATCTCACAGAGTTACAGCTTTCCCGTCAAGAAGCCTTTCGCTAAGACAGTTCTTGTGGAATTGGCAAAGTGATATTTGGAAGCCCATAGAGGGCTATGGTGAAAAAGGAAATATCCTCTGATGAAATCTGGAAAGAAGCTTCCTGAGACAATGTTTAGTGTTCTGTACATTCATCTCACAGAGTTACATCTGTATTTCGTGGATCTCTTTGCTAGCTTTATTTCTGTGGAATCTGAGAACAGATATTTCTCTTCTTTTTGAAGACTATAGGGGCAAAGGAAATATCCTCCGATAACAAAGAGAAAGAAGCTTTCTGAGAAACTTCTTTGTGTTCTGTGAAATCATTTCACAGAGTTACAGCTTTCCGCTCAAGAAGCCTTTCGCTAAGACAGTTCTTGTGGAATTGGCAAAGTGATATTTGGAAGCCCATAGAGGGCTATGGTGAAAAAGGAAATATCCTCAGATGAAATCTGGAAAGAAGCTTCCTGAGAAACTGCTCAGTGTTCTGTTAATTCATCTCACAGAGTTACATCTGTATTTCGTGGATCTCTTTGCTAGCCTTAATTCTGTGGAATCTGAGAACAGATATTTCGGATCCCTTTGAAGACTATAGGGCCAAAGGAAATATCCTCCGATAACCAAGAGAAAGAAGCTTTCTGAGAAACTTCTTTGTGTTCTGTGAAATCATCTCACAGAGTTACAGCTTTCCCCTCAAGAAGCCTTTCGCTAAGACAGTTCTTGTGGAATTGGCAAAGTGATATTTGGAAGCCCATAGTGGGCTATGGTGACAAAGGTAATATCCTCAGATGAAATCTGGAAAGAAGCTTTCTGAGAAACTGCTTAGTGTTCTGATTATTCATCTCACAGAGTTACATCTGTATGTCGTGGATCTCTTTGCTAGCCTTATTTCTGTGGAATCTGAGAACAGATATTTCGGATCCCTTTGAAGACTATAGGGCCAAAGGAAATATCCTCCGATAACAAAGACAAAGAAGCTTTCTGAGAAACTTCTTTGTGTTCTCTGAAATCATCTCACAGAGTTACAGCTTTCCCCTCAAGAAGCCTTTCGCTAAGACAGTTCTTGTGGAATTGGAAAAGTGATATTTGGAAGCCCATAGCGATCTATTGTGAAAAAGGAAATATCCTCAGATGAAATTTGGAAAGAAGATTCCTGAGAAACTGCTTAGTGTTCTGTTAATTCATGTCACAGAGTTACATCTGTATTTCGTGGATCTCTTTGCTAGCCTTTTTTCTGTGGAATCTGAGAACAGATATTTCTCATCTTTTTGAAGACTATAGGGGCAAAGGAAATATCCTCCGATAACCAAGAGAAAGAAGCTTTCTGAGAAACTTCTTTGTGTTCTGTGAAATCATCTCACAGAGTTACAGCTTTCCCCTCAGAAGCCTTTCGCTAAGACAGTTCATGTGGAATTGGCAAAGTGATATTTGGAAGCCCATAGAGGGCTACGGTGAAAAAGGAAATATCCTCAGATGAAATCTGGAAAGAAGATTCCTGAGAAACTGCTTAGTGTTCGGTTAATTCATCTCACAGAGTTACATCTGTATTTCGTGGATCTCTTTGCTAGCCTTAATTCTGTGGAATCTGAGAACAGATATTTCGGATCCCTTTGAAGACTATAGGGCCAAAGGAAATATCCTCCGATAACCAAGAGAAAGAAGCTTTCTGAGAAACTTCTTTGTGTTTTGTGAAATCATCTCACAGAGATACAGCTTTCCGCTCAAGAAGCCTTTCGCTAAGACAGTTCTTGTGGAATTGGCAAAGTGATATTTGGAAGCCCATAGTGGGCTATGGTGACAAAGGTAATATCCTCAGATGAAATCTGGAAAGAAGCTTTCTGAGAAACTGCTTAGTGTTCTGAGTATTCATCTCACAGAGTTACATCTGTATGTCGTGGATCTCTTTGCTAGCCTTATTTCTGTGGAATCTGAGAACAGATATTTCGGATACCTTTGAAGACTAAAGGGCCAAAAGAAATATCCTCCGATAACAAAGACAAAGAAGCTTTCTGAGAAACTTCTTTGTGTTCTGTGAAATCATCTCACAGAGTTACAGCTTTCCCCTCAAGAAGCCTTTCGCTAAGACAGTTCTTGTGGAATTGGCAAAGTGATATTTGGAAGCCCATAGTGGGCTATGGTGACAAAGCAAATATCCACAGATGAAATCTGGAAAGAAGCTTCCTGAGAAACTGCTTAGTGTTCTGTAAATTCATCTCACAGAGTTACATCTGTATTTCGTGGATCTCTTTGCTAGCCTTAATTCTGTGGAATCTGAGAACAGATATTTCGGATCCCTTTGAAGACTATAGGGCCAAAGGAAATATCCTCCGATAACAAAGAGAAAGAAGCTTTCTGAGAAACTTCTTTGTGTTCTGTGAAATCATCTCACAGAGTTACAGCTTTCCCCTCAAGAAGCCTTTCGCTAAGACAGTTCATGTGGAATTGGCAAAGTGATATTTGGAAGCCCATAGAGGGCTACGGTGAAAAAGGAAATATCCTCAGATGAAATCTGGAAAGAAGATTCCTGAGAAACTGCTTAGTGTTCGGTTAATTCATCTCACAGAGTTACATCTGTATTTCGTGGATCTCTTTGCTAGCCTTAATTCTGTGGAATCTGAGAACAGATATTTCGGATCCCTTTGAAGACTATAGGGCCAAAGGAAATATCCTCCGATAACCAAGAGAAAGAAGCTTTCTGAGAAACTTCTTTGTGTTTTGTGAAATCATCTCACAGAGTTACAGCTTTCCCCTCAAGAAGCCTTTCGCTAAGACAGTTCTTGTGGAATTGGCAAAGTGATATTTGGAAGCCCATAGTGGGCTATGGTGACAAAGGTAATATCCTCAGATGAAATCTGGAAAGAAGCTTTCTGAGAAACTGCTTAGTGTTCTGAGTATTCATCTCACAGAGTTACATCTGTATGTCGTGGATCTCTTTGCTAGCCTTATTTCTGTGGAATCTGAGAACAGATATTTCGGATACCTTTGAAGACTAAAGGGCCAAAAGAAATATCCTCCGATAACAAAGACAAAGAAGCTTTCTGAGAAACTTCTTTGTGTTCTGTGAAATCATCTCACAGAGTTACAGCTTTCCCCTCAAGAAGCCTTTCGCTAAGACAGTTCTTGTGGAATTGGCAAAGTGATATTTGGAAGCCCATAGTGGGCTATGGTGCCAAAGCAAATATCCACAGATGAAATCTGGAAAGAAGCTTCCTGAGAAACTGCTTAGTGTTCTGTAAATTCATCTCACAGAGTTACATCTGTATTTCGTGGATCTCTTTGCTAGCCTTAATTCTGTGGAATCTGAGAACAGATATTTCGGATCCCTTTGAAGACTATAGGGCCAAAGGAAATATCCTCCGATAACAAAGAGAAAGAAGCTTTCTGAAAAACTTCTTTGGGTTCTGTGAAATCATCTCACAGAGTTACAGCTTTCCCGTCAAGAAGCCTTTCGCTAAGACAGTTCTTGTGGAATTGGCAAAGTGATATTTGGAAGCCCATAGAGGGCTATGGTGAAAAAGGAAATATCCTCTGATGAAATCTGGAAAGAAGCTTCCTGAGACAATGTTTAGTGTTCTGTACATTCATCTCACAGAGTTACATCTGTATTTCGTGGATCTCTTTGCTAGCTTTATTTCTGTGGAATCTGAGAACAGATATTTCTCTTCTTTTTGAAGACTATAGGGGCAAAGGAAATATCCTCCGATAACAAAGAGAAAGAAGCTTTCTGAGAAACTTCTTTGTGTTCTGTGAAATCATTTCACAGAGTTACAGCTTTCCGCTCAAGAAGCCTTTCGCTAAGACAGTTCTTGTGGAATTGGCAAAGTGATATTTGGAAGCCCATAGAGGGCTATGGTGAAAAAGGAAATATCCTCAGATGAAATCTGGAAAGAAGCTTCCTGAGAAACTGCTCAGTGTTCTGTTAATTCATCTCACAGAGTTACATCTGTATTTCGTGGATCTCTTTGCTAGCCTTAATTCTGTGGAATCTGAGAACAGATATTTCGGATCCCTTTGAAGACTATAGGGCCAAAGGAAATATCCTCCGATAACCAAGAGAAAGAAGCTTTCTGAGAAACTTCTTTGTGTTCTGTGAAATCATCTCACAGAGTTACAGCTTTCCCCTCAAGAAGCCTTTCGCTAAGACAGTTCTTGTGGAATTGGCAAAGTGATATTTGGAAGCCCATAGTGGGCTATGGTGACAAAGGTAATATCCTCAGATGAAATCTGGAAAGAAGCTTTCTGAGAAACTGCTTAGTGTTCTGATTATTCATCTCACAGAGTTACATCTGTATGTCGTGGATCTCTTTGCTAGCCTTATTTCTGTGGAATCTGAGAACAGATATTTCGGATCCCTTTGAAGACTATAGGGCCAAAGGAAATATCCTCCGATAACAAAGACAAAGAAGCTTTCTGAGAAACTTCTTTGTGTTCTCTGAAATCATCTCACAGAGTTACAGCTTTCCCCTCAAGAAGCCTTTCGCTAAGACAGTTCTTGTGGAATTGGAAAAGTGATATTTGGAAGCCCATAGCGATCTATTGTGAAAAAGGAAATATCCTCAGATGAAATTTGGAAAGAAGATTCCTGAGAAACTGCTTAGTGTTCTGTTAATTCATGTCACAGAGTTACATCTGTATTTCGTGGATCTCTTTGCTAGCCTTTTTTCTGTGGAATCTGAGAACAGATATTTCTCATCTTTTTGAAGACTATAGGGGCAAAGGAAATATCCTCCGATAACCAAGAGAAAGAAGCTTTCTGAGAAACTTCTTTGTGTTCTGTGAAATCATCTCACAGAGTTACAGCTTTCCCCTCAAGAAGCCTTTCGCTAAGACAGTTCATGTGGAATTGGCAAAGTGATATTTGGAAGCCCATAGAGGGCTACGGTGAAAAAGGAAATATCCTCAGATGAAATCTGGAAAGAAGATTCCTGAGAAACTGCTTAGTGTTCGGTTAATTCATCTCACAGAGTTACATCTGTATTTCGTGGATCTCTTTGCTAGCCTTAATTCTGTGGAATCTGAGAACAGATATTTCGGATCCCTTTGAAGACTATAGGGCCAAAGGAAATATCCTCCGATAACCAAGAGAAAGAAGCTTTCTGAGAAACTTCTTTGTGTTCTGTGAAATCATCTCACAGAGTTACAGCTTTCCCTTCAAGAAGCCTTTCGCTAAGACAGTTCTTGTGGAATTGGCAAAGTGATATTTGGAAGCCCATAGTGGGCTATGGTGACAAAGCAAATATCCACAGATGAAATCTGGAAAGAAGCTTCCTGAGAAACTGCTTAGTGTTCTGTAAATTCATCTCACAGAGTTACATCTGTATTTCGTGGATCTCTTTGCTAGCCTTAATTCTGTGGAATCTGAGAACAGATATTTCGGATCCCTTTGAAGACTATAGGGCCAAAGGAAATATCCTCCGATAACAAAGAGAAAGAAGCTTTCTGAAAAACTTCTTTGGGTTCTGTGAAATCATCTCACAGAGTTACAGCTTTCCCGTCAAGAAGCCTTTCGCTAAGACAGTTCTTGTGGAATTGGCAAAGTGATATTTGGAAGCCCATAGAGGGCTATGGTGAAAAAGGAAATATCCTCTGATGAAATCTGGAAAGAAGCTTCCTGAGACAATGTTTAGTGTTCTGTACATTCATCTCACAGAGTTACATCTGTATATCGTGGATCTCTTTGCTAGCTTTATTTCTGTGGAATCTGAGAACAGATATTTCTCTTCTTTTTGAAGACTATAGGGGCAAAGGAAATATCCTCCGATAACAAAGGGAAAGAAGCTTTCTGAGAAACTTCTTTGTGTTCTGTGAAATCATTTCACAGAGTTACAGCTTTCCGCTCAAGAAGCCTTTCGCTAAGACAGTTCTTGTGGAATTGGCAAAGTGATATTTGGAAGCCCATAGAGGGCTATGGTGAAAAAGGAAATATCCTCAGATGAAATCTGGAAAGAAGCTTCCTGAGAAACTGCTCAGTGTTCTGTTAATTCATCTCACAGAGTTACATCTGTATTTCGTGGATCTCTTTGCTAGCTTTATTTCTGTGGAATCTGAGAACAGATATTTCTCATCTTTTTGAAGACTATAGGGGCAAAGGAAATATCCTCCGATAACAAAGAGAAAGAAGCTTTCTGAGAAACTTCTTTGTGTTCTGTGAAATCATTTCACAGAGTTAAAGCTTTCCCCTCAAGAAGCCTTTCGCTAAGACAGTTCTTGTGGAATTGGCAAAGTGATATTTGGAAGCCCATAGAGGGCTATGGTGACAAAGGAAATATCCTCAGATGAAATCTGGAAAGAAGCTTCCTGAGAAACTGCTCAGCGTTCTGTTAATTCATCTCACAGAGTTACATCTGTATTTCGTGGATCTCTTTGCTAGCCTTAATTCTGTGGAATCTGAGAACAGATATTTCGGATCCCTTTGAAGACTATAGGGCCAAAGGAAATATCCTCCGATAACCAAGAGAAAGAAGCTTTCTGAGAAACTTCTTTGTGTTCTGTGAAATCATCTCACAGAGTTACAGCATTCCCCTCAAGAAGCCTTTTGCTAAGACAGTTCTTGTGGAATTGGCAAAGTGATATTTGGAAGCCCATAGAGGGCTATGGTGAAAAAGGTAATATCCTCAGATGAAATCTGGAAAGAAGCTTTCTGAGAGACAGCTTAGTGTGCTGTTAATTCATCTAACAGAGTTACATCTGTATGTCGTGGATCTCTTTGCTAGCGTTATTTCTGTGGAATCTGAGAACAGATATTTCGGATCCCTTTGAAGACTATAGGGCCAAAGGAAATATCCTCCGATAACAAAGAGAAAGAAGCTTTCTGAGAAACTTCTTTGTGTTCTGTGAAATCATCTCACAGAGTTACAGCTTTCCGCTCAAGAAGCCTTTCGCTAAGACAGTTCTTGTGGAATTGGCAAAGTGATATTTGGAAGCCCATTGAGGGCTACGGTGAAAAAGGAAATATCCTCAGATGAAATTTGGAAAGAAGATTCCTGAGAAACTGCTTAGTGTTCTGTTAATTCATGTCACAGAGTTACATCTGTATTTCGTGGATCTCTTTGCTAGCCTTTTTTCTGTGGAATCTGAGAACAGATATTTCTCATCTTTTTGAAGACTATAGGGGCAAAGGAAATATCCTCCGATAACAAACAGAAAGAAGCTTTCTGAGAAACTTCTTTGTGTTCTGTGAAATCATCTCACAGAGTTACAGCTTTCCCCTCAAGAAGCCTTTCGCTAAGACAGTTCTTGTGGAATTGGCAAAGTGATATTTTGAAGCCCATAGAGGGCTACGGTGAAAAAGGAAATATCCTCAGATGAAATCTGGAAAGAAGATTCCTGAGAAACTGCTTAGTGTTCGGTTAATTCATCTCACAGAGTTACATCTGTATTTCGTGGATCTCTTTGCTAGCCTTAATTCTGTGGAATCTGAGAACAGATATTTCGGATCCCTTTGAAGACTATAGGGCCAAAGGAAATATCCTCCGATAACCAAGAGAAAGAAGCTTTCTGAGAAACTTCTTTGTGTTTTGTGAAATCATCTCACAGAGTTACAGCTTTCCCCTCAAGAAGCCTTTCGCTAAGACAGTTCTTGTGGAATTGGCAAAGTGATATTTGGAAGCCCATAGTGGGCTATGGTGACAAAGGTAATATCCTCAGATGAAATCTGGAAAGAAGCTTTCTGAGAAACTGCTTAGTGTTCTGAGTATTCATCTCACAGAGTTACATCTGTATGTCGTGGATCTCTTTGCTAGCCTTATTTCTGTGGAATCTGAGAACAGATATTTCGGATACCTTTGAAGACTAAAGGGCCAAAAGAAATATCCTCCGATAACAAAGACAAAGAAGCTTTCTGAGAAACTTCTTTGTGTTCTGTGAAATCATCTCACAGAGTTACAGCTTTCCCCTCAAGAAGCCTTTCGCTAAGACAGTTCTTGTGGAATTGGCAAAGTGATATTTGGAAGCCCATAGTGGGCTATGGTGACAAAGCAAATATCCACAGATGAAATCTGGAAAGAAGCTTCCTGAGAAACTGCTTAGTGTTCTGTAAATTCATCTCACAGAGTTACATCTGTATTTCGTGGATCTCTTTGCTAGCCTTAATTCTGTGGAATCTGAGAACAGATATTTCGGATCCCTTTGAAGACTATAGGGCCAAAGGAAATATCCTCCGATAACAAAGAGAAAGAAGCTTTCTGAAAAACTTCTTTGGGTTCTGTGAAATCATCTCACAGAGTTACAGCTTTCCCGTCAAGAAGCCTTTCGCTAAGACAGTTCTTGTGGAATTGGCAAAGTGATATTTGGAAGCCCATAGAGGGCTATGGTGAAAAAGGAAATATCCTCTGATGAAATCTGGAAAGAAGCTTCCTGAGACAATGTTTAGTGTTCTGTACATTCATCTCACAGAGTTACATCTGTATTTCGTGGATCTCTTTGCTAGCTTTATTTCTGTGGAATCTGAGAACAGATATTTCTCTTCTTTTGGAAGACTATAGGGGCAAAGGAAATATCCTCCGATAACAAAGAGAAAGAAGCTTTCTGAGAAACTTCTTTCTGTTCTGTGAAATCATTTCACAGAGTTACAGCTTTCCGCTCAAGAAGCCTTTCGCTAAGACAGTTCTTGTGGAATTGGCAAAGTGATATTTGGAAGCCCATAGAGGGCTATGGTGAAAAAGGAAATATCCTCAGATGAAATCTGGAAAGAAGCTTCCTGAGAAACTGCTCAGTGTTCTGTTAATTCATCTCACAGAGTTACATCTGTATTTCGTGGATCTCTTTGCTAGCTTTATTTCTGTGGAATCTGAGAACAGATATTTCTCATCTTTTTGAAGACTATAGGGGCAAAGGAAATATCCTCCGATAACAAAAAGAAAGAAGCTTTCTGAGAAACTTCTTTGTGTTCTGTGAAATCATTTCACAGAGTTAAAGCTTTCCCCTCAAGAAGCCTTTCGCTAAGACAGTTCTTGTGGAATTGGCAAAGTGATATTTGGAAGCCCATAGAGGGCTATGGTGAAAAAGGAAATATCCTCAGATGAAATCTGGAAAGAAGCTTCCTGAGAAACTGCTCAGCGTTCTGTTAATTCATCTCACAGAGTTACATCTGTATTTCGTGGATCTCTTTGCTAGCCTTAATTCTGTGGAATCTGAGAACAGATATTTCGGATCCCTTTGAAGACTATAGGGCCTAAGGAAATATCCTCCGATAACCAAGAGAAAGAATCTTTCTGAGAAACTTCTTTGTGTTCTGTGAAATCATCTCACAGAGTTACAGCATTCCCCTCAAGAAGCCTTTTGCTAAGACAGTTCTTGTGGAATTGGCAAAGTGATATTTGGAAGCCCATAGAGGGCTATGGTGAAAAAGGTAATATCCTCAGCTGAAATCTGGAAAGAAGCTTTCTGAGAGACAGCTTAGTGTTCTGTTAATTCATCTAACAGAGTTACATCTGTATGTCGTGGATCTCTTTGCTAGCGTTATTTCTGTGGAATCTGAGAACAGATATTTCGGATCCCTTTGAAGACTATAGGGCCAAAGGAAATATCCTCCGATAACAAAGACAAAGAAGCTTTCTGAGAAACTTCTTTGTGTTCTGTGAAATCATCTCACAGCGTTACAGCTTTCCCCTCAAGAAGCCTTTCGCTAAGACAGTTCTTGTGGAATTGGCAAAGTGATATTTGGAAGCCCATAGAGGTCTATTGTGAAAAAGGAAATATCCTCAGATGAAATTTGGAAAGAAGCTTCCTGAAAAACAGCTTAGTGTTCTGTTAATTCATCTCACAGAGTTACATCTGTATTTCGTGGATCTCTTTGCTAGCCTTTTTTCTGTGGAATCTGAGAACAGATATTTCTCATCTTTTTGAAGACTATAGGGGCAAAGGAAATATCCTCCGATAACAAAGAGAAAGAAGCTTTCTGAGAAACTTCTTTGTGTTCTGTGAAATCATCTCACAGAGTTACAGCTTTCCCCTCAAGAAGCCTTTCGCTAAGACAGTCCTTGTGGAATTGGCAAAGTGATATTTGGAAGCCCATTGAGGGCTACGGTGAAAAAGGAAATATCCTCAGATGAAATCTGGAAAGAGGCTTCTTGAGAAACTGCTTAGTGTTCGGTTAATTCATCTCACAGAGTTACATCTGTATTTCGTGGATCTCTTTGCTAGCCTTAATTCTGTGGAATCTGAGAACAGATATTTCGGATCCCTTTGAAGACTATAGGGCCAAAGGAAATATCCTCCGATAACCAAGAGAAAGACGCTTTCTGAGAAACTTCTTTGTGTTCTGTGAAATTATCTCACAGAGTTACAGCTTTCCCCTCAAGAAGCCTTTCGCTAAGACAGTTCTTGTGGAATTGGCAAAGTGATATTTGGAAGCCCATAGTGGGCTATGGTGACAAAGGTAATATCCTCAGATGAAATCTGGAAAGAAGCTTTCTGAGAAACTGCTTAGTGTTCTGATTATTCATCTCACAGAGTTACATCTGTATGTCGTGGATCTCTTTGCTAGCCTTATTTCTGTGGAATCTGAGAACAGATATTTCGGATCCCTTTGAAGACTATAGGGCCAAAGGAAATATCCTCCGATAACAAAGACAAAGAAGCTTTCTGAGAAACTTCTTTGTGTTCTCTGAAATCATCTCACAGAGTTACAGCTTTCCCCTCAAGAAGCCTTTCGCTAAGACAGTTCTTGTGGAATTGGAAAAGTGATATTTGGAAGCCCATAGCGATCTATTGTGAAAAAGGAAATATCCTCAGATGAAATTTGGAAAGAAGATTCCTGAGAAACTGCTTAGTGTTCTGTTAATTCATGTCACAGAGTTACATCTGTATTTCGTGGATCTCTTTGCTAGCCTTTTTTCTGTGGAATCTGAGAACAGATATTTCTCATCTTTTTGAAGACTATAGGGGCAAAGGAAATATCCTCCGATAACAAAGAGAAAGAAGCTTTCTGAGAAACTTCTTTGTGTTCTGTGAAATCATCTCACAGAGTTACAGCTTTCCCCTCAAGAAGCCTTTCGCTAAGACAGTTCTTGTGGAATTGGCAAAGCGATATTTGGAAGCCCATAGAGGGCTACGGTGAAAAAGGAAATATCCTCAGATGAAATCTGGAAAGAAGATTCCTGAGAAACTGCTTAGTGTTCGGTTAATTCATCTCACAGAGTTACATCTGTATTTCGTGGATCTCTTTGCTAGCCTTAATTCTGTGGAATCTGAGAACAGATATTTCGGATCCCTTTGAAGACTATAGGGCCAAAGGAAATATCCTCCGATAACCAAGAGAAAGAAGCTTTCTGAGAAACTTCTTCGTGTTTTGTGAAATCATCTCACAGAGTTACAGCTTTCCCCTCAAGAAGCCTTTCGCTAAGACAGTTCTTGTGGAATTGGCAAAGTGATATTTGGAAGCCCATAGTGGGCTATGGTGACAAATGTAATATCCTCAGATGAAATCTGGAAAGAAGCTTTCTGAGAAACTGCTTAGTGTTCTGATTATTCATCTCACAGAGTTACATCTGTATGTCGTGGATCTCTTTGCTAGCCTTATTTCTGTGGAATCTGAGAACAGATATTTCGGATCCCTTTGAAGACTAAAGGGCCAAAAGAAATATCCTCCGATAACAAAGACAAAGAAGCTTTCTGAGAAACTTCTTTGTGTTCTGTGAAATCATCTCACAGAGTTACAGCTTTCCCCTCAAGAAGCCTTTCGCTAAGACAGTTCTTGTGGAATTGGAAAAGTGATATTTGGAAGCCCATAGTGGGCTATGGTGACAAACCAAATATCCACAGATGAAATCTGGAAAGAAGCTTCCTGAGAAACTGCTTAGTGTTCTGTAAATTCATCTCACAGAGTTACATCTGTATTTCGTGGATCTCTTGGCTAGCCTTAATTCTGTGGAATCTGAGAACAGATATTTCGGATCCCTTTGAAGACTATAGGGCCAAAGGAAATATCCTCCGATAACAAAGAGAAAGAAGCTTTCTGAAAAACTTCTTTGGGTTCTGTGAAATCATCTCACAGAGTTACAGCTTTCCCGTCAAGAAGCCTTTCGCTAAGACAGTTCTTGTGGAATTGGCAAAGTGATATTTGGAAGCCCATAGAGGGCTATGGTGAAAAAGGAAATATCCTCTGATGAAATCTGGAAAGAAGCTTCCTGAGACAATGTTTAGTGTTCTGTACATTCATCTCACAGAGTTACATCTGTATTTCGTGGATCTCTTTGCTAGCTTTATTTCTGTGGAATCTGAGAACAGATATTTCTCTTCTTTTTGAAGACTATAGGGGCAAAGGAAATATCCTCCGATAACAAAGAGAAAGAAGCTTTCTGAGAAACTTCTTTGTGTTCTGTGAAATCATTTCACAGAGTTACAGCTTTCCGCTCAAGAAGCCTTTCGCTAAGACAGTTCTTGTGGAATTGGCAAAGTGATATTTGGAAGCCCATAGAGGGCTATGGTGAAAAAGGAAATATCCTCAGATGAAATCTGGAAACAAGCTTCCTGAGAAACTGCTCAGTGTTCTGTTAATTCATCTCACAGAGTTACATCTGTATTTCGTGGATCTCTTTGCTAGCTTTATTTCTGTGGAATCTGAGAACAGATATTTCTCATCTTTTTGAAGACTATAGGGGCAAAGGAAATATCCTCCGATAACAAAAAGAAAGAAGCTTTCTGAGAAACTTCTTTGTGTTCTGTGAAATCATTTCACAGAGTTAAAGCTTCCCCCTCAAGAAGCCTTTCGCTAAGACAGTTCTTGTGGAATTGGCAAAGTGATATTTGGAAGCCCATAGAGATCTATTGTGAAAAAGGAAATATCCTCAGATGAAATTTGGAAAGAAGCTTCCTGAAAAACAGCTTAGTGTTCTGTTAATTCATCTCACAGAGTTACATCTGTATTTCGTGGATCTCTTTGCTAGCCTTTTTTCTGTGGAATCTGAGAACAGATATTTCTCATCTTTTTGAAGACTATAGGGGCAAAGGAAATATCCTCCGATAACAAAGAGAAAGAAGCTTTCTGAGAAACTTCTTTGTGTTCTGTGAAATCATCTCACAGAGTTACAGCTTTCCCCTCAAGAAGCCTTTCGCTAAGACAGTTCTTGTGGAATTGGCAAAGTGATATTTGGAAGCCCATTGAGGGCTACGGTGAAAAAGGAAATATCCTCAGATGAAATCTGGAAAGAAGCTTCTTGAGAAACTGCTTAGTGTTCGGTTAATTCATCTCACAGAGTTACATCTGTATTTCGTGGATCTCTTTGCTAGCCTTAATTCTGTGGAATCTGAGAACAGATATTTCGGATCCCTTTGAAGACTATAGGGCCAAAGGAAATATCCTCCGATAACCAAGAGAAAGAAGCTTTCTGAGAAACTTCTTTGTGTTCTGTGAAATTATCTCACAGAGTTACAGCTTTCCCCTCAAGAAGCCTTTCGCTAAGACAGTTCTTGTGGAATTGGCAAAGTGATATTTGGAAGCCCATAGTGGGCTATGGTGACAAAGGTAATATCCTCAGATGAAATCTGGAAAGAAGCTTTCTGAGAAACTGCTTAGTGTTCTGATTATTCATCTCACAGAGTTACATCTGTATGTCGTGGATCTCTTTGCTAGCCTTATTTCTGTGGAATCTGAGAACAGATATTTCGGATCCCTTTGAAGACTATAGGGCCAAAGGAAATATCCTCCGATAACAAAGACAAAGAAGCTTTCTGAGAAACTTCTTTGTGTTCTGTGAAATCATTTCACAGAATTACAGCTTTCCCCTCAAGAAGCCTTTCGCTAAGACAGTTCTTGTGGAATCGGCAAAGTGATATTTGGAAGCCCATAGAGGTCTATTGTGAAAAAGGAAATATCCTCAGAGGAAATTTGGAAAGAAGCTTCCTGAGAAACTGCTTAGTGTTCGGTTAATTCATCTCACAGAGTTACATCTGTGTTTCGTGGATCTCTTTGCTAGCCTTTTTTCTGTGGAATCTGAGAACAGATATTTCTCATCTTTTTGAAGACTATAGGGCCAAAGGAAATATCCTCCGATAACAAAGAGAAAGAAGCTTTCTTAGAAACTTCTTTGTGTTCTGTGAAATCATCTCACAGAGTTACAGCTTTCCTCTCAAGAAGCCTTTCGCTAAGACAGTTCTTGTGGAATTGGCAAAGTTATATTTGGAAGCCCATTGAGGGCTACGGTGAAAAAGGAAATATCCTCAGATGAAATCTGGAAAGAAGCTTCCTGAGAAACTGCTTAGTGTTCGGTTAATTCATCTCACAGAGTTACATCTGTATTTCGTGGATCTCTTTGCTAGCCTTAATTCTGTGGAATCTGAGAACAGATATTTCGGATCCCTTTGAAGACTATAGGGCCAAAGGAAATATCCTCCGATAACCAAGAGAAAGAAGCTTTCTGAGAAACTTCTTTGTGTTCTGTGAAATCATCTCACAGAGTTACAGCTTTCCCCTCAAGAAGCCTTTCGCTAAGACAGTTCTTGTGGAATTGGCAAAGTGATATTTTGAAGCCCATAGTGGGCTATGGTGACAAAGGTAATATCCTCAGATGAAATCTGGAAAGAAGCTTTCTGAGAAACTGCTTAGTGTTCTGATTATTCATCTCACAGAGTTACATCTGTATGTCGTGGATCTGTTTGCTAGCCTTATTTCTGTGGAATCTGAGAACAGATATTTCGGATCCCTTTGAAGACTATAGGGCCAAAGGAAATATCCTCCGATAACAAAGAGAAACAAGGTTTCTGAGAAACTTCTTTGTGTTCTGTGAAATCATCTCACAGAGTTACAGCTTTCCCCTCAAGAAGCCTTTCGCTAAGACAGTTCTTGTAAAATTGGCAAAGTGATATTTGGAAGTCCATAGAGGGCTATGGTGAAAAAGGAAATATCCTCAGATGAAGTCTGGAAAGAAGCTTCCTGAGAAACTGCTTAGTGTTCTGTACATTCATCTCACAGAGTTACATCTGTATTTCGTGGATCTCTTTGCTAGCTTTATTTCTGTGGAATCTGAGAACAGATATTTCTCTTCTTTTTGAAGACTATAGGGGCAAAGGAAATATCCTCCGATAACAAAAAGAAAGAAGCTTTCTGAGAAACTTCTTTGTGTTCTGTGAAATCATTTCACAGAGTTACAGCTTTCCCCTCAAGAAGCCTTTCGCTAAGACAGTTCTTGTGGAATTGGCAAAGTGATATTTGGAAGCCCATAGAGGTCTATTGTGAAAAAGGAAATATCCTCAGATGAAATTTGGAAAGAAGCTTCCTGAAAAACAGCTTAGTGTTCTGTTAATTCATCTCACAGAGTTACATCTGTATTTCGTGGATCTCTTTGCTAGCCTTTTTTCTGTGGAATCTGAGAACAGATATTTCTCATCTTTTTGAAGACTATAGGGGCAAAGGAAATATCCTCCGATAACAAAGAGAAAGAAGCTTTCTGAGAAACTTCTTTGTGTTCTGTGAAATCATCTCACAGAGTTACAGCTTTCCCCTCAAGAAGCCTTTCGCTAAGACAGTTCTTGTGGAATAGGCAAAGTGATATTTGGAAGCCCATAGAGGTCTATTGTGAAAAAGGAAATATCCTCAGAGGAAATTTGGAAAGAAGCTTCCTGAGAAACTGCTTAGTGTTCTGTTAATTCATCTCACAGAGTTACATCTGTATTTCGTGTATCTCTTTGCTAGCTTTATTTCTGTGGAATCTGAGAACAGATATTTCTCTTCTTTTTGAAGACTATAGGGGCAAAGGAAATATCCTCCGATAACAAAAAGAAAGAAGCTTTCTGAGAAACTTCTTTGTGTTCTGTGAAATCATTTCACAGAGTTACAACTTTCCCCTCAAGAAGCCTTTCACTAAGACAGTTCTTGTGGAATTGGCAAAGTGATATTTGGAAGCCCATAGAGGGCTATGCTGAAAAAGGAAATATCCTCAGATGAAATCTGGAAAGAAGCTTCCTGAGAAACTGCTCAGTGTTCTGTTAATTCATCTCACAGAGTTACATCTGTATTTCGTGGATCTCTTTGCTCGCCTTAATTCTGTCGAAACTGAGAACAGATATTTCGGATCCCTTTGAAGACTATAGGGCCTAAGGAAATATCCTCCGATAACCAAGAGAAAGAAGCTTTCTGAGAAACTTCTTTGTGTTCTGTGAAATCATCTCACAGAGTTACAGCATTCCCCTCTAGAAGCCTTATGCTAAGACAGTTCTTGAGGAATTGGCAAAGTGATATTTGGAAGACCATAGAGGGCTATGGTGAAAAAGGTAATATCCTCAGATGAAATCTGGAAAGAAGCTTTCTGAGAAACAGCTTAGTGTTCTGTTAATTCATCTAACAGAGTTACATCTGTATATCGTGGATCTCTTTGCTAGCCTTATTTCTGTGGAATCTGAGAACAGATATTTCGGATCCCTTTGAAGACTATAGGGCAAAAGGAAATATCCTCCGATAACAAAGAGAAAGAAGCTTTCTGAGAAACTTCTTTGTGTTCTCTGAAATCATCTCTCAGAGTTACAGCTTTCCCTTCAAGAAGCCTTTCGCTAAGACAGTTCTTGTGGAATTGGCAAAGTGATATTTGGAAGCCCATAGAGGTCTATTGTGAAAAAGGAAATATCCTCAGATGAAATATCGAAAGAAGCTTCCTGAGAAACTGCTTAGTGTTCTGTTAATTCATCTCACAGAGTTACATCTGTATTTCGTGGATCTCTTTGCTAGCCTTTTTTCTGTGGAATCTGAGAACAGATATTTCTCATCTTTTTGAAGACTATAGGGCCAAAGGAAATATCCTCCGATAACAAAGAGAAAGAAGCTTTCTGAGAAACTTCTTTGTGTTCTGTGAAATCATCTCACAGAGTTAGAGCTTTCCCCTCAAGAAGCCTTTCGCTAAGACAGTTCTTGTGGAATTGGCAAAGTGATATTTGGAAGCCCATTGAGGGCTACGGTGAAAAAGGAAATATCCTCAGATGAAATCTGGAAAGAAGCTTCCTGAGAAACTGCTTAGTGTTCGGTTAATTCATCTCACAGAGTTACATCTGTATTTCGTGGATCTCTTTGCTAGCCTTAATTCTGTGGAATCTGAGAACAGATATTTCGGATCCCTTTGAAGACTATAGGGCCAAAGGAAATATCCTCCGATAACCAAGAGAAAGAAGCTTTCTGAGAAACTTCTTTGTGTTCTGTGAAATCATCTCACAGAGTTACAGCTTTCCCCTCAAGAAGCCTTTCGCTAAGACAGTTCTTGTGGAATTGGCAAAGTGATATTTTGAAGCCCATAGTGGGCTATGGTGACAAAGGTAATATCCTCAGATGAAATCTGGAAAGAAGCTTTCTGAGAAACTGCTTAGTGTTCTGATTATTCATCTCACAGAGTTACATCTGTATGTCGTGGATCTCTTTGCTTGCCTTATTTCTGTGGAATCTGAGAACAGATATTTCGGATCCCTTTGAAGACTATAGGGCCAAAGGAAATATCCTCCGATAACAAAGACAAAGAAGCTTTCTGAGAAACTTCTTTGTGTTCTCTGAAATCATTTCACAGAGTTACAGCTTTCCCCTCAAGAAGCCTTTCGCTAAGACAGTTCTTGTGGAATTGGAAAAGTGATATTTGGAAGCCCATAGCGATCTATTGTGAAAAAGGAAATATCCTCAGATGAAATCTGGAAAGAAGCTTCCTGAGACAATGCTTAGTGTTCTGTTAATTCATCTCACAGAGTTACATCTGTATTTCGTGGATCTCTTTGCTAGCCTTATTTCTGTGGAATCTGAGAACAGATATTTCGGATCCCTTTGAAGACTATAGGGCCAAAGGAAATATCCTCCGATAACAAAGAGAAAGAACTTTCTGAGAAACTTCTTTGTGTTCTGTGAAATCATCTCACAGAGTTACAGCTTTCCCCTCAAGAAGCCTTTCGCTAAGACAGTTCTTGTGGAATTGTCAAAGTGATATTTGAAAGTCCATAGAGGGCTATGGTGAAAAAGGAAATATCCTCAGATGAAGTCTGGAAAGAAGCTTCCTGAGAAACTGCTTAGTGTTCTGTACATTCATCTCACAGAGTTATATCTGTATTTCGTGGATCTCTTTGCTAGCTTTATTTCTGTGGAATCTGAGAACAGATATTTCTCATCTTTTTGAAGACTATAGGGGCAAAGGAAATATACTACGATAACAAAGAGAAAGAAGATTTCTGAGAAACTTCTTTGTGTTCTCTGAAATCATTTCACAGAGTTACAGCTTTCCGCTCAAGAAGCCTTTCGCTAAGAGAGTTCTTGTGGAATTGGCAAAGTGATATTTGGAAGCCCATAGAGGGCTATGGTGAAAAAGGAAATATCCTCAGATGAAATCTGGAAAGAAGCTTCCTGAGAAACTGCTCAGTGTTCTGTTAATTCATCTCACAGAGTTACATCTGTATTTCGTGGATCTCTTTGCTAGCTTTATTTCTGTGGAATCTGAGAACAGATATTTCTCATCTTTTTGAAGACTATAGGGGCAAAGGAAATATCCTCCGATAACAAAAAGAAAGAAGCTTTCTGAGAAACTTCTTTGTGTTCTGTGAAATCATTTCACAGAGATAAAGCTTTCCCCTCAAGAAGCCTTTCGCTAAGACAGTTCTTGTGGAATTGGCCAAGTGATATTTGGAAGCCCGTAGAGGGCTATGGTGAAAAAGGAAATATCCTCAGATGAAATCTGGAAAGAAGCTTCCTGAGAAACTGCTCAGCGTTCTGTTAATTCATCTCACAGAGTTACATCTGTATTTCGAGGATCTCTTTGCTAGCCTTAATTCTGTGGAATCTGAGAACAGATATTTCGGATCCCTTTGAAGACTATAGGGCCTAAGGAAATATCCTCCGATAACCAAGAGAAAGAAGCTTTCTGAGAAACTTCTTTGTGTTCTGTGAAATCATCTCACAGAGTTACAGCATTCCCCTCAAGAAGCCTTTTGCTAAGACAGTTCTTGTGGAATTGGCAAAGTGATATTTGGAAGCCCATAGAGGGCTATGGTGAAAAAGGTAATATCCTCAGATGAAATCTGGAAAGAAGCTTTCTGAGAAACAGCTTAGTGTTCTGTTAATTCATCTAACAGAGTTACATCTGTATGTCGTGGATCTCTTTGCTAGCCTTATTTCTGTGGAATCTGAGAACAGATATTTCGGATCCCTTTGAATACTATAGGGCCAAAGGAAATATCCTCCGATAACAAAGACAAAGAAGCTTTCTGAGAAACTTCTTTGTGTTCTCTGAAATCATCTCACAGAGTTACAGCTTTCCCCTCAAGAAGCCTTTCGCTAAGTGAGTTCTTGTGGAATTGGCAAAGTGATATTTGGAAGCCCCTAGAGGTCTATTGTGAAAAAGGAAATATCCTCAGATGAAATTTGGAAAGAAGCTTCCTGAAAAACAGCTTAGTGTTCTGTTAATTCATCTCACAGAGTTACATCTGTATTTCGTGGATCTCTTTGCTAGCCTTTTTTCTGTGGAATCTGAGAACAGATATTTCGGATCCCTTTGAAGACTATAGGGCCAAAGGAAATATCCTCCGATAACCAAGAGAAAGAAGCTTTCTGAGAAACTTCTTTGTGTTCTGTGAAATTATCTCACAGAGTTACAGCTTTCCCCTCAAGAAGCCTTTCGCTAAGACAGTTCTTGTGGAATTGGCAAAGTGATATTTGGAAGCCCATAGTGGGCTATGGTGACAAAGGTAATATCCTCAGATGAAATCTGGAAAGAAGCTTTCTGAGAAACTGCTTAGTGTTCTGATTATTCATCTCACAGAGTTACATCTGTATGTCGTGGATCTCTTTGCTAGCCTTATTTCTGTGGAATCTGAGAACAGATATTTCGGATCCCTTTGAAGACTATAGGGCCAAAGGAAATATCCTCCGATAACAAAGACAAAGAAGATTTCTGAGAAACTTCTTTGTGTTCTCTGAAATCATCTCACAGAGTTAGAGCTTTCCCCTCAAGAAGCCTTTCGCTAAGACAGTTCTTGTGGAATTGGCAAAGTGATATTTGGAAGCCCATAGAGGTCTATTGTGAAAAAGGAAATATCCTCAGATGAAATTTGGAAAGAAGCTTCCTGAGAAACTGCTTAGTGTTCTGTTAATTCATCTCACAGAGTTACATCTGTATTTCGTGGATCTCTTTGCTAGCCTTTTTTCTGTGGAATCTGAGAACAGATATTTCTCATCTTTTTTAAGACTATAGGGCCAAAGGAAATATCCTCCGATAACAAAGAGAAAGAAGCTTTCTTAGAAACTTCTTTGTGTTCTGTGAAATCACCTCACAGAGTTACAGCTTTCCCCTCAAGAAGCCTTTCGCTAAGACAGTTCTTGTGGAATTGGCAAAGTGATATTTGGAAGCCCATAGTGGGCTATGGTGACAAAGCAAATATCCACAGATGAAATCTGGAAAGAAGCTTCCTGAGAAACTGCTTAGTGTTCTGTAAATTCAACTCACAGAGTTACATCTGTATTTCGTGGATCTCTTTGCTAGCCTTAATTCTGTGGAATCTGAGAACAGATATTTCGGATCCCTTTGAAGGCTATATGGCCAAAGGAAATATCCTCCGATAACAAAGAGAAAGAAGCTTTCTGAAAAACTTCTTTGGGTTCTGTGAAATCATCTCACAGAGTTACAGCTTTCCCGTCAAGAAGCCTTTCGCTAAGACAGTTCTTGTGGAATTGGCAAAGTGATATTTGGAAGCCCATAGAGGGCTATGGTGAAAAAGGAAATATCCTCTGATGAAATCTGGAAAGAAGCTTCCTGAGACAATGCTTAGTGTTCTGTTAATTCATCTCACAGAGTTACATCTGTATTTCGTGGATCTCTTTGCTAGCCTTATTTCTGTGGAATCTGAGAACAGATATTTCGGATCCCTTTGAAGACTATAGGGCCAAAGGAAATATCCTCCGATAACAAAGAGAAAGAAGCTTTCTGAGAAACTTCTTTGTGTTCTGTGAAATCATCTCACAGAGTTACAGCTTTCCCCTCAAGAAGCCTTTCGCTAAGACAGTTCTTGTGGAATTGGCAAAGTGATATTTGAAAGTCCATAGAGGGCTATGGTGAAAAAGGAAATATCCTCAGATGAAGTCTGGAAAGAAGCTTCCTGAGAAACTGCTTAGTGTTCTGTACATTCATCTCACAGAGTTACATCTGTATTTCGTGGATCTCTTTGCTAGCTTTATTTCTGTGGAATCTGAGAACAGATATTTCTCATCTTTTTGAAGACTATAGGGGCAAAGGAAATATACTACGATAACAAAGAGAAAGAAGCTTTCTGAGAAACTTCTTTGTGTTCTGTGAAATCATCTCACAGAGTTACAGCTTTCCCCTCAAGAAGCCTTTCGCTAAGACAGTTCTTGTGGAATTGGCAAAGTGATATTTGGAAGCCCATAGTGGGCAATGGTGACAAAGGTAATATCCTCAGATGAAATCTGGAAAGAAGCTTTCTGAGAAACTGCTTAGTGTTCTGATTATTCATCTCACAGAGTTACATCTGTATGTCGTGGATCTCTTTGCTAGCCTTATTTCTGTGGAATCTGAGAACAGATATTTCGGATCCCTTTGAAGACTAAAGGGCCAAAGGAAATATCCTCCGATAACAAAGACAAAGAAGCTTTCTGAGAAACTTCTTTGTGTTCTGTGAAATCACCTCACAGAGTTACAGCTTTCCCCTCAAGAAGCCTTTCGCTAAGACAGTTCTTGTGGAATTGGCAAAGTGATATTTGGAAGCCCATAGTGGGCTATGGTGACAAAGCAAATATCCACAGATGAAATCTGGAAAGAAGCTTCCTGAGAAACTGCTTAGTGTTCTGTAAATTCATCTCACAGAGTTACATCTGTATTTCGTGGATCTCTTTGCTAGCCTTAATTCTGTGGAATCTGAGAACAGATATTTCGGATCCCTTTGAAGGCTATATGGCCAAAGGAAATATCCTCCGATAACAAAGAGAAAGAAGCTTTCTGAAAAACTTCTTTGGGTTCTGTGAAATCATCTCACAGAGTTACAGCTTTCCCGTCAAGAAGCCTTTCGCTAAGACAGTTCTTGTGGAATTGGCAAAGTGATATTTGGAAGCCCATAGAGGGCTATGGTGAAAAAGGAAATATCCTCTGATGAAATCTGGAAAGAAGCTTCCTGAGACAATGCTTAGTGTTCTGTTAATTCATCTCACAGAGTTACATCTGTATTTCGTGGATCTCTTTGCTAGCCTTATTTCTGTGGAATCTGAGAACAGATATTTCGGATCCCTTTGAAGACTATAGGGCCAAAGGAAATATCCTCCGATAACAAAGAGAAAGAAGCTTTCTGAGAAACTTCTTTGTGTTCTGTGAAATCATCTCACAGAGTTACAGCTTTCCGCTAAAGAAGCCTTTCGCTAAGACAGTTCTTGTGGAATTGGCAAAGTGATATTTGAAAGTCCATAGAGGGCTATGGTGAAAAAGGAAATATCCTCAGATGATGTCTGGAAAGAAGCTTCCTGAGAAACTGCTTAGTGTTCTGTACATTCATCTCACAGAGTTACATCTGTATTTCGTGGATCTCTTTGCTAGCTTTATTTCTGTGGAATCTGAGAACAGATATTTCTCATCTTTTTGAAGACTATAGGGGCAAAGGAAATATACTACGATAACAAAGAGAAAGAAGCTTTCTGAGAAACTTCTTTGTGTTCTGTGAAATCATCTCACAGAGTTACAGCTTTCCCCTCAAGAAGCCTTTCACTAAGACAGTTCTTGTGGAATTGGCAAAGTGATATTTGGAAGCCCATAGTGGGCTATGGTGACAAAGGTAATATCCTCAGATGAAATCTGGAAAGAAGCTTTCTGAGAAACTGCTTAGTGTTCTGATTATTCATCTCACAGAGTTACATCTGTATGTCGTGGATCTCTTTGCTAGCCTTATTTCTGTGGAATCTGAGAACAGATATTTCGGATCCCTTTGAAGACTATAGGGCCAAAGGAAATATCCTCCGATAACAAAGACAAAGAAGCTTTCTGAGAAACTTCTTTGTGTTCTCTGAAATCATCTCACAGAGTTACAGCTTTCCCCTCA
Organism: Macaca nemestrina; assembly: GCF_043159975.1. Lineage (NCBI taxonomy): Eukaryota > Metazoa > Chordata > Mammalia > Primates > Cercopithecidae > Macaca > Macaca nemestrina. Next base: position 100,139,172 of record NC_092138.1, on the reverse strand, counting down.
AGAAGCCTTTCGCTAAGACAGTTCTTGTGGAATTGGAAAAGTGATATTTGGAAGCCCATAGTGGGCTATGGTGACAAAGGAAATATCCTCAGATGAAATCTGGAAAGAAGCTTTCTGAGAAACTGCTTAGTGTTCTGATTATTCATCTCACAGAGTTACATCTGTATGTCGTGGATCTCTTTGCTAGCCTTATTTCTGTGGAATCTGAGAACAGATATTTCGGATCCCTTTGAAGACTATAGGGCCAAAGGAAATATCCTCTGATAACAAAGACAAAGAAGCTTTCTGAGAAACTTCTTTGTGTTTTCTGAAATCATCTCACAGAGTTACAGCTTTCCCCTCAAGAAGCCTTTCGCTAAGTGAGTTCTTGTGGAATTGGCAAAGTGATATTTGGAAGCCCATAGAGGTCTATTGTGAAAAAGGAAATATCCTCAGATGAAATTTGGAAAGAAGCTTCCTGAAAAACAGCTTAGTGTTCTGTTAATTCATCTCACAGAGTTACATCTGTATTTCGTGGATCTCTTTGCTAGCCTTTTTTCTGTGGAATCTGAGAACAGATATTTCGGATCCCTTTGAAGACTATAGGGCCAAAGGAAATATCCTCCAATAACCAAGAGAAAGAAGCTTTCTGAGAAACTTCTTTGTGTTCTGTGAAATTATCTCACAGAGTTACAGCTTTCCCCTCAAGAAGCCTTTCGCTAAGACAGTTCTTGTGGAATTGGCAAAGTGATATTTGGAAGCCCATAGTGGGCTATGGTGACAAAGGTAATATCCTCAGCTGAAATCTGGAAAGAAGCTTTCTGAGAAACTGCTTAGTGTTCTGATTATTCATCTCACAGAGTTACATCTGTATGTCGTGGATCTCTTTGCTAGCCTTATTTCTGTGGAATCTGAGAACAGATATTTCGGATCCCTTTGAAGACTATAGGGCCAAAGGAAATATCCTCCGATAACCAGGAGAAAGAAGCTTTCTGAGAAACTTCTTTGTGTTCTGTGAAATCATCTCACAGAGTTACAGCTTTCCCCTCAAGAAGCCTTTCGCTAAGACAGTTCTTGTGGAATTGGCAAAGTGATATTTGGAAGCCCATAGTGGGCTATGGTGACAAAGGTAATGTCCTCAGATGAAATCTGGAAAGAAGCTTCCTGAGAAACTGCTTAGTGTTCTGATTATTCATCTCACAGAGTTACATCTGTATGTCGTGGATCTCTTTGCTAGCCTTATTTCTGTGGAATCTGAGAACAGATATTTCGGATCCCTTTGAAGACTATAGGGCCAAAGGAAATATCCTCCGATAACAAAGACAAAGAAGCTTTCTGAGAAACTTCTTTGTGTTCTCTGAAATCATATCACAGAGTTACAGCTTTCCCCTCAAGAAGCCTTTCGCTAAGACAGTTCTTGTGGAATTGGAAAAGTGATATTTGGAAGCCCATAGTGGGCTATGGTGACAAAGGTAATATCCTCAGATGAAATCTGGAAAGAAGCTTTCTGAGAAACTGCTTAGTGTTCTGATTATTCATCTCACAGAGTTACATCTGTATGTCGTGGATCTCTTTGCTAGCCTTATTTCTGTGGAATCTGAGAACAGATATTTCGGATCCCTTTGAAGACTATAGGGCCAAAGGAAATATCCTCCGATAACAAAGACAAACAAGCTTTCTGAGAAACTTCTTTGTGTTCTCTGAAATCATCTCACGGAGTTACAGCTTTCCCCTCAAGAAGCCATTCGCTAAGTGAGTTCTTGTGGAATTGGCAAAGTGATATTTGGAAGCCCATAGAGGTCTATTGTGAAAAAGGAAATATCCTCAGATGAAATCTGGAAAGAAGCTTCCTGAAAAAGAGCTTAGTGTTCTGTTAATTCATCTCACAGAGTTACATCTGTATTTCGTGGATCTCTTTGCTAGCCTTTTTTCTGTGGAATCTGAGAACAGATATTTCGGATCCCTTTGAAGACTATAGGGCCAAAGGAAATATCCTCCGATAACCAAGAGAAAGAAGCTTTCTGAGAAACTTCTTTGTGTTCTGTGAAATTATCTCACAGAGTTACAGCTTTCCCCTCAAGAAGCCTTTCGCTAAGACAGTTCTTGTGGAATTGGCAAAGTGATATTTGGAAGCCCATAGTGGGCAATGGTGACAAAGGTAATATCCTCAGTTGAAATCTGGAAAGAAGCTTTCTGAGAAACTGCTTAGTGTTCTGATTATTCATCTCACAGAGTTACATCTGTATGTCGTGGATCTCTTTGCTAGCCTTATTTCTGTGGAATCTGAGAACAGATATTTCGGATCCCTTTGAAGACTATAGGGCCAAAGGAAATATCCTCCAATAACAAAGACAAAGAAGCTTTCTGAGAAACTTCTTTGTGTTCTCTGAAATCATCTCACAGAGTTACAGCTTTCCCCTCAAGAAGCCTTTCGCTAAGACAGTTCTTGTGGAATTGGCAAAGTGATATTTGGAAGCCCATAGAGGTCTATTGTGAAAAAGGAAATATCCTCAGATGAAATTTGGAAAGAAGCTTCCTGAGAAACTGCTTAGTGTTCTGTTAATTCATCTCACAGAGTTACATCTGTATTTCGTGGATCTCTTTGCTAGCCTTTTTTCTGTGGAATCTGAGAACAGATATTTCTCATCTTTTTGAAGACTATAGGGCCAAAGGAAATATCCTCCGATAACAAAGAGAAAGAAGGTTTCTGAGAAACTTCTTTGTGTTCTGTGAAATCATCTCACAGAGTTACAGCTTTCCCCTCAAGAAGCCTTTCGCTAAGACAGTTCTTGTGGAATTGGCAAAGTGATATTTGGAAGCCCATAGAGGGCTATGGTGAAAAAGGAAATATCCTCAGATGAAGTCTGGAAAGAAGCTTCCTGAGAAACTGCTTAGTGTTCTGTACATTCATCTCACAGAGTTACATCTGTATTTCGTGGATCTCTTTGCTAGCTTTATTTCTGTGGAATATGAGAACAGATATTTCTCATCTTTTTGAAGACTATAGGGGCAAAGGAAATATCCTCCGATAACAAAAAGAAAGAAGCTTTCTGAGAAACTGCTTAGTGTTCTGATTATTCATCTCACAGAGTTACATCTGTATGTCGTGGATCTCTTTGCTAGCCTTATTTCTGTGGAATCTGAGAACAGATATTTCGGATCCCTTTGAAGACTATAGGGCCAAAGGAAATATCCTCCGATAACAAAGAGAAAGAAGCTTTCTGAGAAACTTCTTTGTGTTCTCTGAAATCATCTCACAGAGTTACAGCTTTCCCCTCAAGAAGCCTTTCGCTAAGACAGTTCTTGTGGAATTGGCAAAGTGATATTTGGAAGCCCATAGAAGTCTATTGTGAAAAAGGAAATATCCTCAGATGAAATTTGGAAAGAAGCTTCCTGAGAAACTGCTTAGTGTTTTGTTAATTCATCTCACAGAGTTACATCTGTATTTCGTGGATCTCTTTGCTAGCCTTTTTTCTGTGGAATCTGAGAACAGATATTTCTCATCTTTTTGAAGACTATAGGGCCAAAGGAAATATCCTCCGAAAACAAAGAGAAAGAAGCTTTCTTAGAAACTTATTTGTGTTCTGTGAAATCATCTCACAGAGTTACAGCTTTCCTCTCCAGAAGCCTTTCGCTAAGACAGTTCTTGTGGAATTGGCAAAGTGATATTTGGAAGCCCATTGAGGGCTACGGTGAAAAAGGAAATATCCTCAGATGAAATCTGGAAAGAAGCTTCCTGAGAAACTGCTTAGTGTTCGGTTAATTCATCTCACAGAGTTACATCTGTATTTCGTGGATCTCTTTGCTAGCCTTAATTCTGTGGAATCTGAGAACAGATATTTCGGATCCCTTTGAAGACTATAGGGCCAAAGGAAATATCCTCCGATAACCAAGAGAAAGAAGCTTTCTGAGAAACTTCTTTGTGTTCTGTGAAATCATCTCACAGAGTTACAGCTTTCCCCTCAAGAAGCCTTTCGCTAAGACAGTTCTTGTGGAATTGGAAAAGTGATATTTGGAAGCCCATAGCGATCTATTGTGAAAAAGGAAATATCCTCAGATGAAATTTGGAAAGAAGCTTCCTGAGAAACAGCTTAGTGTTCTGTTAATTCATCTCACAGAGTTACATCTGTATTTCGTGGATCTCTTTGCTAGCCTTTTTTCTGTGGAATCTGAGAACAGATATTTCTCATCTTTTTGAAGACTATAGGGCCAAAGGAAATATCCTCCGATAACAAAGAGAAAGAAGCTTTCTGAGAAACTTCTTTGTGTTCTGTGAAATCATCTCACAGAGTTACCGCTTTCCCCTCAAGAAGCCTTTCGCTAAGACAGTTCTTGTTGAATTGGCAAAGTGATATTTGGAAGCCCATGGAGGGCTATAGTGAAAAAGGAAACATCCTCATATGAAATCTGGAAAGAAGCTTCCTGAGAAACTGCTCAGTGTTCTGTTAATTCATCTCACAGAGTTACATCTGTATTTCGTGGATCTCTTTGCTAGCCTTGATTCTGTGGAATCTGAGAACAGATATTTCGGATCCCTTTGAAGACTATAGGGCCAAAGGAAATATCCTCCGATAACAAAGAGAAAGAAGCTTTCTGAGAAACTTCTTTGTGTTCTGTGAAATCATCTCACAGAGTTACAGCTTTCCCCTCAAGAAGCCTTTCGCTAAGACAGTTCTTGTGGAATTGGCAAAGTGATATTTGAAAGTCCATAGAGGGCTATGGTGAAAAAGGAAATATCCTCAGATGAAGTCTGGAAAGAAGCTTCCTGAGAAACTGCTTAGTGTTCTGTACATTCATCTCACAGAGTTACATCTGTATTTCGTGGATCTCTTTGCTAGCTTTATTTCTGTGGAATCTGAGAACAGATATTTCTCATCTTTTTGAAGACTATAGGGGCAAAGGAAATATACTACGATAACAAAGAGAAAGAAGCTTTCTGAGAAACTTCTTTGTGTTCTGTGAAATCATCTCACAGAGTTACAGCTTTCCCCTCAAGAAGCCTTTCGCTAAGACAGTTCTTGTGGAATTGGCAAAGTGATATTTGGAAGCCCATAGTGGGCAATGGTGACAAAGGTAATATCCTCAGATGAAATCTGGAAAGAAGCTTTCTGAGAAACTGCTTAGTGTTCTGATTATTCATCTCACAGAGTTACATCTGTATGTCGTGGATCTCTTTGCTAGCCTTATTTCTGTGGAATCTGAGAACAGATATTTCGGATCCCTTTGAAGACTAAAGGGCCAAAGGAAATATCCTCCGATAACAAAGACAAAGAAGCTTTCTGAGAAACTTCTTTGTGTTCTGTGAAATCACCTCACAGAGTTACAGCTTTCCCCTCAAGAAGCCTTTCGCTAAGACAGTTCTTGTGGAATTGGCAAAGTGATATTTGGAAGCCCATAGTGGGCTATGGTGACAAAGCAAATATCCACAGATGAAATCTGGAAAGAAGCTTCCTGAGAAACTGCTTAGTGTTCTGTAAATTCATCTCACAGAGTTACATCTGTATTTCGTGGATCTCTTTGCTAGCCTTAATTCTGTGGAATCTGAGAACAGATATTTCGGATCCCTTTGAAGGCTATATGGCCAAAGGAAATATCCTCCGATAACAAAGAGAAAGAAGCTTTCTGAAAAACTTCTTTGGGTTCTGTGAAATCATCTCACAGAGTTACAGCTTTCCCGTCAAGAAGCCTTTCGCTAAGACAGTTCTTGTGGAATTGGCAAAGTGATATTTGGAAGCCCATAGAGGGCTATGGTGAAAAAGGAAATATCCTCTGATGAAATCTGGAAAGAAGCTTCCTGAGACAATGCTTAGTGTTCTGTTAATTCATCTCACAGAGTTACATCTGTATTTCGTGGATCTCTTTGCTAGCCTTATTTCTGTGGAATCTGAGAACAGATATTTCGGATCCCTTTGAAGACTATAGGGCCAAAGGAAATATCCTCCGATAACAAAGAGAAAGAAGCTTTCTGAGAAACTTCTTTGTGTTCTGTGAAATCATCTCACAGAGTTACAGCTTTCCGCTAAAGAAGCCTTTCGCTAAGACAGTTCTTGTGGAATTGGCAAAGTGATATTTGAAAGTCCATAGAGGGCTATGGTGAAAAAGGAAATATCCTCAGATGATGTCTGGAAAGAAGCTTCCTGAGAAACTGCTTAGTGTTCTGTACATTCATCTCACAGAGTTACATCTGTATTTCGTGGATCTCTTTGCTAGCTTTATTTCTGTGGAATCTGAGAACAGATATTTCTCATCTTTTTGAAGACTATAGGGGCAAAGGAAATATACTACGATAACAAAGAGAAAGAAGCTTTCTGAGAAACTTCTTTGTGTTCTGTGAAATCATCTCACAGAGTTACAGCTTTCCCCTCAAGAAGCCTTTCACTAAGACAGTTCTTGTGGAATTGGCAAAGTGATATTTGGAAGCCCATAGTGGGCTATGGTGACAAAGGTAATATCCTCAGATGAAATCTGGAAAGAAGCTTTCTGAGAAACTGCTTAGTGTTCTGATTATTCATCTCACAGAGTTACATCTGTATGTCGTGGATCTCTTTGCTAGCCTTATTTCTGTGGAATCTGAGAACAGATATTTCGGATCCCTTTGAAGACTATAGGGCCAAAGGAAATATCCTCCGATAACAAAGAGAAAGAAGCTTTCTGAGAAACTTCTTTGTGTTCTCTGAAATCATCTCACAGAGTTACAGCTTTCCCCTCAAGAAGCCTTTCGCTAAGACAGTTCTTGTGGAATTGGAAAAGTGATATTTGGAAGCCCATAGTGGGCTATGGTGACAAAGGAAATATCCTCAGATGAAATCTGGAAAGAAGCTTTCTGAGAAACTGCTTAGTGTTCTGATTATTCATCTCACAGAGTTACATCTGTATGTCGTGGATCTCTTTGCTAGCCTTATTTCTGTGGAATCTGAGAACAGATATTTCGGATCCCTTTGAAGACTATAGGGCCAAAGGAAATATCCTCTGATAACAAAGACAAAGAAGCTTTCTGAGAAACTTCTTTGTGTTTTCTGAAATCATCTCACAGAGTTACAGCTTTCCCCTCAAGAAGCCTTTCGCTAAGTGAGTTCTTGTGGAATTGGCAAAGTGATATTTGGAAGCCCATAGAGGTCTATTGTGAAAAAGGAAATATCCTCAGATGAAATTTGGAAAGAAGCTTCCTGAAAAACAGCTTAGTGTTCTGTTAATTCATCTCACAGAGTTATATTTGTATTTCGTGGATCTCTTTGCTAGCCTTTTTTCTGTGGAATCTGAGAACAGATATTTCGGATCCCTTTGAAGACTATAGGGCCAAAGGAAATATCCTCCAATAACCAAGAGAAAGAAGCTTTCTGAGAAACTTCTTTGTGTTCTGTGAAATTATCTCACAGAGTTACAGCTTTCCCCTCAAGAAGCCTTTCGCTAAGACAGTTCTTGTGGAATTGGCAAAGTGATATTTGGAAGCCCATAGTGGGCTATGGTGACAAAGGTAATATCCTCAGCTGAAATCTGGAAAGAAGCTTTCTGAGAAACTGCTTAGTGTTCTGATTATTCATCTCACAGAGTTACATCTGTATGTCGTGGATCTCTTTGCTAGCCTTATTTCTGTGGAATCTGAGAACAGATATTTCGGATCCCTTTGAAGACTATAGGGCCAAAGGAAATATCCTCCGATAACCAGTAGAAAGAAGCTTTCTGAGAAACTTCTTTGTGTTCTGTGAAATCATCTCACAGAGTTACAGCTTTCCCCTCAAGAAGCCTTTCGCTAAGACAGTTCTTGTGGAATTGGCAAAGTGATATTTGGAAGCCCATAGTGGGCTATGGTGACAAAGGTAATATCCTCAGATGAAATCTGGAAAGAAGCTTTCTGAGAAACTGCTTAGTGTTCTGATTATTCATCTCACAGAGTTACATCTGTATGTCGTGGATCTCTTTGCTAGCCTTATTTCTGTGGAATCTGAGAACAGATATTTCGGATCCCTTTGAAGACTATAGGGCCAAAGGAAATATCCTCCGATAACAAAGACAAAGAAGCTTTCTGAGAAACTTCTTTGTGTTCTCTGAAATCATATCACAGAGTTACAGCTTTCCCCTCAAGAAGCCTTTCGCTAAGACAGTTCTTGTGGAATTGGAAAAGTGATATTTGGAAGCCCATAGTGGGCTATGGTGAGAAAGGTAATATCCTCAGATGAAATCTGGAAAGAAGCTTTCTGAGAAACTGCTTAGTGTTCTGATTATTCATCTCACAGAGTTACATCTGTATGTCGTGGATCTCTTTGCTAGCCTTATTTCTGTGGAATCTGAGAACAGATATTTCGGATCCCTTTGAAGACTATAGGGCCAAAGGAAATATCCTCCGATAACAAAGACAAACAAGCTTTCTGAGAAACTTCTTTGTGTTCTCTGAAATCATCTCACGGAGTTACAGCTTTCCCCTCAAGAAGCCATTCGCTAAGTGAGTTCTTGTGGAATTGGCAAAGTGATATTTGGAAGCCCATAGAGGTCTATTGTGAAAAAGGAAATATCCTCAGATGAAATCTGGAAAGAAGCTTCCTGAAAAAGAGCTTAGTGTTCTGTTAATTCATCTCACAGAGTTACATCTGTATTTCGTGGATCTCTTTGCTAGCCTTTTTTCTGTGGAATCTGAGAACAGATATTTCGGATCCCTTTGAAGACTATAGGGCCAAAGGAAATATCCTCCGATAACCAAGAGAAAGAAGCTTTCTGAGAAACTTCTTTGTGTTCTGTGAAATTATCTCACAGAGTTACAGCTTTCCCCTCAAGAAGCCTTTCGCTAAGACAGTTCTTGTGGAATTGGAAAAGTGATATTTGGAAGCCCATAGTGGGCTATGGTGACAAAGGTAATATCCTCAGTTGAAATCTGGAAAGAAGCTTTCTGAGAAACTGCTTAGTGTTCTGATTATTCATCTCACAGAGTTACATCTGTATGTCGTGGATCTCTTTGCTAGCCTTATTTCTGTGGAATCTGAGAACAGATATTTCGGATCCCTTTGAAGACTATAGGGCCAAAGGAAATATCCTCCAATAACAAAGACAAAGAAGCTTTCTGAGAAACTTCTTTGTGTTCTCTGAAATCATCTCACAGAGTTACAGCTTTCCCCTCAAGAAGCCTTTCGCTAAGACAGTTCTTGTGGAATTGGCAAAGTGATATTTGGAAGCCCATAGAGGTCTATTGTGAAAAAGGAAATATCCTCAGATGAAATTTGGAAAGAAGCTTCCTGAGAAACTGCTTAGTGTTCTGTTAATTCATCTCACAGAGTTACATCTGTATTTCGTGGATCTCTTTGCTAGCCTTTTTTCTGTGGAATCTGAGAACAGATATTTCTCATCTTTTTGAAGACTATAGGGCCAAAGGAAATATCCTCCGATAACAAAGAGAAAGAAGCTTTCTGAGAAACTTCTTTGTGTTCTGTGAAATCATCTGACAGAGTTACAGCTTTGCCCTCAAGAAGCCTTTCGCTAAGACAGTTCTTGTGGAATTGGCAAAGTGATATTTGGAAGCCCTTAGAGGGCTATGGTTAAAAAGGAAATATCCTCTGATGAAATCTGGAAAGAAGCTTCCTGAGAAACTGCTTAGTGTTCTGTTAATTCATCTCACAGAGTTACATCTGTATTTCGTGGATCTCTTTGCTAGCCTTATTTCTGTGGAATCTGAGAACAGATATTTCGGATCCCTTTGAAGACTATAGGGCCAAAGGAAATATCCTCCGATAACAAAGAGAAAGAAGGTTTCTGAGAAACTTCTTTGTGTTCTGTGAAATCATCTCACAGAGTTACAGCTTTCCCCTCAAGAAGCCTTTCGCTAAGACAGTTCTTGTGGAATTGGCAAAGTGATATTTGGAAGCCCATAGAGGGCTATGGTGAAAAAGGAAATATCCTCAGATGAAGTCTGGAAAGAAGCTTCCTGAGAAACTGCTTAGTGTTCTGTACATTCATCTCACAGAGTTACATCTGTATTTCGTGGATCTCTTTGCTAGCTTTATTTCTGTGGAATATGAGAACAGATATTTCTCATCTTTTTGAAGACTATAGGGGCAAAGGAAATATCCTCCGATAACAAAAAGAAAGAAGCTTTCTGAGAAACTGCTTAGTGTTCTGATTATTCATCTCACAGAGTTACATCTGTATGTCGTGGATCTCTTTGCTAGCCTTATTTCTGTGGAATCTGAGAACAGATATTTCGGATCCCTTTGAAGACTATAGGGCCAAAGGAAATATCCTCCGATAACAAAGAGAAAGAAGCTTTCTGAGAAACTTCTTTGTGTTCTCTGAAATCATCTCACAGAGTTACAGCTTTCCCCTCAAGAAGCCTTTCGCTAAGACAGTTCTTGTGGAATTGGCAAAGTGATATTTGGAAGCCCATAGAAGTCTATTGTGAAAAAGGAAATATCCTCAGATGAAATTTGGAAAGAAGCTTCCTGAGAAACTGCTTAGTGTTTTGTTAATTCATCTCACAGAGTTACATCTGTATTTCGTGGATCTCTTTGCTAGCCTTTTTTCTGTGGAATCTGAGAACAGATATTTCTCATCTTTTTGAAGACTATAGGGCCAAAGGAAATATCCTCCGAAAACAAAGAGAAAGAAGCTTTCTTAGAAACTTATTTGTGTTCTGTGAAATCATCTCACAGAGTTACAGCTTTCCTCTCCAGAAGCCTTTCGCTAAGACAGTTCTTGTGGAATTGGCAAAGTGATATTTGGAAGCCCATTGAGGGCTACGGTGAAAAAGGAAATATCCTCAGATGAAATCTGGAAAGAAGCTTCCTGAGAAACTGCTTAGTGTTCGGTTAATTCATCTCACAGAGTTACATCTGTATTTCGTGGATCTCTTTGCTAGCCTTAATTCTGTGGAATCTGAGAACAGATATTTCGGATCCCTTTGAAGACTATAGGGCCAAAGGAAATATCCTCCGATAACCAAGAGAAAGAAGCTTTCTGAGAAACTTCTTTGTGTTCTGTGAAATCATCTCACAGAGTTACAGCTTTCCCCTCAAGAAGCCTTTCGCTAAGACAGTTCTTGTGGAATTGGAAAAGTGATATTTGGAAGCCCATAGCGATCTATTGTGAAAAAGGAAATATCCTCAGATGAAATTTGGAAAGAAGCTTCCTGAGAAACAGCTTAGTGTTCTGTTAATTCATCTCACAGAGTTACATCTGTATTTCGTGGATCTCTTTGCTAGCCTTTTTTCTGTGGAATCTGAGAACAGATATTTCTCATCTTTTTGAAGACTATAGGGCCAAAGGAAATATCCTCCGATAACAAAGAGAAAGAAGCTTTCTGAGAAACTTCTTTGTGTTCTGTGAAATCATCTCACAGAGTTACCGCTTTCCCCTCAAGAAGCCTTTCGCTAAGACAGTTCTTGTTGAATTGGCAAAGTGATATTTGGAAGCCCATGGAGGGCTATAGTGAAAAAGGAAACATCCTCATATGAAATCTGGAAAGAAGCTTCCTGAGAAACTGCTCAGTGTTCTGTTAATTCATCTCACAGAGTTACATCTGTATTTCGTGGATCTCTTTGCTAGCCTTGATTCTGTGGAATCTGAGAACAGATATTTCGGATCCCTTTGAAGACTATAGGGCCAAAGGAAATATCCTCCGATAACCAAGAGAAAGAAGCTTTCTGAGAAACTTCTTTGTGTTCTGTGAAATCATCTCACAGAGTTACAGCATTCCCCTCAAGAAGCCTTTTGCTAAGACAGTTCTTGTGGAATTGGCAAAGTGATATTTGGAAGCCCATAGAGGGCTATGGTGACAAAGGTAATATCCTCAGAAGAAATCTGGAAAGAAGCTTTCTGAGAAACAGCTTAGTGTTCTGTTAATTCATCTCACAGAGTTACATCTGTATGTCGTGGATCTCTTTGCTAGCCTTATTTCTGTGGAATATGAGAACAGATATTTCGGATGCCTTTGAAGACTATAGGGCCAAAGGAAATATCCTCCGATAACAAAGACAAAGAAGCTTTCTGAGAAACTTCTTTGTGTTCTCTGAAATCATCTCACAGAGTTACAGCTTTCCCCTCAAGAAGCCTTTCGCTAAGACAGTTCTTGTGGAATTGGCAAAGTGATATTTGGAAGCCCATAGAGGTCTATTGTGAAAAAGGAAATATCCTCACATGAAATTTGGAAAGAAGCTTCCTGAGAAACTGCTTAGTGTTCTGTTAATTCATCTCACAGAGTTACATCTGTATTTCGTGGATCTCTTTGCTAGCCTTTTTTCTGTGGAATCTGAGAACAGATATTTCTCATCTTTTTGAAGACTATAGGGGCAAAGGAAATATCCTCCGATAACAAACAGAAAGAAGCTTTCTGAGAAACTTCTTTGTGTTCTGTGAAATCATCTCACAGAGTTACAGCTTTCCCCTCAAGAAGCCTTTCGCTAAGACAGTTCTTGTGGAATTGGCAAAGTGATATTTGCAAGCCCATAGGGGGCTATGGTGAAAAAGGAAATATCCTCTGATGAAATCTGGAAAGAAGCTTCCTGAGAAACTGCTTAGTGTTCGGTTAATTCATCTCACAGAGTTACATCTGTATTTCGTGGATCTCTTTGCTAGCCTTAATTCTGTGGAATCTGAGAACAGATATTTCGGATCCCTTTGAAGACTATAGGGCCAAAGGAAATATCCTCCGATAACCAAGAGAAAGAAGCTTTCTGAGAAACTTCTTTGTGTTCTCTGAAATCATCTCACAGAGTTACAGCTTTCCCCTCAAGAAGCCTTTCGCTAAGACAGTTCTTGTGGAATTGGCAAAGTGATATTTGGAAGCCCATAGAGGTCTATTGTGAAAAAGGAAATATCCTCAGATGAAATTTGGAAAGAAGCTTCCTGAGAAACTGCTTAGTGTTCTGTTAATTCATCTCACAGAGTTACATCTGTATTTCGTGGATCTCTTTGCTAGCCTTTTTTCTGTGGAATCTGAGAACAGATATTTCTCATCTTTTTGAAGACTATAGGGCCAAAGGAAATATCCTCCGATAACAAAGAGAAAGAAGCTTTCTTAGAAACTTCTTTGTGTTCTGTGAAATCATCTCACAGAGTTACAGCTTTCCTCTCAAGAAGCCTTTCGCTAAGACAGTTCTTGTGGAATTGGCAAAGTTATATTTGGAAGCCCATTGAGGTCTACGGTGAAAAAGGAAATATCCTCAGATGAAATCTGGAAAGAGGCTTCCTGAGAAACTGCTTAGTGTTCGGTTAATTCATCTCACAGAGTTACATCTGTATTTCGTGGATCTCTTTGCTAGCCTTAATTCTGTGGAATCTGAGAACAGATATTTCGGATCCCTTTGAAGACTATAGGGCCAAAGGAAATATCCTCCGATAACCAAGAGAAAGAAGCTTTCTGAGAAACTTCTTTGTGTTCTGTGAAATCATCTCACAGAGTTACAGCTTTCCCCTCAAGAAGCCTTTCGCTAAGACAGTTCTTGTGGAATTGGCAAAGTGATATTTGGAAGCCCATAGTGGGCTATGGTGACAAAGGTAATATCCTCAGATGAAATCTGGAAAGAAGCTTTCTGAGAAACTGCTTAGTGTTCTGATTATTCATCTCACAGAGTTACATCTGTATGTCGTGGATCTCTTTGCTAGCCTTATTTCTGTGGAATCTGAGAACAGATATTTCGGATCCCTTTGAAGACTATAGGGCCAAAGGAAATATCCTCCGATAACAAAGACAAAGAAGCTTTCTGAGAAACTTCTTTGTGTTCTCTGAAATCATCTCACAGAGCTACAGCTTTCCCCTCAAGAAGCCTTTCGCTAAGACAGTTCTTGTGGAATTGGAAAAGTGATATTTGGAAGCCCATAGTGGGCTATGGTGACAAAGGTAATATCCTCAGATGAAATCTGGAAAGAAGCTTTCTGAGAAACTGCTTAGTGTTCTGATTATTCATCTCACAGAGTTACATCTGTATGTCGTGGATCTCTTTGCTAGCCTTATTTCTGTGGAATCTGAGAACAGATATTTCGGATCCCTTTGAAGACTATAGTGCCAAAGGAAATATCCTCCGATAACAAAGACAAAGAAGCTTTCTGAGAAACTTCTTTGTGTTCTCTGAAATCATCTCACAGAGTTACAGCTTTCCCCTCAAGAAGCCTTTCGCTAAGACAGTTCTTGTGGAATTGGCAAAGTGATATTTGGAAGCCCATAGTGGGCTATGGTGACAAAGGTAATATCCTCAGATGAAATCTGGAAAGAAGCTTTCTGAGAAACTGCTTAGTGTTCTGATTATTCATCTCACAGAGTTACATCTGTATGTCGTGGATCTCTTTGCTAGCCTTATTTCTGTGGAATCTGAGAACAGATATTTCGGATCCCTTTGAAGACTATAGGGCCAAAGGAAATATCCTCCGATAACAAAGACAAAGAAACTTTCTGAGAAACTTCTTTGTGTTCTCTGAAATCATCTCACAGAGTTACAGCTTTCCCCTCAAGAAGCCTTTCGCTAAGACAGTTCTTGTGGAATTGGAAAAGTGATATTTGGAAGCCCATAGTGGGCTATGGTGACAAAGGAAATATCCTCAGATGAAATCTGGAAAGAAGCTTTCTGAGAAACTGCTTAGTGTTCTGATTATTCATCTCACAGAGTTACATCTGTATGTCGTGGATCTCTTTGCTAGCCTTATTTCTGTGGAATCTGAGAACAGATATTTCGGATCCCTTTGAAGACTATAGGGCCAAAGGAAATATCCTCTGATAACAAAGACAAAGAAGCTTTCTGAGAAACTTCTTTGTGTTTTCTGAAATCATCTCACAGAGTTACAGCTTTCCCCTCAAGAAGCCTTTCGCTAAGTGAGTTCTTGTGGAATTGGCAAAGTGATATTTGGAAGCCCATAGAGGTCTATTGTGAAAAAGGAAATATCCTCAGATGAAATTTGGAAAGAAGCTTCCTGAAAAACAGCTTAGTGTTCTGTTAATTCATCTCACAGAGTTATATTTGTATTTCGTGGATCTCTTTGCTAGCCTTTTTTCTGTGGAATCTGAGAACAGATATTTCGGATCCCTTTGAAGACTATAGGGCCAAAGGAAATATCCTCCAATAACCAAGAGAAAGAAGCTTTCTGAGAAACTTCTTTGTGTTCTGTGAAATTATCTCACAGAGTTACAGCTTTCCCCTCAAGAAGCCTTTCGCTAAGACAGTTCTTGTGGAATTGGCAAAGTGATATTTGGAAGCCCATAGTGGGCTATGGTGACAAAGGTAATATCCTCAGCTGAAATCTGGAAAGAAGCTTTCTGAGAAACTGCTGAGTGTTCTGATTATTCATCTCACAGAGTTACATCTGTATGTCGTGGATCTCTTTGCTAGCCTTATTTCTGTGGAATCTGAGAACAGATATTTCGGATCCCTTTGAAGACTATAGGGCCAAAGGAAATATCCTCCGATAACCAGTAGAAAGAAGCTTTCTGAGAAACTTCTTTGTGTTCTGTGAAATCATCTCACAGAGTTACAGCTTTCCCCTCAAGAAGCCTTTCGCTAAGACAGTTCTTGTGGAATTGGCAAAGTGATATTTGGAAGCCCATAGTGGGCTATGGTGACAAAGGTAATATCCTCAGATGAAATCTGGAAAGAAGCTTTCTGAGAAACTGCTTAGTGTTCTGATTATTCATCTCACAGAGTTACATCTGTATGTCGTGGATCTCTTTGCTAGCCTTATTTCTGTGGAATCTGAGAACAGATATTTCGGATCCCTTTGAAGACTATAGGGCCAAAGGAAATATCCTCCGATAACAAAGACAAAGAAGCTTTCTGAGAAACTTCTTTGTGTTCTCTGAAATCATATCACAGAGTTACAGCTTTCCCCTCAAGAAGCCTTTCGCTAAGACAGTTCTTGTGGAATTGGAAAAGTGATATTTGGAAGCCCATAGTGGGCTATGGTGACAAAGGTAATATCCTCAGATGAAATCTGGAAAGAAGCTTTCTGAGAAACTGCTTAGTGTTCTGATTATTCATCTCACAGAGTTACATCTGTATGTCGTGGATCTCTTTGCTAGCCTTATTTCTGTGGAATCTGAGAACAGATATTTCGGATCCCTTTGAAGACTATAGGGCCAAAGGAAATATCCTCCGATAACAAAGACAAACAAGCTTTCTGAGAAACTTCTTTGTGTTCTCTGAAATCATCTCACGGAGTTACAGCTTTCCCCTCAAGAAGCCATTCGCTAAGTGAGTTCTTGTGGAATTGGCAAAGTGATATTTGGAAGCCCATAGAGGTCTATTGTGAAAAAGGAAATATCCTCAGATGAAATCTGGAAAGAAGCTTCCTGAAAAAGAGCTTAGTGTTCTGTTAATTCATCTCACAGAGTTACATCTGTATTTCGTGGATCTCTTTGCTAGCCTTTTTTCTGTGGAATCTGAGAACAGATATTTCGGATCCCTTTGAAGACTATAGGGCCAAAGGAAATATCCTCCGATAACCAAGAGAAAGAAGCTTTCTGAGAAACTTCTTTGTGTTCTGTGAAATTATCTCACAGAGTTACAGCTTTCCCCTCAAGAAGCCTTTCGCTAAGACAGTTCTTGTGGAATTGGAAAAGTGATATTTGGAAGCCCATAGTGGGCTATGGTGACAAAGGTAATATCCTCAGTTGAAATCTGGAAAGAAGCTTTCTGAGAAACTGCTTAGTGTTCTGATTATTCATCTCACAGAGTTACATCTGTATGTCGTGGATCTCTTTGCTAGCCTTATTTCTGTGGAATCTGAGAACAGATATTTCGGATCCCTTTGAAGACTATAGGGCCAAAGGAAATATCCTCCAATAACAAAGACAAAGAAGCTTTCTGAGAAACTTCTTTGTGTTCTCTGAAATCATCTCACAGAGTTACAGCTTTCCCCTCAAGAAGCCTTTCGCTAAGACAGTTCTTGTGGAATTGGCAAAGTGATATTTGGAAGCCCATAGAGGTCTATTGTGAAAAAGGAAATATCCTCAGATGAAATTTGGAAAGAAGCTTCCTGAGAAACTGCTTAGTGTTCTGTTAATTCATCTCACAGAGTTACATCTGTATTTCGTGGATCTCTTTGCTAGCCTTTTTTCTGTGGAATCTGAGAACAGATATTTCTCATCTTTTTGAAGACTATAGGGCCAAAGGAAATATCCTCCGATAACAAAGAGAAAGAAGCTTTCTGAGAAACTTCTTTGTGTTCTGTGAAATCATCTGACAGAGTTACAGCTTTGCCCTCAAGAAGCCTTTCGCTAAGACAGTTCTTGTGGAATTGGCAAAGTGATATTTGGAAGCCCTTAGAGGGCTATGGTTAAAAAGGAAATATCCTCTGATGAAATCTGGAAAGAAGCTTCCTGAGAAACTGCTTAGTGTTCTGTTAATTCATCTCACAGAGTTACATCTGTATTTCGTGGATCTCTTTGCTAGCCTTATTTCTGTGGAATCTGAGAACAGATATTTCGGATCCCGTTGAAGACTATAGGGCCAAAGGAAATATCCTCCGATAACAAAGAGAAAGAAGGTTTCTGAGAAACTTCTTTGTGTTCTGTGAAATCATCTCACAGAGTTACAGCTTTCCCCTCAAGAAGCCTTTCGCTAAGACAGTTCTTGTGGAATTGGCAAAGTGATATTTGGAAGCCCATAGAGGGCTATGGTGAAAAAGGAAATATCCTCAGATGAAGTCTGGAAAGAAGCTTCCTGAGAAACTGCTTAGTGTTCTGTACATTCATCTCACAGAGTTACATCTGTATTTCGTGGATCTCTTTGCTAGCTTTATTTCTGTGGAATATGAGAACAGATATTTCTCATCTTTTTGAAGACTATAGGGGCAAAGGAAATATCCTCCGATAACAAAAAGAAAGAAGCTTTCTGAGAAACTGCTTAGTGTTCTGATTATTCATCTCACAGAGTTACATCTGTATGTCGTGGATCTCTTTGCTAGCCTTATTTCTGTGGAATCTGAGAACAGATATTTCGGATCCCTTTGAAGACTATAGGGCCAAAGGAAATATCCTCCGATAACAAAGAGAAAGAAGCTTTCTGAGAAACTTCTTTGTGTTCTCTGAAATCATCTCACAGAGTTACAGCTTTCCCCTCAAGAAGCCTTTCGCTAAGACAGTTCTTGTGGAATTGGCAAAGTGATATTTGGAAGCCCATAGAAGTCTATTGTGAAAAAGGAAATATCCTCAGATGAAATTTGGAAAGAAGCTTCCTGAGAAACTGCTTAGTGTTTTGTTAATTCATCTCACAGAGTTACATCTGTATTTCGTGGATCTCTTTGCTAGCCTTTTTTCTGTGGAATCTGAGAACAGATATTTCTCATCTTTTTGAAGACTATAGGGCCAAAGGAAATATCCTCCGAAAACAAAGAGAAAGAAGCTTTCTTAGAAACTTATTTGTGTTCTGTGAAATCATCTCACAGAGTTACAGCTTTCCTCTCCAGAAGCCTTTCGCTAAGACAGTTCTTGTGGAATTGGCAAAGTGATATTTGGAAGCCCATTGAGGGCTACGGTGAAAAAGGAAATATCCTCAGATGAAATCTGGAAAGAAGCTTCCTGAGAAACTGCTTAGTGTTCGGTTAATTCATCTCACAGAGTTACATCTGTATTTCGTGGATCTCTTTGCTAGCCTTAATTCTGTGGAATCTGAGAACAGATATTTCGGATCCCTTTGAAGACTATAGGGCCAAAGGAAATATCCTCCGATAACCAAGAGAAAGAAGCTTTCTGAGAAACTTCTTTGTGTTCTGTGAAATCATCTCACAGAGTTACAGCTTTCCCCTCAAGAAGCCTTTCGCTAAGACAGTTCTTGTGGAATTGGAAAAGTGATATTTGGAAGCCCATAGCGATCTATTGTGAAAAAGGAAATATCCTCAGATGAAATTTGGAAAGAAGCTTCCTGAGAAACAGCTTAGTGTTCTGTTAATTCATCTCACAGAGTTACATCTGTATTTCGTGGATCTCTTTGCTAGCCTTTTTTCTGTGGAATCTGAGAACAGATATTTCTCATCTTTTTGAAGACTATAGGGCCAAAGGAAATATCCTCCGATAACAAAGAGAAAGAAGCTTTCTGAGAAACTTCTTTGTGTTCTGTGAAATCATCTCACAGAGTTACCGCTTTCCCCTCAAGAAGCCTTTCGCTAAGACAGTTCTTGTTGAATTGGCAAAGTGATATTTGGAAGCCCATGGAGGGCTATAGTGAAAAAGGAAACATCCTCATATGAAATCTGGAAAGAAGCTTCCTGAGAAACTGCTCAGTGTTCTGTTAATTCATCTCACAGAGTTACATCTGTATTTCGTGGATCTCTTTGCTAGCCTTGATTCTGTGGAATCTGAGAACAGATATTTCGGATCCCTTTGAAGACTATAGGGCCAAAGGAAATATCCTCCGATAACCAAGAGAAAGAAGCTTTCTGAGAAACTTCTTTGTGTTCTGTGAAATCATCTCACAGAGTTACAGCATTCCCCTCAAGAAGCCTTTTGCTAAGACAGTTCTTGTGGAATTGGCAAAGTGATATTTGGAAGCCCATAGAGGGCTATGGTGACAAAGGTAATATCCTCAGAAGAAATCTGGAAAGAAGCTTTCTGAGAAACAGCTTAGTGTTCTGTTAATTCATCTCACAGAGTTACATCTGTATGTCCTGGATCTCTTTGCTAGCCTTATTTCTGTGGAATATGAGAACAGATATTTCGGATGCCTTTGAAGACTATAGGGCCAAAGGAAATATCCTCCGATAACAAAGACAAAGAAGCTTTCTGAGAAACTTCTTTGTGTTCTCTGAAATCATCTCACAGAGTTACAGCTTTCCCCTCAAGAAGCCTTTCGCTAAGACAGTTCTTGTGGAATTGGCAAAGTGATATTTGGAAGCCCATAGAGGTCTATTGTGAAAAAGGAAATATCCTCACATGAAATTTGGAAAGAAGCTTCCTGAGAAACTGCTTAGTGTTCTGTTAATTCATCTCACAGAGTTACATCTGTATTTCGTGGATCTCTTTGCTAGCCTTTTTTCTGTGGAATCTGAGAACAGATATTTCTCATCTTTTTGAAGACTATAGGGGCAAAGGAAATATCCTCCGATAACAAACAGAAAGAAGCTTTCTGAGAAACTTCTTTGTGTTCTGTGAAATCATCTCACAGAGTTACAGCTTTCCCCTCAAGAAGCCTTTCGCTAAGACAGTTCTTGTGGAATTGGCAAAGTGATATTTGCAAGCCCATAGGGGGCTATGGTGAAAAAGGAAATATCCTCTGATGAAATCTGGAAAGAAGCTTCCTGAGAAACTGCTTAGTGTTCGGTTAATTCATCTCACAGAGTTACATCTGTATTTCGTGGATCTCTTTGCTAGCCTTAATTCTGTGGAATCTGAGAACAGATATTTCGGATCCCTTTGAAGACTATAGGGCCAAAGGAAATATCCTCCGATAACCAAGAGAAAGAAGCTTTCTGAGAAACTTCTTTGTGTTCTCTGAAATCATCTCACAGAGTTACAGCTTTCCCCTCAAGAAGCCTTTCGCTAAGACAGTTCTTGTGGAATTGGCAAAGTGATATTTGGAAGCCCATAGAGGTCTATTGTGAAAAAGGAAATATCCTCAGATGAAATTTGGAAAGAAGCTTCCTGAGAAACTGCTTAGTGTTCTGTTAATTCATCTCACAGAGTTACATCTGTATTTCGTGGATCTCTTTGCTAGCCTTTTTTCTGTGGAATCTGAGAACAGATATTTCTCATCTTTTTGAAGACTATAGGGCCAAAGGAAATATCCTCCGATAACAAAGAGAAAGAAGCTTTCTTAGAAACTTCTTTGTGTTCTGTGAAATCATCTCACAGAGTTACAGCTTTCCTCTCAAGAAGCCTTTCGCTAAGACAGTTCTTGTGGAATTGGCAAAGTTATATTTGGAAGCCCATTGAGGTCTACGGTGAAAAAGGAAATATCCTCAGATGAAATCTGGAAAGAGGCTTCCTGAGAAACTGCTTAGTGTTCGGTTAATTCATCTCACAGAGTTACATCTGTATTTCGTGGATCTCTTTGCTAGCCTTAATTCTGTGGAATCTGAGAACAGATATTTCGGATCCCTTTGAAGACTATAGGGCCAAAGGAAATATCCTCCGATAACCAAGAGAAAGAAGCTTTCTGAGAAACTTCTTTGTGTTCTGTGAAATCATCTCACAGAGTTACAGCTTTCCCCTCAAGAAGCCTTTCGCTAAGACAGTTCTTGTGGAATTGGCAAAGTGATATTTGGAAGCCCATAGTGGGCTATGGTGACAAAGGTAATATCCTCAGATGAAATCTGGAAAGAAGCTTTCTGAGAAACTGCTTAGTGTTCCGATTATTCATCTCACAGAGTTACATCTGTATGTCGTGGATCTCTTTGCTAGCCTTATTTCTGTGGAATCTGAGAACAGATATTTCGGATCCCTTTGAAGACTATAGGGCCAAAGGAAATATCCTCCGATAACAAAGACAAAGAAGCTTTCTGAGAAACTTCTTTGTGTTCTCTGAAATCATCTCACAGAGCTACAGCTTTCCCCTCAAGAAGCCTTTCGCTAAGACAGTTCTTGTGGAATTGGAAAAGTGATATTTGGAAGCCCATAGTGGGCTATGGTGACAAAGGTAATATCCTCAGATGAAATCTGGAAAGAAGCTTTCTGAGAAACTGCTTAGTGTTCTGATTATTCATCTCACAGAGTTACATCTGTATGTCGTGGATCTCTTTGCTAGCCTTATTTCTGTGGAATCTGAGAACAGATATTTCGGATCCCTTTGAAGACTATAGGGCCAAAGGAAATATCCTCCGATAACAAAGACAAAGAAGCTTTCTGAGAAACTTCTTTGTGTTCTCTGAAATCATCTCACAGAGTTACAGCTTTCCCCTCAAGAAGCCTTTCGCTAAGACAGTTCTTGTGGAATTGGCAAAGTGATATTTGGAAGCCCATAGTGGGCTATGGTGACAAAGGTAATATCCTCAGATGAAATCTGGAAAGAAGCTTTCTGAGAAACTGCTTAGTGTTCTGATTATTCATCTCACAGAGTTACATCTGTATGTCGTGGATCTCTTTGCTAGCCTTATTTCTGTGGAATCTGAGAACAGATATTTCGGATCCCTTTGAAGACTAAAGGGCCAAAGGAAATATCCTCCGATAACAAAGACAAAGAAGCTTTCTGAGAAACTTCTTTGTGTTCTGTGAAATCACCTCACAGAGTTACAGCTTTCCCCTCAAGAAGCCTTTCGCTAAGACAGTTCTTGTGGAATTGGCAAAGTGATATTTGGAAGCACATAGTGGGCTATGGTGACAAAGCAAATATCCACAGATGAAATCTGGAAAGAAGCTTCCTGAGAAACTGCTTAGTGTTCTGTAAATTCATCTCACAGAGTTACATCTGTATTTCGTGGATCTCTTTGCTAGCCTTAATTCTGTGGAATCTGAGAACAGATATTTCGGATCCCTTTGAAGGCTATATGGCCAAAGGAAATATCCTCCGATAACAAAGAGAAAGAAGCTTTCTGAAAAACTTCTTTGGGTTCTGTGAAATCATCTCACAGAGTTACAGCTTTCCCGTCAAGAAGCCTTTCGCTAAGACAGTTCTTGTGGAATTGGAAAAGTGATATTTGGAAGCCCATAGTGGGCTATGGTGACAAAGGAAATATCCTCAGATGAAATCTGGAAAGAAGCTTTCTGAGAAACTGCTTAGTGTTCTGATTATTCATCTCACAGAGTTACATCTGTATGTCGTGGATCTCTTTGCTAGCCTTATTTCTGTGGAATCTGAGAACAGATATTTCGGATCCCTTTGAAGACTATAGGGCCAAAGGAAATATCCTCCGATAACAAAGAGAAAGAAGCTTTCTGAGAAACTTCTTTGTGTTCTGTGAAATCATCTCACAGAGTTACAGCTTTCCGCTCAAGAAGCCTTTCGCTAAGACAGTTCTTGTGGAATTGGCAAAGTGATATTTGAAAGTCCATAGAGGGCTATGGTGAAAAAGGAAATATCCTCAGATGAAGTCTGGAAAGAAGCTTCCTGAGAAACTGCTTAGTGTTCTGATTATTCATCTCACAGAGTTACATCTGTATGTCGTGGATCTCTTTGCTAGCCTTATTTCTGTGGAATCTGAGAACAGATATTTCGGATCCCTTTGAAGACTATAGGGCCAAAGGAAATATCCTCCGATAACAAAGACAAAGAAGCTTTCTGAGAAACTTCTTTGTGTTCTCTGAAATCATCTCACAGAGTTACAGCTTTCCCCTCAAGAAGCCTTTCGCTAAGTGAGTTCTTGTGGAATTGGCAAAGTGATATTTGGAAGCCCATAGAGGTCTATTGTGAAAAAGGAAATATCCTCAGATGAAATTTGGAAAGAAGCTTCCTGAAAAACAGCTTAGTGTTCTGTTAATTCATCTCACAGAGTTACATCTGTATTTCGTGGATCTCTTTGCTAGCCTTTTTTCTGTGGAATCTGCGAACAGATATTTCTCATCTTTTTGAAGACTATAGGGGCAAAGGAAATATCCTCCGATAACAAAGAGAAAGAAGCTTTCTGAGAAACTTCTTTGTGTTCTGTGAAATCATCTCACAGAGTTACAGCTTTCCCCTCAAGAAGCCTTTCGCTAAGACAGTTCTTGTTGAATTGGCAAAGTGATATTTGGAAGCCCATGGAGGGCTATAGTGAAAAAGGAAACATCCTCATATGAAATCTGGAAAGAAGCTTCCTGAGAAACTGCTCAGTGTTCTGTTAATTCATCTCACAGAGTTACATCTGTATTTCGTGGATCTCTTTGCTAGCCTTGATTCTGTGGAATCTGAGAACAGATATTTCGGATCCCTTTGAAGACTATAGGGCCAAAGGAAATATCCTCCGATAACCAAGAGAAAGAAGCTTTCTGAGAAACTTCTTTGTGTTCTGTGAAATCATCTCACAGAGTTACAGCATTCCCCTCAAGAAGCCTTTTGCTAAGACAGTTCTTGTGGAATTGGCAAAGTGATATTTGGAAGCCCATAGAGGGCTATGGTGACAAAGGTAATATCCTCAGAAGAAATCTGGAAAGAAGCTTTCTGAGAAACAGCTTAGTGTTCTGTTAATTCATCTCACAGAGTTACATCTGTATGTCGTGGATCTCTTTGCTAGCCTTATTTCTGTGGAATATGAGAACAGATATTTCGGATGCCTTTGAAGACTATAGGGCCAAAGGAAATATCCTCCGATAACAAAGACAAAGAAGCTTTCTGAGAAACTTCTTTGTGTTCTCTGAAATCATCTCACAGAGTTACAGCTTTCCCCTCAAGAAGCCTTTCGCTAAGACAGTTCTTGTGGAATTGGCAAAGTGATATTTGGAAGCCCATAGAGGTCTATTGTGAAAAAGGAAATATCCTCACATGAAATTTGGAAAGAAGCTTCCTGAGAAACTGCTTAGTGTTCTGTTAATTCATCTCACAGAGTTACATCTGTATTTCGTGGATCTCTTTGCTAGCCTTTTTTCTGTGGAATCTGAGAACAGATATTTCTCATCTTTTTGAAGACTATAGGGGCAAAGGAAATATCCTCCGATAACAAACAGAAAGAAGCTTTCTGAGAAACTTCTTTGTGTTCTGTGAAATCATCTCACAGAGTTACAGCTTTCCCCTCAAGAAGCCTTTCGCTAAGACAGTTCTTGTGGAATTGGCAAAGTGATATTTGCAAGCCCATAGGGGGCTATGGTGAAAAAGGAAATATCCTCAGATGAAATCTGGAAAGAAGCTTCCTGAGAAACTGCTTAGTGTTCGGTTAATTCATCTCACAGAGTTACATCTGTATTTCGTGGATCTCTTTGCTAGCCTTAATTCTGTGGAATCTGAGAACAGATATTTCGGATCCCTTTGAAGACTATAGGGCCAAAGGAAATATCCTCCGATAACCAAGAGAAAGAAGCTTTCTGAGAAACTTCTTTGTGTTCTCTGAAATCATCTCACAGAGTTACAGCTTTCCCCTCAAGAAGCCTTTCGCTAAGACAGTTCTTGTGGAATTGGCAAAGTGATATTTGGAAGCCCATAGAGGTCTATTGTGAAAAAGGAAATATCCTCAGATGAAATTTGGAAAGAAGCTTCCTGAGAAACTGCTTAGTGTTCTGTTAATTCATCTCACAGAGTTACATCTGTATTTCGTGGATCTCTTTGCTAGCCTTTTTTCTGTGGAATCTGAGAACAGATATTTCTCATCTTTTTGAAGACTATAGGGCCAAAGGAAATATCCTCCGATAACAAAGAGAAAGAAGCTTTCTGAGAAACTTCTTTGTGTTCTGTGAAATCATCTCACAGAGTTACAGCTTTCCCCTCAAGAAGCCTTTCGCTAAGACAGTTCTTGTTGAATTGGCAAAGTGATATTTGGAAGCCCATGGAGGGCTATAGTGAAAAAGGAAACATCCTCATATGAAATCTGGAAAGAAGCTTCCTGAGAAACTGCTCAGTGTTCTGTTAATTCATCTCACAGAGTTACATCTGTATTTCGTGGATCTCTTTGCTAGCCTTGATTCTGTGGAATCTGAGAACAGATATTTCGGATCCCTTTGAAGACTATAGGGCCAAAGGAAATATCCTCCGATAACCAAGAGAAAGAAGCTTTCTGAGAAACTTCTTTGTGTTCTGTGAAATCATCTCACAGAGTTACAGCATTCCCCTCAAGAAGCCTTTTGCTAAGACAGTTCTTGTGGAATTGGCAAAGTGATATTTGGAAGCCCATAGAGGGCTATGGTGACAAAGGTAATATCCTCAGAAGAAATCTGGAAAGAAGCTTTCTGAGAAACAGCTTAGTGTTCTGTTAATTCATCTCACAGAGTTACATCTGTATGTCGTGGATCTCTTTGCTAGCCTTATTTCTGTGGAATATGAGAACAGATATTTCGGATGCCTTTGAAGACTATAGGGCCAAAGGAAATATCCTCCGATAACAAAGACAAAGAAGCTTTCTGAGAAACTTCTTTGTGTTCTCTGAAATCATCTCACAGAGTTACAGCTTTCCCCTCAAGAAGCCTTTCGCTAAGACAGTTCTTGTGGAATTGGCAAAGTGATATTTGGAAGCCCATAGAGGTCTATTGTGAAAAAGGAAATATCCTCACATGAAATTTGGAAAGAAGCTTCCTGAGAAACTGCTTAGTGTTCTGTTAATTCATCTCACAGAGTTACATCTGTATTTCGTGGATCTCTTTGCTAGCCTTTTTTCTGTGGAATCTGAGAACAGATATTTCTCATCTTTTTGAAGACTATAGGGGCAAAGGAAATATCCTCCGATAACAAACAGAAAGAAGCTTTCTGAGAAACTTCTTTGTGTTCTGTGAAATCATCTCACAGAGTTACAGCTTTCCCCTCAAGAAGCCTTTCGCTAAGACAGTTCTTGTGGAATTGGCAAAGTGATATTTGCAAGCCCATAGGGGGCTATGGTGAAAAAGGAAATATCCTCAGATGAAATCTGGAAAGAAGCTTCCTGAGAAACTGCTTAGTGTTCGGTTAATTCATCTCACAGAGTTACATCTGTATTTCGTGGATCTCTTTGCTAGCCTTAATTCTGTGGAATCTGAGAACAGATATTTCGGATCCCTTTGAAGACTATAGGGCCAAAGGAAATATCCTCCGATAACCAAGAGAAAGAAGCTTTCTGAGAAACTTCTTTGTGTTCTCTGAAATCATCTCACAGAGTTACAGCTTTCCCCTCAAGAAGCCTTTCGCTAAGACAGTTCTTGTGGAATTGGCAAAGTGATATTTGGAAGCCCATAGAGGTCTATTGTGAAAAAGGAAATATCCTCAGATGAAATTTGGAAAGAAGCTTCCTGAGAAACTGCTTAGTGTTCTGTTAATTCATCTCACAGAGTTACATCTGTATTTCGTGGATCTCTTTGCTAGCCTTTTTTCTGTGGAATCTGAGAACAGATATTTCTCATCTTTTTGAAGACTATAGGGGCAAAGGAAATATCCTCCGATAACAAAGAGAAAGAAGCTTTCTTAGAAACTTCTTTGTGTTCTGTGAAATCATCTCACAGAGTTACAGCTTTCCTCTCAAGAAGCCTTTCGCTAAGACAGTTCTTGTGGAATTGGCAAAGTTATATTTGGAAGCCCATTGAGGTCTACGGTGAAAAAGGAAATATCCTCAGATGAAATCTGGAAAGAGGCTTCCTGAGAAACTGCTTTGTGTTCGGTTAATTCATCTCACAGAGTTACATCTGTATTTCGTGGATCTCTTTGCTAGCCTTAATTCTGTGGAATCTGAGAACAGATATTTCGGATCCCTTTGAAGACTATAGGGCCAAAGGAAATATCCTCCGATAACCAAGAGAAAGAAGCTTTCTGAGAAACTTCTTTGTGTTCTGTGAAATCATCTCACAGAGTTACAGCTTTCCCCTCAAGAAGCCTTTCGCTAAGACAGTTCTTGTGGAATTGGCAAAGTGATATTTGGAAGCCCATAGTGGGCTATGGTGACAAAGGTAATATCCTCAGATGAAATCTGGAAAGAAGCTTTCTGAGAAACTGCTTAGTGTTCCGATTATTCATCTCACAGAGTTACATCTGTATGTCGTGGATCTCTTTGCTAGCCTTATTTCTGTGGAATCTGAGAACAGATATTTCGGATCCCTTTGAAGACTATAGGGCCAAAGGAAATATCCTCCGATAACAAAGACAAAGAAGCTTTCTGAGAAACTTCTTTGTGTTCTCTGAAATCATCTCACAGAGCTACAGCTTTCCCCTCAAGAAGCCTTTCGCTAAGACAGTTCTTGTGGAATTGGAAAAGTGATATTTGGAAGCACATAGTGGGCTATGGTGACAAAGCAAATATCCACAGATGAAATCTGGAAAGAAGCTTCCTGAGAAACTGCTTAGTGTTCTGTAAATTCATCTCACAGAGTTACATCTGTATTTCGTGGATCTCTTTGCTAGCCTTAATTCTGTGGAATCTGAGAACAGATATTTCGGATCCCTTTGAAGGCTATATGGCCAAAGGAAATATCCTCCGATAACAAAGAGAAAGAAGCTTTCTGAAAAACTTCTTTGGGTTCTGTGAAATCATCTCACAGAGTTACAGCTTTCCCGTAAAGAAGCCTTTCGCTAAGACAGTTCTTGTGGAATTGGCAAAGTGATATTTGGAAGCCCATAGAGGGCTATGGTGAAAAAGGTAATATCCTCTGATGAAATCTGGAAAGAAGCTTCCTGAGACAATGCTTAGTGTTCTGTTAATTCATCTCACAGAGTTACATCTGTATTTCGTGGATCTCTTTGCTAGCCTTATTTCTGTGGAATCTGAGAACAGATATTTCGGATCCCTTTGAAGACTATAGGGCCAAAGGAAATATCCTCCGATAACAAAGAGAAAGAAGCTTTCTGAGAAACTTCTTTGTGTTCTGTGAAATCATCTCACAGAGTTACAGCTTTCCGCTCAAGAAGCCTTTCGCTAAGACAGTTCTTGTGGAATTGGCAAAGTGATATTTGAAAGTCCATAGAGGGCTATGGTGAAAAAGGAAATATCCTCAGATGAAGTCTGGAAAGAAGCTTCCTGAGAAACTGCTTAGTGTTCTGTACATTCATCTCACAGAGTTACATCTGTATTTCGTGGATCTCTTTGCTAGCTTTATTTCTGTGGAATCTGAGAACAGATATTTCTCATCTTTTTGAAGACTATAGGGGCAAAGGAAATATACTACGATAACAAAGAGAAAGAAGCTTTCTGAGAAACTTCTTTGTGTTCTGTGAAATCATCTCACAGAGTTACAGCTTTCCCCTCAAGAAGCCTTTCACTAAGACAGTTCTTGTGGAATTGGCAAAGTGATATTTGGAAGCCCATAGTGGGCTATGGTGACAAAGGTAATATCCTCAGATGAAATCTGGAAAGAAGCTTTCTGAGAAACTGCTTAGTGTTCTGATTATTCATCTCACAGAGTTACATCTGTATGTCGTGGATCTCTTTGCTAGCCTTATTTCTGTGGAATCTGAGAACAGATATTTCGGATCCCTTTGAAGACTATAGGGCCAAAGGAAATATCCTCCGATAACAAAGACAAAGAAGCTTTCTGAGAAACTTCTTTGTGTTCTCTGAAATCATCTCACAGAGTTACAGCTTTCCCCTCAAGAAGCCTTTCGCTAAGACAGTTCTTGTGGAATTGGAAAAGTGATATTTGGAAGCCCATAGTGGGCTATGGTGACAAAGGAAATATCCTCAGATGAAATCTGGAAAGAAGCTTTCTGAGAAACTGCTTAGTGTTCTGATTATTCATCTCACAGAGTTACATCTGTATGTCGTGGATCTCTTTGCTAGCCTTATTTCTGTGGAATCTGAGAACAGATATTTCGGATCCCTTTGAAGACTATAGGGCCAAAGGAAATATCCTCCGATAACAAAGACAAAGAAGCTTTCTGAGAAACTTCTTTGTGTTCTCTGAAATCATCTCACAGAGTTACAGCTTTCCCCTCAAGAAGCCTTTCGCTAAGTGAGTTCTTGTGGAATTGGCAAAGTGATATTTGGAAGCCCATAGAGGTCTATTGTGAAAAAGGAAATATCCTCAGATGAAATTTGGAAAGAAGCTTCCTGAAAAACAGCTTAGTGTTCTGTTAATTCATCTCACAGAGTTACATCTGTATTTCGTGGATCTCTTTGCTAGCCTTTTTTCTGTGGAATCTGAGAACAGATATTTCGGATCCCTTTGAAGACTATAGGGCCAAAGGAAATATCCTCCAATAACCAAGAGAAAGAAGCTTTCTGAGAAACTTCTTTGTGTTCTGTGAAATTATCTCACAGAGTTACAGCTTTCCCCTCAAGAAGCCTTTCGCTAAGACAGTTCTTGTGGAATTGGCAAAGTGATATTTGGAAGCCCATAGTGGGCTATGGTGACAAAGGTAATATCCTCAGCTGAAATCTGGAAAGAAGCTTTCTGAGAAACTGCTTAGTGTTCTGATTATTCATCTCACAGAGTTACATCTGTATGTCGTGGATCTCTTTGCTACCCTTATTTCTGTGGAATCTGAGAACAGATATTTCGGATCACTTTGAAGACTATAGGGCCAAAGGAAATATCCTCCGACAACCAGGAGAAAGAAGCTTTCTGAGAAACTTCTTTGTGTTCTGTGAAATCATCTCACAGAGTTACAGCTTTCCCCTCAAGAAGCCTTTCGCTAAGACAGTTCTTGTGGAATTGGCAAAGTGATATTTGGAAGCCCATAGTGGGCTATGGTGACAAAGGTAATATCCTCAGATGAAATCTGGAAAGAAGCTTTCTGAGAAACTGCTTAGTGTTCTGACTATTCATCTCAAAGAGTTACATCTGTATGTCGTGGATCTCTTTGCTAGCCTTATTTCTGTGGAATCTGAGAACAGATATTTCGGATCCCTTTGAAGACTATAGGGCCAAAGGAAATATCCTCCGATAACAAAGACAAAGAAGCTTTCTGAGAAACTTCTTTGTGTTCTCTGAAATCATCTCACAGAGTTACAGCTTTCCCCTCAAGAAGCCTTTCGCTAAGACAGTTCTTGTGGAATTGGAAAAGTGATATTTGGAAGCCCATAGTGGGCTATGGTGACAAAGGTAATATCCTCAGATGAAATCTGGAAAGAAGCTTTCTGAGAAACTGCTTAGTGTTCTGATTATTCATCTCACAGAGTTACATCTGTATGTCGTGGATCTCTTTGCTAGCCTTATTTCTGTGGAATCTGAGAACAGATATTTCGGATCCCTTTGAAGACTATAGGGCCAAAGGAAATATCCTCCGATAACAAAGACAAACAAGCTTTCTGAGAAACTTCTTTGTGTTCTCTGAAATCATCTCACAGAGTTACAGCTTTCCCCTCAAGAAGCCATTCGCTAAGTGAGTTCTTGTGGAATTGGCAAAGTGATATTTGGAAGCCCATAGAGGTCTATTGTGAAAAAGGAAATATCCTCAGATGAAATCTGGAAAGAAGCTTCCTGAAAAAGAGCTTAGTGTTCTGTTAATTCATCTCACAGAGTTACATCTGTATTTCGTGGATCTCTTTGCTAGCCTTTTTTCTGTGGAATCTGAGAACAGATATTTCGGATCCCTTTGAAGACTATAGGGCCAAAGGAAATATCCTCCGATAACCAAGAGAAAGAAGCTTTCTGAGAAACTTCTTTGTGTTCTGTGAAATTATCTCACAGAGTTACAGCTTTCCCCTCAAGAAGCCTTTCGCTAAGACAGTTCTTGTGGAATTGGCAAAGTGATATTTGGAAGCCCATAGTGGGCTATGGTGACAAAGGTAATATCCTCAGATGAAATCTGGAAAGAAGCTTTCTGAGAAACTGCTTAGTGTTCTGATTATTCATCTCACAGAGTTACATCTGTATGTCGTGGATCTCTTTGCTAGCCTTATTTCTGTGGAATCTGAGAACAGATATTTCTGATCCCTTTGAAGACTATAGGGCCAAAGGAAATATCCTCCAATAACAAAGACAAAGAAGCTTTCTGAGAAACTTCTTTGTGTTCTCTGAAATCATCTCACAGAGTTACAGCTTTCCCCTCAAGAAGCCTTTCGCTAAGACAGTTCTTGTGGAATTGGCAAAGTGATATTTGGAAGCCCATAGACGTCTATTGTGAAAATGGAAATATCCTCAGATGAAATTTGGAAAGAAGCTTCCTGAGAAACTGCTTAGTGTTCTGTTAATTCATCTCACAGAGTTACATCTGTATTTCGTGGATCTCTTTGCTAGCCTTTTTTCTGTGGAATCTGAGAACAGATATTTCTCATCTTTTTGAAGACTATAGGGCCAAAGGAAATATCCTCCGATAACAAAGACAAAGAAGCTTTCTGAGAAACTTCTTTGTGTTCTGTGAAATCATCTGACAGAGTTACAGCTTTCCCCTCAAGAAGCCTTTCGCTAAGACAGTTCTTGTGGAATTGGCAAAGTGATATTTGGAAGCACTTAGAGGGCTATGGTTAAAAAGGAAATATCCTCTGATGAAATCTGGAAAGAAGCTTCCTGAGAAACTGCTTAGTGTTCTGTTAATTCATCTCACAGAGTTACATCTGTATTTCGTGGATCTCTTTGCTAGCCTTATTTCTGTGGAATCTGAGAACAGATATTTCGGATCCCTTTGAAGACTATAGGGCCAAAGGAAATATCCTCCGATAACAAAGAGAAAGAAGGTTTCTGAGAAACTTCTTTGTGTTCTGTGAAATCATCTCACAGAGTTACAGCTTTCCCCTCAAGAAGCCTTTCGCTAAGACAGTTCTTGTGGAATTGGCAAAGTGATATTTGGAAGCCCATAGAGGGCTATGGTGAAAAAGGAAATATCCTCAGATGAAGTCTGGAAAGAAGCTTCCTGAGAAACTGCTTAGTGTTCTGTACATTCATCTCACAGAGTTACATCTGTATTTCGTGGATCTCTTTGCTAGCTTTATTTCTGTGGAATATGAGAACAGATATTTCTCATCTTTTTGAGGCCTATAGGGGCAAAGGAAATATCCTCCGATAACAAAAAGAAAGAAGCTTTCTGAGAAACTGCTTAGTGTTCTGATTATTCATATCACAGAGTTACATCTGTATGTCGTGGATCTCTTTGCTAGCCTTATTTCTGTGGAATCTGAGAACAGATATTTCGGATCCCTTTGAAGACTATAGGGCCAAAGGAAATATCCTCCGATAACAAAGAGAAAGAAGCTTTCTGAGAAACTTCTTTGTGTTCTCTGAAATCATCTCACAGAGTTACAGCTTTCCCCTCAAGAAGCCTTTCGCTAAGACAGTTCTTGTGGAATTGGCAAAGTGATATTTGGAAGCCCATAGAAGTCTATTGTGAAAAAGGAAATATCCTCAGATGAAATTTGGAAAGAAGCTTCCTGAGAAACTGCTTAGTGTTTTGTTAATTCATCTCACAGAGTTACATCTGTATTTCGTGGATCTCTTTGCTAGCCTTTTTTCTGTGGAATCTGAGAACAGATATTTCTCATCTTTTTGAAGACTATAGGGCCAAAGGAAATATCCTCCGAAAACAAAGAGGAAGAAGCTTTCTGAGAAACTTCTTTGTGTTCTGTGAAATCATCTCACAGAGTTACAGCTTTCCCCTCAAGAAGCCTTTCGCTAAGACAGTTCTTGTTGAATTGGCAAAGTGATATTTGGAAGCCCATGGAGGGCTATAGTGAAAAAGGAAACATCCTCATATGAAATCTGGAAAGAAGCTTCCTGAGAAACTGCTCAGTGTTCTGTTAATTCATCTCACAGAGTTACATCTGTATTTCGTGGATCTCTTTGCTAGCCTTGATTCTGTGGAATCTGAGAACAGATATTTCGGATCCCTTTGAAGACTATAGGGCCAAAGGAAATATCCTCCGATAACCAAGAGAAAGAAGCTTTCTGAGAAACTTCTTTGTGTTCTGTGAAATCATCTCACAGAGTTACAGCATTCCCCTCAAGAAGCCTTTCGCTAAGACAGTTCTTGTGGAATTGGCAAAGTGATATTTGGAAGCCCATAGAGGTCTATTGTGAAAAAGGAAATATCCTCACATGAAATTTGGAAAGAAGCTTCCTGAGAAACTGCTTAGTGTTCTGTTAATTCATCTCACAGAGTTACATCTGTATTTCGTGGATCTCTTTGCTAGCCTTTTTTCTGAGGAATCTGAGAACAGATACTTCTCATCTTTTTGAAGACTATAGGGGCAAAGGAAATATCCTCCGATAACAAACAGAAAGAAGCTTTCTGAGAAACTTCTTTGTGTTCTGTGAAATCATCTCACAGAGTTACAGCTTTCCCCTCAAGAAGCCTTTCGCTAAGACAGTTCTTGTGGAATTGGCAAAGTGATATTTGCAAGCCCATAGGGGGCTATGGTGAAAAAGGAAATATCCTCAGATGAAATCTGGAAAGAAGCTTCCTGAGAAACTGCTTAGTGTTCGGTTAATTCATCTCACAGAGTTACATCTGTATTGCGTGGATCTCTTTGCTAGCCTTAATTCTGTGGAATCTGAGAACAGATATTTCGGATCCCTTTGAAGACTATAGGGCCAAAGGAAATATCCTCCGATAACCAAGAGAAAGAAGCTTTCTGAGAAACTTCTTTGTGTTCTGTGAAATCATCTCACAGAGTTACAGCTTTCCCCTCAAGAAGCCTTTCGCTAAGACAGTTCTTGTGGAATTGGCAAAGAGATATTTGGAAGCCCATAGTGGGCTATGGTGACAAAGGTAATATCCTCAGATGAAATCTGGAAAGAAGCTTTCTGAGAAACTGCTTAGTGTTCTGATTATTCATCTCACAGAGTTACATCTGTATGTCGTGGATCTCTTTGCTAGCCTTATTTCTGTGGAATCTGAGAACAGATATTTCGGATCCCTTTGAAGACTATAGGGCCAAAGGAAATATCCTCCGATAACCAGGAGAAAGAAGCTTTCTGAGAAACTTCTTTGTGTTCTGTGAAATCATCTCACAGAGTTACAGCTTTCCCCTCAAGAAGCCTTTCGCTAAGACAGTTCTTGTGGAATTGGCAAAGTGATATTTGGAAGCCCATAGTGGGCTATGGTGACAAAGGTAATATCCTCAGATGAAATCTGGAAAGAAGCTTTCTGAGAAACTGCTTAGTGTTCTGATTATTCATCTCACAGAGTTACATCTGTATGTCGTGGATCTCTTTGCTAGCCTTATTTCTGTGGAATCTGAGAACAGATATTTCGGATCCCTTTGAAGACTATAGGGCCAAAGGAAATATCCTCCGATAACAAAGACAAAGAAGCTTTCTGAGAAACTTCTTTGTGTTCTCTGAAATCATCTCACAGAGTTACAGCTTTCCCATCAAGAAGCCTTTCGCTAAGACAGTTCTTGTGGAATTGGAAAAGTGATATTTGGAAGCCCATAGTGGGCTATGGTGACAAAGGTAATATCCTCAGATGAAATCTGGAAAGAAGCTTTCTGAGAAACTGCTTAGTGTTCTGATTATTCATCTCACAGAGTTACATCTGTATGTCGTGGATCTCTTTGCTAGCCTTATTTCTGTGGAATCTGAGAACAGATATTTCGGATCCCTTTGAAGACTATAGGGCCAAAGGAAATATCCTCCGATAACAAAGACAAACAAGCTTTCTGAGAAACTTCTTTGTGTTCTCTGAAATCATCTCACAGAGTTACAGCTTTCCCCTCAAGAAGCCTTTCGCTAAGTGAGTTCTTGTGGAATTGGCAAAGTGATATTTGGAAGCCCATAGAGGTCTATTGTGAAAAAGGAAATATCCTCAGATGAAATCTGGAAAGAAGCTTCCTGAAAAAGAGCTTAGTGTTCTGTTAATTCATCTCACAGAGTTACATCTGTATTTCGTGGATCTCTTTGCTAGCCTTTTTTCTGTGGAATCTGAGAACAGATATTTCGGATCCCTTTGAAGACTATAGGGCCAAAGGAAATATCCTCCGATAACCAAGAGAAAGAAGCTTTCTGAGAAACTTCTTTGTGTTCTGTGAAATTATCTCACAGAGTTACAGCTTTCCCCTCAAGAAGCCTTTCGCTAAGACAGTTCTTGTGGAATTGGCAAAGTGATATTTGGAAGCCCATAGTGGGCTATGGTGACAAAGGTAATATCCTCAGATGAAATCTGAAAAGAAGCTTTCTGAGAAACTGCTTAGTGTTCTGCTTATTCATCTCACAGAGTTATATCTGTATGTCGTGGATCTCTTTGCTAGCCTTATTTCTGTGGAATCTGAGAACAGATATTTCGGATCCCTTTGAAGACTATAGGGCCAAAGGAAATATCCTCCAATAACAAAGACAAAGAAGCTTTCTGAGAAACTTCTTTGTGTTCTCTGAAATCATCTCACAGAGTTACAGCTTTCCCCTCAAGAAGCCTTTCGCTAAGACAGTTCTTGTGGAATTGGCAAAGTGATATTTGGAAGCCCATAGAGGTCTATTGTGAAAAAGGAAATATCCTCAGATGAAATTTGGAAAGAAGCTTCCTGAGAAACTGCTTAGTGTTCTGTTAATTCATCTCACAGAGTTACATCTGTATTTCGTGGATCTCTTTGCTAGCCTTTTTTCTGTGGAATCTGAGAACAGATATTTCTCATCTTTTTGAAGACTATAGGGCCAAAGGAAATATCCTCCGATAACAAAGAGAAAGAAGCTTTCTGAGAAACTTCTTTGTGTTCTGTGAAATCATCTCACAGAGTTACAGCTTTCCCCTCAAGAAGCCTTTCGCTAAGACAGTTCTTGTGGAATTGGCAAAGTGATATTTGGAAGCCCTTAGAGGGCTATGGTTAAAAAGGAAATATCCTCTGATGAAATCTGGAAAGAAGCTTCCTGAGAAACTGCTTAGTGTTCTGTTAATTCATCTCACAGAGTTACATCTGTATTTCGTGGATCTCTTTGCTAGCCTTATTTCTGTGGAATCTGAGAACAGATATTTCGGATCCCTTTGAAGACTATAGGGCCAAAGGAAATATCCTCCGATAACAAAGAGAAAGAAGGTTTCTGAGAAACTTCTTTGTGTTCTGTGAAATCATCTCACAGAGTTACAGCTTTCCCCTCAAGAAGCCTTTCGCTAAGACAGTTCTTGTGGAATTGGCAAAGTGATATTTGGAAGCCCATAGAGGGCTATGGCGAAAAAGGAAATATCCTCAGATGAAGTCTGGAAAGAAGCTTCCTGAGAAACTGCTTAGTGTTCTGTACATTCATCTCACAGAGTTACATCTGTATTTCGTGGATCTCTTTGCTAGCTTTATTTCTGTGGAATATGAGAACAGATATTTCTCATCTTTTTGAGGCCTATAGGGGCAAAGGAAATATCCTCCGATAACAAAAAGAAAGAAGCTTTCTGAGAAACTGCTTAGTGTTCTGATTATTCATCTCACAGAGTTACATCTGTATGTCGTGGATCTCTTTGCTAGCCTTATTTCTGTGGAATCTGAGAACAGATATTTCGGATCCCTTTGAAGACTATAGGGCCAAAGGAAATATCCTCCGATAACAAAGAGAAAGAAGCTTTCTGAGAAACTTCTTTGTGTTCTCTGAAATCATCTCACAGAGTTACAGCTTTCCCCTCAAGAAGCCTTTCGCTAAGACAGTTCTTGTGGAATTGGCAAAGTGATATTTGGAAGCCCATAGAAGTCTATTGTGAAAAAGGAAATATCCTCAGATGAAATTTGGAAAGAAGCTTCCTGAGAAACTGCTTAGTGTTTTGTTAATTCATCTCACAGAGTTACATCTGTATTTCGTGGATCTCTTTGCTAGCCTTTTTTCTGTGGAATCTGAGAACAGATATTTCTCATCTTTTTGAAGACTATAGGGCCAAAGGAAATATCCTCCGAAAACAAAGAGAAAGAAGCTTTCTTAGAAACTTATTTGTGTTCTGTGAAATCATCTCACAGAGTTACAGCTTTCCTCTCAAGAAGCCTTTCGCTAAGACAGTTCTTGTGGAATTGGCAAAGTGATATTTGGAAGCCCATTGAGGGCTACGGTGAAAAAGGAAATATCCTCAGATGAAATCTGGAAAGAAGCTTCCTGAGAAACTGCTTAGTGTTCGGTTAATTCATCTCACAGAGTTACATCTGTATTTCGTGGATCTCTTTGCTAGCCTTAATTCTGTGGAATCTGAGAACAGATATTTCGGATCCCTTTGAAGACTATAGGGCCAAAGGAAATATCCTCCGATAACCAAGAGAAAGAAGCTTTCTGAGAAACTTCTTTGTGTTCTGTGAAATCATCTCACAGAGTTACAGCTTTCCCCTCAAGAAGCCTTTCGCTAAGACAGTTCTTGTGGAATTGGCAAAGTGATATTTGGAAGCCCATAGTGGGCTATGGTGACAAAGGTAATATCCTCAGATGAAATCTGGAAAGAAGCTTCCTGATAAACTGCTTAGTGTTCTGTTAATTCATCTCACAGAGTTACATCTGTATTTCGTGGATCTCTTTGCTAGCCTTTTTTCTGTGGAATCTGAGAACAGATATTTCGGATCCCTTTGAAGACTATAGGGCCAAAGGAAATATCCTCCGATAACAAAGACAAAGAAGCTTTCTGAGAAACTTCTTTGTGTTCTCTGAAATCATCTCACAGAGTTACAGCTTTCCCCTCAAGAAGCCTTTCGCTAAGACAGTTCTTGTGGAATTGGAAAAGTGATATTTGGAAGCCCATAGCGATCTATTGTGAAAAAGGAAATATCCTCAGATGAAATTTGGAAAGAAGCTTCCTGAGAAACAGCTTAGTGTTCTGTTAATTCATCTCACAGAGTTACATCTGTATTTCGTGGATCTCTTTGCTAGCCTTTTTTCTGTGGAATCTGAGAACAGATATTTCTCATCATTTTGAAGACTATAGGGGCAAAGGAAATATCCTCCGATAACAAAGAGAAAGAAGCTTTCTGAGAAACTTCTTTGTGTTCTGTGAAATCATCTCACAGAGTTACAGCTTTCCCCTCAAGAAGCCTTTCGCTAAGACAGTTCTTGTTGAATTGGCAAAGTGATATTTGGAAGCCCATGGAGGGCTATAGTGAAAAAGGAAACATCCTCATATGAAATCTGGAAAGAAGCTTCCTGAGAAACTGCTCAGTGTTCTGTTAATTCATCTCACAGAGTTACATCTGTATTTCGTGGATCTCTTTGCTAGCCTTGATTCTGTGGAATCTGAGAACAGATATTTCGGATCCCTTTGAAGACTATAGGGCCAAAGGAAATATCCTCCGATAACCAAGAGAAAGAAGCTTTCTGAGAAACTTCTTTGTGTTCTGTGAAATCATCTCACAGAGTTACAGCATTCCCCTCAAGAAGCCTTTTGCTAAGACAGTTCTTGTGAAATTGGCAAAGTGATATTTGGAAGCCCATAGAGGGCTATGGTGAAAAAGGTAATATCCTCAGATGAAATCTGGAAAGAAGCTTTCTGAGAAACAGCCTAGTGTTCTGTTAATTCATCACAGAGTTACATCTGTATGTCGTGGATCTCTTTGCTAGCCTTATTTCTGTGGAATCTGAGAACAGATATTTCGGATCCCTTTGAAGACTATAGGGCCAAAGGAAATATCCTCCGATAACAAAGACAAAGAAGCTTTCTGAGAAACTTCTTTGTGTTCTCTGAAATCATCTCACAGAGTTACAGCTTTCCCCTCAAGAAGCCTTTCGCTAAGACAGTTCTTGTGGAATTTGCATAGTGATATTTGGAAGCCCATAGAGGTCTATTGTGAAAAAGGAAATATCCTCACATGAAATTTGGAAAGAAGCTTCCTGAGAAACTGCTTAGTGTTCTGTTAATTCATCTCACAGAGTTACATCTGTATTTCGTGGATCTCTTTGCTAGCCTTTTTTCTGTGGAATCTGAGAACAGATATTTCTCATCTTTTTGAAGACTATAGGGCCAAAGGAAACATCCTCATATAACAAAGAGAAAGAAGCTTTCTGAGAAACTTCTTTGTGTTCTCTGAAATCATCTCACAGAGTTACAGCTTTCCCCTCAAGAAGCCTTTCGCTAAGACAGTTCTTGTGGAATTGGCAAAGTGATATTTGGAAGCCCATAGAGGGCTACGGTGAAAAAGGAAATATCCTCAGATGAAATCTGGAAAGAAGCTTCCTGAGAAACTGCTTAGTGTTCGGTTAATTCATCTCACAGAGTTACATCTGTATTTCGTGGATCTCTTTGCTAGCCTTAATTCTGTGGAATCTCAGAACAGATATTTCGGATCCCTTTGAAGACTATAGGGCCAAAGGAAATATCCTCCGATAACCAAGAGAAAGAAGCTTTCTGAGAAACTTCTTTGTGTTCTGTGAAATCATCTCACAGAGTTACAGCTTTCCCGTCAAGAAGCCTTTCGCTAAGACAGTTCTTGTGGAATTGGCAAAGTGATATTTGGAAGCCCATAGGGGGCTATAGTGAAAAAGGAAATATCCTCAGATGAAATCTGGAAAGAAGCTTCCTGAGATACTGCTCAGTGTTCTGTTAATTCATCTCACAGAGTTACATCTGTATTTCGTGGATCTCTTTGCTAGCCTTATTTCTGTGGAATCTGAGAACAGATATTTCGGATCCCTTTGAAGACTATAGGGCCAAAGGAAATATCCTCCGATAACAAAGAGAAAGAAGCTTTCTGAGAAACTTCTTTGTGTTCTGTGAAATCATCTCACAGAGTTACAGCTTTCCCCTCAAGAAGCCTTTCGCTAAGACAGTTCTTGTGGAATTGGCAAAGTGATATTTGGAAGCACATAGCGATCTATTGTGAAAAAGGAAATATCCTCAGATGAAATTTGGAAAGAAGCTTCCTGAGAAACTGCTTAGTGTTCTGTTAATTCATCTCACAGAGTTACATCTGTATTTCGTGGATGTCTTTGCTAGCCTTTTTTCTGTGGAATCTGAGAACAGATATTTCTCATCTTTTTGAAGACTATAGGGCCAAAGGAAATATCCTCCGGTAACAAAGAGAAGGAAGCTTTCTGAGAAACTTCTTTGTGTTCTGTGAAATCATCTCACAGAGTTACAGCTTTCCCCTCAAGAAGCCTTTCGCTAAAACAGTTCTTGTGGAATTGGCAAAGTGATATTTGGAAGCCCATAGAGGGCTATGGTGAAAAAGAAAATATCCTCAGATGAAGTCTGGAAAGAAGCTTCCTGAGAATCTGCTTAGTGTTCTGTACATTCATCTCACAGAGTTACATCTGTATTTCCTGGATCTCTTTGCTAGCTTTATTTCTGTGGAATCTGAGAACAGATATTTCTCATCTTTTTGAAGACTATAGGGGCCAAGGAAATATCCTCCGATAACAAAGACAAAGAAGCTTTCTGAGAAACTTCTTTGTGTTCTGTGAAATCGTCTCACAGAGTTACAGCATTCCCCTCAAGAAGCCTTTTGCTAAGACAGTTCTTGTTGAATTGGCAAAGTGATATTTGGAAGCCCAAAGAGGGCTATGGTGAAAAAGGTAATATCCTCAGATGAAATCTGGAAAGAAGCTTTCTGAGAAACAGCTTAGTGTTCTGTTAATTCATCTCACAGAGTTACATCTGTATGTCGTGGATCTCTTTGCTAGCCTTATTTCTGTGGAATCTGAGAACAGATATTTCGGATCCCTTTGAAGACTATAGGGCGAAAGGAAATATCCTCCGATAACAAAGACAAAGAAGCTTTCTCAGAAACTTCTTTGTGTTCTCTGAAATCATCTCACAGAGTTACAACTTTCCCCTCAAGAAGCCTTTCGCTAAGACAGTTCTTGTGGAATTGGCAAAGTGATATTTGGAAGCCCATAGAGGGCTACGGTGAAAAAGGAAATATCCTCAGATGAAATCTGGAAAGAAGCTTCCTGAGAAACTGCTCAGTGTTCGGTTAATTCATCTCACAGAGTTACATCTGTATTTCGTGGATCTCTTTGCTAGCCTTTTTTCTGTGGAATCTGAGAACAGATATTTCTCATCTTTTTGAAGACTATAGGGCCAAAGGAAATATCCTCCAATAACAAAGAGAAAGAAGCTTTCTGAGAAACTTCTTTGTGTTCTGTGAAATCATCTCACAGAGTTACAGCTTTCCCCTCAAGAAGCCTTTCGCTAAGACAGTTCTTGTGGAATTGGCAAAGTGATATTTGGAAGCCCATTGAGGGCTACGGTGAAAAAGGAAATATCCTCAGATGAAATCTGGAAAGAAGCTTCCTGAGAAACTGCTTAGTGTTCGGTTAATTCATCTCACAGAGTTACATCTGTATTTCGTGGATCTCTTTGCCAGCCTTAATTCTGTGCAATCTGAGAACAGATATTTCGGATCCCTTTGAAGACTATAGGGCCAAAGGAAATATCCTCCGATAACCAAGAGAAAGAAGCTTTCTGAGAAACTTCTTTGTGTTCTGTGAAATCATCTCACAGAGTTACAGCTTTCCCCTCAAGAAGCCTTTCGCTAAGACAGTTCTTCTGGAATTGGCAAAGTGATATTTGGAAGCCCATAGTGGGCTATGGTGACAAAGGTAATATCCTCTGATGAAATCTGGAAAGAAGCTTTCTGAGAAACTGCTTAGTGTTCTGATTATTCATCTCACAGAGTTACATCTGTATGTCGTGGATCTCTTTGCTAGCCTTATTTCTGTGGAATCTGAGAACAGATATTTCGGATCCCTTTGAAGACTATAGGGCCAAAGGAAATATCCTCCGATAACAAAGACAAAGAAGCTTTCTGAGAAACTTCTTTGTGTTCTCAGAAATCATCTCACAGAGTTACAGCTTTCCCCTTAAGAAGCCTTTCGCTAAGACAGTTCTTGTGGAATTGGCAAAGTGATATTTGGAAGCCCATAGCGATCTATTGTGAAAAAGGAAATATCCTCAGATGAAATTTGGAAAGAAGATTCCTGAGAAACTGCTTAGTGTTCTGTTAATTCATGTCACAGAGTTACATCTGTATTTCGTGGATCTCTTTGCTAGCCTTTTTTCTGTGGAATCTGAGAACAGATATTTCTCATCTTTTTGAAGACTATAGGGGCAAAGGAAATATCCTCCGATAACAAACAGAAAGAAGCTTTCTGAGAAACTTCTTTCTGTTCTGTGAAATCGTCTCACAGAGTTACAGCTTTCCCCTCAAGAAGCCTTTCGCTAAGACAGTTCTTCTGGAATTGGCAAAGTGATATTTGGAAGCCCATAGTGGGCTATGGTGACAAAGGTAATATCCTCTGATGAAATCTGGAAAGAAGCTTTCTGAGAAACTGCTTAGTGTTCTGATTATTCATCTCACAGAGTTACATCTGTATGTCGTGGATCTCTTTGCTAGCCTTATTTCTGTGGAATCTGAGAACAGATATTTCGGATCCCTTTGAAGACTATAGGGCCAAAGGAAATATCCTCCGATAACAAAGAGAAAGAAGCTTTCTGAGAAACGTCTTTGTGTTCTGTGAAATCATCTCACAGAGTTACAGCTTTCCCCTCAAGAAGCCTTTCGCTAAGACAGTTCTTGTGGAATTGGCAAAGTGATATTTG
Organism: Macaca nemestrina; assembly: GCF_043159975.1. Lineage (NCBI taxonomy): Eukaryota > Metazoa > Chordata > Mammalia > Primates > Cercopithecidae > Macaca > Macaca nemestrina. Next base: position 100,096,423 of record NC_092138.1, on the reverse strand, counting down.
GAAGCCCATAGTGGGCTATGGTGACAAAGGAAATATCCACAGATGAAATCTGGAAAGAAGCTTCCTGAGAAACTGCATAGTGTTCTGTAAATTCATCTCACGGAGTTACATCTGTATTTCGTGGATCTCTTTGCTAGCCTTAATTCTGTGGAATCTGAGAACAGATATTTCGAATCCCTTTGAAGACTATAGGGCCAAAGGAAATATCCTCCGATAACAAAGAGAAAGAAGCTTTCTGAAAAACTTCTTTGTGTTCTGTGAAATCATCTCACAGAGTTACAGCTTTCCCGTCAAGAAGCCTTTCGCTAAGACAGTTCTTGTGGAATTGGCAAAGTGATATTTGGAAGCCCATAGAGGGCTATGGTGAAAAAGGTAATATCCTCAGATGAAATCTGGAAAGAAGCTTTCTGAGAAACAGCTTAGTGTTCTGTTAATTCATCTCACAGAGTTACGTCTGTATGTCGTGGATCTCTTTGCTAGCCTTATTTCTGTGGAATCTGAGAACAGATATTTCGGATCCCTTTGAAGACTATAGGGCCAAAGGAAATATCCTCCGATAACAAAGACAAAGAAGCTTTCTGAGAAACTTCTTTGTGTTCTCTGAAATCATCTCACAGAGTTACAGCTTTCCCCTCAAGAAGCCTTTCGCTAAGACAGTTCTTGTCTTAGCGAAAAAGGAAATATCCTCAGATGAAATTTGGAAAGAAGCTTCCTGAGAAACTGCTTAGTGTTCTGTTAATTCATCTCACAGAGTTACATCTGTATTTCGTGTATCTCTTTGCTAGCCTTTTTTCTGTGGAATCTGAGAACAGATATTTCTCATCTTTTTGAAGACTATAGGGCCAAAGGAAATATCCTCCGATAACAAAGAGAAAGAAGCTTTCTGAGAAACTTCTTTGTGTTCTCTGAAATCATCTCAGAGAGTTACAGCTTTCCCCTCAAGAACCCTTTCGCTAAGACAGTTCTTGTGGAATTGGCAAAGTGATATTTGGAAGCCCATAGAGGGCTACGGTGAAAAAGGAAATATCCTCAGATGAAATCTGGAAAGAAGCTTCCTGAGAAACTGCTTAGTGTTCGGTTAATTCATCTCACAGAGTTACATCTGTATTTCTTGGATCTCTTTGCTAGCCTTTTTTCTGTGGAATCTGAGAACAGATATTTCGGATCCCTTTGAAGACTATAGGGCCAAAGGAAATATCCTCCGATAACCAAGAGAAAGAAGCTTTCTGAGAAACTTCTTTGTGTTCTGTGAAATCATCTCACAGAGTTACAGCTTTCCCCTCAAGAAGCCTTTCGCTAAGACAGTTCTTGTGGAATTGGCAAAGTGATATTTGGAAGCCCATAGGGGGCTATGGTGAAAAAGGAAATATCCTCAGATGAAATCTGGAAAGAAGCTTCCTGAGACAATGCTTAGTGTTCTGTTAATTCATCTCACAGAGTTACATCTGTATTTCGTGGATCTCTTTGCTAGCCTTATTTCTATGGAATCTGAGAACAGATATTTCGGATCCCTTTGAAGACTATAGGGCCAAAGGAAATATCCTCCGGTAACAAAGAGAAAGAAGCTTTCTGAGAAACTTTTGTGTTCTGTGAAATCATCTCACAGAGTTACAGCTTTCCCCTCAAGAAGCCTTTCGCTAAAACAGTTCTTGTGGAATTGGCAAAGTGATATTTGGAAGCCCATAGAGGGCTATGGTGAAAAAGGAAATATCCTCAGATGAAGTCTGGAAAGAAGCTTCCTGAGAAACTGCTTAGTGTTCTGTACATTCATCACACAGAGTTACATCTGTATTTCGTGGATCTCTTTGCTAGCCTTATTTCTGTGGAATCTGAGAACAGATATTTCGGATCCCTTTGAAGACTATAGGGCCAAAGGAAATATCCTCCGATAACCAAGAGAAAGAAGCTTTCTGAGAAACTTCTTTGTGTTCTGTGAAATCATCTCACAGAGTTACAGCTTTCCCCTCAAGAAGCCTTTCGCTAAGACAGTTCTTGTGGAATTGGCAAAGTGATATTTGGAAGCCCATAGTGGGCTATGGTGACAAAGGTAATATCCTCAGATGAAATCTGGAAAGAAGCTTTCTGAGAAACTGCTTAGTGTTCTGATTATTCATCTCACAGAGTTACATCTGTATGTCGTGGATCTCTTCGCTAGCCTTATTTCTGTGGAATCTGAGAACAGATATTTCGGATCCTTTTGAAGACTATAGGGCCAAAGGAAATATCCTCCGATAACAAAGACAAAGAAGCTTTCTGAGAAACTTCTTTGTGTTCTCTGAAATCATCTCACAGAGTTACAGCTTTCCCCTCAAGAAGCCTTTCGCTAAGACAGTTCTTGTGGAATTGGAAAAGTGATATTTGGAAGCCCATAGCGATCTATTGTGAAAAAGGAAATATCCTCAGATGAAATTTGGAAAGAAGATTCCTGAGAAACTGCTTAGTGTTCTGTTAATTCATGTCAGAGAGTTACATCTGTATTTCGCGGATCTCTTTGCTAGCCTTTTTTCTGTGGAATCTGAGAACAGATATTTCTCATCTTTTTGAAGACTATAGGGGCAAAGGAAATATCCTCCGATAACAAACAGAAAGAAGCTTTCTAAGAAACTTCTTTGTATTCTGTGAAATCATCTCACAGAGATACAGCTTTCCCCTCAAGAAGCCTTTCGCTAAGACAGTTCTGGTGGAATTGGCAAAGTGATATTTGGAAGCCCATTGAGGGCTACGGTGAAAAAGGAAATATCCTCAGATGAAATCTGGAAAGAAGATTCCTGAGAAACTGCTTAGTGTTCGGTTTATTCATCTCACAGAGTTACATCTGTATTTCGTGGATCTCTTTGCTAGCCTTAATTCTGTGGCATCTGAGAACAGATATATCGGATCCCTTTGAAGACTTTAGGGCCAAAGGAAATATCCTCCGATAACCAAGAGAAAGAAGCTTTCTGAGAAACTTCTTTGTGTTCTGTGAAATCATCTCACAGAGTTACAGCTTTCCCCTCAAGAAGCCTTTCGCTAAGACAGTTCTTGTGGAATTGGCAAAGTGATATTTGGAAGCCCATAGTGGGCTATGGTGACAAAGGTAATATCCTCAGATGAAATCTGGAAAGAAGCTTTCTGAGAAACTGCTTAGTGTTCTGATTATTCATCTCACAGAGTTACATCTGTATGTCGTGGATCTCTTTGCTAGCCTTATTTCTGTGGAATCTGAGAACAGATATTTCGGATCCCTTTGAAGACTATAGGGCCAAAGGAAATATCCTCCGATAACAAAGAGAAAGAAGCTTTCTGAGAAACTTCTTTGTGTTCTGTGAAATCATCTCACAGAGTTACAGCTTTCCCCTCAAGAAGCCTTTCGCTAAGACAGTTCTTGTGGAATTGGCAAAGTGATATTTGGAAGCCCATTGAGGGCTACGGTGAAAAAGGAAATATCCTCAGATGAAATCTGGAAAGAAGCTTCCTGAGAAACTGCTTAGTGTTCGGTTAATTCATCTCACAGAGTTACATCTGTATTTCGTAGATCTCTTTGCTAGCCTTAATTCTGTGGAATCTGAGAACAGATATTTCGGATCCCTTTGAAGACTATAGGGCCAAAGGAAATATCCTCCGATAACAAAGAGAAAGAAGCTTTCTGAGAAACTTCTTTGTGTTCTGTGAAATCATCTCACAGAGTTACAGCTTTCCCCTCAAGAAGCCTTTGGCTAAGACAGTTCTTGTGGAATTGGCAAAGTGATATTTGGAAGCCCATAGTGGGCTATGGTGACAAAGGTAATATCCTCAGATGAAATCTGGAAAGAAGCTTTCTGAGAAACTGCTTAGTGTTCTGATTATTCATCTCACAGAGTTACATCTGTATGTCGTGGATCTCTTCGCTAGCCTTATTTCTGTGGAATCTGAGAACAGATATTTCGGATCCCTTTGAAGACTATAGGGCCAAAGGAAATATCCTCCGATAACAAAGACAAAGAAGCTTTCTGAGAAACTTCTTTGTGTTCTCTGAAATCATCTCACAGAGTTACAGCTTTCCCCTCAAGAAGCCTTTCGCTAAGACAGTTCTTGTGGAATTGGCAAAGTGATATTTGGAAGCCCATAGCGATCTATTGTGAAAAAGGAAATATCCTCAGATGAAATTTGGAAAGAAGATTCCTGAGAAACTGCTTAGTGTTCTGTTAATTCATGTCAGAGAGTTACATCTGTATTTCGTGGATCTCTTTGCTAGCCTTTTTTCTGTGGAATCTGAGAACAGATATTTCTCATCTTTTTGAAGACTATAGGGGCAAAGGAAATATCCTCCGATAACAAACAGAAAGAAGCTTTCTAAGAAACTTCTTTGTATTCTGTGAAATCGTCTCACAGAGATACAGCTTTCCCCTCAAGAAGCCTTTCGCTAAGACAGTTCTGGTGGAATTGGCAAAGTGATATTTGGAATCCCATAGAGGGCTACGGTGAAAAAGGAAATATCCTCAGATGAAATCTGGAAAGAAGATTCCTGAGAAACTGCTTAGTGTTCGGTTTATTCATCTCACAGAGTTACATCTGTATTTCGTGGATCTCTTTGCTAGCCTTAATTCTGTGGCATCTGAGAACAGATATATCGGATCCCTTTGAATACTATAGGGCCAAAGTAAATATCCTCCGATAACCAAGAGAAAGAAGCTTTCTGAGAAACTTCTTTGTGTTCTGTGAAATCATCTCACAGAGTTACAGCTTTCCCCTCAAGAAGCCTTTCGCTAAGACAGTTCTTGTGGAATTGGCAAAGTGATATTTGGAAGCCCATAGTGGGCTATGGTGACAAAGGTAATATCCTCAGATGAAATCTGGAAAGAAGCTTTCTGAGAAACTGCTTAGTGTTCTGATTATTCATCTCACAGAGTTACATCTGTATGTCGTGGATCTCTTTGCTAGCCTTATTTCTGTGGAATCTGAGAACAGATATTTCGGATCCCTTTGAAGACTATAGGGCCAAAGGAAATATCCTCCGATAACAAAGAGAAAGAAGCTTTCTGAGAAACTTCTTTGTGTTCTGTGAAATCATCTCACAGAGTTACAGCTTTCCCCTCAAGAAGCCTTTCGCTAAGACAGTTCTTGTGTAATTGGCAAAGTGATATTTGGAAGCCCATTGAGGGCTACGGTGAAAAAGGAAATATCCTCAGATGAAATCTGGAAAGAAGCTTCCTGAGAAACTGCTTAGTGTTCGGTTAATTCATCTCACAGAGTTACATCTGTATTTCGTGGATCTCTTTGCTAGCCTTAATTCTGTGGAATCTGAGAACAGATATTTCGGATCCCTTTGAAGACTATAGGGCCAAAGGAAATATCCTCCGATAACAAAGAGAAAGAAGCTTTCTGAGAAACTTCTTTGTGTTCTGTGAAATCATCTCACAGAGTTACAGCTTTCCCCTCAAGAAGCCTTTGGCTAAGACAGTTTTTGTGGAATTGGCAAAGTGATATTTGGAAGCCCATAGTGGGCTATGGTGACAAAGGTAATATCCTCAGATGAAATCTGGAAAGAAGCTTTCTGAGAAACTGCTTAGTGTTCTGATTATACATCTCACAGAGTTACATCTGTATGTCGTGGATCTCTTCGCTAGCCTTATTTCTGTGTAATCTGAGAACAGATATTTCGGATCCCTTTGAAGACTATAGGGCCAAAGGAAATATCCTCCGATAAAAAGACAAAGAAGCTTTCTGAGAAACTTCTTTGTGTTCTCTGAAATCATCTCACAGAGTTACAGCTTTCCCCTCAAGAAGCCTTTCGCTAAGACAGTTCTTGTGGAATTGGAAAAGTGATATTTGGAAGCCCATAGCGATCTATTGTGAAAAAGGAAATATCCTCAGATGAAATTTGGAAAGAAGATTCCTGAGAAACTGCTTAGTGTTCTGTTAATTCATGTCAGAGAGTTACATCTGTATTTCGTGGATCTCTTTGCTAGCCTTTTTTCTGTGGAATCTGAGAACAGATATTTTTCATCTTTTTGAAGACTATAGGGGCAAAGGAAATATCCTCCGATAACAAACAGAAAGAAGCTTTCTAAGAAACTTCTTTGTGTTCTGTGAAATCGTCTCACAGAGATACAGCTTTCCCCTCAAGAAGCCTTTCGCTAAGACAGTTCTGGTGGAATTGGCAAAGTGATATTTGGAAGCCCATAGAGGGCTACGGTGAAAAAGGAAATATCCTCAGATGAAATCTGGAAAGAAGATTCCTGAGAAACTGCTTAGTGTTCGGTTTATTCATCTCACAGAATTACATCTGTATTTCGTGGATCTCTTTGCTAGCCTTAATTCTGTGGCATCTGAGAACAGATATATCGGATCCCTTTGAAGACTATAGGGCCAAAGTAAATATCCTCCGATAACCAAGAGAAAGAAGCTTTCTGAGAAACTTCTTTGTGTTCTGTGAAATCATCTCACAGAGTTACAGCTTTCCCCTCAAGAAGCCTTTCGCTAAGACAGTTCTTGTGGAATTGGCAAAGTGATATTTGGAAGCCCATAGTGGGCTATGGCGACAAAGGTAATATCCTCAGATGAAATCTGGAAAGAAGCTTTCTGAGAAACTGCTTAGTGTTCTGATTATTCACATCACAGAGTTACATCTGTATGTCGTGGATCTCTTTGCTAGCCTTATTTCTGTGGAATCTGAGAACAGATATTTCGGATCCCTTTGAAGACTATAGGGCCAAAGGAAATATCCTCCGATAACAAAGAGAAAGAAGCTTTCTGAGAAACTTCTTTGTGTTCTGTGAAATCATCTCCCAGAGTTATAGCTTTCCCCTCAAGAAGCCTTTCGCTAAGACAGTTCTTTTGGAATTGGCAAAGTGATATTTGGAAGCCCATAGTGGGCTATGGTGACAAAGGAAATATCCACAGATGAAATCTGGAAAGAAGCTTCCTGAGAAACTGCTTAGTGTTCTGTAAATTCATCTCACAGAGTTACATCTGTATTTCGTGGAACTCTTTGCTAGCCTTAATTCTGTGGAATCTGAGAACAGATATTTCGGATCCCTTTGAAGACTATAGGGCCAAAGGAAATATCCTCCGATAACAAAGAGAAAGAAGCTTTCTGAAAAACTTCTTTGTGTTCTGTGAAATCATCTCACAGAGTTACAGCTTTCCCGTCAAGAAGCCTTTCGCTAAGACAGTTCTTGTGGAATTGGCAAAGTGATATTTGGAAGCCCATAGAGGGCTATGGTGAAAAAGGTAATATCCTCAGATGAAATCTGGAAAGAAGCTTTCTGAGAAACAGCTTAGTGTTCTGTTAATTCATCTCACAGAGTTACGTCTGTATGTCGTGGATCTCTTTGCTAGCCTTATTTCTGTGGAATCTGAGAACAGATATTTCTCTTCTTTTTGAAGACTATAGGGCCAAAGGAAATATCCTCCGATAACAAAGAGAAAGAAGCTTTCTGAGAAACTTCTTTGTGTTCTGTGAAATCATCTCACAGAGTTACAGCTTTCCCGTCAAGAAGCCTTTCGCTAAGACAGTTCTTGTGGAATTGGCAAAGTGATTTTTGGAAGCCCATAGAGGTCTATTGTGAAAAAGGAAATATCCTCAGATGAAATTTGGAAAGAAGCTTCCTGAGAAACTGCTTAGTGTTCTGTTAATTCATCTCACAGAGTTACATCTGTATTTCGTGGATCTCTTTGCTAGCCTTAATTCTGTGGAATCTGAGAACAGATATTTCGGATCCCTTTGAAGACTATAGGGCCAAAGGAAATATCCTCCGATAACCAAGAGAAAGAAGCTTTCTGAGAAACTTCTTTGTGTTCTGTGAAATCATCTCACAGAGTTACAGCTTTCCCCTCAAGAAGCCTTTCGCTAAGACAGTTCTTGTGGAATTGGCAAAGTGATATTTGGAAGCCCATAGGGGGCTATTGTGAAAAAGGAAATATCCTCAGATGAAATCTGGAAAGAAGCTTCCTGAGAAACTGCTCAGTGTTCTGTTAATTCATCTCACAGAGTTACATCTGTATTTCGTGGATCTCTTTGCGAGCCTTATTTCTGTGGAATCTGAGAACAGATATTTCGGATCCCTTTGAAGACTATAGGGTGAAAGGAAATATCCTCCGATAACAAAGAGAAAGAAGCTTTCTGAGAAACTACTTTGTGTTCTGTGAAATCAACTCACAGAGTTACAGCTTTCCCCTCAAGAAGCCTTTCGCTAAGACAGTTCTTGTGGAATTGGCAAAGTGATATTTGGAAGCCCATAGAGGGCTATGGTGAAAAAGGAAATATCCTCTGATGAAATCTGGAAAGAAGCTTCCTGAGACAATGCTTAGTGTTCTGTTTATTCATCTCACAGAGTTACATCTGTATTTCGTGGATCTCTTTGCTAGCCTTATTTCTATGGAATCTGAGAACAGATATTTCGGATCCCTTTGAAGACTATAGGGCCAAAGGAAATATCCTCCGGTAACAAAGAGAAAGAAGCTTTCTGAGAAACTTCTTTGTGTTCTGTGAAATCATCTCACAGAGTTACAGCTTTCCCCTCAAGAAGCCTTTCGCTAAAACAGTTCTTGTGGAATTGGCAAAGTGATATTTGGAAGCCCATAGAGGGCTATGGTGAAAAAGGAAATATCCTCAGATGAAGTCTGGAAAGAAGCTTCCTGAGAAACTGCTTAGTGTTCTGTACATTCATCTCACAGAGTTACATCTGTATTTCGTGGATCTCTTTTCTAGCTTTATTTCTGTGGAATGTGAGAACAAATATTTCTCATCTTTTTGAAGACTATAGGGGCCAAGGAAATATCCTCCGATAACAAAGAGAAAGAAGCTTTCTGAGAAACTTCTTTGTGTTCTGTGAAATCATCTCACAGAGTTACAGCTTTCCCCTCAAGAAGCCTTTCGCTAAGACAGTTCTTGTGGAATTGGCAAAGTGATATTTGGAAGCCCATAGAGGGCTATGGTGAAAAAGGAAATATCCTCAGATGAAATCTGGAAAGAAGCTTCCTGAGAAACTGCTCAGTGTTCCGTTAATTCATCTCACAGAGTTACATCTGTATTTCGTGGATCTCTTTGCTAGCCTTAATTCTCTGGAATCTGAGAACAGATATTTCGGATCCCTTTGAAGACTATAGGGCCAAAGGAAATATCCTCCGATAATCAAGAGAAAGAAACTTTCTGAGAAACTTCTTTGTGTTCTGTGAAATCATCTCACAGAGTTACAGCATTCCCCTCAAGAAGCCTTTTGCTAAGACAGTTCTTGTTGAATTGGCAAAGTGATATTTGGTAGCCCATAGAGGGCTATGGTGAAAAAGGTAATATCCTCAGATGAAATCTGGAAAGAAGCTTTCTGAGAAACAGCTTAGTGTTCTGTTAATTCATCTCACAGAGTTACATCTGTATGTCGTGGATCTCTTTGCTAGCCTTATTTCTGTGGAATCTGAGAACAGATATTTCGGATCCCTTTGAAGACTATAGGGCCAAAGGAAATATCCTCCGATAACCAAGACAAAGAAGCTTTCTGAGAAACTTCTTTGTGTTCTGTGAAATCATCTCACAGAGTTACAGCTTTCCCCTCAAGAAGCCTTTCGCTAAGACAGTTCTTGTGGAATTGGCAAAGTGATATTTGGAAGCCCATAGAGGGCTACGGTGAAAAAGGAAATATCCTCAGATGAAATCTGGAAAGAAGCTTCCTGAGAAACTGCTCAGTGTTCGGTTAATTCATCTCACAGAGTTACATCTGTATTTCGTGGATCTCTTTGCTAGCCTTTTTTCTGTGGAATCTGAGAACAGATATTTCTCTTCTTTTTGAAGACTATAGGGCCAAAGGAAATATCCTCCAATAACAAAGAGAAAGAAGCTTTCTGAGAACCTTCTTTGTGTTCTGTGAAATCATCTCACAGAGTTACAGCTTTCCCCTCAAGAAGCCTTGCGCTAAGACAGTTCTTGTGGAATTGGCAAAGTGATATTTGGAAGCCCATTGAGGGCTACGGTGAAAAAGGAAATATCCTCAGATGAAATCTGGAAAGAAGCTTCCTGAGAAACTGCTTAGTGTTCGGTTAATTCATCTCACAGAGTTACATCTGTATTTCGTGGATCTCTTTGCTAGCCTTAATTCTGTGGAATCTGAGAACAGATATTTCGGATCCCTTTGAAGACTATAGGGCCAAAGGAAATATCCTCCGATAACAAAGAGAAAGAAGCTTTCTGAGAAACTTGTTTGTGTTCTGTGAAATCATCTCACAGAGTTACAGCTTTCCCCTCAAGAAGCCTTTCGCTAAGACAGTTCTTGTGGAATTGGCAAATTGATATTTGGAAGCCCATAGTGGGCTATGGTGACAAAGGTAATATCCTCAGATGAAATCTGGAAAGAAGCTTTCTGAGAAAGTGCTTAGAGTTCTGATTATTCATCTCACAGAGTTACATCTGTATGTCGTGGATCTCTTTGCTAGCCTTATTTCTGTGGAATCTGAGAACAGATATTTCGGATCCCTTTGAAGACTATAGGGCCAAAGAAAATATCCTCCGATAACAAAGACAAAGAAGCTTTCTGAGAAACTTCTTTGTGTTCTCAGAAATCATCTCACAGAGTTACAGCTTTCCCCTCAAGAAGCCTTTCGCTAAGACAGTTCTTGTGGAATTGGAAAAGTGATATTTGGAAGCCCATAGAGGGCTACGGTGAAAAAGGAAATATCCTCAGAAGAAATCTGGAAAGAAGATTCCTGAGAAACTGCTTAGTGTTCGGTTTATTCATCTCACAGAGTTACATCTGTATTTCGTGGATCTCTTTGCTAGCCTTAATTCTGTGGCATCTGAGAACAGATATATCGGATCCCTTTGAAGACTATAGGGCCAAAGGAAATATCCTCCGATAACCAAGAGAAAGAAGCTTTCTGAGAAACTTCTTTGTGTTCTGTGAAATCATCTCACAGAGTTACAGCTTTCCCCTCAAGAAGCCTTTTGCTAAGACAGTTCTTGTGGAATTGGCAAAGTGATATTTGGTAGCCCATAGAGGGCTATGGTGAAAAAGGTAATATCCTCAGATGAAATCTGGAAAGAAGCTTTCTGAGAAACAGCTTAGTGTTCTGTTAATTCATCTCACAGAGTTACATCTGTATGTCGTGGATCTCTTTGCTAGCCTTATTTCTGTGGAATCTGAGAACAGATATTTCGGATCCCTTTGAAGACTATAGGGCCAAAGGAAATATCCTCCGATAACCAAGAGAAAGAAGCTTTCTGAGAAACTTCTTTGTGTTCTGTGAAATCATCTCACAGAGTTACAGCTTTCCCCTCAAGAAGCCTTTCGCTAAGACAGTTCTTGTGGAATTGGCAAAGTGATATTTGGAAGCCCAAAGAGGGCTATTGTGAAAAAGGAAATATCCTCAGATGAAATTTGGATAGAAGCTTCCTGAGAAAGTGCTTAGTGTTCTTTAATTCATCTCACAGAGTTACATCTGTATTTCGTGGATCTCTTTGCCAGCCTTTTTTCTGTGGAATCTAAGAACAGATATTTCTCATCTTTTTGAAGATTATAGGGCCAAAGGAAATATCCTCCGATAACAAAGAGAAAGAAGCTTTCTGAGAAACTTCTTTGTGTTCTGTGAAATCATCTCACAGAGTTACAGCTTTCCCGTCAAGAAGCCTTTCGCTAAGACAGTTCTTGTGGAATTGGCAAAGTGATATTTGGAAGCCCATAGAGGGCTACAGTGAAAAAGGAAATATCCTCAGATGAAATCTGGAAAGAAGCTTCCTGAGAAACTGCTTAGTGTTCGGTTAATTCATCTCACAGAGTTACATCTGTATTTCGTGGATCTCTTTGCTAGTCTTAATTCTGTGGAATCTGAGAACAGATATTTCGGATCCCTTTGAAGACTAAAGGGCCAAAGGAAATATCCTCCGATAACCAAGAGAAAGAAGCTTTCTGAGAAACTTCTTTGTGTTCTGTGAAATCATCTCACAGAGTTACAGCTTTCCCCTCAAGAAGCCTTTCGCTAAGACAGTTCTTGTGGAATTGGCAATGTGATATTTGGAAGCCCATAGGGGGCTATGGTGAAAAAGGAAATATCCTCAGATGAAATCTGGAAAGAAGCTTCCTGAGAAACTGCTGAGTGTTCTGTTAATTCATCTCACAGAGTTACATCTGTATTTCGTGGATCTCTTTGCTAGCCTTATTTCTGTGGAATCTGAGAACAGATATTTCGGATCCCTTTGAAGACTATAGGGCCAAAGGAAATATCCTCCGATAACAAAGAGAAAGAAGCTTTCTGAGAAACTTCTTTGTGTTCTGTGAAATCATCTCACAGAGTTACAGCTTTCCCCTCAAGAAGCCTTTCGCTAAGACAGTTCTTGTGGAATTGGCAAAGTGATATTTGGAAGTCCATAGAGGGCTATGGTGAAAAAGGAAATATCCTCAGATGAAGTCTGGAAAGAAGCTTCCTGAGAAACTGCTTAGTGTTCTGTACATTCATCTCAAAGAGTTACATCTGTATTTCGTGGATCTCTTTGCTAGCTTTATTTCTGTGGAATCTGAGAACAGATATTTCTCTTCTTTTTGAAGACTATAGGGGCAATGGAAATATCCTCCGATAACAAAGAGAAAGAAGCTTTCTGAGAAACTTCTTTGTGTTCTGTGAAATCATTTCACAGAGTTACAGCTTTCCCCTCAAGAAGCCTTTCGCTAAGACAGTTCTTGTGGAATTGGCATAGTGATATTTGGAAGCCCATAGAGGGCTATGGTGAAAAAGGAAATATCCTCAGATGAAATCTGGAAAGAAGCTTCCTGAGAAACTGCTTAGTGTTCTGTTAATTCATCTCACAGAGTTACATCTGTATTTCGTGGATCTCTTTGCTAGCCTTTTTTCTGTGGAATCTGAGAACAGATATTTCTCATCTTTTTGAAGACTATAGGGCCAAAGGAAATATCCTCCGATAACAAAGAGAAAGAAGCTTTCTGAGAAACTTCTTTGTGTTCTCTGAAATCATCTCACAGAGTTACAGCATTCCCCTCAAGAAGCCTTTCGCTAAGACAGTTCTTGTGGAATTGGCAAAGTGATATTTGGAAGCCCATAGAGGGCTACGGTGAAAAGGGAAATATCCTCAGATGAAATCTGGAATGAAGCTTCCTGAGAAACTGCTTAGTGTTCGGTTAATTCATCTCACAGAGTTACATCTGTATTTCGTGGATCTCTTTGCTAGCCTTAATTCTGTGGAATCTGAGAACAGATATTTCGGATCCCTTTGAAGACTATAGGGCCAAAGGAATTATCCTCCGATAACCAAGAGAAAGAAGCTTTCTGAGAAACTTCTTTGTGTTCTGTGAAATCATCTCACAGAGTTACAGCTTTCCCCTCAAGAAGCCTTTCGCTAAGACAGTTCTTGTGGAATTGGCAAAGTGATATTTGGAAGCCCTTAGTGGGCTATGGTGACAAACGTAATATCATCAGATGAAATCTGGAAAGAAGCTTTCAGAGAAACTGCTTAGTGTTCTGATTATTCATCTCACAGAGTTACATCTGTATTTCGTGGATCTCTTTGCTAGCCTTATTTCTGTGGAATCTGAGAACAGATATTTCGGATCCCTTTGAAGACTATAGGGCCAAAGGAAATATCCTCCGATAACAAAGAGAAAGAAGCTTTCTGAGAAACTTCTTTGTGTTCTGTGAAATCATCTCATAGAGTTACCGCTTTCCCCTCAAGAAGCCTTGCGCTAAGACAGTTCTTGTGGAATTGGCAAAGTGATATTTGGTAGCCCATAGAGGGCTTCGGTGAAAAAGGAAATATCCTCAGATGAAATCTGGAAAGAAGCTTCCTGAGAAACTGCTCAGTGTTCGGTTAATTCATCTCACAGAGTTACATCTGTATTTCGTGGATCTCTTTGCTAGCCTTAATTCTGTGGAATCTGAGAACAGATATTTCGGATCCCTTTGAAGACTATAGGGCCAAAGGAAATATCCTCCGATAAACAAGAGAAAGAAACTTTCTGAGAAACTTCTTTGTGTTCTGTGAAATCATCTCACAGAGTTACAGCTTTCCCGTCAAGAAGCCTTTCGCTAAGACAGTTCTTGTGGAATTGGCAAAGTGATATATGGAAGCCCATAGAGGGCTATGGTGAAAAAGGAAATATCCTCTGATGAAATCTGGAAATAAGCTTCCTGAGACAATGCTTAGTGTTCTGTTAATTCATCTCACAGAGTTACATCTGTATTTCGTGGATCTCTTTGCTAGCCTTATTTCTGTGGAATCTGAGAACAGATATTTCGGATCCCTTTGAAGACTATAGGGGCAAAGGAAATATCCTCCGATAACAAAGAGAAAGAAGCTTTCTGAGAAACTTCTTTGTGTTCTCTGAAATCATCTCACAGAGTTACAGCTTTCCCCTCAAGAAGCCTTTCGCGAAGAAAGTTCTTGTGGAATTGGAAAAGTGATATTTGGAAGCCCATAGCGATCTATTGTGAAAAAGGAAATATCCTCAGATGAAATTTGGAAAGAAGATTCCTGAGAAACTGCTTAGTGTTCTGTTAATTCATGTCACAGAGTTACATCTGTATTTCGTGGATCTCTTTGCTAGCCTTTTTTCTGTGGAATCTGAGAACAGATATTTCTCATCTTTTTGAAGACTATAGGGGCAAAGGAAATATCCTCCGATAACAAAGAGAAAGAAGCTTTCTGAGAAACTTCTTTGTGTTCTGTGAAATCATCTCACAGAGTTACAGCTTTCCCCTCAAGAAGCCTTGCGCTAAGACAGTTCTTGTGGAATTGGCAAAGTAATATTTGGAAGCCCATAGAGGGCTACGGTGAAAAAGGAAATATCCTCAGATGAAATCTGGAAAGAAGCTTCCTGAGAAACTGCTCAGTGTTCGGTTAATTCATCTCACAGAGTTACATCTGTATTTCGTGGATCTCTTTGCTAGCCTTAATTCTGTGGAATCTGAGAACAGATATTTCGGATCCCTTTGAAGACCATAGGGCCAAAGGAAATATCCTCCGATAACCAAGAGAAAGAAGCTTTCTGAGAAACTTCTTTGTGTTCTGTGAAATCATCTCACAGAGTTACAGCTTTCCCGTCAAGAAGCCTTTCGCTAAGACAGTTCTTGTGGAATTGGCAAAGTGATATATGGAAGGCCATAGAGGGCTATGGTGAAAAAGGAAATATCCTCTGATGAAATCTGGAAATAAGCTTCCTGAGACAATGCTTAGTGTTCTGTTAATTCATCTCACAGAGTTACATCTGTATTTCGTGGATCTCTTTGCTAGCCTTATTTCTGTGGAATCTGAGAACAGATATTTCGGATCCCATTGAAGACTATAGGGCCAAAGGAAATATCCTCCGATAACAAAGAGAAAGAAGCTTTCTGAGAAACTTCTTTGTGTTCTGTGAAATCATCTCACAGAGTTACAGCTTTCCCCTCAAGAAGCCTTTCGCTAAGACAGTTCTTGTGGAATTGGCAAAGTGATATTTGGAAGTCCATAGAGGGCTATGGTGAAAAAGGAAATATCCTCAGATGAAGTCTGGAAAGAAGCTTCCTGAGAAACTGCTTAGTGTTCTGTACATTCATCTCAAAGAGTTACATCTGTATTTCGTGGATCTCTTTGCTAGCTTTATTTCTGTGGAATCTGAGAACAGATATTTCTCTTCTTTTTGAAGACTATAGGGGCAAAGGAAATATCCTCCGATAACAAAGAGAAAGAAGCTTTCTGAGAAACTTCTTTGTGTTCTGTGAAATCATTTCACAGAGTTACAGCTTTCCCCTCAAGAAGCCTTTCGCTAAGACAGTTCTTGTGGAATTGGCATAGTGATATTTGGAAGCCCATAGAGGGCTATGGTGAAAAAGGAAATATCCTCAGATGAAATCTGGAAAGAAGCTTCCTGAGAAACTGCTTAGTGTTCTGTTAATTCATCTCACAGAGTTACATCTGTATTTCGTGGATCTCTTTGCTAGCCTTTTTTCTGTGGAATCTGAGAACAGATATTTCTCATCTTTTTGAAGACTATAGGGCCAAAGGAAATATCCTCCGATAACAAAGAGAAAGAAGCTTTCTGAGAAACTTCTTTGTGTTCTCTGAAATCATCTCACAGAGTTACAGCTTTCCCCTCAAGAAGCCTTTCGCTAAGACAGTTCTTGTGGAATTGGCAAAGTGATATTTGGAAGCCCATAGAGGGCTTCGGTGAAAAAGGAAATATCCTCAGATGAAATCTGGAATGAAGCTTCCTGAGAAACTGCTTAGTGTTCGGTTAATTCATCTCACAGAGTTACATCTGTATTTCGTGGATCTCTTTGCTAGCCTTAATTCTGTGGAATCTGAGAACAGATATTTCGGATCCCTTTGAAGACTATAGGGCCAAAGGAATTATCCTCCGATAACCAAGAGAAAGAAGCTTTCTGAGAAACTTCTTTGTGTTCTGTGAAATCATCTCACAGAGTTACAGCTTTCCCCTCAAGAAGCCTTTCGCTAAGACAGTTCTTGTGGAATTGGCAAAGTGATATTTGGAAGCCCTTAGTGGGCTATGGTGACAAACGTAATATCATCAGATGAAATCTGGAAAGAAGCTTTCAGAGAAACTGCTTAGTGT
Source organism: Macaca nemestrina (assembly GCF_043159975.1). Classification (NCBI taxonomy): domain Eukaryota; kingdom Metazoa; phylum Chordata; class Mammalia; order Primates; family Cercopithecidae; genus Macaca; species Macaca nemestrina. The sequence continues at coordinate 100,079,918 of NC_092138.1, read as the reverse complement.
TCTGATTATTCATCTCACAGAGTTACATCTGTATGTCGTGGATCTCTTTGCTAGCCTTATTTCTGTGGAATCTGAGAACAGATATTTCGGATCCCTTTGAAGACTATAGGGCCAAAGGAAATATCCTCCGATAACAAAGAGAAAGAAGCTTTCTGAGAAACTTCTTTGTGTTCTGTGAAATCATCTCACAGAGTTACCGCTTTCCCCTCAAGAAGCCTTTCGCTAAGACAGTTCTTGTGGAATTGGCAAAGTGATATTTGGAAGCCCATAGAGGGCTACGGTGAAAAAGGAAATATCCTCAGATGAAATCTGGAAAGAAGCTTCCTGAGAAACTGCTCAGTGTTCGGTTAATTCATCTCACAGAGTTACATCTGTATTTCGTGGATCTCTTTGCTAGCCTTAATTCTGTGGAATCTGAGAACAGATATTTCGGATCCCTTTGAAGACTATAGGGCCAAAGGAAATATCCTCCGATAACCAAGAGAAAGAAACTTTCTGAGAAACTTCTTTGTGTTCTGTGAAATCATCTCACAGAGTTACAGCTTTCCCGTCAAGAAGCCTTTCGCTAAGACAGTTCTTGTGGAATTGGCAAAGTGATATATGGAAGCCCATAGAGGGCTATGGTGAAAAAGGAAATATCCTCTGATGAAATCTGGAAATAAGCTTCCTGAGACAATGCTTAGTGTTCTGTTAATTCATCTCACAGAGTTACATCTGTATTTCGTGGATTTCTTTGCTAGCCTTATTTCTGTGGAATCTGAGAACAGATATTTCGGATCCCTTTGAAGACTATAGGGGCAAAGGAAATATCCTCCGATAACAAAGAGAAAGAAGCTTTCTGAGAAACTTCTTTGTGTTCTCTGAAATCATCTCACAGAGTTACAGCTTTCCCCTCAAGAAGCCTTTCGCGAAGACAGTTCTTGTGGAATTGGAAAAGTGATATTTGGAAGCCCATAGCGATCTATTGTGAAAAAGGAAATATCCTCAGATGAAATTTGGAAAGAAGATTCCTGAGAAACTGCTTATTGTTCTGTTAATTCATGTCACAGAGTTACATCTGTATTTCGTGGATCTCTTTGCTAGCCTTTTTTCTGTGGAATCTGAGAACAGATATTTCGGATCTCTTTGATGACTACAGGGGCAAAGGAAATATCCTCCGATAACAAACAGAAAGAAGCTTTCTGAGAAACTTCTTTGTGTTCTGTGAAATCGTCTCACAGAGTTACAGCTTTCCCCTCAAGAAGCCTTTCGCTAAGACAGTTCTTGTGGAATTGGCAAAGTGATATTTGGTAGCCCATAGAGGGCTACGGTGAAAAAGGAAATATCCTCAGATGAAATCTGGAAAGAAGATTCCTGAGAAACTGCTTAGTGTTCGGTTTATTCATCTCACAGAGTTACATCTGTATTTCGTGGATCTCTTTGCTAGCCTTAATTCTGTGGCATCTGAGAACAGATATATCGGATCCCTTTGAAGACTATAGGGCCAAAGGAAATATCCTCCGATAACAAAGAGAAAGAAGCTTTCTGAGAAACTTCTTTGTGTTCTGTGAAATCATCTCAAAGAGTTACAGCTTTCCCCTCAAGAAGCCTTTCGCTAAGACAGTTCTTGTGGAATTGGCAACGTGATATTTGGAAGCCCATAGTGGGCTATGATGACAAAGGTAATATCCTCAGATGAAATCTGGAAAGAAGCTTTCTGAGAAACTGCTTAGTGTTCTGATTATTCATCTCACAGAGTTACATCTGTATGTCGTGGATCTCTTTGCTAGCCTTATTTCTGTGGAATCTGAGAACAGATATTTCGGATCCCTTTGAAGACTATAGGGCCAAAGGAAATATCCTCCGATAACAAAGAGAAAGAAGCTTTCTGAGAAACTTCTTTGTGTTCTGTGAAATCATCTCACAGAGTTACAGCTTTCCCCTCAAGAAGCCTTTCGCTAAGACAGTTCTTGTGGAATTGGCAAAGTGATATTTGGAAGCCCATAGTGGGCTATGGTGACAAAGGAAATATCCACAGATGAAATCTGGAAAGAAGCTTCCTGAGAAACTGCTTAGTGTTCTGTAAATTCATCTCACAGAGTTACATCTGTATTTCGTGGATCTCTTTGCTAGCCTTAATTCTGTGGAATCTGAGAACAGATATTTCGGATCCCTTTGAAGACTATAGGGCCAAAGGAAATATCCTCCGATAACAAAGAGAAAGAAGCTTTCTGAAAAACTTCTTTGTGTTCTGTGAAATCATCTCACTGAGTTACAGCTTTCCCCTCAAGAAGCCTTTCGCTAAGACAGTTCTTGTGGAATTGGCAAAGTGATATTTGGAAGCCCATAGAGGGCTATGGTGAAAAAGGAAATATTCTCTGATGAAATCTGGAAAGAAGCTTCCTGAGACAATTCTTAGTGTTCTGTTAATTCATCTCACAGAGTTACATCTGTATTTCGTGGATCTCTTTGCTAGTCTTATTTCTTTGGCATCTGAGAACAGATATTTCGGATCCCTTTGAAGACTATAGGGCCAAAGGAAATATCCTCCGATAACAAAGAGAAAGAAGCTTTCTGAGAAACTTCTTTGTGTTCTGTGAAATCATCTCACAGAGTTACAGCTTTCCCCTCAAGAAGCCTTTCGCTAAGACAGTTCTTGTGGAATTGGCAAAGTGATATTTGGAAGTCCATAGAGGGCTATGGTGAAAAAGGAAATATCCTCAGATGAAGTCTGGAAAGAAGCTTCCTGAGAAACTGCTTAGTGTTCTGTACATTCATCTCAAAGAGTTACATCTGTATTTCGTGGATCTCTTTGCTAGCTTTATTTCTGTGGAATCTGAGAACAGATATTTCTCTTCTTTTTGAAGACTATAGGGGCAAAGGAAATATCCTCCGAAAACAAAGAGAAAGAAGCTTTCTGAGAAACTTCTTTGTGTTCTGTGAAATCATTTCACAGAGTTACAGCTTTCCCCTCAAGAAGCCTTTCGCTAAGACAGTTCTTGTGGAATTGGCATAGTGATATTTGGAAGCCCATAGAGGGCTATGGTGAAAAAGGAAATATCCTCAGATGAAATCTGGAAAGAAGCTTCCTGAGAAACTGCTTAGTGTTCTGTTAATTCATCTCACAGAGTTACATCTGTATTTCGTGGATCTGTTTGCTAGCCTTTTTTCTGTGGAATCTGAGAACAGATATTTCTCATCTTTTTGAAGACTATAGGGCCAAAGGAAATATCCTCCGATAACAAAGAGAAAGAAGCTTTCTGAGAAACTTCTTTGTGTTCTCTGAAATCATCTCACAGAGTTACAGCTTTCCCCTCAAGAAGCCTTTCGCTAAGACAGTTCTTGTGGAATTGGCAAAGTGATATTTGGAAGCCCATAGAGGGCTATGGTGAAAAAGGAAATATCCTCAGATGAAATCTGGAAAGAAGCTTCCTGAGAAACTGCTTAGTGTTCGGTTAATTCATCTCACAGAGTTACATCTGTATTTCGTGGATCTCTTTGCTAGCCTTAATTCTGTGGAATCTGAGAACAGATATTTCGGATCCCTTTGAAGACTATAGGGCCAAAGGAATTATCCTCCGATAACCAAGAGAAAGAAGCTTTCTGAGAAACTTCTTTGTGTTCTGTGAAATCATCTCACAGAGTTACAGCTTTCCCCTCAAGAAGCCTTTCGCTAAGACAGTTCTTGTGGAATTGGCAAAGTGATATTTGGAAGCCCATAGTGGGCTGTGGTGACAAACGTAATATCATCAGATGAAATCTGGAAAGAAGCTTTCTGAGAAACTGCTTAGTGTTCTGATTATTCATCTCACAGAGTTACATCTGTATGTCGTGGATCTCTTTGCTAGCCTTATTTCTGTGGAATCTGAGAACAGATATTTCGGATCCCTTTGAAGACTATAGGGCCAAAGGAAATATCCTCCGATAACAAAGAGAAAGAAGCTTTCTGAGAAACTTCTTTGTGTTCTGTGAAATCATCTCACAGAGTTACCGCTTTCCCCTCAAGAAGCCTTGCGCTAAGACAGTTCTTGTGGAATTGGCAAAGTGATATTTGGAAGCCCATAGAGGGCTACGGTGAAAAAGGAAATATCCTCAGATGAAATCTGGAAAGAAGCTTCCTGAGAAACTGCTCAGTGTTCGGTTCATTCATCTCACAGAGTTACATCTGTATTTCGTGGATCTCTTTGCTAGCCTTAATTCTGTGGAATCTGAGAACAGATATTTCGGATCCCTTTGAAGACTATAGGGCCAAAGGAAATATCCTCCGATAACCAAGAGAAAGAAACTTTCTGAGAAACTTCTTTGTGTTCTGTGAAATCATCTCACAGAGTTACAGCTTTCCCGTCAAGAAGCCTTTCGCTAAGACAGTTTTTGTGGAATTGGCAAAGTGATATTTGGAAGCCCATAGAGGGCTATGGTGAAAAAGGAAATATCCTCTGATGAAATCTGGAAATAAGCTTCCTGAGACAATGCTTAGTGTTCTGTTAATTCATCTCACAGGGTTACATCTGTATTTCGTGGATCTCTTTGCTAGCCTTATTTCTGTGGAATCTGAGAACAGATATTTCGGATCCCTTTGAAGACTATAGGGCCAAAGGAAATATCCTCCGATAACAAAGAGAAAGAAGCTTTCTGAGAAACTTCTTTGTGTTCTCTGAAATCATCTCACAGAGTTACAGCTTTCCCCTCAAGAAGCCTTTCGCGAAGACAGTTCTTGTGGAATTGGAAAAGTGATATTTGGAAGCCCACAGCGATCTATTGTGAAAAAGGAAATATCCTCAGATGAAATTTGGAAAGAAGATTCCTGAGAAACTGCTTAGTGTTCTGTTAATTCATGTCACAGAGTTACATCTGTATTTCGTGGATCTCTTTGCTAGCCTATTTTCTGTGGAATCTGAGAACAGATATTTCGGATCTCTTTGATGACTACAGGGGCAAAGGAAATATCCACCGATAACAAACAGAAAGAAGCTTTCTGAGAAACTTCTTTGTGTTCTGTGAAATCGTCTCACAGAGTTACAGCTTTCCCCTCAAGAAGCCTTTCGCTAAGACAGTTCTTGTGGAATTGGCAAAGTGATATTTGGAAGCCCATAGAGGGCTACGGTGAAAAAGGAAATATCCTCAGATGAAATCTGGAAAGAAGATTCCTGAGAAACTGCTTAGTGTTCGGTTTATTCATCTCACAGAGTTACATCTGTATTTCGTGGATCTCTTTGCTAGCCTTAATTCTGTGGCATCTGAGAACAGATATATCGGATCCCTTTGAAGACTATAGGGCCAAAGGAAATATCCTCCGATAACAAAGAGAAAGAAGCTTTCTGAGAAACTTCTTTGTGTTCTGTGAAATCATCTCACTGAGTTACAGCTTTCCCCTCAAGAAGCCTTTCGCTAAGACAGTTCTTGTGGAATTGGCAAAGTGATATTTGGAAGCCCATAGTGGGCTATGATGACAAAGGTAATATCCTCAGATGAAATCTGGAAAGAAGCTTTCTGAGAAACTGCTTAGTGTTCTGATTATTCATCTCACAGAGTTACATCTGTATGTCGTGGATCTCTTTGCTAGCCTTATTTCTGTGGAATCTGAGAACAGATATTTCGGATCCCTTTGAAGACTATAGGGCCAAAGGAAATATCCTCCGATAACAAAGAGAAAGAAGCTTTCTGAGAAACTTCTTTGTGTTCTGTGAAATCATCTCACAGAGTTACAGCTTTCCCCTCAAGAAGCCTTTCGCTAAGACAGTTCTTGTGGAATTGGCAAAGTGATATTTGGAAGCCCATAGTGGGCTATGGTGACAAAGGAAATATCCACAGATGAAATCTGGAAAGAAGCTTCCTGAGAAACTGCTTAGTGTTCTGTAAATTCATCTCACAGAGTTACATCTGTATTTCGTGGATCTCTTTGCTAGCCTTAATTCTGTGGAATCTGAGAACAGATATTTCGGATCCCTTTGAAGACTATAGGGCCAAAGGAAATATCCTCCGATAACAAAGAGAAAGAAGCTTTCTGAAAAACTTCTTTGTGTTCTGTGAAATCATCTCACTGAGTTACAGCTTTCCCCTCAAGAAGCCATTCGCTAAGACAGTTCTTGTGGAATTGGCAAAGTGATATTTGGAAGCCCATAGAGGGCTATGGTGAAAAAGGAAATATTCTCTGATGAAATCTGGAAAGAAGCTTCCTGAGACAATTCTTAGTGTTCTGTTAATTCATCTCACAGAGTTACATCTGTATTTCGTGGATCTCTTTGCTAGCCTTATTTCTTTGGAATCTGAGAACAGATATTTCGGATCCCTTTGAAGACTATAGGGCCAAAGGAAATATCCTCCGATAACAAAGAGAAAGAAGCTTTCTGAGAAACTTCTTTGTGTTCTGTGAAATCATCTCACAGAGTTACAGCTTTCCACTCAAGAAGCCTTTCGCTAAGACAGTTCTTGTGGAATTGGCAAAGTGATATTTGGAAACCCATAGAGGGCTATGGTGAAAAAGGTAATATCCTCAGAAGAAATCTGGAAAGAAGCTTTCTGAGAAACAGCTTAGTGTTCTGTTAATTCATATCACAGAGTTACATCTGTATGTCGTGGATCTCTTTGCTAGCCTTATTTCTGTGGAATCTGAGAAGAGATATTTCGGATCCCTTTGAAGTCTATAGGGCCAAAGGAAATATTCTCCGATAACAAACAGAAAAAAGCTTTCTGAGAAACTTCTTTGTGTTCTGTGAAATCATCTCACAGAGTTACAGCTTTCCCCTCAAGAAGCCTTTCGCTAAGACAGTTCTTGTGGAATTGGCAATGTGATATTTGGAAGCCCATAGGGGGCTATGGTGAAAAAGGAAATATCCTCAGATGAAATCTGGAAAGAAGCTTCCTGAGAAACTGCTGAGTGTTCTGTTAATTCATCTCACAGAGTTACATCTGTATGTCGTGGATCTCTTTGCTAGCCTTAATTCTGTGGAATCTGAGAACAGATATTTCGGATCCCTTTGAAGACTATAGGGCGAAAGGAAATATCCTCCGATAACAAAGAGAAAGAAGCTTTCTGAGAAACTTCTTTGTGTTCTGTGAAATCATCTCACAGAGTTACAGCTTTCCCCTCAAGAAGCCTTTCGCTAAGACAGTTCTTGTGGAATTGGCAAAGTGATATTTGGAAGCCCATAGAGGGCTATGGTGAAAAAGGAAATATCCTCTGATGAAATCTGGAAAGAATCTTCCTGAGACAATGCTTAGTGTTCTGTTAATTCATCTCAGAGAGTTACATCTGTATTTCGTGGATCTCTTTCCTAGCCTTATTTCTGTGGAATCTGAGAAAAGATATTTCGGATCCCTTTGAAGACTATAGGGCCAAAGGAAATATCCTCTGATAACAAAGAGAAAGAAGCTTTCTGAGAAACTTCTTTGTGTTCTGTGAAATCATCTCACAGAGTTACAGCTTTCCCCTCAAGAAGCCTTTCGCTAAAACAGTTCTTGTGGAATTGGCAAAGTGATATTTGGAAGCCCATAGAGGGCTATGGTGAAAAAGGAAATATCCTCAGATGAAGTCTGGAAAGAAGCTTCCTGAGAAACTGCTTAGTGTTCTGTACATTCATCTCACAGAGTTACATCTGTATTTCGTGGATCTCTTTGCTAGCTTTATTTCTGTGGAATCTGAGAACAGATATTTCTCATCTTTTTGAAGACTATAGGGGCCAAGGAAATATCCTCCGATAACAAAGAGAAAGAAGCTTTCTGAGAAACTTCTTTGTGTTCTGTGAAATCATTTCAGAAAGTTACAGCTTTCCCCTCAAGAAGCCTTTCGCTAAGACAGTTCTTGTGGAATTGGCAAAGTGATATTTGGAAGCCCATAGAGGGCTATGGTGAAAAAGGAAATATCCTCAGATGAAATCTGGAAAGAAGCTTCCTGTGAAACTGCTCAGTGTTCCCTTAATTCATCTCACAGAGTTACATCTGTATTTCGTGGATCTCTTTGCTAGCCTTTTTTCTGTGGAATCTGAGAACAGATATTTCTCATCTTTTTGAAGACTATAGGGGCAAAGGAAATATCCTCCGATAACAAAGAGAAAGAAGCTTTCTGAGAAACTTCTTTGTGTTCTGTGAAATCATCTCACAGAGTTACCGCTTTCCCCTCAAGAAGCCTTGCGCTAAGACAGTTCTTGTGGAATTGGCAAAGTAATATTTGGAAGCCCATAGAGGGCTACGGTGAAAAAGGAAATATCCTCAGATGAAATCTGGAAAGAAGCTTCCTGAGAAACTGCTCAGTGTTCGGTTAATTCATCTCACAAAGTTACATCTGTATTTCGTGGATCTCTTTGCTAGCCTTAATTCTGTGGAATCTGAGAACAGATATTTCGGATCCCTTTGAAGACTATAGGGCCAAAGGAAATATCCTCCGATAACCAAGAGAAAGAAACTTTCTGAGAAACTTCTTTGTGTTCTGTGAAATCATCTCACAGAGTTACAGCTTTCCCGTCAAGAAGCCTTTCGCTAAGACAGTTCTTGTGGAATTGGCAAAATGATATATGGAAGCCCATAGAGGGCTATGGTGAAAAAGGAAATATCCTCTGATGAAATCTGGAAATAAGCTTCCTGAGACAATGCTTAGTGTTCTGTTAATTCATCTCACAGAGTTACATCTGTATTTCGTGGATCTCTTTGCTAGCCTTATTTCTGTGGAATCTGAGAACAGATATTTCGGATCCCTTTGAAGACTATAGGGCCAAAGGAAATATCCTCCGATAACAAAGAGAAAGAAGCTTTCTGAGAAACTTCTTTGTGTTCTGTGAAATCATCTCACAGAGTTACAGCTTTCCCCTCAAGAAGCCTTTCGCTAAGACAGTTCTTGTGGAATTGGCAAAGTGATATTTGGAAGTCCATAGAGGGCTATGGTGAAAAAGGAAATATCCTCAGATGAAGTCTGGAAAGAAGCTTCCTGAGAAACTGCTTAGTGTTCTGTACATTCATCTCAAAGAGTTACATCTGTATTTCGTGGATCTCTTTGCTAGCTTTATTTCTGTGGAATCTGAGAACAGATATTTCTCTTCTTTTTGAAGACTATAGGGGCAAAGGAAATATCCTCCGATAACAAAGAGAAAGAAGCTTTCTGAGAAACTTCTTTGTGTTCTGTGAAATCATCTCACAGAGTTACAGGTTTCCCCTCAAGAAGCCTTGCGCTAAGACAGTTCTTGTAGAATTGGCAAAGTGATATTTGGAAGCCCATAGTAGGCTATGGTGACAAAGGAAATATCCTCAGATGAAATCTGGAAAGAAGCTTCCTGAGAAACTGCTTAGTGTTCTGATTATTCATCTCACAGAGTTACATCTGTATTTCGTGGATCTCTTTGCTAGCCTTTTTTCTGTGGAATCTGAGAACAGATATTTCGGATCCCTTTGAAGACTATAGGGCCAAAGGAAATATCCTCCGATAACAAAGACAAAGAAGCTTTCTGAGAAACTTCTTTGTGTTCTCTGAAATCATCTCACAGAGTTACAGCTTTCCCCTCAAGAAGCCTTTCGCTAAGACAGTTCTTGTGGAATTGGCAAAGTGATATTTGGAAGCCCATAGAGGTCTCTTGTGAAAAAGGAAATATCCTCAGATGAAATTTGGAAAGAAGCTTCCTGAGAAACTGCTTAGTGTTCTGTTAATTCATCTCACAGAGTTACATCTGTATTTCCTCGATCTCTTTGCTAGCCTTTTTTCTGTGGAATCTGAGAACAGATATTTCGGATCCCTTTGAAGACTATAGGGCCAAAGGAAATATCCTCCGATAAGAAAGACAAAGAAGCTTTCTGAGAAACTTTTTTGTGTTCTGTGAAATCATCTCACAGAGTTACAGCTTTCCCCTCAAGAAGCCTTTCGCTAAGACAGTTCTTGTGGAATTGGCAAAGTGATATTTGGAAGCCCATAGCGATCTATTGTGAAAAAGGAAATATCCTCAGATGAAATTTGGAAAGAAGATTCCTGAGAAACTGCTTAGTGTTCTGTTAATTCATCTCACAGAGTTACATCTGTATTTCGTGGATCTCTTTGCTAGCCTTAATTCTGTGGAATCTGAGAACAGATATTTTTCATCTTTTTGAAGACTATAGGGGCAAAGGATATATCCTCCGATAACTAAGACAAAGAAGCTTTCTGAGAAACTTCTTTATGTTCTGTGAAATCATCTCACAGAGTTACAGCTTTCCCCTCAAGAAGCCTTTCGCTAAGACAGTTCTTGTGGAATTGGCAAAGTGATATTTGGATGCCCATAGAGGGCTACGGTGAAAAAGGAAATATCCTCAGATGAAATCTGGAAAGAAGCTTCCTGAGAAACTGCTTAGTGTTCGGTTAATTCATCTCACAGAGTTACATCTGTATTTCGTGGATATCTTTTCTAGCCTTAATTCTGTGGAATCTGAGAACAGATATTTCGGATCCCTTTGAAGACTATAGGGCCAAAGGAAATTTCCTCCGATAACCAAGAGAAAGAAGCTTTCTGAGAAACTTCTTTGTGTTCTCTGAAATCATCTCACAGAGTTACAGCTTTCCCCTCAAGAAGCCTTTCGCTAAGACAGTTCTTGTGGAATTGGCAAAATGATATTTGGAAGCCCATAGTGGGCTATGGTGACAAAGGTAATATCCTCAGATGAAATCTGGAAAGAAGCTTTCTGAGAAACTGCTTAGTGTTCTGATTATTCATCTCACAGAGTTACATCTGTATGTCGTGGATCTCTTTGCTAGCCTTATTTCTGTGGAGTCTGAGAACAGATATTTCGGATCCCTTTGAAGACTATAGGGCCAATGGAAATATCCTCCGATAACAAAGACAAAGAAGCTTTCTGAGAAACTTCTTTGTGTTCTCTGAAATCATCTCACAGAGTTACAGCTTTCCCTTCAAGAAGCCTTTCGCGAAGATAGTCTTGTGGAATTGGCAAAGTGATATTTGGAAGCCCATAGCGATCTATTGTGAAAAAGGAAATATCCTCAGATGAAATTTGGAAAGAAGCTTCCTGAGAAACTGCTTAGTGTTCTGTTAATTCATCTCACAGAGTTACATCTGTATTTCGTGGATCTCTTTGCTAGCCTTTTTTTCTGTGGAATCTGAGAACAGATATTTCTCATCTTTTTGAAGACTATAGGGCCAAAGGAAATATCCTCCGATAACCAAGAGAAAGAAGCTTTCTGAGAAACTTCTTTGTGTTCTGTGAAATCATCTCACAGAGTTACAGCTTTCCCCTCAAGAAGCCTTTCGCTAAGACAGTTCTTGTGGAATTGGCAAAGTGATACTTGGAAGCCCATAGAGGGCTGTGGTGAAAAAGGAAATATCCTCTGATGAAATCTGGAAAGAAGATTCCTGAGACAATGCTTAGTGTTCTGTTAATTCATCTCACAGAGTTACATCTGTATTTCGTGGATCTCTTTCCTAGCCTTATTTCTGTGGAATCTGAGAACAGATATTTCGGATCCCTTTGAAGACAATAGGGCCAAAGGAAATATCCTCCGATAACAAAGAGAAAGAAGCTTTCTGAGAAACTTCTTTGTGTTCTGTGAAATCATCTCACAGAGTTACAGCTTTCCCCTGAAGAAGCCTTTCGCTAAGACAGTTCTTGTGGAATTGGCAAAGTGATATTTGGAAGCCCATAGAGGGCTACGGTGAAAAAGGAAATATCCTCAGATGAAATCAGGAAAGAAGCTTCCTGAGAAAATGCTCAGTGTTCGGTTAATTCATCTCACAGAGTTACATCTGTATTTCGTGGATCTCTTTGCTAGCCTTAATTCTGTGGAATCTGAGAACAGATATTTCGGATCCCTTTGAAGACTATAGGGCCAAAGGAAATATCCTCCGATAACCAAGAGAAAGAAGCTTTCTGAGAAACTTCTTTGTGTTCTGTGAAATCATCTCACAGAGTTACAGCTTTCCCCTCAAGAAGCCTTTCGCTAAGACAGTTCTTGTGGAATTGGCAAAGTGATATTTGGAAGCCCATAGAGGTCTACTGTGAAAAAGGAAATATCCTCAGATAATATTTGGAAAGAAGCTTCCTGAGAAACTGCTTTGTGTTCTGTTAATTCATCTCACAGAGTTACATCTGTATGTCGTGGATCTCTTTGCTAGACTTATTTCTGTGGAATCTGAGAACAGATATTTCGGATCCCTTTGAAGACTATAGGTCCAAAGGAAATATCCTCCGATAACAAAGAAAAAGATGCTTTCTGAGAAACTTCTTTGTATTCTCTGAAATCATCTCACAGAGTTACAGCTTTCCCGTCAAGAAGCCTTTCGCTAAGACAGTTCTTGTGGAATTGGCAAAGTGATATTTGGAAGCCCATAGAGGTCTATTGTGAAAAAGGAAATATCCTCAGATGAAATTTGGAAAGAAGCTTCCTGAGAAACTGCTTAGTGTTCTGTTAATTCATCTCACAGAGTTACATCTGTATTTCGTGGATCTCTTTGCTAGCCTTTTTTCTGTGGAATCTGAGCACAGATATTTCTCATCTTTTTGAAGACTATAGGGGCAAAGGAAATATCCTCTGATAACAAAGAGAAAGAAGCTTTCTGAGAAACTTCTTTGTGTTCTGTGAAATCATCTCACAGAGTTACAGCTTTCCCCTCAAGAAGCCTTTTGCTAAGACAGTTCTTGTGGAATTGGCAAAGTGATATTTGGAAGCCCATAGAGGGCTACGGTGAAAAAGGAAATATCCTCAGATGAAATCTGGAAAGAAGCTTCCTGAGAAACTGCTTAGTGTTCGGTTAATTCATCTCACAGAGTTACATCTGTATTTCGTGGATCTCTTTGCTAGCCTTAATTCTGTGGAATCTGAGAACAGATATTTCGGATCCCTTTGAAGACTATAGGGCCAAAGGAAATATCCTCCGATAACAAAGAGAAAGAAGCTTTCTGAGAAACTTCTTTGTGTTCTGTGAAATCATCTCACAGAGTTACAACTTTCCCCTCAAGAAGCCTTTCGCTAAGACAGTTCTTGTGGAATTGGCAAAGTGATATTTGGAAGCCCATAGAGGGCTACGGTGAAAAAGGAAATATCCTCAGATGAAATCTGGAAAGAAGCTTCCTGAGAAACTGCTTAGTGTTCGGTTAATTCATCTCACAGAGTTACATCTGTATTTCGTGGATCTCTTTGCTAGCCTTAATTCTGTTGGATCTGAGAACAGATATTTCGGATCCCTTTGAACTATAGGGCCAAAGGAAATATCCTCCGATAACCAAGAGAAAGAAGCTTTCTGAGAAACTTCTTTGTGTTCTGTGAAATCATCTCACAGAGTTACAGCTTTCCCCTCAAGAAGCCTTTCGCTAAGGCAGTTCTTTTGGAATTGGCAAAGTGATATTTGGAAGCCCATAGCGATCTATTGTGAAAAAGGAAATATCCTCAGATGAAATTTGGAAAGAAGATTCCTGAGAAACTGCTTAGTGTTCTGTTAATTCATCTCACAGAGTTACATCTTTATTTCGTGGATCTCTTTGCTAGCCTTTTTTCTGTGGAATCTGAGAACAGATATTTTTCATCTTTTTGAAGACTATAGGGGCAAAGGAAATATCCTCCGATAACTAAGACAAAGAAGCTTTCTGAGAAACTTCTTTGTGTTCTGTGAAATCATCTCACAGAGTTACAGCTTTCCCCTCAAGAAGCCTTTCGCTAAGACAGTTCTTGTGGTATTGGCAAAGTGATATTTGGAAGCCCATAGAGGGCTACGGTGAAAAAGGAAATATCCTCAGATGAAATATGGAAAGAAGATTCCTGAGAAACTGCTTAGTGTTCGGTTAATTCATCTCACAGCGTTACATCTGTATTTCGTGGATCTCTTTGCTAGCCTTAATTCTGTGGAATCTGAGAACAGATATTTCGGATCCCTTTGAAGACTATAGGGCCAAAGGAAATATCCTCCGATAACCAAGAGAAGGAAGCTTTCTGAGAAACTTCTTTGTGTTCTCTGAAATCATCTCACAGAGTTACAGCTTTCCCCTCAAGAAGCCTTTCGCTAAGACAGTTCTTGTGGAATTGGCAAAGTGATATTTGGAAGCCCATAGTGGGCTATGGTGACAAAGGTAATATCCTCAGATGAAATGTGGAAAGAAGCTTTCTGAGAAACCGCTTAGTGTTCTGATTATTCATCTCACAGAGTTACATCTGTATGTCGTGGATCTCTTTGCTAGCCTTATTTCTGTGGAATCTGAGAACAGATATTTCGGATCCCTTTGAAGACTATAGGGCCAAAGGAAATATCCTCCGATAACAAAGACAAAGAAGCTTTCTGAGAAACTTCTTTGTGTTCTCTGAAATCATCTCACAGAGTTACAGCTTTCCCCTCAAGAAGCCTTTCGCTAAGACAGTTCTTGTGGAATTGGCAAAGTGATATTTGGAAGCCCATAGAGATCTATTGTGAAAAAGGAAATATCCTCAGATGAAATTTGGAAAGAAGCTTCCTGAGAAACTGCTTAGTGTTCTGTTAATTCATCTCACAGAGTTACATCTGTATTTCGTGGATCTCTTTGCTAGCCTTTTTTCTGTGGAATCTGAGAACAGATATTTCTCATCTTTTTGAAGACTATAGGGGCAAAGGAAATATCCTCCGATAACAAAGAGAAAGAAGCTTTCTGAGAAACTTCTTTGTGTTCTGTGAAATCATCTCACAGAGTTACAGCTTTCCCCTCAAGAAGCCTTTCGCTAAGACAGTTCTTGTGGAATTGGCAAAGTGATATTTGGAAGCCCATAGTGGGCTATGTTGAAAAAGGAAATATCCTCAGATGAAATCTGGAAAGAAGCTTCCTGAGAAACTGCTTAGTGTTCTGTTAATTCATCTCACAGAGTTACATCTGTATTTCGTGGATCTCTTTGCTAGCCTTATTTCTGTGGAATCTGAGAACAGATATTTCGGATCCCTTTGAAGACTATAGGGCCAAAGGAAATATCCTCCGATAACCAAGAGAAAGAAGCTTTCTGAGAAACTTCTTTGTGTTCTGTGAAATCATCTCACAGAGTTACAGCTTTCTCCTCAAGAAGCCTTTCGCTAAGACAGTTCTTGTGGAATTGGCAAAGTGATATTTGGAAGCCCATAGTGGGCTATGGTGACAAAGGAAATATCCTCAGATGAAATCTGGAAAGAAGCTTCCTGAGAAACTGCTAAGTGTTCTGTAAATTCATCTCACAGAGTTACATCTGTATTTCGTGGATCTCTTTGCTAGCCTTAATTCTGTGGAATCTGAGAACAGATATTTCGGATCCCTTTGAAGACTATAGGGCCAAAGGAAATATCCTCCGATAACAAAGAGAAAGAAGCTTTCTGAGAAACTTCTTTGTGTTCTGTGAAATCATCTCATAGAGTTACACCTTTCCCCTCAAGAAGCCTTTTGCTTAGACAGTTCTTGTGGAATTGGCAAAGTGATATTTGGAAGCCAATAGAGGGCTATTGTGAAAAAGGAAATATCCTCAGATGAAATCTGGAAAGAAGCTTTCTGAGAAACAGCTTAGTGTTCTGTTAATTCATCTCACAGAGTTACATCTGTATGTCTTGGATCTCTTTGCTAGCCTTATTTCTGTGGAATCTGAGAACAGATATTTCGGATCCCTTTGAAGACTATAGGGCCAAAGGAAATATCCTCCGATAACAAAGACAAAGAAGCTTTCTGAGAAACTTCTTTGTGTTCTCTGAAATCATCTCACAGAGTTACAGCTTTCCCCTCAAGAAGCCTTTCGCTAACACAGTTCTTGTGGAATTGGCAAAGTGATATTTGGAAGCCCATAGCGATCTATTGTGAAAAAGGAAATATCCTCAGATGAAATTTGGAAAGAAGCTTCCTGAGAAACTGCTTAGTGTTCTGTTAATTCATCTCACAGAGTTACATCTGTATTTCGTGGATCTCTTTGCTAGCCTTTTTTCTGTGGAATCTGAGAACAGATATTTCTCATCTTTTTGAAGACTATAGGGGCAAAGGAAATATCCTCCGATAACAAACAGAAAGAAGCTTTCTGAGAAACTTCTTTGTGTTCTGTGAAATCATCTCACAGAGTTACAGCTTTCCCCTCAAGAAGACTTTCGCTAAGACAGTTCTTGTGGAATTGGCAAAGTGATATTTGGAAGCCCATAGAGGGCTACGGTGAAAAAGGAAACATCCTCAGATGAAATCTGGAAAGAAGCTTCCTGAGAAACTGCTTAGTGTTCTGTTAATTCATCTCACAGAGTTACATCTGTATTTCGTGGATCTCTTTGCTAGCCTTAATTCTGTGGAATCTGAGAACAGATATTTCAGATCCCTTTGAAGACTATAGGGCCAAAGAAAATATCCTCCGATAACCAAGAGAAAGAAGCTTTCTGAGAAACTTCTTTGTGTTCTGTGAAATCATCTCACAGAGTTACAGCATTCCCCTCAAGAAGCCTTTTGCTAAGACAGTTATTGTGGAATTGGCAAAGTGATATTTGGAAGCCCATAGAGGGCTATGGTGAAAAAGGTAATATCCTCAGCTGAAATCTGGAAAGAAGCTTTCTGAGAAACAGCTTAGTGTTCTGTTAATTCATCTCACAGAGTTACATCTGTGTGTCGTGGATCTCTTTGCTAGCCTTATTTCTGTGGAATCTGAGAACAGATATTTCGGATCCCTTTGAAGACTATAGGGCCAAAGGAAATATCCTCCGATAACAAAGACAAAGAAGCTTTCTGAGAAACTTCTTTGTGTTCTCTGAAATCATCTCACAGAGTTACAGCTTTCCCCTCAAGAAGCCTTTCGCTAAGACAGTTCTTGTGGAATTGGCAAAGTGATATTTGGAAGCCCATAGAGGGCTACGGTGAAAAAGGAAATATCCTCAGATGAAATCTGGAAAGAAGCTTCCTGAGAAATTGCTTAGTGTTCGGTTAATTCGTCTCACAGAGTTTCATCTGTATTTCGTGGATCTCTTTGCTAGCCTTAATTCTGTGGAATCTGAGAACAGATATTTCGGATCCCTTTGAAGACTATAGGGCCAAAGGAAATATCCTCCGATAACCAAGAGAAAGAAGCTTTCTGAGAAACTTCTTTGTGTTCTGTGAAATCATCTCACAGAGTTACAGCTTTCCCCTCAAGAAGCCTTTCGCTAAGACAGTTCTTGTGGAATTGGCAAAGTGATATTTGGAAGCCCATAGTGGGCTATGGTGACAAAGGTAATATCCTCAGATGAAATCTGGAAAGAAGCTTTCTGAGAAACTGCTTAGTGTTCTGATTATTCATCTCACAGAGTTACATCTGTATGTCGTGGATCTCTTTGCTAGCCTTATTTCTGTGGAATCTGAGAACAGATATTTCGGATCCCTTTGAAGACTATAGGGCCAATGGAAATATCCTCCGATAACAAAGACAAAGAAGCTTTCTGAGAAACTTCTTTGTGTTCTCTGAAATCATCTCACAGAGTTACAGCTTTCCCTTCAAGAAGCCTTTCGCGAAGACAGTTCTTGTGGAATTGGCAAAGTGATATTTGGAAGCCCATAGCTATCTATTGTGAAAAAGGAAATATCCTCAGATGAAATTTGGAAAGAAGCTTCCTGAGAAACTGCTTAGTGTTCTGTTAATTCATCTCACAGAGTTACATCTGTATTTCGTGGATCTCTTTGCTATCCTTTTTTCTGTGGAATCTGAGAACAGATATTTCTCATCTTTTTGAAGACTATAGGGGCAAAGGAAGTATCCTCCGATAACAAACAGAAAGAAGGTTTCTGAGAAACTTCTTTGTGTTCTCTGAAATCATCTCACAGAGTTACAGCTTTCCCCTCAAGAAGCCTTTCGCTAAGACAGTTCTTGTGGAATTGGCAAAGTGATATTTGGAAGACCATAGAGGGCTATGGTGAAAAAGGAAGTATCCTCAGATGAAATCTGGAAAGAAGCTTCCTGAGAAACTGCTCAGTGTTCTGTTAATTCATCTCACAGAGTTACATCTGTATTTCGTGGATCTCTTTGCTAGCCTTATTTCTGTGGAATCTGAGAACAGATATTTCGGATCCCTTTGAAGACTATAGGGCCAAAGGAAATATCCTCCGATAACAAAGAGAAAGAAGCTTTCTGAGAAACTTCTTTGTGTTCTGTGAAATCATCTCACAGAGTTACAGGTTTCCCCTCAAGAAGCCTTTCGCTAAGACAGTTCTTGTGGAATTGGCAAAGTGATATTTGGAAGCCGATAGAGGTCTATTGTGAAAAAGGAAATATCCTCAGATAATATTTGGAAAGAAGCTTCCTGAGAAACTGCTTAGTGTTCTGTTAATTC
Source organism: Macaca nemestrina (assembly GCF_043159975.1). Lineage (NCBI taxonomy): Eukaryota > Metazoa > Chordata > Mammalia > Primates > Cercopithecidae > Macaca > Macaca nemestrina. Next base: position 100,061,730 of record NC_092138.1, on the reverse strand, counting down.
ATCTCACAGAGTTACATCTGTATTTCGTGGATCTCTTTGCTAGCCTTTTTTCTGTGGAATCTGAGAACAGATATTTCTCATCTTTTGAAGACTATAGGGGCAAAGGAAGTATCCTCCGATAACAAACAGAAAGAAGCTTTCTGAGAAACTTCTTTGTGTTCTCTGAAATCATCTCACAGAGTTACAGCTTTCCCCTCAAGAAGCCTTTCGCTAAGACAGTTCTTGTGGAATTGGCAAAGTGATATTTGGAAGACCATAGAGGGCTATGATGAAAAAGGAAGTATCCTCAGATGAAATCTGGAAAGAAGCTTCCTGAGAAACTGCTCAGTGTTCTGTTAATTCATCTTACAGAGTTACATCTGTATTTCGTGGATCTCTTTGCTAGCCTTATTTCTGTGGAATCTGAGAACAGATATTTCGGATCCCTTTGAAGACTATAGGGCCAAAGGAAATAACCTCCGATAACAAAGAGAAAGAAGCTTTCTGAGAAACTTCTTTGTGTTCTGTGAAATCATCTCACAGAGTTACAGCTTTTCCCTCAAGAAGCCTTTCGCTAAGACAGTTCTTGTGGAATTGGCAAAGTGATATTTGGAAGCCCATAGAGGGCTGTGGTGAAAAAGGAAATATCCTCAAATGAAATCTGGAAAGAAGCTTCCTGAGAAACTGCTTAGTGTTCTGTTAATTCATCTCACAGAGTTACATCTGTTTTTCGTGGATCTCTTTGCTAGCCTTATTTCTGTGGAATCTGAGAACAGATATTTCGGATCCCTTTGAAGACTATAGGGCCAAAGGAAATATCCTCTGATAAGAAAGAGAAAGAAGCTTTCTGAGAAACTTCTTTGTGTCCGTGAAATCTTCTCACAGAGTTACACCTTTCCCCTCAAGAAGCCTTTCGATAAGACAGTACTTGTGGAATTGGCAAAGTGATATTTGGAAGCCCATGGAGGGCTATGGTGAAAAAGGAAATATCCTCAGATGAAATCTAGAAAGAAGCTTCCTGAGAAACTGCTTAGTGCTCTGTTAATTCATCTCACAGTGTTACATCTGTATTTCGTGGATCTCTTTGCTAGGCTTATTTCTGTGGAGTCTGAGAACAGATATTTCGGATCCCTTTGAAGACTATAGGACGAAAGGAAATATCCTCCGATAACAAAGAGAAAGAAGCTTTCTGAGAAACTTCTTTGTGTTCTGTGAAATCATCTCACAGAGTTACAGCTTTCCCCTCAAGAAGCCTTTCGCTAAGACAGTTCTTGTGGAATTGGCAAAGTGATACTTGGAAGCCCATAGAGGGCTGTGGTGAAAAAGGAAATATCCTCTGATGAAATCTGGAAAGAAGCTTCCTGAGACAATGCTTAGTGTTCTGTTAATTCATCTCACAGAGTTACATCTGTATTTCGTGGATCTCTTTCCTAGCCTTATTTCTGTGGAATCTGAGAACAGATATTTCGGATCCCTTTGAAGACTATAGGGCCAAAGGAAATATCCTCCGATAACAAAGAGAAAGAAGCTTTCTGAGAAACTTCTTTGTGTTCTGTGAAATCATCTCACAGAGTTACAGCTTTCCCCTCAAGAAGCCTTTCGCTAAGACAGTTCTTGTGGAATTGGAAAAGTGATATTTGGAAGCCCATAGAGGGCTATGGTGAAAAAGGAAATATCCTCATATGAAATCAGGAAAGAAGCTTCCTGAGGAAATGCTCAGTGTTCGGTTAATTCATCTCACAGAGTTACATCTGTATTTCGTGGATCTCTTTGCTAGCCTTAATTCTGTGGAATCTGAGAACAGATATTTCGGATCCCTTTGAATACTATAGGGCCAAAGGAAATATCCTCCGATAACCAAGAGAAAGAAGCTTTCTGAGAAACTTCTTTGTGTTCTGTGAAATCATCTCACAGAGTTACAGCTTTCCCCTCAAGAAGCCTTTCGCTAAGACAGTTCTTGTGGAATTGGCAAAGTGATATTTGGAAGCCCATAGAGGTCTACTGTGAAAAAGGAAATATCCTCAGATAATATTTGGAAAGAAGCTTCCTGAGAAACTGCTTAGTGTTCTGTTAATTCATCTCACAGAGTTACATCTGTATTTCGTGGATCTCTTTCCTAGCCTTTTTTCTGTGGAATCTGAGAACAGATATTTCTCATCTTTTGAAGACTATAGGGGCAAAGGAAATATCCTCCGATAACAAAGAGAAAGAAGCTTTCTGAGAAACTTCTTTGTGTTCTGTGAAATCATCTCACAGAGTTACAGCTTTCCCCTCAAGAAGCCTTTCGCTAAGACAGTTCTTGTGGAATTGGCAAAGTGATATTTGGAAGCCCATAGAGGGCTATGGTGAAAAAGGAAATATCCACAGATGAAGTCTGGAAAGAAGCTTCCTGAGAAACTGCTTAGTGTTCTGTACATTCATCTCACAGACTTACATCTGTATTTCGTGGATCTCTTTGCTAGCTTTATTTCTGTGGAATCTGAGAACAGATATTTCTCATCTTTTTGAAGAATATAGGGGCAAAGGAAATATCATCCGATAACAAAGAGAAAGAAGCTTTCTGAGAAACTTCTTTGTGTTCTGTGAAATCATTTCACAGAGTTACAGCTTTCCCCTCAAGAAGCCTTTCGCTAAGACAGTTCTTGTGGAATTGGCAAAGTGATATTTGGAAGCCCATAGAGGGCTATGGTGAAAAAGGAAATATCCTCAGATGAAATCTGGAAAGAAGCTTCCTGAGAAACTGCTCAGTGTTCTGTTAATTCATCTCACAGAGTTACATCTGTATTTCGTGGATCTCTTTGCTAGCCTTTTTTCTGTGGAATCTGAGAACAGATATTTCTCATCTTTTTGAAGACTATAGGGGCAAAGGAAATATCCTCCGATAACAAACAGAAAGAAGCTTTCTGAGAAACTTCTTTGTGTTCTGTGAAATCATCTCACAGAGTTACAGCTTTCCCCTCAAGAAGCCTTTTGCTAAGACAGTTCTTGTGGAATTGGCAAAGTGATATTTGGAAGCCCATAGAGGGCTACGGTGAAAAAGGAAATATCCTCAGATGAAATCTGGAAAGAAGCTTCCTGAGAAACTGCTTAGTGTTCGGTTAATTCATCTCACAGAGTTACATCTGTATTTCGTGGATCTCTTTGCTAGCCTTAATTCTGTGGAATCTGAGAACAGATATTTCGGATCCCTTTGAAGACTATAGGGCCAAAGGAAATATCCTCCGATAACAAAGAGAAAGAAGCTTTCTGAGAAACTTCTTTGTGTTCTGTGAAATCATCTCACAGAGTTACAGCTTTCCCCTCAAGAAGCCTTTCGCTAAGACAGTTCTTGTGGAATTGGCAAAGTGATATTTGGAAGCCCATAGAGGGCTACGGTGAAAAAGGAAATATCCTCAGATGAAATCTGGAAAGAAGCTTCCTGAGAAACTGCTTAGTGTTCGGTTAATTCATCTCACAGAGTTACATCTGTATTTCGTGGATCTCTTTGCTAGCCTTAATTCTGTGGAATCTGAGAACAGATATTTCGGATCCCTTTGAAGACTATAGGGCCAAAGGAAATATCCTCCGATAACCAAGAGAAAGAAGCTTTCTGAGAAACTTCTTTGTGTTCTGTGAAATCATCTCAAAGAGTTACAGCTTTCCCCTCAAGAAGCCTTTCGCTAAGACAGTTCTTGTGGAATTGGCAAAGTGATATTTGGAAGCCCATAGTGGGCTATGTTGACAAAGGTAATATCCTCAGATGAAATCTGGAAAGAAGCTTTCTGAGAAACTGCTTAGTGTTCTGATTATGCATCTCACAGAGTTACATTTGTATGTCGTGGATCTCTTTGCTAGCCTGATTTCTGTGGAATCTGAGAACAGATATTGCTCTTCTTTTTGAAGACTATAGGGGCAAAGGAAATATCCTCCGATAACAAAGACAAAGAAGCTTTCTGAGAAACTTCTTTGTGTTCCGTGAAATCATCTCACAGATTTACAGCTTTCCCCTCAAGAAGCCTTTCGCTAAGACAGTTCTTGTGGAATTGGCAAAGTGATATTTGGAAGCCCATAGCCATCTATTGTGAAAAAGGAAATATCCTCAGATGAAATCTGGAAAGAAGCTTTCTGAGAAACAGCTTAGTGTTCTGTTAATTCATCTCACAGAGTTACATCTGTATGTCGTGGATCTCTTTGCTAGCCTTATTTCTGTGGAATCTGAGAACAGATATTTCGGATCCCTTTGAAGACTATAGGTCCAAAGGAAATATCCTCCGATAACAAAGCAAAGATGCTTTCTGAGAAACTTCTTTGTATTCTCTGAAATCATCTCACAGAGTTACAGCATTCCCCTCAAGAAGCCTTTCGCTAAGACAGTTCTTGTGGAATTGGCAAAGTGATATTTGGAAGCCCATAGAGGTCTATTGTGAAAAAGGAAATATCCTCAGATGAAATTTGGAAAGAAGCTTCCTGAGAAACTGCTTAGTGTTCTGTTAATTCATCTCACAGAGTTACATCTGTATTTCGTGGATCTCTTTGCTAGCCTTATTTCTGTGGAATCTGAGAACAGATATTTCGGATCCCTTTGAAGACTATAGGGCCAAAGGAAATATCCTCCGATAACCAAGTAAAGAAGCTTTCTGAGAAACTTCTTTGTGTTCTGTGAAATCATCTCACAGAGTTACAGCTTTCCCCTCAAGAAGCCTTTCGCTAAGACAGTTCTTGTGGAATTGGCAAAGTGATATTTGGAAGCCCATAGTAGGCTATGGTGACAAAGGTAATATCCTCAGATGAAATCTGGAAAGAAGCTTTCTGAGAAACTGCTTAGTGTTCTGATTATTCATCTCACAGAGTTACATCTGTATGTCGTGGATCTCTTTGCTAGCCTTATTTCTGTGGAGTCTGAGAACAGATATTTCGGATCCCTTTGAAGACTATAGGGCCAATGGAAATATCCTCCGATCACAAAGACAAAGAAGCTTTCTGAGAAACTTCTTTGTGTTCTCTGAAATCATCTCACAGAGTTACAGCTTTCCCTTCAAGAAGCCTTTCGCGAAGACAGTTCTTGTGGAATTGGCAAAGTGATATTTGGAAGCCGATAGCGATCTATTGTGAAAAAGGAAATATCCTCAGATGAAATTTGGAAAGAAGCTTCCTGAGAAACTGCTTAGTGTTCTGTTAATTCATCTCACAGAGTTACATCTGTATTTCGTGGATCTCTTTGCTAGCCTTATTTCTGTGGAATCTGAGAACAGATATTTCTCATCTTTTTGAAGACTATAGGGTCAAAGGAAATATCCTCCGATAACAAAGAGAAAGAAGCTTTCTGAGAAACTTCTTTGTGTTCTGTGAAATCATCTCACAGAGTTACAGCTTTCCCGTCAAGAGCCTTTCGCTAAGACAGTTCTTGTGGAATTGGCAAAGTGATATTTGGAAGCCCATAGAGGGCTGTGGTGAAAAAGGAAATATCCTCAAATGAAATCTGGAAAGAAGCTTCCTGAGAAACTGCTTAGTGTTCTGTTAATTCATCTCACAGAGTTACATCTGTTTTTCGTCGATCTCATTGCTAGCCTTATTTCTGTGGAATCTGAGAACAGATATTTCGGATCCCTTTGAAGACTATAGGGCCAAAGGAAATATCCTCTGATAAGAAAGAGAAAGAAGCTTTCTGAGAAACTTCTTTGTGTCCGTGAAATCTTCTCACAGAGTTACAGCTTTCCCCTCAAGAAGCCTTTCGATAAGACAGTACTTGTGGAATTGGCAAAGTGATATTTGGAAGCCCATGGAGGGCTATGGTGAAAAAGGAAATATCCTCAGATGAAATCTAGAAAGAAGCTTCCTGAGAAACTGCTTAGTGCTCTGTTAATTCATCTCACAGTGTTACATCTGTATTTCGTGGATCTCTTTGCTAGGCTTATTTCTGTGGAATCTGAGAACAGATATTTCGGATCCCTTTGAAGACTATAGGACGAAAGGAAATATCCTCCGATAACAAAGAGAAAGAAGCTTTCTGAGAAACTTCTTTGTGTTCTGTGAAATCATCTCACAGAGTTACAGCTTTACCCTCAAGAAGCCTTTCGCTAAGACAGTTCTTGTGGAATTGGCAAAGTGATACTTGGAAGCCCATAGAGGGCTGTGGTGAAAAAGGAAATATCCTCAGATGAAATCTGGAAAGAAGCTTCCTGAGACAATGCTTAGTGTTCGGTTAATTCATCTCACAGAGTTACATCTGTATTTCGTGGATCTCTTTGCTAGCCTTATTTCTGTGGAATCTGAGAACAGATATTTCGGATCCCTTTGAAGACTATAGGGCCAAAGGAAATATCCTCCGATAACAAAGAGAAAGAAGCTTTCTGAGAAACTTCTTTGTGTTCTGTGAAATCATCTCAAAGAGTTACAGCTTTCCCCTCAAGAAGCCTTTCGCTAAGACAGTTCTTGTGGAATTGGCAAAGTGATATTTGGAAGCCCATAGAGGGCTATGGTGACAAAGGTAATATCCTCAGATGAAATCTGGAAAGAAGCTTTCTGAGAAACTGCTTAGTGTTCTGATTATTCATCTCACAGAGTTACATCTGTATGTCGTGGATCTCTTTGCTAGCCTGATTTCTGTGGAATCTGAGAACAGATATTTCTCTTCTTTTTGAAGACTATAGGGGCAAAGGAAATATCCTCCGATAACAAAGACAAAGAAGCTTTCTGAGAAACTTCTTTGTGTTCCGTGAAATCATCTCACAGAGTTACAGCTTTCCCCTCAAGAAGCCTTTCGCTAAGACAGTTCTTGTGGAATTTGCAAAGTGATATTTGGAAGCCCATAGCCATCTATTGTGAAAAAGGAAATATCCTCAGATGAAATCTGGAAAGAAGCTTCCTGAGAAACTGCTTAGTGTTCTGTTAATTCATCTCACAGAGTTACATCTGTATTTCGTGCATCTCTTTGCTAGCCTTTTTTCTGTGGAATCTGAGAACAGATATTTCTCATCTTTTTGAAGACTATAGGGGCAAAGGAAATATCCTCCGATAACAAACAGAAAGAAGCTTTCTGAGAAACTTCTTTGTGTTCTGTGAAATCATCTCACAGAGTTACAGCTTTCCCCTCAAGAAGACTTTCGCTAAGACAGTTCTTGTGGAATTGGCAAAGTGATATTTGGAAGCCCATAGAGGGCTACGGTGAAAAAGGAAACATCCTCAGATGAAATCTGGAAAGAAGCTTCCTGAGAAACTGCTTAGTGTTCTGTTAATTCATCTCACAGAGTTACATCTGTATTTCGTGGATCTCTTTGCTAGCCTTAATTCTGTGGAATCTGAGAACAGATATTTCAGATCCCTTTGAAGACTATAGGGCCAAAGAAAATATCCTCCGATAACCAAGAGAAAGAAGCTTTCTGAGAAACTTCTTTGTGTTCTGTGAAATCATCTCACAGAGTTACAGCATTCCCCTCAAGAAGCCTTTCGCTAAGACAGTTCTTGTGGAATTGGCAAAGTGATATTTGGAAGCCCATAGTGGGCTATGGTGACAAAGGTAATATCCTCAGATGAAATCTGGAAAGAAGCTTTCTGAGAAACTGCTTAGTGTTCTGATTATTCATCTCACAGAGTTACATCTGTATGTCGTGGATCTCTTTGCTAGCCTTATTTCTGTGGAATCTGAGAACAGATATTTCGGATCCCTTTGAAGACTATAGGGCCAATGGAAATATCCTCCGATAACAAAGACAAAGAAGCTTTCTGAGAAACTTCTTTGTGTTCTCTGAAATCATCTCACAGAGTTACAGCTTTCCCTTCAAGAAGCCTTTCGCGAAGACAGTTCTTGTGGAATTGGCAAAGTGATATTTGGAAGCCCATAGCTATCTATTGTGAAAAAGGAAATATCCTCAGATGAAATTTGGAAAGAAGCTTCCTGAGAAACTGCTTAGTGTTCTGTTAATTCATCTCACAGAGTTACATCTGTATTTCGTGGATCTCTTTGCTATCCTTTTTTCTGTGGAATCTGAGAACAGATATTTCTCATCTTTTTGAAGACTATAGGGGCAAAGGAAGTATCCTCCGATAACAAACAGAAAGAAGGTTTCTGAGAAACTTCTTTGTGTTCTCTGAAATCATCTCACAGAGTTACAGCTTTCCCCTCAAGAAGCCTTTCGCTAAGACAGTTCTTGTGGAATTGGCAAAGTGATATTTGGAAGACCATAGAGGGCTATGGTGAAAAAGGAAGTATCCTCAGATGAAATCTGGAAAGAAGCTTCCTGAGAAACTGCTCAGTGTTCTGTTAATTCATCTCACAGAGTTACATCTGTATTTCGTGGATCTCTTTGCTAGCCTTATTTCTGTGGAATCTGAGAACAGATATTTCGGATCCCTTTGAAGACTATAGGGCCAAAGGAAATATCCTCCGATAACAAAGAGAAAGAAGCTTTCTGAGAAACTTCTTTGTGTTCTGTGAAATCATCTCACAGAGTTACAGGTTTCCCCTCAAGAAGCCTTTCGCTAAGACAGTTCTTGTGGAATTGGCAAAGTGATATTTGGAAGCCGATAGAGGTCTATTGTGAAAAAGGAAATATCCTCAGATAATATTTGGAAAGAAGCTTCCTGAGAAACTGCTTAGTGTTCTGTTAATTCATCTCACAGAGTTACATCTGTATTTCGTGGATCTCTTTGCTAGCCTTTTTTCTGTGGAATCTGAGAACAGATATTTCTCATCTTTTGAAGACTATAGGGGCAAAGGAAGTATCCTCCGATAACAAACAGAAAGAAGCTTTCTGAGAAACTTCTTTGTGTTCTCTGAAATCATCTCACAGAGTTACAGCTTTCCCCTCAAGAAGCCTTTCGCTAAGACAGTTCTTGTGGAATTGGCAAAGTGATATTTGGAAGACCATAGAGGGCTATGATGAAAAAGGAAGTATCCTCAGATGAAATCTGGAAAGAAGCTTCCTGAGAAACTGCTCAGTGTTCTGTTAATTCATCTTACAGAGTTACATCTGTATTTCGTGGATCTCTTTGCTAGCCTTATTTCTGTGGAATCTGAGAACAGATATTTCGGATCCCTTTGAAGACTATAGGGCCAAAGGAAATAACCTCCGATAACAAAGAGAAAGAAGCTTTCTGAGAAACTTCTTTGTGTTCTGTGAAATCATCTCACAGAGTTACAGCTTTTCCCTCAAGAAGCCTTTCGCTAAGACAGTTCTTGTGGAATTGGCAAAGTGATATTTGGAAGCCCATAGAGGGCTGTGGTGAAAAAGGAAATATCCTCAAATGAAATCTGGAAAGAAGCTTCCTGAGAAACTGCTTAGTGTTCTGTTAATTCATCTCACAGAGTTACATCTTTTTTTCGTGGATCTCTTTGCTAGCCTTATTTCTGTGGAATCTGAGAACAGATATTTCGGATCCCTTTGAAGACTATAGGGCCAAAGGAAATATCCTCTGATAAGAAAGAGAAAGAAGCTTTCTGAGAAACTTCTTTGTGTCCGTGAAATCTTCTCACAGAGTTACACCTTTCCCCTCAAGAAGCCTTTCGATAAGACAGTACTTGTGGAATTGGCAAAGTGATATTTGGAAGCCCATGGAGGGCTATGGTGAAAAAGGAAATATCCTCAGATGAAATCTAGAAAGAAGCTTCCTGAGAAACTGCTTAGTGCTCTGTTAATTCATCTCACAGTGTTACATCTGTATTTCGTGGATCTCTTTGCTAGGCTTATTTCTGTGGAGTCTGAGAACAGATATTTCGGATCCCTTTGAAGACTATAGGACGAAAGGAAATATCCTCCGATAACAAAGAGAAAGAAGCTTTCTGAGAAACTTCTTTGTGTTCTGTGAAATCATCTCACAGAGTTACAGCTTTCCCCTCAAGAAGCCTTTCGCTAAGACAGTTCTTGTGGAATTGGCAAAGTGATACTTGGAAGCCCATAGAGGGCTGTGGTGAAAAAGGAAATATCCTCTGATGAAATCTGGAAAGAAGCTTCCTGAGACAATGCTTAGTGTTCTGTTAATTCATCTCACAGAGTTACATCTGTATTTCGTGGATCTCTTTCCTAGCCTTATTTCTGTGGAATCTGAGAACAGATATTTCGGATCCCTTTGAAGACTATAGGGCCAAAGGAAATATCCTCCGATAACAAAGAGAAAGAAGCTTTCTGAGAAACTTCTTTGTGTTCTGTGAAATCATCTCACAGAGTTACAGCTTTCCCCTCAAGAAGCCTTTCGCTAAGACAGTTCTTGTGGAATTGGAAAAGTGATATTTGGAAGCCCATAGAGGGCTATGGTGAAAAAGGAAATATCCTCATATGAAATCAGGAAAGAAGCTTCCTGAGGAAATGCTCAGTGTTCGGTTAATTCATCTCACAGAGTTACATCTGTATTTCGTGGATCTCTTTGCTAGCCTTAATTCTGTGGAATCTGAGAACAGATATTTCGGATCCCTTTGAATACTATAGGGCCAAAGGAAATATCCTCCGATAACCAAGAGAAAGAAGCTTTCTGAGAAACTTCTTTGTGTTCTGTGAAATCATCTCACAGAGTTACAGCTTTCCCCTCAAGAAGCCTTTCGCTAAGACAGTTCTTGTGGAATTGGCAAAGTGATATTTGGAAGCCCATAGAGGTCTACTGTGAAAAAGGAAATATCCTCAGATAATATTTGGAAAGAAGCTTCCTGAGAAACTGCTTAGTGTTCTGTTAATTCATCTCACAGAGTTACATCTGTATTTCGTGGATCTCTTTCCTAGCCTTTTTTCTGTGGAATCTGAGAACAGATATTTCTCATCTTTTGAAGACTATAGGGGCAAAGGAAATATCCTCCGATAACAAAGAGAAAGAAGCTTTCTGAGAAACTTCTTTGTGTTCTGTGAAATCATCTCACAGAGTTACAGCTTTCCCCTCAAGAAGCCTTTCGCTAAGACAGTTCTTGTGGAATTGGCAAAGTGATATTTGGAAGCCCATAGAGGGCTATGGTGAAAAAGGAAATATCCACAGATGAAGTCTGGAAAGAAGCTTCCTGAGAAACTGCTTAGTGTTCTGTACATTCATCTCACAGACTTACATCTGTATTTCGTGGATCTCTTTGCTAGCTTTATTTCTGTGGAATCTGAGAACAGATATTTCTCATCTTTTTGAAGAATATAGGGGCAAAGGAAATATCATCCGATAACAAAGAGAAAGAAGCTTTCTGAGAAACTTCTTTGTGTTCTGTGAAATCATTTCACAGAGTTACAGCTTTCCCCTCAAGAAGCCTTTCGCTAAGACAGTTCTTGTGGAATTGGCAAAGTGATATTTGGAAGCCCATAGAGGGCTATGGTGAAAAAGGAAATATCCTCAGATGAAATCTGGAAAGAAGCTTCCTGAGAAACTGCTCAGTGTTCTGTTAATTCATCTCACAGAGTTACATCTGTATTTCGTGGATCTCTTTGCTAGCCTTTTTTCTGTGGAATCTGAGAACAGATATTTCTCATCTTTTTGAAGACTATAGGGGCAAAGGAAATATCCTCCGATAACAAACAGAAAGAAGCTTTCTGAGAAACTTCTTTGTGTTCTGTGAAATCATCTCACAGAGTTACAGCTTTCCCCTCAAGAAGCCTTTTGCTAAGACAGTTCTTGTGGAATTGGCAAAGTGATATTTGGAAGCCCATAGAGGGCTACGGTGAAAAAGGAAATATCCTCAGATGAAATCTGGAAAGAAGCTTCCTGAGAAACTGCTTAGTGTTCGGTTAATTCATCTCACAGAGTTACATCTGTATTTCGTGGATCTCTTTGCTAGCCTTAATTCTGTGGAATCTGAGAACAGATATTTCGGATCCCTTTGAAGACTATAGGGCCAAAGGAAATATCCTCCGATAACAAAGAGAAAGAAGCTTTCTGAGAAACTTCTTTGTGTTCTGTGAAATCATCTCACAGAGTTACAGCTTTCCCCTCAAGAAGCCTTTCGCTAAGACAGTTCTTGTGGAATTGGCAAAGTGATATTTGGAAGCCCATAGAGGGCTACGGTGAAAAAGGAAATATCCTCAGATGAAATCTGGAAAGAAGCTTCCTGAGAAACTGCTTAGTGTTCGGTTAATTCATCTCACAGAGTTACATCTGTATTTCGTGGATCTCTTTGCTAGCCTTAATTCTGTGGAATCTGAGAACAGATATTTCGGATCCCTTTGAAGACTATAGGGCCAAAGGAAATATCCTCCGATAACCAAGAGAAAGAAGCTTTCTGAGAAACTTCTTTGTGTTCTGTGAAATCATCTCAAAGAGTTACAGCTTTCCCCTCAAGAAGCCTTTCGCTAAGACAGTTCTTGTGGAATTGGCAAAGTGATATTTGGAAGCCCATAGTGGGCTATGTTGACAAAGGTAATATCCTCAGATGAAATCTGGAAAGAAGCTTTCTGAGAAACTGCTTAGTGTTCTGATTATGCATCTCACAGAGTTACATTTGTATGTCGTGGATCTCTTTGCTAGCCTGATTTCTGTGGAATCTGAGAACAGATATTGCTCTTCTTTTTGAAGACTATAGGGGCAAAGGAAATATCCTCCGATAACAAAGACAAAGAAGCTTTCTGAGAAACTTCTTTGTGTTCCGTGAAATCATCTCACAGATTTACAGCTTTCCCCTCAAGAAGCCTTTCGCTAAGACAGTTCTTGTGGAATTGGCAAAGTGATATTTGGAAGCCCATAGCCATCTATTGTGAAAAAGGAAATATCCTCAGATGAAATCTGGAAAGAAGCTTTCTGAGAAACAGCTTAGTGTTCTGTTAATTCATCTCACAGAGTTACATCTGTATGTCGTGGATCTCTTTGCTAGCCTTATTTCTGTGGAATCTGAGAACAGATATTTCGGATCCCTTTGAAGACTATAGGTCCAAAGGAAATATCCTCCGATAACAAAGCAAAGATGCTTTCTGAGAAACTTCTTTGTATTCTCTGAAATCATCTCACAGAGTTACAGCATTCCCCTCAAGAAGCCTTTCGCTAAGACAGTTCTTGTGGAATTGGCAAAGTGATATTTGGAAGCCCATAGAGGTCTATTGTGAAAAAGGAAATATCCTCAGATGAAATTTGGAAAGAAGCTTCCTGAGAAACTGCTTAGTGTTCTGTTAATTCATCTCACAGAGTTACATCTGTATTTCGTGGATCTCTTTGCTAGCCTTATTTCTGTGGAATCTGAGAACAGATATTTCGGATCCCTTTGAAGACTATAGGGCCAAAGGAAATATCCTCCGATAACCAAGTAAAGAAGCTTTCTGAGAAACTTCTTTGTGTTCTGTGAAATCATCTCACAGAGTTACAGCTTTCCCCTCAAGAAGCCTTTCGCTAAGACAGTTCTTGTGGAATTGGCAAAGTGATATTTGGAAGCCCATAGTAGGCTATGGTGACAAAGGTAATATCCTCAGATGAAATCTGGAAAGAAGCTTTCTGAGAAACTGCTTAGTGTTCTGATTATTCATCTCACAGAGTTACATCTGTATGTCGTGGATCTCTTTGCTAGCCTTATTTCTGTGGAGTCTGAGAACAGATATTTCGGATCCCTTTGAAGACTATAGGGCCAATGGAAATATCCTCCGATCACAAAGACAAAGAAGCTTTCTGAGAAACTTCTTTGTGTTCTCTGAAATCATCTCACAGAGTTACAGCTTTCCCTTCAAGAAGCCTTTCGCGAAGACAGTTCTTGTGGAATTGGCAAAGTGATATTTGGAAGCCGATAGCGATCTATTGTGAAAAAGGAAATATCCTCAGATGAAATTTGGAAAGAAGCTTCCTGAGAAACTGCTTAGTGTTCTGTTAATTCATCTCACAGAGTTACATCTGTATTTCGTGGATCTCTTTGCTAGCCTTATTTCTGTGGAATCTGAGAACAGATATTTCTCATCTTTTTGAAGACTATAGGGTCAAAGGAAATATCCTCCGATAACAAAGAGAAAGAAGCTTTCTGAGAAACTTCTTTGTGTTCTGTGAAATCATCTCACAGAGTTACAGCTTTCCCGTCAAGAGCCTTTCGCTAAGACAGTTCTTGTGGAATTGGCAAAGTGATATTTGGAAGCCCATAGAGGGCTGTGGTGAAAAAGGAAATATCCTCAAATGAAATCTGGAAAGAAGCTTCCTGAGAAACTGCTTAGTGTTCTGTTAATTCATCTCACAGAGTTACATCTGTTTTTCGTCGATCTCATTGCTAGCCTTATTTCTGTGGAATCTGAGAACAGATATTTCGGATCCCTTTGAAGACTATAGGGCCAAAGGAAATATCCTCTGATAAGAAAGAGAAAGAAGCTTTCTGAGAAACTTCTTTGTGTCCGTGAAATCTTCTCACAGAGTTACAGCTTTCCCCTCAAGAAGCCTTTCGATAAGACAGTACTTGTGGAATTGGCAAAGTGATATTTGGAAGCCCATGGAGGGCTATGGTGAAAAAGGAAATATCCTCAGATGAAATCTAGAAAGAAGCTTCCTGAGAAACTGCTTAGTGCTCTGTTAATTCATCTCACAGTGTTACATCTGTATTTCGTGGATCTCTTTGCTAGGCTTATTTCTGTGGAATCTGAGAACAGATATTTCGGATCCCTTTGAAGACTATAGGACGAAAGGAAATATCCTCCGATAACAAAGAGAAAGAAGCTTTCTGAGAAACTTCTTTGTGTTCTGTGAAATCATCTCACAGAGTTACAGCTTTACCCTCAAGAAGCCTTTCGCTAAGACAGTTCTTGTGGAATTGGCAAAGTGATACTTGGAAGCCCATAGAGGGCTGTGGTGAAAAAGGAAATATCCTCAGATGAAATCTGGAAAGAAGCTTCCTGAGACAATGCTTAGTGTTCGGTTAATTCATCTCACAGAGTTACATCTGTATTTCGTGGATCTCTTTGCTAGCCTTATTTCTGTGGAATCTGAGAACAGATATTTCGGATCCCTTTGAAGACTATAGGGCCAAAGGAAATATCCTCCGATAACAAAGAGAAAGAAGCTTTCTGAGAAACTTCTTTGTGTTCTGTGAAATCATCTCAAAGAGTTACAGCTTTCCCCTCAAGAAGCCTTTCGCTAAGACAGTTCTTGTGGAATTGGCAAAGTGATATTTGGAAGCCCATAGAGGGCTATGGTGACAAAGGTAATATCCTCAGATGAAATCTGGAAAGAAGCTTTCTGAGAAACTGCTTAGTGTTCTGATTATTCATCTCACAGAGTTACATCTGTATGTCGTGGATCTCTTTGCTAGCCTGATTTCTGTGGAATCTGAGAACAGATATTTCTCTTCTTTTTGAAGACTATAGGGGCAAAGGAAATATCCTCCGATAACAAAGACAAAGAAGCTTTCTGAGAAACTTCTTTGTGTTCCGTGAAATCATCTCACAGAGTTACAGCTTTCCCCTCAAGAAGCCTTTCGCTAAGACAGTTCTTGTGGAATTTGCAAAGTGATATTTGGAAGCCCATAGCCATCTATTGTGAAAAAGGAAATATCCTCAGATGAAATCTGGAAAGAAGCTTCCTGAGAAACTGCTTAGTGTTCTGTTAATTCATCTCACAGAGTTACATCTGTATTTCGTGCATCTCTTTGCTAGCCTTTTTTCTGTGGAATCTGAGAACAGATATTTCTCATCTTTTTGAAGACTATAGGGGCAAAGGAAATATCCTCCGATAACAAAGAGAAAGAAGCTTTCTGAGAAACTTCTTTGTGTTCTGTGAAATCATCTCACAGAGTTACAGCTTTCCCGACAAGAAGCCTTTCGCTAAGACAGTTCTTGTGGAGTTGGCAAAGTGATATTTGGAAGCCCATAGAGGGCTATGGTGAAAAAGGAAATATCCTCTGATGAAATCTGGAAAGAAGCTTCCTGAGAAACTGCTCAGTGTTCTGTTAATTCATCTCACAGAGTTACATATGTATTTCGTGGATCTCTTTGCTAGCCTTAATTCTGTGGAATCTGAGAACAGATATTTCGGATCCCTTTGAAGACTATAGGGCCAAAGGAAATATCCTCCGATAACCAAAAGAAAGAAGCATTCTGAGAAACTTCTCTGTGTTCTGTGAAATCATCTCACAGATTTACAGCTTTCCCCTCAAGTAGCCTTTCGCTAAGACAGTTCTTGTGGAATTGGCAAAGTGATATTTGGAAGCCCATAGAGGGCTATGGTGAAAAAGGAAATATCCTCTGATGAAATCTTGAAAGAAGCTTCCTGAGACAATGCTTAGTGTTCTGTTAATTCATCTCACAGAGTTACATCTGTATTTCGTGGATCTCTTTCCTAGCCTTATTTCTGTGTAATCTGAGAACAGATATTTCGGATCCCTTTGAAGACTATAGGGCCAAAGGAAATATCCACCGATAACAAAGAGAAAGAAGCTTTATGAGAAACTTCTTTGTGTTCTGTGAAATCATCTCACAGAGTTACAGCTTTCCCCTCAAGAAGCCTTTCGCTAAGACAGTTCTTGTGGAATTGGCAAAGTGATATTTGGAAGCCCATTGAGGGCTATGGTGAAAAAGGAAATATCCTCAGATGAAGTCTGGAAAGAAGCTTCCTGAGAAACTGCTTAGTGTTCTGTACATTCACCTCACAGAGTTACATCTGTATTTCGTGGATCTCTTTGCTAGCTTTATTTCTGTGGAATCTGAGAACAGATATTTCGGATCCCTTTGAAGACTATAGGGCCAAAGGAAATATCCTCCGATAACCAAGAGAAAGAAGCTTTCTGAGAAACTTCTTTGTGTTCTGTGAAATCATCTCACAGAGTTACAGCTTTCCCCTCAAGAAGCCTTTCGCTAAGACAGTTCTTGTGGAATTGGCAAAGTGATATTTGGAAGCCCATAGTAGGCTATGGTGACAAAGGTAATATTCTCAGATGAAATCTGGAAAGAAGCTTTCTGAGAAACTGCTTAGTGTTCTGATTATTCATCTCACAGAGTTACATCTGTATGTCGTGGATCTCTTTGCTAGCCTTATTTCTGTGGAGTCTGAGAACAGATATTTCGGATCCCTTTGAAGACTATAGGGCCAAAGGAAATATCCTCCGATAACAAAGACAAAGAAGCTTTCTGAGAAACTTCTTTGTGTTCTCTGAAATCATCTCACAGAGTTACAGCTTTCCCTTCAAGAAGCCTTTCGCGAAGACAGTTCTTGTGGAATTGGCAAAGTGATATTTGGAAGCCCATAGCGATCTATTGTGAAAAAGGAAATATCCTCAGACGAAATTTGGAAAGAAGCTTCCTGAGAAACTGCTTAGTGTTCTGTTAATTCATCTCACAGAGTTACATCTGTATTTCGTGGATCTCTTTGCTAGCCTTATTTCTGTGGAATCTGAGAACAGATATTTCTCATCTTTTTGAAGACTATAGGGAAAAGGAAATATCCTCCGATAACAAAGAGAAAGAAGCTTTCTGAGAAACTTCTTTGTGTTCTGTGAAATCATCTCACAGAGTTACAGCTTTCCCGTCAAGAAGCCTTTCGCTAAGACAGTTCTTGTGGAATTGGCAAAGTGATATTTGGAAGCCCATAGAGGGCTGTGGTGAAAAAGGAAATATCCTCAAATGAAATCTGGAAAGAAGCTTCCTGAGAAACTGCTTAGTGTTCTGTTAATTCATCTCACAGAGTTACATCTGTTTTTCGTGGATCTCTTTGCTAGCCTTATTTCTGTGGAATCTGAGAACAGATATTTCGGATCCCTTTGAAGACTATAGGGCCAAAGGAAATATCCTCTGATAAGAAAGAGAAAGAAGCTTTCTGAGAAACTTCTTTGTGTCCGTGAAATCTTCTCACAGAGTTACAGCTTTCCCCTCAAGAAGCCTTTCGATAAGACAGTACTTGTGGAATTGGCAAAGTGATATTTGGAAGCCCATGGAGGGCTATGGTGAAAAAGGAAATATCCTCAGATGAAATCTAGAAAGAAGCTTCCTGAGAAACTGCTTAGTGCTCTGTTAATTCATCTCACAGTGTTACATCTGTATTTCGTGGATCTCTTTGCTAGGCTTATTTCTGTGGAATCTGAGAACAGATATTTCGGATCCCTTTGAAGACTATAGGACGAAAGGAAATATCCTCCGATAACAAAGAGAAAGAAGCTTTCTGAGAAACTTCTTTGTGTTCTGTGAAATCATGTCACAGAGTTACAGCTTTCCCCTCAAGAAGCCTTTCGCTAAGACAGTTCTTGTGGAATTGGCAAAGTGATACTTGGAAGCCCCTAGAGGGCTGTGGTGAAAAAGGAAATATCCTCTGATGAAATCTGGAAAGAAGCTTCCTGAGACAATGCTTAGTGTTCTGTTAATTCATCTCACAGAGTTACATCTGTATTTCGTGGATCTCTTTCCTAGCCTTATTTCTGTGGAATCTGAGAACAGATATTTCGGATCCCTTTGAAGACTATAGGGCCAAAGGAAATATCCTCCGATAACAAAGAGAAAGAAGCTTTCTGAGAAACTTCTTTGTGTTCTGTGAAATCATCTCACAGAGTTACAGCTTTCCCCTCAAGAAGCCTTTCGCTAAGACAGTTCTTGTGGAATTGGCAAAGTGATATTTGGAAGCCCATAGAGGGCTACGGTGAAAAAGGAAATATCCTCAGATGAAATCAGGAAAGAAGCTTCCTGAGATAATGCTCAGTGTTCGGTTAATTCATCTCACAGAGTTACATCTGTATTTCGTGGATCTCTTTGCTAGCCTTAATTCGGTGGAATCTGAGAACAGATATTTCGGATCCCTTTGAAGACTATAGAGCCAAAGGAAATATCCTCCGATAACCAAGAGAAAGAAGCTTTCTGAGAAACTTCTTTGTGTTCTGTGAAATCATCTCACAGAGTTACAGCTTTCCCCTCAAGAAGCCTTTCGCTAAGACAGTTCTTGTGGAATTGGCAAAGTGATATTTGGAAGCCCATAGAGGTCTATTGTGAAAAAGGAAATATCCTCAGATAATATTTGGAAAGAAGCTTCCTGAGAAACTGCTTAGTGTTCTGTTAATTCATCTCACAGAGTTACATCTGTATTTCGTGGATCTCTTTGCTAGCCTTTTTTCTGTGGAATCTGAGAACAGATATTTCTCATCTTTTGAAGACTATAGGGGCAAAGGAAATATCCTCCGATGACAAAGAGAAAGAAGCTTTCTGAGAAACTTCTTTGTGTTCTGTGATATCATCTCACAGAGTTACAGCTTTCCCCTCAAGAAGCCTTTCGCTAAGACAGTTCTTGTGGAATTGGCAAAGTGATATTTGGAAGCCCTTAGAGGGCTATGGTGAAAAAGGAAATATCCTCAGATGAAGTCTGGAAAGAAGCTTCCTGAGAAACTGCTTAGTGTTCTGTACATTCATCTCACAGAGTTACATCTGTATTTCGTGGATCTCTTTGCTAGCTTTATTTCTGTGGAATCTGAGAACAGATATTTCTCATCTTTTTGAAGAATATAGGGGCAAAGGAAATATCATCCGATAACAAAGAGAAAGAAGCTTTCTGAGAAACTTCTTTGCGTTCTGTGAAATCATTTCACAGAGTTACAGCTTTCCCCTCAAGAAGCCTTTCGCTAAGACAGTTCTTGTGGAATTGGCAAAGTGATATTTGGAAGCCCATAGAGGGCTACAGTGAAAAAGGAAATATCCTTAGATTAAATCTGGAAAGAAGCTTCCTGAGAAACTGCTCAGTGTTCTGTTAATTCATCTCACAGAGTTACATCTCTATTTCGTGGATCTCTTTGCTAGCCTTAGTTCTGAGGAATCTGAGAACAGATATTTCGGATCCCTTTGAAGACTATAGGGCCAAAGGAAATATCCTCCGATAACCAAGAGAAAGAAGCTTTCTGAGAAACTTCTTTGTGTTCTGTGAAATCATCTCACAGAGTTACAGCATTCCCCTCAAGAAGCCTTTTGCTAAGACAGTTCTTGTGGAATTGGCAAAGTGATATTTGGAAGACCATAGAGGGCTATGGTGAAAAAGGTAATATCATCAGATGAAATCTGGAAAGAAGCTTTCTGAGAAACAGCTTAGTGTTCTGTTAATTCATCTCACAGAGTTACATCTGTATGTCGTGGATCTCTTTGCTAGCCTTATTTCTGTGGAATCTGAGAACAGATATTTCGGATCCCTTTGAAGACTATAGGTCCAAAGGAAATATCCTCCGATAACAAAGAAAAAGATGCTTTCTGAGAAACTTCTTTGTATTCTCTGAAATCATCTCACAGAGTTACAGCTTTCCCCTCAAGAAGCCTTTCGCTAAGACAGTTCTTGTGGAATTGGCAAAGTGATATTTGGAAGCCCATAGAGGTCTATTGTGAAAAAGGAAATATCCTCAGATGAAATTTGGAAAGAAGCTTCCTGAGAAACTGCTTAGTGTTCTGTTAATTCATCTCACAGAGTTACATCTGTATTTCGTGGATCTCTTTGCTAGACTTTTTTCTGTGGAATCTGAGAACAGATATTTCTCATCTTATTGAAGAGTATAGGGGCAAAGGAAATATCCTCCGATAACAAAGAGAAAGAAGCTTTCTGAGAAACTTCTTTGTGTTCTGTGAAATCATCTCACAGAGTTACAGCTTTCCCCTCAAGAAGCCTTTTGCTAAGACAGTTCTTGTGGAATTGGCAAAGTGATATTTGGAAGCCCATAGAGGGCTACGGTGAAAAAGGAAATATCCTCAGATGAAATCTGGAAAGAAGCTTCCTGAGAAACTGCTTAGTGTTCGGTTAATTCATCTCACAGAGTTACATCTGTATTTCGTGGATCTCTTTGCTAGCCTTAATTCTGTGGAATCTGAGAACAGATATTTCGGATCCCTTTGAAGACTATAGGGCCAAAGGAAATATCCTCCGATAACCAAGAGAAAGAAGCTTTCTGAGAAACTTCTTTGTGTTCTGTGAAATCATCTCACAGAGTTACAGCTTTCCCCTCAAGAAGCCTTTCGCTAAGACAGTTCTTGTGGAATTGGCAAAGTGATATTTGGAAGCCCTTAGAGGGCTACGGTGAAAAAGGAAATATCCTCAGATGAAATCTGGAAAGAAGCTTCCTGAGAAACTGCTTAGTGTTCTGTTAATTCATCTCACAGAGTTACATCTGTATTTCGTGGATCTCTTTGCTAGCCTTAATTCTGTGGAATCTGAGAACAGATATTTCGGATCCCATTGAAGACTATAGGGCCAAAGGAAATATCCTCCGATAACCAAGAGAAAGAAGCTTTCTGAGAAACTTCTTTGTGTTCTGTGAAATCATCTCAAAGAGTTACAGCTTTCCCCTCAAGAAGCCTTTCGCTAAGACAGTTCTTGTGGAATTGGCAAAGTGATATTTCGAAGCCCATAGTGGGCTATGGTGACAAAGGTAATATCCTCAGATGAAATCTGGAAAGAAGCTTTCTGAGAAACTGCTCAGTGTTCTGATTATTCATCTCACAGAGTTACATCTGTATGTCGTGGATCTCTTTGCTAGCCTGATTTCTGTGGAATCTGAGAACAGATAATTCTCTTCTTTTTGAAGACTATAGGGGCAAAGGAAATATCCTCCGATAAAAAAGACAAAGAAGCTTTCTGAGAAACTTCTTTGTGTTCCGTGAAATCATCTCACAGAGTTACAGCTTTCCCCTCAAGAAGCCTTTCGCTAAGACAGTTCTTGTGGAATTGGCAAAGTGATATTTGGAAGCCCATAGCCATCTATTGTGAAAAAGGAAATATCCTCAGATGAAATCTGGAAAGAAGCTTCCTGAGAAACTGCTTAGTGTTCTGTTAATTCATCTCACAGAGTTACATCTGTATTTCGTGGATCTCTTTGCTAGCCTTTTTTCTGTGGAATCTGAGAACAGATATTTCTCATCTTTTTGAAGACTATAGGGGCAAAGGAAATATCCTCCGATAACAAAGAGAAAGAAGCTTTCTGAGAAACTTCTTTGTGTTCTGTGAAATCATCTCACAGAGTTACAGCTTTCCCGACAAGAAGCCTTTCGCTAAGACAGTTCTTGTGGAGTTGGCAAAGTGATATTTGGAAGCCCATAGAGGGCTATGGTGAAAAAGGAAATATCCTCTGATGAAATCTGGAAAGAAGCTTCCTGAGAAACTGCTCAGTGTTCTGTTAATTCATCTCACAGAGTTACATCTGTATTTCGTGGATCTCTTTGCTAGCCTTAATTCTGTGGAATCTGAGAACAGATATTTCGGATCCCTTTGAAGACTATAGGGCCAAAGGAAATATCCTCCGATAACCAAAAGAAAGAAGCATTCTGAGAAACTTCTCTGTGTTCTGTGAAATCATCTCAAAGATTTACAGCTTTCCCCTCCATTAGCCTTTCGCTAAGACAGTTCTTGTGGAATTGGCAAAGTGATATTTGGAAGCCCATAGAGGGCTATGGTGAAAAAGGAAATATCCTCTGATGAAATCTTGAAAGAAGCTTCCTGAGACAATGCTTAGTGTTCTGCTAATTCATCTCACAGAGTTACACCTGTATTTCGTGGATCTCTTTCCTAGCCTTATTTCTGTGTAATCTGAGAACAGATATTTCGGATCCCTTTGAAGACTATAGGGCCAAAGGAAATATCCACCGATAACAAAGAGAAAGAAGCTTTATGAGAAACTTCTTTGTGTTCTGTGAAATCATCTCACAGAGTTACAGCTTTCCCCTCAAGAAGCCTTTCGCTAAGACAGTTCTTGTGGAATTGGCAAAGTGATATTTGGAAGCCCATTGAGGGCTGTGGTGAAAAAGGAAATATCCTCAGATGAAGTCTGGAAAGAAGCTTCCTGAGAAACTGCTTAGTGTTCTGTACATTCGCCTCACAGAGTTACATCTGTATTTCGTGGATCTCTTTGCTAGCTTTATTTCTGTGGAATCTGAGAACAGATATTTCTCATCTTTTTGAAGACTATAGGGGCAAAGGAAATATCCTCCGATAAAAAAGAGAAAGAAGCTTTCTGAGAAACTTCTTTTTGTTCTGTGAAATTATTTCACAGAGTTACAGCGTTCCCCTCAAGAAGCCTTTCGCTAAGACAGTTCTTGTGGAATTGGCAAAGTGATATTTGGAAGCCCATAGAGGGCTATGGTGAAAAAGGAAATATCCTCAGATGAAATCTAGAAAGAAGCTTCCTGAGAAACTGCTTAGTGCTCTGTTAATTCATCTCACAGAGTTACATCTGTTTTTCGTGGATCTCTTTGCTAGCCTTATTTCTGTGGAATCTGAGAACAGATATTTCGGATCCCTATGAAGACTATAGGGCCAAAGGAAATATCCTCCGATAACAAAGAGAATGAAGGTTTCTGAGAAACTTCCTTGTTTTCTGTGAAATCATCTCACAGAGTTACAGCTTTCCCCTCAAGAAGCCTTTCGATAAGACAGTACTTGTGGAATTGGCAAAGTGATATTTGGAAGCCCATAGAGGGCTATGGTGTAAAAGGAAATATCCTCAGATGAAATCTAGAAAGAAGCTTCCTGAGAAACTGCTTAGTGCTCTGTTAATTCATCTAACAGTGTTACATCTGTATTTCGTGGATCTCTTTGCTAGGCTTATTTCTGTGGAATCTGAGAACAGATATTTCGGATCCCTTTGAAGACTATAGGACGAAAGGAAATATCCTCCGATAACAAAGAGAAAGAAGCTTTCTGAGAAACTTCTTTGTGTTCTGTGAAATCATGTCACAGAGTTACAGCTTTCCCCTCAAGAAGCCTTTCGCTAAGACAGTTCTTGTGGAATTGGCAAAGTGATACTTGGAAGCCCATAGAGGGCTGTGTTGAAAAAGGAAATATCCTCTGATGAAATCTGGAAAGAAGCTTCCTGAGACAATGCTTAGTGTTCTGTTAATTCATCTCACAGAGTTACATCTGTATTTCGTGGATCTCTTTCCTAGCCTTATTTCTGTGGAATCTGAGAACAGATATTTCGGATCCTTTTGAAGACTATAGGGCCAAAGGAAATATCCTCCGATAACAAAGAGAAAGAAGCTTTCTGAGAAACTTCTTTGTGTTCTGTGAAATCATCTCACAGAGTTACAGCTTTCCCCTCAAGAAGCCTTTCGCTAAGACAGTTCTTGTGGAATTGGCAAAGTGATATTTGGAAGCCCATAGAGGTCTATTGTGAAAAAGGAAATATCCTCAGATAATATTTGGAAAGAAGCTTCCTGAGAAACTGCTTAGTGTTCTGTTAATTCATCTCACAGAGTTACATCTGTATTTCGTGGATTTCTTTGCTAGCCTTTTTTCTGTGGAATCTGAGAACAGATATTTCTCATCTTTTGAAGACTATAGGGGCAAAGGAAATATCCTCCGATAACAAAGAGAAAGAAGCTTTCTGAGAAACTTCTTTGTGTTCTGTGATATCATCTCACAGAGTTACAGCTTTCCCCTCAAGAAGCCTTTCGCTAAGACAGTTCTTGTGGAATTGGCAAAGTGATATTTGGAAGCCCTTAGAGGGCTATGGTGAAAAAGGAAATATCCTCAGATGAAGTCTGGAAAGAAGCTTCCTGAGAAATTGCTTAGTGTTCTGTACATTCATCTCACAGAGTTACATCTGTATTTCGTGGATCTCTTTGCTAGCTTTATTTCTGTGGAATCTGAGAACAGATATTTCTCATCTTTTTGAAGAATATAGGGGCAAAGGAAATATCATCCGATAACAAAGAGAAAGAAGCTTTCTGAGAAACTTCTTTGCGTTCTGTGAAATCATTTCACAGAGTTACAGCTTTCCCCTCAAGAAGCCTTTCGCTAAGACAGTTCTTGTGGAATTGGCAAAGTGATATTTGGAAGCCCATAGAGGGCTATGGTGAAAAAGGAAATATCCTCAGATGAAATCTGGAAAGAAGCTTCCTGAGAAACTGCTCAGTGTTCTGTTAATTCATCTCACAGAGTTACATCTCTATTTCGTGGATCTCTTTGCTAGCCTTAATTCTGAGGAATCTGAGAACAGATATTTCGGATCCCTTTGAAGAGTATAGGGAAAAGGAAATATCCTCCGATAACCAAGAGAAAGAAGCTTTCTGAGAAACTTCTTTGTGTTCTGTGAAATCATCTCACAGAGTTACAGCATTCCCCTCAAGAAGCCTTTTGCTAAGACAGTTCTTGTGGAATTGGCAAAGTGATATTTGGAAGCCCATAGAGGGCTATGGTGAAAAAGGAAATATCCTCAGATGAAATCTGGAAAGAAGCTTCCTGAGAAACTGCTCAGTGTTCTGTTAATTCATCTCACAGAGTTACATCTCTATTTCGTGGATCTCTTTGCTAGCCTTAATTCTGAGGAATCTGAGAACAGATATTTCGGATCCCTTTGAAGAGTATAGGGAAAAGGAAATATCCTCCGATAACCAAGAGAAAGAAGCTTTCTGAGAAACTTCTTTGTGTTCTGTGAAATCATCTCACAGAGTTACAGCATTCCCCTCAAGAAGCCTTTTGCTAAGACAGTTCTTGTGGAATTGGCAAAGTGATATTTGGAAGACCATAGAGGGCTATGGTGAGAAAGGTAATATCCTCAGATGAAATCTGGAAAGAAGCTTTCTGAGAAACAGCTTAGTGTTCTGTTAATTCATCTAACAGAGTTACATCTGTATGTCGTGGATCTCTTTGCTAGCCTTATTTCTGTGGAATCTGAGAACAGATATTTCGGATCCCTTTGAAGACTATAGGTCCAAAGGAAATATCCTCCGATAACAAAGAAAAAGATGCTTTCTGAGAAACTTCTTTGTATTCTCTGAAATCATCTCACAGAGTTACAGCTTTCCCCTCAAGAAGCCTTTCGCTAAGACAGTTCTTGTGGAATTGGCAAAGTGATATTTGGAAGTCCATAGAGGTCTATTGTGAAAAAGGAAATATCCTCAGATGAAATTTGGAAAGAAGCTTCCTGAGAAACTGCTTAGTGTTCTGTTAATTCATCTCACAGAGTT
Source organism: Macaca nemestrina (assembly GCF_043159975.1). Classification (NCBI taxonomy): domain Eukaryota; kingdom Metazoa; phylum Chordata; class Mammalia; order Primates; family Cercopithecidae; genus Macaca; species Macaca nemestrina. The sequence goes on along the minus strand of NC_092138.1, from coordinate 100,036,012 downwards.
ACATCTGTATTTCGTGGATCTCTTTGCTAGCCTTTTTTCTGTGGAATCTAAGAACAGATATTTCTCATCTTTTTGAAGACTATAGGGGCAAAGGAAATATCCTCCGATAACAAAGAGAAAGAAGCTTTCTGAGAAACTTCTTTGTGTTCTGTGAAATCATCTCACAGAGTTACAGCTTTCCCGTCAAGAAGCCTTTTGCTAAGACAGTTCTTGTGGAATTGGCAAAGTGATATTTGGAAGCCCATAGAGGGCTACGGTGAAAAAGGAAATATCCTCAGATGAAATCTTGAAAGAAGCTTCCTGAGAAACTGCTTAGTGTTCGGTTAATTCATCTCACAGAGTTACATCTGTATTTCGTGGATCTCTTTGCTAGCCTTAATTCTGTGGAATCTGAGAACAGATATTTCGGATCCCTTTGAAGACTATAGGGCCAAAGGAAATATCCTCCGATAACCAAGAGAAAGAAGCTTTCTGAGAAACTTCTTTGTGTTCTGTGAAATCATCTCACAGAGTTACAGCTTTCCCCTCAAGAAGCCTTTCGCTAAGACAGTTCTTGTGGCATTGGCAAAGTGATATTTGGAAGCCCATAGAGGGCTACGGTGAAAAAGGAAATATCCTCAGATGAAATCTGGAAAGAAGCTTCCTGAGAAACTGCTTAGTGTTCGGTTAATTCATCTCACAGAGTTACATCTGTATTTCGTGGATCTCTTTGCTAGCCTTAATTCTGTGGAATCTGAGAACAGATATTTCGGATCCCTTTGAAGACTATAGGGCCAAAGGAAATATCCTCCGATAACAAAGAGAAAGAAGCTTTCTGAGAAACTTCTTTGTGTTCTGTGAAATCATCTCAAAGAGTTACAGCTTTCCCCTCAAGAAGCCTTTCGCTAAGACAGTTCTTGTGGAATTGGCAAAGTGATATTTGGAAGCCCATAGTGGGCTATGGTGACAAAGGTAATATCCTCAGATGAAATCTGGAAAGAAGCTTTCTGAGAAACTGCTTAGTGTTCTGATTATTCATCTCACAGAGTTACATCTGTATGTCGTGGATCTCTTTGCTAGCCTGATTTCTGTGGAATCTGAGAACAGATATTTCTCTTCTTTTTGAAGACTATAGGGGCAAAGGAAATATTCTCCGATAACAAAGACAAAGAAGCTTTCTGAGAAACTTCTTTGTGTTCCGTGAAATCATCTCACAGAGTTACAGCTTTCCCCTCAAGAAGCCTTTCGCTAAGACAGTTCTTGTGGAATTGGCAAAGTGATATTTGGAAGCCCATAGCCATCTATTGTGAAAAAGGAAATATCCTCAGATGAAATCTGGAAAGAAGCATCCTGAAAAACTGCTTAGTGTTCTGTTAATTCATCTCACAGAGTTACATCTGTATTTCGTGGAACTCTTTGCTAGCCTTTTTTCTGTGTAATCTGAGAACAGATATTTCTCATCTTTTTGAAGACTATAGGGGCAAAGGAAATATCCTCCGATAACAAAGAGAAAGAAGCTTTCTGAGAAACTTCTTTGTGTTCTGTGAAATCATCTCACAGAGTTACAGCTTTCCCGACAAGAAGCCTTTCGCTAAGACAGTTCTTGTGGAGTTGGCAAAGTGATATTTGGAAGCCCATAAGGGCTATGGTAAAAAAGGAAATATCCTCTGATGAAATCTGGAAAGAAGCTTCCTGAGAAACTGCTCAGTGTTCTGTTAATTCATCTCACAGAGTTACATCTGTATTTCGTGGATCTCTTTGCTAGCCTTAATTCTGTGGAATCTGAGAACAGATATTTCGGATCCCTTTGAAGACTATAGGGCCAAAGGAAATATCCTCCGATAACAAAGAGAAAGAAGGTTTCTGAGAAACTTCTTTGTGTTATGTGAAATCATCTCACAGAGTTACAGCTTTCCCCTCAAGAAGCCTTTCGCTAAGACAGTTCTTGTGGAATTGGCAAAGTGATATTTGGAAGCCCATAGAGGGCTATGGTGAAAAAGGAAATATCCTCTGATGAAATCTGGAAAGAAGCTTCCTGAGACAATGCTTAGTGTTCTGTTAATTCATCTCACAGAGTTACATCTGTATTTCGTGGATCTCTTTCCTAGCCTTATTTCTGTGTAATCTGAGAACAGATATTTCGTATCCCTTTGAAGAATATAGGGCCAAAGGAAATATCCACCGATAACAAAGAGAAAGAAGCTTTCTGAGAAACTTCTTTGTGTTCTGTGAAATCATCTCACAGAGTTACAGCTTTCCCCTAAAGAAGCCTTTCGCAAAGACAGTTCTTGTGGAATTGGCAAAGTGATATTTGGAAGCCCATAGAGGGCTATGGTGAAAAAGGAAATATCCTCAGATGAAGTCTGGAAAGAAGCTTCCTGAGAAACTGCTTAGTGTTCTGTACATTCATCTCACAGAGTTACATCTGTATTTCGTGGATCTCTTTGCTAGCTTTATTTCTGTGGAATCTGAGAACAGATATTTCTCATCTTTTTGAAGACTATAGGGGCAAAGGAAATATCCTCCGATAACCAAGAGAAAGAAGCTTTCTGAGAAACTTCTTTGTGTTCTTTGAAATCATTTCACAGAGTTACAGCTTTCCCCTCAAGAAGCCTTTCGCTAAGACAGTTCTTGTGGAATTGGCAAAGTGATATTTGGAAGCCCATAGAGGGCTATGGTGAAAATGGAAATATCCTCAGATTAAATCTGGAAAGAAGCTTCCTGAGAAACTGCTCAGTGTTCTGTTAATTCATCTCACAGAGTTACATCTGTATTTCGTGGATCTCTTTGCTAGCCTTAATTCTGTGGAATCTGAGAACAGATATTTCGGATCCCTTTGAAGACTATAGGGCCAAAGGAAATATCCTCCGATAACCAAGAGAAAGAAGCTTTCTGAGAAACTTCTTTGTGTTCTGTGAAATCATCTCACAGAGTTACAGCATTCCCCTCAAGAAGCCTTTCGCTAAGACAGTTCTTGTGGAATTGGCAAAGTGATATTTGGAAGCCCATAGAGGGCTATGGTGAAAAAGGTAATATCCTCAGATGAAATCTGGAAAGAAGCTTTCTGAGAAACAGCTTAGTGTTCTGTTAATTCATCTCACAGAGTTACATCTGTATGTCGTGGATCTCTTTGGTAGCCTTATTTCTGTGGAATCTGAGAACAGATATTTCGTATCCCTTTGAAGACTATAGGGCCAAAGGAAATATCCTCCGATAAGAAAGTCAAAGAAGCTTTCTGAGAAACTTCTTTGTGTTCTCTGAAATCATCTCACAGAGTTACAGCTTTCCCCTCAAGAAGCCTTTCGCTAAGACAGTTCTTGTGGAATTGGCAAAGTGATATTTGGAAGCCCATAGAGGGCTACGGTGAAAAAGGAAATATCCTCAGATGAAATCTGGAAAGAAGCTTCCTGAGAAACTGCTCAGTGTTCGGTTAATTCATCTCACAGAGATACATCTGTATTTCGTGGATCTCTTTGCTAGCCTTAATTCTGTGGAATCTGAGAACAGATATTTCGGATCCCTTTGAAGACTATAGGGCCAAAGGAAATATCCTCCGATAACCAAGAGAAAGAAGCTTTCTGAGAAACTTCTTTGTGTTCTGTGAAATCATCTCACGGAGTTACAGCTTTCCCCTCAAGAAGCCTTTCGCTAAGACAGTTCTTGTGGAATTGGCAAAGTGATATTTGGAAGCCCATAGTGGGCTATGGTGACAAAGGAAATATCCTCAGTTGAAATCTGGAAAGAAGCTTCCTGAGAAACTGCTTAGTGTTCTGTAAATTCATCTCACAGAGTTACATCTGTATTTCGTGGATATTTTTGCTAGCCTTATTTCCCTGGAATCTGAGAACAGATATTTCGGAACCCTTTGAAGACTGTAGGGCCAAAGGAAATATCCTCTGAGAACAAAGAGAAAGAAGCTTTCTGAGAAACTTCTTTGTGTTCTGTGAAATCATCTCACAGAGTTACAGCTTTCCCCTCAAGAAGTCTTTCGCTAAGACAGTTCTTGTGGAATTGGCAAAGTGATATTTGGAAGCCCATAGAGGGCTATGGTGAAAAAGGAAATATCCTCAGATGAAATCTGGAAAGAAGCTTCCTGAGAAACTGCTTAGTGCTCTGTTAATTCATCTCACAGATTTACATCTGTATTTCGTGGATCTCTTTGCTAGCCTTATTTCTGTGGAATCTGAGAACAGATATTTCGGATCCCTATGAAGACTATAAGGCCAAAGGAAATATCCTCCGATAACAAAGAGAAAGAAGCTTTCTGAGAAACTTCTTTGTGTTCTGTGAAATCATCTCACAGAGTTACAGCTTTCCCGACAAGAAGCCTTTCGCTAAGACAGTTCTTGTGGAGTTGGCAAAGTGATATTTGGAAGCCCATAGAGGGCTATGGTGAAAAAGGAAATATCCTCTGATGAAATCTGGAAAGAAGCTTCCTGAGAAACTGCTCAGTGTTCTGTTAATTCATCTCACAGAGTTACATCTGTATTTCGTGGATCTCTTTGCTAGCCTTAATTCTGTGGAATCTGAGAACAGATATTTCGGATCCCTTTGAAGACTATAGGGCCAAAGGAAATATCCTCCGATAACCAAAAGAAAGAAGCATTCTGAGAAACTTCTCTGTGTTCTGTGAAATCATCTCACAGATATACAGCTTTCCCCTCAAGTAGCCTTTCGCTAAGACAGTTCTTGTGGAATTGGCAAAGTGATATTTGGAAGCCCATAGAGGGCTATGGTGAAAATGGAAATATCCTCTGATGAAATCTTGAAAGAAGCTTCCTGAGACAATGCTTAGTGTTCTGTTAATTCATCTCACAGAGTTACATCTGTATTTCGTGGATCTCTTTCCTAGCCTTATTTCTGTGTAATCTGAGAACAGATATTTCGGATCCCTATGAAGACTATAGGGCCAAAGGAAATATCCACCGATAACAAAGAGAATGAAGGTTTCTGAGAAACTTCCTTGTGTTCTGTGAAATCATCTCACAGAGTTACAGCTTTCCCCTCAAGAAGCCTTTCGATAAGACAGTACTTGTGGAATTGGCAAAGTGATATTTGGAAGCCCATAGAGGGCTATGGTGAAAAAGGAAATATCCTCAGATGAAATCTAGAAAGAAGCTTCCTGAGAAACTGCTTAGTGCTCTGTTAATTCATCTAACAGTGTTACATCTGTATTTCGTGGATCTCTTTGCTAGGCTTATTTCTGTGGAATCTGAGAACAGATATTTCGGATCCCTTTGAAGACTATAGGGCCAAAGGAAAAATCCTCCGATAACAAAGAGAAAGAAGGTTTCTGAGAAACTTCTTTGTGTTATGTGAAATCATCTCACAGAGTTACAGCTTTCCCCTCAAGAAGCCTTTCGCTAAGACAGTTCTTGTGGAATTGGCAAAGTGATATTTGGAAGCCCATAGAGGGCTATGGTGAAAAAGGAAACATCCTCTGATGAAATCTGGAAAGAAGCTTCCTGAGACAATGCTTAGTGTTCTGTTAATTCATCTCACAGAGTTACATCTGTATTTCGTGGATCTCTTTCCTAGCCTTATTTCTGTGTAATCTGAGAACAGATATTTCGTATCCCTTTGAAGACTATAGGGCCAAAGGAAATATCCACCGATAACAAAGAGAAAGAAGCTTTCTGAGAAACTTCTTTGTGTTCTGTGAAATCATCTCACAGAGTTACAGCTTTCCCCTAAAGAAGCCTTTCGCAAAGACAGTTCTTGTGGAATTGGCAAAGTGATATTTGGAAGCCCATAGAGGGCTATGGTGAAAAAGGAAATATCCTCAGATGAAGTCTGGAAAGAAGCTTCCTGAGAAACTGCTTAGTGTTCTGTACATTCATCTCACAGAGTTACATCTGTATTTCGTGGATCTCTTTGCTAGCTTTATTTCTGTGGAATCTGAGAACAGATATTACTCTTCTTTTTGAAGACTATAGGGGCAAAGGAAATATCCTCCGATAACCAAGAGAAAGAAGCTTTCTGAGAAACTTCTTTGTGTTCTTTGAAATCATTTCTCAGAGTTACAGCTTTCCCCTCAAGAAGCCTTTCGCTAAGACAGTTCTTGTGGAATTGGCAAAGTGATATTTGGAAGCCCATAGAGGGCTATGGTGAAAATGGAAATATCCTCAGATTAAATCTGGAAAGAAGCTTCCTGAGAAACTGCTCAGTGTTCTGTTAATTCATCTCACAGAGTTACATCTGTATTTCGTGGATCTCTTTGCTAGCCTTAATTCTGTGGAATCTGAGAACAGATATTTCGGATCCCTTTGAAGACTATAGGGCCAAAGGAAATATCCTCCGATAACCAAGAGAAAGAAGCTTTCTGAGAAACTTCTTTGTGTTCTGTGAAATCATCTCACAGAGTTACAGCATTCCCCTCAAGAAGCCTTTCGCTAAGACAGTTCTTGTGGAATTGGCAAAGTGATATTTGGAAGCCCATAGAGGGCTATGGTGAAAAAGGTAATATCCTCAGATGAAATCTGGAAAGAAGCTTTCTGAGAAACAGCTTAGTGTTCTGTTAATTCATCTCACAGAGTTACATCTGTATGTCGTGGATCTCTTTGGTAGCCTTATTTCTGTGGAATCTGAGAACAGATATTTCGGAACCCTTTGAAGACTGTAGGGCCAAAGGAAATATCCTCTGAGAACAAAGAGAAAGAAGCTTTCTGAGAAACTTCTTTGTGTTCTGTGAAATCATCTCACAGAGTTACAGCTTTCCCCTCAAGAAGTCTTTCGCTAAGACAGTTCTTGTGGAATTGGCAAAGTGATATTTGGAAGCCCATAGAGGGCTATGGTGAAAAAGGAAATATCCTCAGATGAAATCTGGAAAGAAGCTTCCTGAGAAACTGCTTAGTGCTCTGTTAATTCATCTCACAGAGTTACATCTGTATTTCGTGGATCTCTTTGCTAGCCTTATTTCTGTTTAATCTGAGAACAGATATTTCGGATCTCTTTGAAGACTATAGGGCCAAAGGAAATATCCTCTGATAACAAAGAAAAAGAAGCTTTCTGAGAAACTTCTTTGTGTTCTGTGAAATCATCTCACAGAGTTAAAGCTTTTCCCTCAAGAAGCCTTTCGCTAAGACAGTTCTTGTGGAATTGGCAAAGTGATATTTGGAAGCCCATAGAGGGCTATGGTGAAAAAGGAAATATCCTCAGATGAAATCTGGAAAGAAGCTTCCTGAGAAACTGCTTAGTGTTCTGTTAATTCATCTCACAGTGTTACATGTGTATTTCGTGGATCTCTTTGCTAGCCTTATTTCTGTGGAATCTGAGAACAGATATTTCGGATCCCTTTGAAGACTATAGGGCCAAAGGAAATATCCTCTGATAACAAAGAGAAAGAAGCTTTCTGAGAAACTTCTTTGTGTTCTGTGAAATCATCTCACAGAGTTACAGCTTTCCCCTCAAGAAGCCTTTCGCAAAGACAGTTCTTGTGGAATTGGCAAAGTGATATTTGGAAGCCCATAGAGGGCTATGGTGAAAAAGGAAATATCCTCAGATGAAATCTGAAAAGAAGCTTCCTGAGAAACTGCTTAGTGTTCTGTTAATTCATCTCACAGAGTTACATCTGTGTTTCGTGGATCTCTTTGCTAGCCTTATTTCTGTGGAATCTGAGAACAGATATTTCGGATCCCTTTGAAGACTATAGGGCCAAAGGAAATATCCTCCGATAACAAAGAGAAAGAAGCTTTCTGAGAGACTTCTTTGTGTTCTGTAAAATCATCTCAAAGAGTTACACCTTTCACCTCAAGTAGCCTTTTGCTAAGACAGTTCTTGTGGAATTGGAAAAGTGATATTTGGCAGCCCATAGAGGGCTATGGTGAAAAAGGTAATATCCTCAAGTGAAATCTGGAAAGAAGCTTTCTGAGAAACAGCTTCGTGTTCTGTTAATTCATCTCACAGAGTTACATCTGTATTTCGTGCATCTCTTTGCTAGCCTTATTTCTGTGGAATCTGAGAACAGATATTTCGGATCCCTTTGAAGACTATAGGGCCAAAGGAAATATCCTCCGATAACAAAGACAAAGAAGCTTTCTGAGAAACTTCTTTGTGTTCTCTGAAATCATCTCACAGAGTTACAGCTTTCCCCTCAAGAAGCCTTTCGCTAAGACAGTTCTTGTGGAATTGGCAAAGTGATATTTGGAAGCCCATAGAGGTCTACTGTGAAAAAGGAAATATCCTCAGATGAATTTTGGAAAGAAGATTCCTGAGAAACTGCTTAGTGTTCTGTTAATTCATCTCACAGAGTTACATCTGTATTTCGTGGATCTCTTTGCTAGCGTTTTTTCTGTGGAATCTGAGAACAGATATTTCTCATCTTTTTGAAGACTATAGGGGCAAAGGAAATATCCTCCGATAACAAAGAGAAAGAAGCTTTCTGAGAAACTTCTTTGTGTTCTTTGAAATCATTTCACAGAGTTACAGCTTTCCCCTCAAGAAGCCTTTCGCTAAGACAGTTCTTGTGGAATTGGCAAAGTGATATTTGGAAGCCCATAGAGGGCTATGGTGAAAATGGAAATATCCTCAGATTAAATCTGGAAAGAAGCTTCCTGAGAAACTGCTCAGTGTTCTGTTAATTCATCTCACAGAGTTACATCTGTATTTCGTGGATCTCTTTGCTAGCCTTAATTCTGTGGAATCTGAGAACAGATATTTCGGATCCCTTTGAAGACTATAGGGCCAAAGGAAATATCCTCCGATAACCAAGAGAAAGAAGCTTTCTGAGAAACTTCTTTGTGTTCTGTGAAATCATCTCACAGAGTTACAGCATTCCCCTCAAGAAGCCTTTCGCTAAGACAGTTCTTGTGGAATTGGCAAAGTGATATTTGGAAGCCCATAGAGGGCTATGGTGAAAAAGGTAATATCCTCAGATGAAATCTGGAAAGAAGCTTTCTGAGAAACAGCTTAGTGTTCTGTTAATTCATCTCACAGAGTTACATCTGTATGTCGTGGATCTCTTTGGTAGCCTTATTTCTGTGGAATCTGAGAACAGATATTTCGGATCCCTTTGAAGACTATAGGGCCAAAGGAAATATCCTCCGATTAGAAAGTCAAAGAAGCTTTCTGAGAAACTTCTTTGTGTTCTCTGAAATCATCTCACAGTGTTACAGCTTTCCCCTCAAGAAGCCTTTCGCTAAGACAGTTCTTGTGGAATTGGCAAAGTGATATTTGGAAGCCCATAGAGGGCTACGGTGAAAAAGGAAATATCCTCAGATGAAATCTGGAAAGAAGCTTCCTGAGAAACTGCTCAGTGTTCGGTTAATTCATCTCACAGAGATACATCTGTATTTCGTGGATCTCTTTGCTAGCCTTAATTCTGTGGAATCTGAGAACAGATATTTCGGATCCCTTTGAAGACTATAGGGCAAAAGGAAATATCCTCCGATAACCAAGAGAAAGAAGCTTTCTGAGAAACTTCTTTGTGTTCTGTGAAATCATCTCACGGAGTTACAGCTTTCCCCTCAAGAAGCCTTTCGCTAAGACAGTTCTTGTGGAATTTGCAAAGTGATATTTGGAAGCCCATAGTGGGCTATGGTGACAAAGGAAATATCCTCAGTTGAAATCTGGAAAGAAGCTTCCTGAGAAACTGCTTAGTGTTCTGTAAATTCATCTCACAGAGTTACATCTGTATTTCGTGGATCTTTTTGCTAGCCTTATTTCCCTGGAATCTGAGAACAGATATTTCGGAACCCTTTGAAGACTGTAGGGCCAAAGGAAATATCCTCTGAGAACAAAGAGAAAGAAGCTTTCTGAGAAACTTCTTTGTGTTCTGTGAAATCATCTCACAGAGTTACAGCTTTCCCCTCAAGAAGTCTTTCGCTAAGACAGTTCTTGTGGAATTGGCAAAGTGATATTTGGAAGCCCATAGAGGGCTATGGTGAAAAAGGAAATATCCTCAGATGAAATCTGGAAAGAAGCTTCCTGAGAAACTGCTTAGTGCTCTGTTAATTCATCTCACAGATTTACATCTGTATTTCGTGGATCTCTTTGCTAGCCTTATTTCTGTGGAATCTGAGAACAGATATTTCGGATCCCTATGAAGACTATAGGGCCAAAGGAAATATCCTCCGATAACAAAGAGAATGAAGGTTTCTGAGAAACTTCTTTGTGTTCTGTGAAATCATCTCACAGAGTTACAGGTTTCCCCTCAAGAAGCCTTTCGCTAAGACAGTTCTTGTGGAATTGGCAAAGTGATATTTGGAAGCCCATAGAGGGCTATTGTGAAAAAGGAAATATCCTCAGATGAAAACTGGAAGGAAACTTCCTGAGAAACTGCTTAGTGTTCTGTTAATTCATCTCAAAGAGTTACATCTGTATTTCCTGGATCTCTTTGCTAGCCTTATTTCTGTGGAATCTGAGAACAGATATTTCGGATCCCTTTGAAGACTACAGGGCCAAAGGAAATATCCTCTGATAACAAAGAAAAAGAAGCTTTCTGAGAAACTTCTTTGTGTTCTGTGAAATCATCTCACAGAGTTAAAGCTTTCCCCTCAAGAAGCCTTTCGCTAAGACAGTTCTTGTGGAATTGGCAAAGTGATATTTGGAAGACCATAGAGGGCTATGGTGAAAAAGGAAATATCCTCAGATGAAATCTGGAAAGAAGCTTCCTGAGAAACTGCTTAGTGTTCTGTTAATTCATCTCACAGAGTTACATCTGTATTTCGTGGATCTCTTTGCTAGCCTTTTTTCTGTGGAATCTGAGAACAGATATTTCTCATCTTTTTGAAGACTATAGGGGCAAAGGAAATATCCTCCGATAACAAAGAGAAAGAAGCTTTCTGAGAAACTTCTTTGTGTTCTGTGAAATCATCTCACAGAGTTACAGCTTTCCCGACAAGAAGCCTTTCGCTAAGACAGTTCTTGTGGAGTTGGCAAAGTGATATTTGGAAGCCCATAGAGGGCTATGGTGAAAAAGGAAATATCCTCTGATGAAATCTGGAAAGAAGCTTCCTGAGAAACTGCTCAGTGTTCTGTTAATTCATCTCACAGAGTTACATCTGTATTTCGTGGATCTCTTTGCTAGCCTTAATTCTGTGGAATCTGAGAACAGATATTTCGGATCCCTTTGAAGACTATAGGGCCAAAGGAAATATCCTCCGATAACCAAAAGAAAGAAGCATTCTGAGAAACTTCTCTGTGTTCTGTGAAATCATCTCACAGATTTACAGCTTTCCCCTCAAGTAGCCTTTCGCTAAGACAGTTCTTGTGGAATTGGCAAAGTGATATTTGGAAGCCCATAGAGGGCTATGGTGAAAAAGGAAATATCCTGTGATGAAATCTTGAAAGAAGCTTCCTGAGACAATGCTTAGTGTTCTGTTAATTCATCTCACAGAGTTACATCTGTATTTCGTGGATCTCTTTCCTAGCCTTATTTCTGTGTAATCTGAGAACATATATTTCGGATCCCTTTGAAGACTATAGGGCCAAAGGAAATATCCACCGATAACAAAGAGAAAGAAGCTTTATGAGAAACTTCTTTGTGTTCTGTGAAATCATCTCACAGAGTTACAGCTTTCCCCTCAAGAAGCCTTTCGCTAAGACAGTTCTTGTGGAATTGGCAAAGTGATATTTGGAAGCCCATAGAGGGCTATGGTGAAAAAGGAAATATCCTCAGATGAAGTCTGGAAAGAAGCTTCCTGAGAAACTGCTTAGTGTTCTGTACATTCACCTCACAGAGTTACATCTGTATTTCGTGGATCTCTTTGCTAGCTTTATTTCTGTGGAATCTGAGAACAGATATTTCTCATCTTTTTGAAGACTATAGGGGCAAAGGAAATATCCTCCGATAAAAAAGAGAAAGAAGCTTTCTGAGAAACTTCTTTTTGTTCTGTGAAATTATTTCACAGAGTTACAGCTTTCCCCTCAAGAAGCCTTTCGCTAAGACAGTTCTTGTGGAATTGGCAAAGTGATATTTGGAAGCCCATAGAGGGCTATGGTGAAAAAGGAAATATCCTCAGATGAAATCTAGAAAGAAGCTTCCTGAGAAACTGCTTAGTGCTCTGTTAATTCATCTCACAGAGTTACATCTGTTTTTCGTGGATCTCTTTGCTAGCCTTATTTCTGTGGAATCTGAGAACAGATATTTCGGATCCCTATGAAGACTATAGGGCCAAAGGAAATATCCTCCGATAACAAAGAGAATGAAGGTTTCTGAGAAACTTCCTTGTGTTCTGTGAAATCATCTCACAGAGTTACAGCTTTCCCCTCAAGAAGCCTTTCGATAAGACAGTACTTGTGGAATTGGCAAAGTGATATTTGGAAGCCCATAGAGGGCTATGGTGAAAAAGGAAATATCCTCAGATGAAATCTAGAAAGAAGCTTCCTGAGAAACTGCTTAGTGCTCTGTTAATTCATCTAACAGTGTTACATCTGTATTTCGTGGATCTCTTTGCTAGGCTTATTTCTGTGGAATCTGAGAACAGATATTTCGGATCCCTTTGAAGACTATAGGGCCAAAGGAAATATCCTCCGATAACAAAGAGAAAGAAGGTTTCTGAGAAACTTCTTTGTGTTATGTGAAATCATCTCACAGAGTTACAGCTTTCCCCTCAAGAAGCCTTTCGCTAAGACAGTTCTTGTGGAATTGGCAAAGTGATATTTGGAAGCCCATAGAGGGCTATGGTGAAAAAGGAAATATCCTCTGATGAAATCTGGAAAGAAGCTTCCTGAGACAATGCTTAGTGTTCTGTTAATTCATCTCACAGAGTTACATCTGTATTTCGTGGATCTCTTTCCTAGCCTTATTTCTGTGTAATCTGAGAACAGATATTTCGTATCCCTTTGAAGACTATAGGGCCAAAGGAAATATCCACCGATAACAAAGAGAAAGAAGCTTTCTGAGAAACTTCTTTGTGTTCTGTGAAATCATCTCACAGAGTTACAGCTTTCCCCTAAAGAAGCCTTTCGCAAAGACAGTTCTTGTGGAATTGGCAAAGTGATATTTGGAAGCCCATAGAGGGCTATGGTGAAAAAGGAAATATCCTCAGATGAAGTCGGGAAAGAAGCTTCCTGAGAAACTGCTTAGTGTTCTGTACATTCATCTCACAGAGTTACATCTGTATTTCGTGGATCTCTTTGCTAGCTTTATTTCTGTGGAATCTGAGAACAGATATTTCTCTTCTTTTTGAAGACTATAGGGGCAAAGGAAATATCCTCCGATAACCAAGAGAAAGAAGCTTTCTGAGAAACTTCTTTGTGTTCTTTGAAATCATTTCACAGAGTTACAGCTTTCCCCTCAAGAAGCCTTTCGCTAAGACAGTTCTTGTTGAATTGGCAAAGTGATATTTGGAAGCCCATAGAGGGCTATGGTGAAAATGGAAATATCCTCAGATTAAATCTGGAAAGAAGCTTCCTGAGAAACTGCTCAGTGTTCTGTTAATTCATCTCACAGAGTTACATCTGTATTTCGTGGATCTCTTTGCTAGCCTTAATTCTGTGGAATCTGAGAACAGATATTTCGGATCCCTTTGAAGACTATAGGGCCAAAGGAAATATCCTCCGATAACCAAGAGAAAGAAGCTTTCTGAGAAACTTCTTTGTGTTCTGTGAAATCATCTCACAGAGTTACAGCATTCCCCTCAAGAAGCCTTTCGCTAAGACAGTTCTTGTGGAATTGGCAAAGTGATATTTGGAAGCCCATAGAGGGCTATGGTGAAAAAGGTAATATCCTCAGATGAAATCTGGAAAGAAGCTTTCTGAGAAACAGCTTAGTGTTCTGTTAATTCATCTCACAGAGTTACATCTGTATGTCGTGGATCTCTTTGGTAGCCTTATTTCTGTGGAATCTGAGAACAGATATTTCGGATCCCTTTGAAGACTATAGGGCCAAAGGAAATATCCTCCGATAAGAAAGTCAAAGAAGCTTTCTGAGAAACTTCTTTGTGTTCTCTGAAATCATCTCACAGAGTTACAGCTTTCCCCTCAAGAAGCCTTTCGCTAAGACAGTTCTTGTGGAATTGGCAAAGTGATATTTGGAAGCCCATAGAGGGCTACGGTGAAAAAGGAAATATCCTCAGATGAAATCTGGAAAGAAGCTTCCTGAGAAACTGCTCAGTGTTCGGTTAATTCATCTCACAGAGATACATCTGTATTTCGTGGATCTCTTTGCTAGCCTTAATTCTGTGGAATCTGAGAACAGATATTTCGGATCCCTTTGAAGACTATAGGGCCAAAGGAAATATCCTCCGATAACCAAGAGAAAGAAGCTTTTTGAGAAACTTCTTTGTGTTCTGTGAAATCATCTCACGGAGTTACAGCTTTCCCCTCAAGAAGCCTTTCGCTAAGACAGTTCTTGTGGAATTTGCAAAGTGATATTTGGAAGCCCATAGTGGGCTATGGTGACAAAGGAAATATCCTCAGTTGAAATCTGGAAAGAAGCTTCCTGAGAAACTGCTTAGTGTTCTGTAAATTCATCTCACAGAGTTACATCTGTATTTCGTGGATCTTTTTGCTAGCCTTATTTCCCTGGAATCTGAGAACAGATATTTCGGAACCCTTTGAAGACTGTAGGGCCAAAGGAAATATCCTCTGAGAACAAAGAGAAAGAAGCTTTCTGAGAAACTTCTTTGTGTTCTGTGAAATCATCTCACAGAGTTACAGCTTTCCCCTCAAGAAGTCTTTCGCTAAGACAGTTCTTGTGGAATTGGCAAAGTGATATTTGGAAGCCCATAGAGGGCTAGGGTGAAAAAGGAAATATCCTCAGATGAAATCTGGAAAGAAGCTTCCTGAGAAACTGCTTAGTGCTCTGTTAATTCATCTCACAGAGTTACATCTGTATTTCGTGGATCTCTTTGCTAGCCTTATTTCTGTGTAATCTGAGAACAGATATTTCGGATCCCTTTGAAGACTATAGGGCCAAAGGAAATATCCTCTGATAACAAAGAAAAAGAAGCTTTCTGAGAAACTTCTTTTTGTTCTGTGAAATCATCTCACAGAGTTAAAGCTTTTCCCTCAAGAAGCCTTTCGCTAAGACAGTTCTTGTGGAATTGGCAAAGTGATATTTGGAAGCCCACAGAGGGCTATGGTGAAAAAGGAAATATCCTCAGATGAAATCTGGAAAGAAGCTTCCTGAGAAACTGCTTAGTGTTCTGTTAATTCATCTCACAGTGTTACATGTGTATTTCGTGGATCTCTTTGCTAGCCTTATTTCTGTGGAATCTGAGAACAGATATTTCGGATCCCTTTGAAGACTATAGGGCCAAAGGAAATATCCTCTGATAACAAAGAGAAAGAAGCTTTCTGAGAAACTTCTTTGTGTTCTGTGAAATCATCTCACAGAGTTACAGCTTTCCCCTCAAGAAGCCTTTCGCTAAGACAGTTCTTGTGGAATTGGCAAAGTGATATTTGGAAGCCCATAGAGGGCTATGGTGAAAAAGGAAATATCCTCAGATGAAATCTGAAAAGAAGCTTCCTGAGAAACTGCTTAGTGTTCTGTTAATTCATCTCACAGAGTTACATCTGTGTTTCGTGGATCTCTTTGCTAGCCTTATTTCTGTGGAATCTGAGAACAGATATTTCGGATCCCTTTGAAGACTATAGGGCCAAAGGAAATATCCTCCGATAACAAAGAGAAAGAAGCTTTCTGAGAGACTTCTTTGTGTTCTGTAAAATCATCTCAAAGAGTTACACCTTTCACCTCAAGTAGCCTTTTGCTAAGACAGTTCTTGTGGAATTGGAAAAGTGATATTTGGCAGCCCATAGAGGGCTATGGTGAAAAAGGTAATATCCTCAAGTGAAATCTGGAAAGAAGCTTTCTGAGAAACAGCTTCGTGTTCTGTTAATTCATCTCACAGAGTTACATCTGTATTTCGTGCATCTCTTTGCTAGCCTTATTTCTGTGGAATCTGAGAACAGATATTTCGGATCCCTTTGAAGACTATAGGGCCAAAGGAAATATCCTCCGATAACAAAGACAAAGAAGCTTTCTGAGAAACTTCTTTGTGTTCTCTGAAATCATCTCACAGAGTTACAGCTTTCCCCTCAAGAAGCCTTTCGCTAAGACAGTTCTTGTGGAATTGGCAAAGTGATATTTGGAAGCCCATAGAGGTCTATTGTGAAAAAGGAAATATCCTCAGATGAATTTTGGAAAGAAGATTCCTGAGAAACTGCTTAGTGTTCTGTTAATTCATCTCACAGAGTTACATCTGTATTTCGTGGATCTATTTGCTAGCCTTTTTTCTGTGGAATCTGAGAACAGATATTTCTCATCTTTTTGAAGACTATAGGGGCAAAGGAAATATCCTCCGATAACAAAGAGAAAGAAGCTTTCTGAGAAACTTCTTTGTGTTCTGTGAAATCATCTCACAGAGTTACAGCTTTCCCCTCTAGAAGCCTTACGCTAAGACAGTTCTTGTGGAATTGGCAAAGTGATATTTGGAAGCCCATAGAGGGCTATTGTGAAAAAGGAAATATCCTCAGATGAAATCTGGAAAGAAGCTTCCTGAGAAATTGCTTAGTGTTCTGTTAATTCATCTCACAGAGTGACATCTGTGTTTCGTGGTTCTCTTTGCTAGCCTTATTTCTGTGGATTCTGAGGACACATATTTCGGATCCCTTTGAAGACAATAGGGCCAAAGGAAATATCCTCTGATAACAAAGAGAAAGAAGCTTTTGAGAAACTTCTTTGTGTTCCGTGAAATCATCTCACAGAGTTACAGCTTTCCCCTCAAGAAGCCTTTCGCTAAGACAGTTCTTGTGGAATTGGCAAAGAGATATTTGGAAGCCCATAGAGGGCTATGGTGGAAAAGGAAATATCCTCAAGTGAAATCTGGAAAGAAACTTTCTGAGAAACAGCTTAGTGTTCTGTTAATTCATCTCACAGAGTTACATCTGTATGTCGTGGATCTCTTTGCTAGCCTTATTTCTGTGGAATCTGAGAACAGATATTTCGGATCCCTTTGAAGACTATAGGGCCAAAGGAAATATCCTCCGATAACAAAGACAAAGAAGCTTTCTGAGAAACTTCTTTGTGTTCTGTGAAATCATCTCACAGAGTTACAGCTTTCCCCTGAAGAAGCCTTTCGCTAAGACATTTCTTGTGGAATTGGCAAAGTGATATTTGAAGCCCATACAGGGCTATGGTGAAAATGGAAATATCCTCAGATGAAATCTGGAAAGAAGCTTCCTGAGAAATTGCTTAGTGCTCTGTTAATTCATCTCACAGAGTTACATCTGTATTTCGTGGATCTCTTTGCTAGCCTTATTTCTGTGGAATCTGAGAACAGATATTTCGGATCCCTTTGAAGACTATAGGGCCAAAGGAAGTATCCTCCTATAACAAAGAGAATGAAGGTTTCTGAGAAACTTCCTTGTGTTCTGTGAAATCATCTCACAGAGTTACAGCTTTCCCCTCAAGAAGCCTTTCGATAAGACAGTTCTTGTGGAATTGGCAAAGTGATATTTGGAAGCCCTTAGAGGGCTATTGTGAAAAAGGAAATATCCTCAGATGAAATCTGGAAAGAAGCTTCCTGAGAAACTGCTCAGTGTTCTGTTAATTCATCTCACAGAGTTACATCTGTATTTCGTGGATCTCTTCGCTAGCCTTAATTCTGTGGAATCTGAGAACAGATATTTCGGATCCCTTTGAAGACTATAGGGCCAAAGGAAATATCCTCCGATAACAAAGAGAAAGAAGCTTTCTGAGAAACTTCTTTGTGTTCTGTGAAATCATCTCACTGAGTTACAGCTTTCCCCTCAAGAAGCTTTTCGCTAAGACAGTTCTTGTGGAATTGGCAAAGTGATATTTGGAAGTCCATAGAGGGCTATTGTGAAAAAGGAAATATCCTCAGATGAAATCTGGAAAGAAGCTTCCTGAGAAACTGCTTAGTGTTCGGTTAATTCATCTCACAGAGTTACATCTGTATTTCGTGGATCTCTTTGCTAGCCTTATTTCTGTGGAATCTGAGAACAGATATTTCGGATCCCTTTGAAGACTATAGGGTCAAAGGAAATATCCTCTGATAACAAAGAGAAAGAAGCTTTCTGAGAAGCTTCTTTGTGTTCTGTGAAATCATCTCACAGAGTTACAGCTTTCCCCTTAAGAAGCCTTTCGCTAAGACAGTTCTTGTGGAATTGGCAAAGTGATATTTGGAAGCCCATAGTGGGCTATGGTGAAAAAGGAAATATCCTCAGATGAAATCTGGAAAGAAGCTTCCTGAGAAACTGCTTAGTGTTCTGTAAATTCATCTCACAGAGTTACATCTGTATTTGGTGGATCTCTTTGCTAGCCTTATTTCTGTGGAATCTGAGAACAGATATTTCGGATCCCTTTGAAGACTATAGGGCCAAAGGAAATATCCTCTGATAACAAAGAAAAAGAAGCTTTCTGAGAAACTTCTTTGTGTTCTGTGAAATCATCTCACAGAGTTAAAGCTTTTCCCTCAAGAAGCCTTTCGCTAAGACAGTTCTTGTGGAATTGGCAAAGTGATATTTGGAAGCCCATAGAGGGCTATGGTGACAAAGGAAATATCCTCAGATGAAATCTGGAAAGAAGCTTCCTGAGAAACTGCTTAGTGTTCTGTTAATTCATCTCACAGTGTTACATGTGTATTTCGTGGATCTCTTTGCTAGACTTATTTCTGTGGAATCTGAGAACAGATATTTCGGATCCCTTTGAAGACTATAGGGCCAAAGGAAATATCCTCTGATAACAAAGAGAAAGAAGCTTTCTGAGAAACTTCTTTGTGTTCTGTGAAATCATCTCAGAGAGTTACAGCTTTCCCCTCAAGAAGCCTTTCGCTAAGACAGTTCTTGTGGAATTGGCAAAGTGATATTTGGAAGCCCATAGAGGGCTATGGTGAAAAAGGAAATATCCTCAGATGAAATCTGGAAAGAAGCTTCCTGAGAAACTGCTTAGTGTTCTGTTAATTCATCTCACAGAGTTACATCTGTGTTTCGTGGATCTCTTTGCTAGCCTTATTTCTGTGGAATCTGAGAACAGATATTTCGGATCCCTTTGCAGACTCTAGGGCCAAAGGAAATATCCTCCGATAACAAAGAGAAAGAAGCTTTCTGAGAGACTTCTTTGTGTTCTGTAAAACCATCTCAAAGAGTTACACCTTTCACCTCAAGTAGCCTTTTGCTAAGACAGTTCTTGTGGAATTGGAAAAGTGATATTTGGCAGCCCATAGAGGGCTATGGTGAAAAAGGTAATATCCTCAAGTGAAATCTGGAAAGCAGCTTTCTGAGAAACAGCTTCGTGTTCTGTTAATTCATCTCACAGAGTTACATCTGTATTTCGTGCATCTCTTTGCTAGCCTTATTTCTGTAGAATCTGAGAACAGATATTTCGGATCCCTTTGAAGACTTTAGGGCCAAAGGAAATATCCTCCGATAACAAAGACAAAGAAGCTTTCTGAGAAACTTCTTTGTGTTCTCTGAAATCATCTCACAGAGTTACAGCTTTCCCCTGAAGAAGCCGTTCGCTAAGACATTTCTTGTGGAATTGGCAAAGTGATATTTGAAGCCCATACAGGGCTATGGTGAAAATGGAAATATCCTCAGATGAAATCTGGAAAGAAGCTTCCTGAGAAACTGCTTAGTGCTCTCTTAATTCATCTCACAGAGTTACATCTGTATTTCGTGGATCTCTTTGCTAGCCTTATTTCTGTGGAATCTGAGAACAGATATTTCGGATCCCTTTGAAGACTATAGGGCCAAAGGAAGTATCCTCCTATAACAAAGAGAATGAAGGTTTCTGAGAAACTTCCTTGTGTTCTGTGAAATCATCTCACAGAGTTACAGCTTTCCCCTCAAGAAGCCTTTCGATAAGACAGTTGTTGTGGAATGGGCAAAGTGATATTTGGAAGCCCATAGAGGGCTATTGTGAAAAAGGAAATATCCTCTGATGAAATCTGGAAAGAAGCTTCCTGAGAAACTGCTTAGTGTTCTGTTAATTCATCTCACAGAGTTACATCTGTGTTTCGTGGATCTCTTTGCTAGCCTTATTTCTGTGGAATCTGAGAACAGATATTTCGGATCCCTTTGAAGACTATAGGGCCAAAGGAAATATCCTCCGGTAACAAAGAGAAAGAAGCTTTCTGAGAGACTTCTTTGTGTTCTGTAAAATCATCTCAAAGAGTTACAGCTTTCACCTCAAGAAGCCTTTTGCTAATACAGTTCTTGTGGAATTGGCAAAGTGATATTTGGAAGCCCATAGAGGGCTATGGTGAAAAAGGAAATATCCTCAGATGAAATCTGGAAAGAAGCTTCCTGAGAAACTGCTCAGTGTTCTGTTAATTCATCTCACAGAGTTACATCTGTATTTCGTGGATCTCTTCGCTAGCCTTAATTCTGTGGAATCTGAGAACAGATATTTCGGATCCCTTTGAAGACTATAGGGCCAAAGGAAATATTCTCCGATAACAAAGAGAAAGAAGCTTTCTGAGAAACTTCTTTGTGTTCTGTGAAATCATCTCACTGAGTTACAGCTTTCCCCTCAAGAAGCTTTTCGCTAAGACAGTTCTTGTGGAATTGGCAAAGTGATATTTGGAAGCACATAGAGGGCTATTGTGAAAAAGGAAATATCCTCAGATGAAATCTGGAAAGAAGCTTCCTGAGAAACTGCTTAGTGTTCGGTTAATTCATCTCACAGAGTTACATCTGTATTTCGTGGATCTCTTTGCTAGCCTTATTTCTGTGGAATCTGAGAACAGATATTTCGGATCCCTTTGAAGACTATAGGGCCAAAGGAAATATCCTCTGATAACAAAGAGAAAGAAGCTTTCTGAGAAGCTTCTTTGTGTTCTGTGAAATCATCTCACAGAGTTACAGCTTTCCCCTTAAGAAGCCTTTCGCTAAGACAGTTCTTGTGGAATTGGCAAAGTGATATTTGGAAGCCCATAGAGGGCTATGGTGAAAAAGGAAATATCCTCAGATGAAATCTGGAAAGAAGCTTCCTGAGAAACTGCTTAGTGTTCTGTTAATTCATCTCACAGTGTTACATGTGTATTTCGTGGATCTCTTTGCTACCCTTATTTCTGTGGAATCTGAGAACAGATATTTCGGATCCCTTTGAAGACTATAGGGCCAAAGGAAATATCCTCTGATAACAAAGAGAAAGAAGCTTTCTGAGAAACTTCTTTGTGTTCTGTGAAATCATCTCACAGAGTTACAGCTTTCCCCTCAAGAAGCCTTTCGCTAAGACAGTTCTTGTGGAATGGCAAAGTGATATTTGGAAGCCCATAGAGGGCTATGGTGAAAAAGGAAATATCCTCAGATGAAATCTGGAAAGAAGCTTCCTGAGAAACTGCTTAGTGTTCTGTTAATTCATCTCACAGAGTTACATCTGTGTTTCGTGGATCTCTTTGCTAGCCTTATTTCTGTGGAATCTGAGAACAGATATTTCGGATCCCTTTGAAGACTATAGGGCCAAAGGAAATATCCTCCGATAACAAAGAGAAAGAAGCTTTCTGGGAGTCTTCTTTGTGTTCTGTAAAATCATCTCAAAGAGTTACACCTTTCACCTCAAGTAGCCTTTTGCTAAGACAGTTCTTGTGGAATTGGAAAAGTGATAGTTGGCAGCCCATAGAGGGCTATGGTGAAAAAGGTAATATCCTCAAGTGAAATCTGGAAAGAAGCTTTCTGAGAAACAGCTTCGTGTTCTGTTAATTCATCTCACAGAGTTACATCTGTATTTCGTGCATCTCTTTGCTAGCCTTATTTCTGTGGAATCTGAGAACAGATATTTCGGATCCCTTTGAAGACTATAGGGCCAAAGGAAATATCCTCCGATAACAAAGACAAAGAAGCTTTCTGAGAAACTTCTTTGTGTTCTGTGAAATCATCTCACAGAGTTACAGCTTTCCCCTCAAGAAGCCTTTCCCTAAGACAGTTCTTGTGGAATTGGCAAAGTGATATTTGGAAGCCCTTAGAGGTCTATTGTGAAAAAGGAAATATCCTCAGATGAATTTTGGAAAGAAGATTCCTGAGAAACTGCTTAGTGTTCTGTTAATTCATATCACAGAGTTACATCTGTATTTCGTGGATCTCTTTGCTAGCCTTATTTCTGTGGAATCTGAGAACAGATATTTCTCATCTTTTTGAAGACTATAGGGGCAAAGGAAATATCCTCCGATAACAAAGAGAAAGAAGCTTTCTGAGAAACTTCTTTGTGTTCTGTGAAATCGTCTCACAGAGATACAGCTTTCCCCTCAAGAAGCCTTACGCTAAGACAGTTCTTGTGGAATTGGCAAAGTGATATTTGGAAGCCCATAGAGGGCTATTGTGAAAAAGGAAATATCCTCAGATGAAATCTGGAAAGAAGCTTCCTGAGAAATTGCCTAGTGTTCTGTTAATTCATCTCACAGAGTGACATCTGTGTTTCGTGGTTCTCTTTGCTAGCCTTATTTCTGTGGATTCTGAGGACACATATTTCGGATCCCTTTGAAGACTATAGGGCCAAAGGAAATATCCTCTGATAACAAAGAGAAAGAAGCTTTTGAGAAACTTCTCTGTGTTCCGTGAAATCATCTCACAGAGTTACAGCTTTCCCCTCAAGAAGCCTTTCGCTAAGACAGTTCTTGTGGAATTGGCAAAGTGATATTTGGAAGCCCATAGAGGGCTATGGTAAAAAAGGAAATATCCTCAAGTGAAATCTGGAAAGAAGCTTTCTGAGAAACAGCTTAGTGTTCTGTTAATTCATCTCACAGAGTTACATCTGTATGTCGTGGATCTCTTTGCTAGCCTTATTTCTGTGGAATTTGAGAACAGATATTTCGGATCCCTTTGAAGACTATAGGGCCAAAGGAAATATCCTCCGATAACAAAGACAAAGAAGCTTTCTGAGAAACTTCTTTGTGTTCTGTGAAATCATCTCACAGAGTTACAGCTTTCCCCTGAAGAAGCCTTTCGCTAAGACATTTCTTGTGGAATTGGCAAAGTGATATTTGAAGCCCCTACAGGGCTATGGTGAAAATGGAAATATCCTCAGATGAAATCTGGAAAGAAGCTTCCTGAGAAACTGCTTAGAGTTCTGTTAATTCATCTCACAGAGTTACATCTGTATTTCGTGGATCTCTTTGCTAGCCTTATTTCTGTGGAATCTGAGAACAGATATTTCGGATCCCTTTGAAGACTTTGGGCCAAAGGAACTTTCCTCCGATAACAAAGAGAAAGAAGTTTTCTGAGAAACTTCTTTGTGTTCTGTGAAATCATCTCACAGAGTTACAGCTTTCCCCTCAAGAAGCTTTTTGCTAAGACAGTTCTTGTGGAATTGGCAAAGTGATATTTGGAAGACCATAGAGGGCTATGGTGAAAAAGGAAATATCCTCAGATAAAATCTGGAAAGAAGCTTTCTGAGAAACTGCTTAGTGTTCTGTTAATTCATCTCACAGAGTTACATCTGCATTTCGTGGATCTCTTTGCTAGCCTTATTTCTGTTGAATCTGAGAACAGATATTTCGGATCCCTTTGAAGACCATAGGGCCAAAGGAAATATCCTTCGATAAAAAAGAGAAAGAAGCTTCCTGAGAAACTTCTTTGTGTTCTGTGAAATCATCTCACAGAGTTACAGCTTTCCCCTCAAGAAGCCTTTCGCTAAGACAGTTCTTGTGGAATTGGCAAAGTGATATTTGGAAGCCCATAGAGGGCTATGGTGAAAAAGGAAATATCCCCAGATGAAATCTGGAAAGAAGCTTCCTGAGAAACTGCTTAGTGTTCTGTTAATTCATCTCAGAGAGTTACACCTGTATTTCGTGGATCTCTTTGCTAGCTTTATTTCTGTGGAATCTGAGAACAGATATTTCGGATTCCTTTGAAGAGTATAGGGCCAAAGGAAATACCCTCCGATAACAAAGAGAAAGTAGCTTTCTGAGAAACTTCTTTGTGTTCTGTGAAATCATCTCACAGAGTTACAGTTTTCCCCTCAATAAGCCTTTTGCTAAGACAGTTCTTGTGGAATTGGCAAAGTGATATACGGAAGCCCATAGAGGGCTATGGTGAAAAAGGAAATATCCTCAGATGAAATCTGGAAAGAAGCTTTCTGAGAAAGTGTTTAGTTTTCTGTTAATTCATCTCACAGTGTTACACCAGTATTTCGAAGATCTCTTTGCTAGCCTTTTTTCTGTGGAAACTGAGAACTGATATTTCGGATCCCTTTGAAGACCATAGGGCCAAAGGAAATATCCTCCGATAACAAAGAGAAAGAAGCTTTCTGAGAAACTTCTTTGTGTTCTGTGAAATCATCTCACAGAGTTACAGCTTTCCCCTCAAGAAACCTTTCGCTAAGACAGTCCTTGTGGAATTAGCAAAGTGATATTTAGAACCCATAGAGGGCTTTGGTGAAAAAGGAAATATCCTCAGATGAAATCTGGAAAGAAGCTTCCTGAGAAACTCCATAGTGTTCTGTTAATTCATCTCACAGAGTTACATCTGTATTTCGTGGATCTCTTTGCTAGCCTTATTTCTGTGGAATCTGAGAACAGATATTTCGGATCCCTTTGAAGACTATAGGGCCAAAGGAAATATCCTCCGATAACAAAGAGAAAGAAGCTTTCTGAGAAACTTCTATGTGTTCTGTGAAATCATCTCACAGAGTTGCAGCTTTCCCCTCAAGAATCCTTTCGCTAAGACAGTTCTTGTGGAATGGGCAAAGTGATATGTGTAAGCCCTTAGAGGGCTATGGCGAAAAAGGAAATATCCTCAGATGAAATCTGGAAAGAAGCTTTCTGAGAAACTGCTTAGTGTTCTGTTAATTCATCTCACAGAGTTAAATCAGTATTTCGAGGATCTCTTTGCTAGCCTTTTTTCTGTGGAAACTGAGAACAGATATTTCGGATCCCTTTTAAGACCACAGGGCCAAAGGAAATATCCTCCTATAACAAAGAGAAAGAAGCTTTCTGAGAAACTTCTTTGTGTTCTGTGAAATCATCTCACCGAGTTACAGCTTTCCCCTCAAGATGCCTTTTGCTTAGCCAGTTCTTGTGGAATTGGCAAAGTGATATTTGGAAGCCCATAGAGGGCTATGGTGACAAAGGAAATATCCTCAGATGAAATCTGGAAAGAAGCTTCCTGAGAAACTGCTAAATGTTCTGTTCATTCATCTCACAGAGTTACATCTGTATTTCGTGGATCTCTTTGCTAGCCTTATTTCTGTGGAATCTGATAACAGATATTTCGGATCCCTTTGATGACTATAGGGACAAAGGAAATATCCTCCGATAACAAAGAGAAAGAAGCTTTCTGAGAAAATTCTTTGTGTTCTGTGAAATCATCTCACAGAGTTACAGCTTTCCCCTCAATAAGCCTTTCGCTAACACAGTTCTTGTGGAATTGGAAAAGTGATATTTGGAACCCCTAGAGGGCTATGGTGACAAAGGAAATATCCTCAGATGAAATCTGGAAAGAAGCTTCCTGAGAAACTGCTAAGTGTTCTGTTCATTCATCTCACAGAGTTACATCTGTATTTCGTGGATCTCTTGGCTAGCCTTTTTTCTGTGGAATCTGAGAACAGATATTTCTCATCTTTTTGAAGACTATAGGGACAAAGGAAATATCCTCCGATAACAAAGAGAAAGAAGCTTTCTGAGAAACTTCTTTGTGTTCTGTGAAATCATCTCACAGAGTTACAGCTTTCCCGTCAAGAAGCCTTTCGCTAAGACAGTTCTTGTGGAATTGGCAAAGTGATATTTGGAAGCCCATAGAGGGCTATGGTGAAAAAGGAAATATCCTCAGATGAAATCTGGAAAGAAGCTTCCTGAGAAACTGCTTAGTGTTCTGTAAATTCATCTCACAGAGTCTCATCTGTATTTCGTGGATCTCTTTGCTAGCCTTATTTCTGTGGAAACTGAGAATAGA
Organism: Macaca nemestrina; assembly: GCF_043159975.1. NCBI lineage: Eukaryota > Metazoa > Chordata > Mammalia > Primates > Cercopithecidae > Macaca > Macaca nemestrina. The sequence goes on along the minus strand of NC_092138.1, from coordinate 100,010,239 downwards.
TATTTCGGATCCCTTTGAAGACTACAGGGCCCAAGGAAATATCCTCCGATAACAAAGAGAATGAAGGTTTCTGAGAAACTTCCTTGTGTTCTGTGAAATCATCTCACAGAGTTACAGCTTTCCCCTCAAGAAGCCTTTCGCTAAGACAGTTCTTGTGGAATTGGCAAAGTGATATTTGGAAGCCCATAGAGGGCTGCTGTGAAAAAGGAAATATCCTCAGATGAAATCTGGAAAGAAGCTTCCTGAGAAATTGCTTAGTGTTCTGTTAATTCATCTCACAGAGTTACATCTGTGTTTCGTGGTTCTCTTTGCCAGCCTTATTTCTGTGGATTCTGAGAACAATTATTTCGGATCCCTTTGAAGACTATAGGGCCAAAGGAAATATCCTCTGATAACAAAGAGAAAGAAGCTTTTGAGAAACTTCTTCGTGTTCCGTGAAATCATCTCACAGAGTTACAGCTTTCCCCTCAAGAAGCCTTTCGCTAAGACAGTTCTTGTGGAATTGGCAAAGTGATATTTGGAAGCCCATAGAGTTCTATGGTGAAAAAGGAAATATCCTCAAGTGAAATCTGGAAAGAAGCTTTCTGAGAAACAGCTTAGTGTTCTGTTAATTCATCTCACAGAGTTACATCTGTATGTCGTGGATCTCTTTGCTAGCCTTATTTCTGTGGAATCTGAGAACAGATATTTCGGATCCCTTTGAAGACTATAGGGCCAAAGGAAATATCCTCCGATAACAAAGACAAAGAAGCTTTCTGAGAAACTTCTTTGTGTTTTGTGAAATCATCTCACAGAGTTACAGCTTTCCCCTGAAGAAGCCTTTCGCTAAGACATTTCTTGTGGAATTGGCAAAGTGATATTTGAAGCCCATACAGGGCTATGGTGAAAAAGGAAATATCCTCAGATGAAATCTGGAAAGAAGCTTCCTGAGAAACTGCTTAGAGTTCTGTTAATTCATCTCACAGAGTTACATCTGTATTTCGTGGATCTCTTTGCTAGCCTTATTTCTGTGGAATCTGAGAACAGATATTTCGGATCCCTTTGAAGACTATAGGGCCAAAGGAAATATCCTCCGATAACAAAGAGAAAGAAGCTTTCTGAGAAACTTCTTTGTGTTCTGTGAAATCATCTCACAGAGTTACAGCTTTCCCCTCAAGAAGCTTTTTGCTAAGACAGTTCTTGTGGAATTGGCAAAGTGATATTTGGAAGACCATAGAGGGCTATGGTGAAAAAGGAAATATCCTCAGATAAAATCTGGAAAGAAGCTTTCTGAGAAACTGCTTAGTGTTCTGTTAAATCATCTCACAGAGTTACATCTGCATTTCGTGGATCTCTTTGCTAGCCTTTTTTCTGTGGAATCTGAGAACAGATATTTCGGATCCCTTTGAAGACCATAGGGCCAAAGGAAATATCCTTCGATAAAAAAGAGAAAGAAGCTTCCTGAGAAACTTCTTTGTATTCTGTGAAATCATCTCACAGAGTTACAGCTTTCCCCTCAAGAAGCCTTTCGCTAAGACAGTTCTTGTGGAATTGGCAAAGTGATATTTCGAAGCCCATAGAGGGCTATGGTGAAAAAGGAAATATCCCCAGATGAAATCTGGAAAGAAGCTCCCTGAGAAACTGCTTAGTGTTCTGTTAATTCATCTCAGAGAGTTACATCTGTATTTCGTGGATCTCTTTGCTAGTCTTATTTCTGTGGAATCTGAGAACAGATATTTCGGATTCCTTTGAAGAGTATAGGGCCAAAGGAAATACCCTCCGATAACAAAGAGAAAGTAGCTTTCTGAGAAACTTCTTTGTGTTCTGTGAAATCATCTCACAGAGTTACAGTTTTCCCCTCAAGAGGCCTTTTGCTAAGACAGTTCTTGTGGAATTGGCAAAGTGATATATGGAAGCCCATAGAGGGCTATGGTGAAAAAGGAAATATCCTCAGATGAAATCTGGAAAGAAGCTTTCTGAGAAAGTGCTTAGTTTTCTGTTAATTCATCTCACAGTGTTACACCAGTATTTCGAAGATCTCTTTGCTAGCCTTTTTTCTGTGGAAACTGAGAACAGATATTTCGGATCCCTTTGAAGGCCATAGGGCCAAAGGAAATATCCTCCGATAACAAAGAGAAAGAAGCTTTCTGAGAAACTTCTTTGTGTTCTGCGAAATCATCTCACAGAGTTACAGCTTTCCCCTCCAGAAACCTTTCGCTAAGACAGTTCTTGTGGAATTAGCAAAGTGATATTTGGAACCCATAGAGGGCTATGGTGAAAAAGGAAATATCCTCAGATCAAATCTGGAAAGAAGCTTCCTGAGAAACTCCATAGTGTTCTGTTAATTCATCTCACAGAGTTACATCTGTATTTCGTGGATCTCTTTGTTAGCCTTATTTCTGTGGAATCTGAGAACAGATATTTCGGATCCCTTTGAAGACTATAGGGCCAAAGGAAATATCCTCCGATAACAAAGAGAAAGAAGCTTTCTGAGAAACTTCTATGTGTTCTGTGAAATCATCTCACAGAGTTGCAGCTTTCCCCTCAAGATGCCTTTCGCTTAGCCAGTTCTTGTGGAATTGGCAAAGTGATATTTGGAAGCCCATAGAGGGCTATGGTGACAAAGGAAATATCCTCAGATGAAATCTGGAAAGAAGCTTCCTGAGAAACTGCTAAATGTTCTGTTCATTCATCTCACAGAGTTACATCTGTATTTCATGGATCTCTTTGCTAGCCTTATTTCTGTTTAATCTGAGAACAGATATTTCGGATCCCTTTGATGACTATAGGGACAAAGGAAATATCCTCCGATAACAAAGAGAAAGAAGTTTTCTGAGAAAATTCTTTGTGTTCTGTGAAATCATCTCACAGAGTTACAGCTTTCCCCTCAAGAAGCCTTTCGCTAACACAGTTCTTGTGGAATTGGCAAAGTGATATTTGGAAGCCCATAGAGGGCTATGGTGACAAAGGAAATATCCTCAGATGAAATCTGGAAAGAAGCTTCCTGAGAAACTGCTAAGTGTTCTGTTCATTCATCTCACAGAGTTACATCTGTATTTCGTGGATCTCTTTGCTAGCCTTATTTCTGTGGAATCTGAGAACAGATATTTCGGATCCCTTTGATGACTATAGGGACAAAGGAAATATCCTCCGATAACAAAGAGAAAGAAGATTTCTGAGAAACTTCTTTGTGTTCTGTGAAATCATCTCAAAGAGTTACAGCTTTCCCCTCAAGAAGCCTTTCGCTAAGAGAGTTCTTTTGGAATTGGCAAAGTGATATTTGGAAGCCCATAGAGGGCTATGGTGAAAAAGGAAATATCCTCAGATGAAATCTGGAAAGAAGGTTCCTGAGAAACAGCTTAGTGTTCTGTTAATTCATCTCACAGAGTTACATCTGTATTTCGTGGATCTGTTTGCTAGCCTTATTTCCATGGAATCTGAGAACACATATTTCGGATCCCTTTGAAGACTATAGGGCCAAAGGAAATATCCTCCGATAACAAAGAGAAAGAAGCTTTCTGAGAAACTTCTTTGTGTTCTGTGAAATCATCTCACACAGTTACAGCTTTCCCCTCAAGAAGCCTTTCGCTAAGACAGTTCTTGTGGAATTGGCAAAGTGATATTTGGAAGCCCATAGAGGGCTATGGTGAAAAAGAAAATATTCTCAGATGAAATCTGGAAAGAAGCTTCCTGAGAAACTGTTAAGTGTTCTGTTAATCCATCTCACCGAGTTACATCTGTATTTCGTGGATCTCTTTGCTAGCCTTATTTCTGTGGAATCTGAGAACAGATATTTCGGATCCCTTTGAAGACCATAGGGCCAAAGGAAATATCCTCCGATAAAAAAGGGAAAGAAGCTTTCTGAGAAAATTCTTTGTGTTCTGTGAAATCATCTCACAGAGTTACAGCTTTCCCCTCAAGAAGCCTTTCGCTAAGACAGTTCTTGTGGAATTGGCAAAGTGATATTTCGAAGCCCATAGAGGTCTATGGTGAAAAAGGAAATATCCTCAGATGAAATCTGGAAAGAAGCTTTCTGAGAAAGTGTTTAGTTTTCTGTTAATTCATCTCACAGGGTTACATCAGTATTTCGAAGATCTCTTTGCTAGCCTTTTTTCTGTGGAAACAGAGAACAGATATTTCGGATCCCTTTGAAGACCATAGGGCCAAAGGAAATATCCTCCGATAACAAAGAGAAAGAAGCTTTCTGAGAAACTTCTTTGTGTTCAGTGAAATCATCTCACCGAGTTGCAGCTTTCCCCTCCATAAGCCTTTCGCTAAGACAGTTCTTTTGGAATGGGCAAAGTGATGTTTGTAAGCCCTTAGAGGGCTATGGTGAAAAAGGAAATATCCTCAGATGAAATCTGGAAAGAAGCTTTGTGAGAAATTGCTTAATGTTCTGTTAATTCATCTCACAGAGTTACATCAGTATTTCGGGGATCTCTTTGCTAGCCTTTTTTCTGTGGAAACTGAGAACAGATATTTCGGATCCCTTTTAGACCACAGGGCCAAAGGAAATATCCTCCTATAACAAAGAGAAAGAAGCTTTCTGAGAAACTTCTTTGTGTTCTGTGAAATCATCTCACCGAGTTACAGCTTTCCCCTCAAGATGCCTTTCGCTAAGACAGTTCTTGTGGAATTAGCAAAGTGATATTTGGAAGCCCATAGAGGGTTATGGTGAAAAAGAAAATATCCTCAGATGAAATCTGGAAAGAAGCTTCCTGACAAACTGCTAAGTGTTCTGTTAATTCATCTCACAGAGTTACATCTGAATTTCGTGGATCTCTTTGCTAGCCTTATTTCTGTGGAATCTGAGAACAGATATTTCGGATCCCATTGAAGACCTTAGGGCCAAAGGAAATATCCTCTGATAACAAAGAGAAAGAAGCTTTCTGAGAAACTTCTTTGTGTTCTGTGAAATCATCTCACAGAGTTACAGCTTTCCCCTCAAGAAGCCTTTCGCTAAGACAGTTCTTGTGGAATTGGCAAAGTGATATTTGGAAGCCCATAGAGGGCTATGGTGAAAAAGGAAATATCCTCAGATGAAATCTGGAAAGAAGGTTCCTGAGAAACTGCTTAGTGTTCTGTTAATTCATCTCACAGAGTTACATCTGTATTTCGTGGATCTCTTTGCTAGCCTTATTTCCGTGGAATCTGAGAACACATATTTCGGATCCCTTTGAAAACTATAGGGCCAAAGGAAATGTCCCCCGATAACAAAGAGAAAGAAGCTTTCTGAGAAACTTCTTTGTGTTCTGTGAAATCATCTCACAGAGTTACAGATTTCCCCTCAAGAAGCCTTTCGCTAAGAGAGTTCTTTTGGAATTGGCAAAGTGATATTTGGAAGCCCATAGAGGGCTATGGTGAAAAAGGAAATATCCTCACATGAAATCTGGAAAGAAGCTTCCTGAGAAACTGCTCAGTGTTCGGTTAATTCATCTCACAGAGTTACATCTGTATTTCGTGGATCTCTTTGCTAGCCTTATTTCTGTGGAATCTGAGAACAGATATTTCGGATCCCTTTGAAGACTATAGGGCCAAAGGAAATATCCTCCGATAACCAAGAGAAAGAATCTTTCTGAGAAACTTCCTTGTGTTCTGTGAAATCATCTCACAGAGTTACAGCTTTCCCCTCAAGAAGCCTTTCGCTAAGACAGTTCTTGTGGAATTGGCAAAGTGATATTTGGAAGCCCATAGAGGGCTGCTGTGAAAAAGGAAATATCCTCAGATGAAATCTGGAAAGAAGCTTCCTGAGAAATTGCTTAGTGTTCTGTTAATTCATCTCACAGAGTTACATCTGTGTTTCGTGGTTCTCTTTGCCAGCCTTATTTCTGTGGATTCTGAGAACAGATATTTCGGATCCCTTTGAAGACTATAGGGCCAAAGGAAATATCCTCTGATAACAAAGAGAAAGAAGCTTTTGAGAAACTTCTTCGTGTTCCGTGAAATCATCTCACAGAGTTACAGCTTTCCCCTCAAGAAGCCTTTCGCTAAGACAGTTCTTGTGGAATTGGCAAAGTGATATTTGGAAGCCCATAGAGTTCTATGGTGAAAAAGGAAATATCCTCAAGTGAAATCTGGAAAGAAGCTTTCTGAGAAACAGCTTAGTGTTCTGTTAATTCATCTCACAGAGTTACATCTGTATGTCGTGGATCTCTTTGCTAGCCTTATTTCTGTGGAATCTGAGAACAGATATTTCGGATCCCTTTGAAGACTATAGTGCCAAAGGAAATATCCTCCGATAACAAAGACAAAGAAGCTTTCTGAGAAACTTCTTTGTGTTTTGTGAAATCATCTCACAGAGTTACAGCTTTCCCCTGAAGAAGCCTTTCGCTAAGACATTTCTTGTGGAATTGGCAAAGTGATATTTGAAGCCCATACAGGGCTATGGTGAAAAAGGAAATATCCTCAGATGAAATCTGGAAAGAAGCTTCCTGAGAAACTGCTTAGAGTTCTGTTAATTCATCTCACAGAGTTACATCTGTATTTCGTGGATCTCTTTGCTAGCCTTATTTCTGTGGAATCTGAGAGCAGATATTTCGGATCCCTTTGAAGACTTTGGGTCAAAGGAAATATCCTCCGATAACAAAGAGAAAGAAGCTTTCTGAGAAACTTCTTTGTGTTCTGTGAAATCATCTCACAGAGTTACAGCTTTCCCCTCAAGAAGCTTTTTGCTAAGACAGTTCTTGTGGAATTGGCAAAGTGATATTTGGAAGACCATAGAGGGCTATGGTGAAAAAGGAAATATCCTCAGATAAAATCTGGAAAGAAGCTTTCTGAGAAACTGCTTAGTGTTCTGTTAATTCATCTCACAGAGTTACATCTGCATTTCGTGGATCTCTTTGCTAGCCTTTTTTCTGTGGAATCTGAGAACAGATATTTCGGATCCCTTTGAAGACCATAGGGCCAAAGGAAATATCCTTCGATAAAAAAGAGAAAGAAGCTTCCTGAGAAACTTCTTTGTATTCTGTGAAATCATCTCACAGAGTTACAGCTTTCCCCTCAAGAAGCCTTTCGCTAAGACAGTTCTTGTGGAATTGGCAAAGTGATATTTCGAAGCCCATAGAGGGCTATGGTGAAAAAGGAAATATCCCCAGATGAAATCTGGAAAGAAGCTCCCTGAGAAACTGCTTAGTGTTCTGTTAATTCATCTCAGAGAGTTACATCTGTATTTCGTGGATCTCTTTGCTAGTCTTATTTCTGTGGAATCTGAGAACAGATATTTCGGATCCCTTTGAAGACTATAGGGCCAAAGGAAATATCCTCCAATAACAAAGAGAAAGAAGCTTTCTGAGAAACTTCTATGTGTTCTGTGAAATCATCTCACAGAGTTGCAGGTTTCCCCTCAAGATGCCTTTCGCTTAGCCAGTTCTTGTGGAATTGGCAAAGTGATATTTGGAAGCCCATAGAGGGCTATGGTGACAAAGGAAATATCCTCAGATGAAATCTGGAAAGAAGCTTCCTGAGAAACTGCTAAATGTTCTGTTCATTCATCTCACAGAGTTACATCTGTATTTCATGGATCTCTTTGCTAGCCTTATTTCTGTTTAATCTGAGAACAGATATTTCGGATCCCTTTGATGACTATAGGGACAAAGGAAATATCCTCCGATAACAAAGAGAAAGAAGTTTTCTGAGAAAATTCTTTGTGTTCTGTGAAATCATCTCACAGAGTTACAGCTTTCCCCTCAAGAAGCCTTTCGCTAACACAGTTCTTGTGGAATTGGCAAAGTGATATTTGGAAGCCCATAGAGGTCTATGGTGACAAAGGAAATATCCTCAGATGAAATCTGGAAAGAAGCTTCCTGAGAAACTGCTAAGTGTTCTGTTCATTCATCTCACAGAGTTACATCTGTATTTCGTGGATCTCTTTGCTAGCCTTATTTCTGTGGAATCTGAGAACAGATATTTCGGATCCCTTTGATGACTATAGGGACAAAGGAAATATCCTCCGATAACAAAGAGAAAGAAGATTTCTGAGAAACTTCTTTGTGTTCTGTGAAATCATCTCAAAGAGTTACAGCTTTCCCCTCAAGAAGCCTTTCGCTAAGAGAGTTCTTTTGGAATTGGCAAAGTGATATTTGGAAGCCCATAGAGGGCTATGGTGAAAAAGGAAATATCCTCAGATGAAATCTGGAAAGAAGGTTCCTGAGAAACAGCTTAGTGTTCTGTTAATTCATCTCACAGAGTTAAATCTGTATTTCGTGGATCTGTTTGCTAGCCTTATTTCCATGGAATCTGAGAACACATATTTCGGATCCCTTTGAAGACTATAGGGCCAAAGGAAATATCCTCCGATAACAAAGAGAAAGAAGCTTTCTGAGAAACTTCTTTGTGTTCTGTGAAATCATCTCACACAGTTACAGCTTTCCCCTCAAGAAGCCTTTCGCTAAGAGAGTTCTTTTGGAATTGGCAAAGTGATATTTGGAAGCCCATAGAGGGCTATGGTGAAAAAGGAAATATCCTCACATGAAATCTGGAAAGAAGCTTCCTGAGAAACTGCTCAGTGTTCGGTTAATTCATCTCACAGAGTTACATCTGTATTTCGTGGATCTCTTTGCTAGCCTTATTTCTGTGGAATCTGAGAACAGATATTTCGGATCCCTTTGAAGACTATAGGGCCAAAGGAAATATCCTCCGATAACCAAGAGAAAGAATCTTTCTGAGAAACTTCTTTGTGAACTTTGAAATCGTCTCACAGACTTACAGCTTTCCCCTCAAGAAGCCGTTCGCTAAGACAGTTCTTGTGGAATTGGCAAAGTGATATTTGGAAGCCCATAGAGTGCTGTGGTGAAAAATGAAATATCCTCAGATGAAATCTGGAAAGCAGTTTTCTGAGAAATTGCTTAGTGTTCTGTTAATTCATCTCACAGAGTTACATCACTATTTCGAGGATCTCTTTGCTAGCCTATTTTCTGTGGAAACTGAGAGAAGATATTTCGGATCCCTTTGAATACCACAGGGCCAAAGGAAATATCCTCCTATAACAAAGAGAAAGAAGCTTTCTGAGAACCTTCTTTGTGTTCTGTGAAATCATCTCACAGAGTTACAGCTTTCCCCTCTAGATGCCTTTCGCTAAGACAGTTCTTGTGGAATTGGCAAAGTGATATTTGGAAGCCCATAGAGGGCTATGGTGAAAAAGGAAATACCAACAGATGAAATCTGGAAAGAAGCTTCCTGAGAAACTGCATAGTGTTCTGTTAATTCATCTCACAGTGTTACATCTGTATTTCGTGGATCTCTTTGCTAGCCTTATTTCTGTGGAATCTGAGAACACATATTTCGGATCCCTTTGAAGACTATAGGGCCAAAGGAAATATCCTCCGATAACAAAGAGAAAGAAGCTTTCTGAGAAACGTCTTTGTGTTCTGTGAAATCATCTCAAAGAGTTACAGCTTTCCCCTCAAGAAGCCTTTCGCTAAGACAGTTCTTGTGGAATGGGCAAAGTGATATTTGGAAGCCCATAGAGGGCTATTGTGAAAAAGAAAATATCCTCAGATGAAATCTGGAAAGAAGCTTCCTGAGAAACTGCTAAGTGTTCTGTTAATTCATCTCACAGTGTTACATCTGAATTTCGAGCATCTCTTTGCTAGCCTTATTTCTGTGGAATCTGAGAACAGATATTTCGGATCCCTTTGAAGACCATAGGGCCAAAGGAAATATCCTCTGATAACAAAGAGAAAGAAGTTTTCTGAGAAACTTCTTTGTGTTCTGTGAAATCATCTCACAGAGTTACAGCTTTCCCCTCAAGAAGCCTTTCGCTAAGACAGTTCTTGTGGAATTGGCAAAGTGATATTTGGAAGCCCTTAGAGGGCTATGGTGAAAAAGGAAATATCCTCAGATGAAATCTGGAAAGAAGATTCCTGAGAAACTGCTTAGTGTTCTGTTAATTCATCTCACAGAGTTACATCTGTATTTCGTGGATCCCTTTGCTAGTCTTATTTCTGTGGAATCTGAGAACAGATATTTCGGATCCCTTTGAAGACCATAGAGCCAAAGGAAATATCCTCCGATAACAAAGAGAAAGAAGCTTTCTGAGAAACTTCTTTGTGATCTTTGAAATCATCTCACAGACTTACAGCTTTCCCCTCAAGAAGCCTTTCGCTAAGACAGTTCTTGTGGAATTGGCAAAGTGATATTTGGAAGCCCATTAAGGGCTGTGGTGAAAAAGGAAATATCCTCAGATGAAATCTGGAAAGAAGCTTTGTGAAAAATTGCTTAGTGTTCTGTTAATTCATCTCACAGAGTTACATCAGTATTTCGAGGATCTCTTTGCTAGCCTTTTTTCTGTGGAAACTGAGAACAGATATTTCGAATCCCTTTGAAGACCACTGGGCCAAGGGAAATATCCTCCTATAAGAAAGAGAAAGAAGCTTTCTGAGAAACTTCTTTGTGTTCTCTGAAATCATCTCACAGAGTTACAGCTTTCCCCTCAAGATGCCTTTCGCTAAGACAGTTCTTGTGGAATTTGCAAAGTGATATTTGGAAGCCCATGGAGGGCTATGGTGACAAAGGAAATATCCTCAGATGAAATCTGGAAAGAAGCTTCCTGAAAAACTGCTTAGTGTTCTGTTAATTCATCTCACAGAGTTACATCTGTATTTCGTGGATTTCTTTGCTAGCCTTATTTCTGTGGAATCTGAGAACAGATATTTCGGATCCCTTTGATGACTATAGGGACAAAGGAAATATCCTCCTATAACAAAGAGAAAGAAGCTTTCTGAGAAACTTCTTTGTGTTCTGTGAAATCATCTCACAGAGTTACAGCTTTCCCCTCAAGAAGCCTTTCGCTAAGACAGTTCTTGTGGAATTGGGAAAGTGATATTTGGAAGCCCATAGAGGGCTAAGGTGAAAAAGGAAATATCCTCAGATGATATCTGGAAAGAAGCTTCCTGAGAAACTGCATAGTGTTCTGTTAATTTATCTCACAGAGTTACATCTGTATTTCGTGCATCTCTTTGCTAGCCTTATTTCTGTGGAATCTGAGAACAGATATTTCGGATCCCTTTGAAGACTTTGGGCCAAAGGAAATATCCTCCGATAACATAGAGAAAGAAGCTTTCTGAGAAACTTCTTTGTGTTCTGTGAAATCATCTCACAGAGTTACAGCTTTCCCCTCAAGAAGCTTTTTGCAAAGACAGTTCTTGTGGAATTAGCAAAGTGATATTTGGAAACCCATAGAGAGTTATGGTGAAAAAGGAAATATCCTAAGATGAAATCTGGAAGGAAGCTTCCTGAAAAACTCCATAGTTTTCTGTTAATTCATCTCAGAGAGTTACATCTGCATTTCGTGGATCTCTTTGCTAGCCTTATTTCTGTGGAATCTGAGAACAGATATTTCGGATCCCTTTGAAGACCATAGAGCCAAAGGAAATACACTCCGATAACAAAGAGAAAGAAGCTTTCTGAGAAACTTCTTTGTGTTCTGTGAAATCATCTCACAGAGTTACAGCTTTCCCCTCAAGAAGCCTTTCACTAAGACAGTTCTTGTGGAATTGGCAAAGTGATATTTGGAAGCCCATAGAGTGCTGTGGTGAAAAATGAAATATCCTCAGATGAAATCTGGAAAGAAGCTTTCTGAAAATTGCTTAGTGTTCTGTTAATTCATCTCACAGAGTTACATCACTATTTCGAGGATCTCTTTGCTAGCCTTTTTTCTGTGGAAACTGAGAGAAGATATTTCGGATCCCTTTCAAGACCACAGGGCAAAAGGAAATATCCTCCTATAACAAAGAGAAAGAAGCTTTCTGAGAACCTTCTTTGTGTTCTGTGAAATCATCTCACAGAGTTACAGCTTTCCCCTCTAGATGCCTTTCGCTAAGACAGTTCTTGTGGAATTGGCAAAGTGATATTTGGAAGCCCATAGAGGGCTATGGTGAAAAAGGAAATACCATCAGATGAAATCTGCAAAGAAGCTTCCTGAGAAACTGCATAGTGTTCTGTTAATTCATCTCACCGTGTTACATCTGAATTTCGAGGATCTCTTTGCTAGCCTTATTTCTGTGGAATCTGAGAACAGATATTTCGGATCCCTTTGAAGACCATAGGGCCAAAGGAAATATCCTCTGATAACAAAGAGAAAGAAGCTTTCTGAGAAACTTCTTTGTGTTCTGTGAAATCATCTCACAGAGTTACAGCTTTCCCCTCAAGAAGCCTTTCGCTAAGACAGTTCTTGTGGAATTGGCAAAGTGATATTTGGAAGCCCTTAGAGGGCTATGGTGAAAAAGGAAATATCCTCAGATGAAATCTGGAAAGAAGATTCCTGAGAAACTGCTTAGTGTTCTGTTAATTCATCTCACAGAGTTACATCTGTATTTCGTGGATCCCTTTGCTAGTCTTATTTCTGTGGAATCTGAGAACAGATATTTCGGATCCCTTTGAAGACCATAGAGCCAAAGGAAATATCCTCCGATAACAAAGAGAAAGAAGCTTTCTGAGAAACTTCTTTGTGATCTTTGAAATCATCTCACAGACTTACAGCTTTCCCCTCAAGAAGCCTTTCGCTAAGACACTTCTTGTGGAATTGGCAAAGTGATATTTGGAAGCCCATTGAGGGCTGTGGTGAAAAAGGAAATATCCTCAGATGAAATCTGGAAAGAAGCTTTGTGAAAAATTGCTTAGTGTTCTGTTAATTCATCTCACAGAGTTACATCAGTATTTCGAGGATCTCTTTGCTAGCCTTTTTTCTGTGGAAACTGAGAACAGATATTTCGAATCCCTTTGAAGACCAAAGCGCCAAGGGAAATATCCTCCTATAAGAAAGAGAAAGAAGCTTTCTGAGAAACTTCTTTGTGTTCTCTGAAATCATCTCACAGAGTTACAGCTTTCCCCTCAAGATGCCTTTCGCTAAGACAGTTCTTGTGGAATTTGCAAAGTGATATTTGGAAGCCCATAGAGGGCTATGGTGACAAAGGAAATATCCTCAGATGAAATCTGGAAAGAAGCTTCCTGAAAAACTGCTTAGTGTTCTGTTAATTCATCTCACAGAGTTACATCTGTATTTCGTGGATTTCTTTGCTAGCCTTATTTCTGTGGAATCTGAGAGCAGATATTTCGGATCCCTTTGAAGACCATAGAGCCAAAGGAAATATCCTCCGATAACAAAGAGAAAGAAGCTTTGTGAGAAACTTCCTTGTGATCTTTCAAATCGTCTCACAGACTAACAGCTTTCCCCTCAAGAAGCCTTTCGCTAAGACAGTTCTTGTGGAATTGGCAAAGTGATATTTGGAAGCCCATAGAGTGCTGTGGTGAAAAATGAAATATCCTCAGATGAAATCTGGAAAGAAGCTTTCTGAGAAATTGCTTAGTGTTCTGTTAATTCATCTCACAGAGTTACATCACTATTTCGAGGATCTCTTTGCTAGCCTTTTTTCTGTGGAAACTGAGAGAAGATATTTCGGATCCCTTTCAAGACCACAGGGCAAAAGGAAATATCCTCCTATAACAAAGAGAAAGAAGCTTTGAGAAACTTCTTTGTGTTCTGTGAAATCATCTCACAGAGTTACAGCTTTCCCCTCAAGAAGCCTTTCGCTAAGACAGTTCTTGTGGAATTGGAAAAGTGATATTTGGAAGCCCATAGAGGGCTATGGTGAAAAAGGTAATATCCTCAGATGAAATCTGGAAAGAAGCTTCCTGAGAAACTGCTTAGTGTTCTGTTAATTCATCTCACAGACTTACATCTGTATTTCGTGGATCTCTTTGCTAGCCTTATTTCTGTGGAATCTGAGAAAAGATATTTCGGATCCCTTTGAAGACCATAGGGCCAAAGGAAATATCCTTCGATAAAAAGAGAAAGAAGCTTTCTGAGAAACTTCTTTGTGTTCTGTGAAATCATCTCACAGAGTTACAGCTTTCCCATGAAGAAGCCTTTCGCTAAGACAGTTCTTGTGGAATTGGAAAAGTGATATTTGAAGCCCATAGAGGGCTATGGTGAAAAAGGAAATATCCTCAGATGAAATCTGGAAAGAAGCTTCCTGAGAAACTGCTTAGATTTCTGTTAATTCATCTCACAGAGTTACATCTGTATTTTGTGGATCTCTTTGCTAGCCTTATTTCTGGGGTATCTGAGAACAGATATTTCGGATCCCTTTGAAGACTATAGGGGGAAAGGAAACATCCTCTGATAACAAAGAGAAAGAAGCTTTCTGAGAAACTTCTTTGTGTTCTCTGAAATCATCTCACAGAGTTACAGCTTTCCCCTCAACAAGCCTTTCGCTAAGACAGTTCTTGTGGAATTGGCAAAGTGATATTTGGAAGTCCTTAGAGGGCAAAGGTGAAAAAGGAAATATCCTCAGATGAAATCTGGAAAGAATCTTCCTGAGAAACTGCTTAGTGTTCTGTTAATTCATCTAACAGAGTTACATCTGTATTTCGTGTATCTCTTTGCTAGCCTTTTTTCTGTGGAATCTGAGAACAGATATTTCGGATCCCTTTGAAGACCATTGGGCCAAAGGAAATATCCTCCGATAACAAAGAGAAAGAAGCTTTCTGAGAAACTTCTTTGTGTTCTGTGAAATCATCTCACAGAGTTACAGCTTTCCCCTCAAGAAGCCTTTCGCTAAGACAGTTCTTGTGGAATTGGCAAAGTGATATTTGGAAGTCCAAAGAGGGCTATGGTGTATAAATAAATATCCTCAGATGAAATCAGTAAAGTAGCTTCCTGAGAACCTGCTTAGTGTTCTGTTCATTCATCTCACAGAGTTACATCTGTATTTCGTGGATGTCTTTGCTAGCCTTATTTCTGTGGAATCTGAGAACAGATATTTCGGATCCCTTTGAAGACTATAGGGCCAAAGGAAATATCCTCTAATAACAAAGAGAAACAAGCTTTCTGAGAAACTTCTTTGTGTTCTGTGAAATCATCTCACAGAGTTACAGCTTTCCCCCTCAAGAAGCCTTTCGCTAAGACAGTTCTTGTGGAATTGGCAAAGTGATATTTGAAGCCCATAGAGGACTATGGTGAAAAAGGAAATATCCTCAGATGAAATCTGGAAAGAAGCTTCCTGAGAAACTGCTAAGTGTTCTGTTCATTCATCTCACAGAGTTACATCTGTATTTCGTGTATCTCTTTGCTAGCCTTATTTCTGTGGAATCTGAGAACAGATATTTCGGATCCCTTTGAAGACTATAGGGCCAAAGGAAATATCCTACGATATCAAAGAGAAAGAAGCTTTCTGAGAGTCTTCTTTGTGTTCTGTGAAATCATCTCACAGAGTTACAGCTTTCCCCTCAAGAAGCCTTTCGCTAAGACAGTTCTTGTGGAATTGGCAAAGTGATATTTGGAAGACCATAGAGGGCTATGGTGAAAAAGGAAATATCCTCACATAAAATCTGGAAAGAAGCTTCCTGAGACACTGCTTAGTGTTCTGTTAATTCATCTCACAGAGTTACATGTGTATTTCGTGGATCCGTTTGCTAGCCTTATTTCTGTGGAATCTGAGAACAGATACTTCGGATCACTTTGAAGACTATAGGGCCAAAGGAAACATCCTCCGATAACAAAGAGAAAGAAGCTTTCTGAGAAACTTCTTTGTGTTCTGTGAAATCATGTCACAGAGTTACAGCTTTCCCTCAAGAAGACTTTCGTTAAGACAGTTCTTGTGGAATTGGCAAAGTAATATTTGGAAGCCCATAGAGTTCTATGGTGAAAAAGGAAATATCCTCAGATGAAATCTGGAAAGAAGGTTCCTGAGAAACTGCTCAGTGTTCTGTTAATTCAGCTCACAGAGTTACATCTGTATTTCGTGTATCTCTTTGCTAGCCTTATTTCTGTGGAATCTGAGAACAGATATTTCGGATGCCTTTGAAGACTATAGGGCCAAAGGAAATATCCTCCGATAACAAAGAGAAAGAAGCTTTCTGAGAAAGTTCTTTGTGTTCTGTGAAATCATCTCACAGAGTTACAGCTTTCCCCTAAAGAACCTTTCGCTAAGACAGTTCTTGTGGAATTGGCAAAGTGATATTTGGAAGCCCATAGAGGGCTATGGTGAAAAAGGAAATATCCTCAGATGAATTCTGGACAGAAGCTTCCTGAGAAACTGCTCAGTGTTTTGTTAATTGAGCTCACAGAGTTACATCTGTATTTCGTGGATCTCTTTGCTAGCCTTATTTCTGTGGAATCTGAGAACAGATATTTCGGATGCCTTTGAAGACTATAGGGCCAAAGGAAATATCCTCCGATAACAAAGAGAAAGAAGCTTTGTGAGAAACGTCTTTGTGTTCTGTGAAATCATCTCACAGCGTTACAGCTTTCCCCTCAAGAAGCCTTTCGCTAAGACAGTTCTTGTGGAATTGGCAAAGTGATATTTGGAAGCCCATAGAGGGCTATGGTGAAAAAGGAAATATCCTCAGATGAAATCTGGAAAGAAGCTTCCTGAGAAACTGCTTAGTGTTCTGTTAATTCATGTCACAGAGTTACATCTGCATTTCGTGGATCTCTCTGCTAGCCTTATTTCTGGGGAATCTGAGAACAGATATTTCGGATCCCTTTGACGAATATAGGGCAAAAGGAAATATCCTCTGATAACAAAGCGAAAGAAGCTTTCTGAGAAACTTCTTTGTGTTCTCTGAAATCATCTCACAGAGTTACAGCTTTCCCCTCAACAAGCCTTTCGCTAAGACAGTTCTTAAGGAATTGGCAAAGTGATATTTGGAAGCCCTTAGAGGGCTATGGTGAAAAAGGAAATATCCTCAGATGAAATCTGGAAAGAAGCTTCCTGAGAAACTGCTTAGTGTTCTGTTAATTCATCTCACAGAGTTACATCTGTATTTCGTGGATCTCTTTGCTAGCCTTATTTCTGTGGAATCTGAGAACAGATATTTCGGATCCCTTATAAGACCATTGGGCCAAAGGATATATCCTCCGATAACGAAGAGAAAGAAGCTTTCTGAGAAACTTCTTTGTGTTCTGTGAAATCATCTCACAGAGTTGCAGCTTTCCCCTCAAGAAGCCTTTCGCTAAGACAGTTCTTGTGGAATTGGCAAAGTGATATTTGGAAGCCCTTAGATTGCTATGGTGAAAAAGGAAATATCCTCAGATGAAATCTGGAAAGAAGCTTCCTGAGAAACTGCTTAGTGTTCTGTTAATTCATCTCACAGAGTTACATCTGCATTTCGTGGATCTCTTTGCTAGCCTTATTTCTGTGGAATCTGAGAACAGATATTTCGGATCCCTTTGAAGACCATAGGGCCAAAGGAAATATCCTTCGATAAAAAAGAGAAAGAAGCTTTCTGAGAAACTTCTTTGTGTTCTGTGAAATCATCTCACAGTGTTACAGCTTTCCCCTCAAGAAGCCTTTCCCTAAGACAGTTCTTGTGGAATTGGCAAAGTGATATTTGAAAGCCCTTAGAGGGCTAAGGTGAAAAAGGAAATATCCTCATGTGAAATCTGGAAAGAAGCTTCCTGAGAAACTGCTTAGTGTTCTGTTAATTCATCTCACAGAGTTACATCTGTATTTCATGGATCTCTTTGCTAGCCTTATTTCTGTGGAATCTGAGAACAGATATTTCGGATCCCTTTGATGACTATAGGGACAAAGGAAATATCCTCCGATAAGAAAGATAAAGAAGCTTTCTGAGAAAGTTCTTTGTGTTCTGTGAAATCATCTCACAGAGTTACAGCTTTCCCCTCAAGAAGCCTTTCGCTAAGACAGTTCTTGTGGAATTGGCAAAGAGATATTTGAAAGCCCATAGAGGGATATGGTGAAGAAGGAAATATCCTCAGATGAAATCTGGAAAGAAGCTTCCTGAGAAACTGCTCAGTGTTCTGTTAATTGAGCTCACAGAGTTACATCTGTATTTCGTGGATCTCTTTGCTAGCCTTATTTCTGTGGAATCTGAGAACAGATATTTCGGATGCCTTTGAAGACTATAGGGCCAAAGGAAATATCCTCCGATAACAAAGAGAAAGAAGCTTTCTGAGAAACGTCTTTGTGTTCTGTGAAATCATCTCACAGAGTTACAGCTTTCCCCTCAAGAAGCCTTTGGCTGAGACAGTTCTTGTGGAATTGGCAAAGTGATATTTGGAAGCCCATAGAGGGCTAGGGTGAAAAAGGAAATATCCTCAGATGAAATCTGGAAAGAAGCTTCCTGAGAAACTGCTTAGTGTTCTGTTAATTCATCTCACAGAGTTACATCTGTATTTCGTGGATCTCTCTGCTAGCCTTATTTCTGTGGAATCTGAGAACAGATATTTCGGATCCCTTTGACGAATATAGGGCCAAAGGAAATATCCTCTGATAACAAAGCGAAAGAAGCTTTCTGAGAAACTTCTTTGTGTTCTCTGAAATCATCTCACAGAGTTACAGCTTTCCCCTCAACAAGCCTTTCGCTAAGACAGTTCTTGTGGAATTGGCAAAGTGATATTTGGAAGCCCTTAGAGGGCTATGGTGAAAATGGAAATATCCTCAGATGAAATATGGAAAGAAGCTTCCTGAGAAACTGCTTAGTGTTCTGTTAATTCATCTCACAGAGTTACATCTGTATTTCGTGGATCTCTTTGCTAGCCTTATTTCTGTGGAATCTGAGAACAGATATTTCGGATCCCTTGGAAGACCATTGGGCCAAAGGATATATCCTCCGATAACGAAGAGAAAGAAGCTTTCTGAGAAACTTCTTTGTGTTCTGTGAAATCATCTCACAGAGTTAAAGCTTTCCCCTCAAGAAGCCTTTCGCTAAGACAGTTCTTGTGGAATTGGCAAAGTGATATTTGGAAGCCCTTAGATTGCTATGGTGAAAAAGGAAATATCTTCAGATGAAATCTGGAAAGAAGCTTCCTGAGAAACTGCTTAGTGTTCTGTTAATTCATCTCACAGAGTTACATCTGCATTTCGTGGATCTCTTTGCTAGCCTTATTTCTGTGGAATCTGAGAACAGATATTTCGGATCCCTTTGAAGACCATAGGGCCAAAGGAAATATCCTTCGATAAAAAAGAGAAAGAAGCTTTCTGAGAAACTTCTTTGTGTTCTGTGAAATCATCTCACAGAGTTACAGCTTTCCCTTCAAGAAGCCTTTCGCTAAGACAGTTCTTGTGGAATTGGCAAAGTGATATTTGAAAGCCCTTAGAGGGCTAAGGTGAAAAAGGAAATATCCTCAGATGAAATCTGGAAAGAAGCTTCCTGAGAACCTGCTTAGTGTTCTGTTCATTCATCTCACAGAGTTACATCTGTATTTCGTGGATCTCTTTGCTAGCCTTATTTCTGTGGAATCTGAGAACAGATATTTCGGATCCCTTTGAAGACTATAGGGCCAAAGGAAATATCCTCTGATAACAAAGAGAAACAAGCTTTCTGAGAAACTTCTTTGTGTTCTGTGAAATCATCTCACAGAGTTACAGCTTTCCCCTCAAGAAGCCTTTCGCTAAGACAGTTCTTGTGGAATTGGCAAAGTGATATTTGCAGCCCATAGAGGGCTATGGTGAAAAAGGAAATATCCTCAGATGAAATCTGGAAAGAAGCTTCCTGAGAAACTGCTAAGTGTTCTGTTCATTCATCTCACAGAGTTACATCTGTATTTCGTGTATCTCTTTGCTAGCCTTATTTCTGTGGAATCTGAGAACAGATATTTCGGATCCCTTTGAAGACTATAGGGCCAAAGGAAATATCCTCCGATATCAAAGAGAAAGAAGCTTTCTGAGAGACTTCTTTGTGTTCTGTTAAATCATCTCACAGAGTTACAGCTTTCCCCTCAAGAAGCCTTTCGCTAAGACAGTTCTTGTGGAATTGGCAAAGTGATATTTGGAAGACCATAGAGGGCTATGGTGAAAAAGGAAATATCCTCACATGAAATCTGGAAAGAAGTTTCCTGAGAAACTGCTCAGTGTTCTGTTAATTCATCTCACAGAGTTACATCTGTATTTCGTGGATCTCTTTGCTAGCCTTATTTATGTGGAATCTGAGAACAGATATTTCGGATCCCTTTGATGACTATAGGGACAAAGGAAATATCCTCCGATAACAAAGAGAAAGAAGCTTTCTGAGAAATTTCTTTGTGTTCTGTGAAATCATCTCACAGAGTTACAGCTTTCCCCTCAAGAAGCCTTTCGCTAACACAGTTCTTGTGGAATTGGCAAATGATATTTGGAAGCCCGTAGAGGGCTATTGTGAAAAAGGAAATATCCTCAGATGAAATCTGGAAAGAAGCTCCCTGAGAAACTGCTTAGTGTTCTGTTAATTCATCTCACAGTGTTACATGTGTATTTCGTGGATCTGTTTGCTAGCCTTATTTCTGTGGAATCTGAGAAAAGATATTTCGGATCACTTTGAAGACTATAGGGCCAAAGGAAACATCCTCCGATAACAAAGAGAAAGAAGCTTTCTGAGAAACTTCTTTGTGTTCTGTGAAATCATCTCACAGAGTTACTGCCTTCCCCTCAAGAAGACTTTCCCTAGACACTTCTTGTGGAATTGGCAAAGTGATATTTGAAGCCCATAGAGGGCTATGGTGAAAAAGGAAATATCCTCACATGAAATCTGGAAAGAAGCTTCCTGAGAAACTGCTTAGTGTTCTGTTAATTCATGTCACAGAGTTACATCTGTATTTCGTGGATCTCTTTGCTAGCCTTATTTCTGTGGAATCTGAGAACAGATATTTCGGATCCCTTTGATGACAATAGGGACAAAGGAAATATCCTCCGATAACAAAGAGAAAGAAGCTTTCTGAGAAACTTCTTTGTGTTCTGTGAAATCATCTCACAGAGTTACAGCTTTCCCCTCAAGAAGCCTTTCGCTAAGACAGTTCTTCTGGAATTGGCAAAGTGATATTTGGAAGCCCATAGAGGGCTATGTTGAAAAAGGAAATATCCTCAGATGAAATCTGGAAAGAAGCTTCCTGAGAAACTGCTTAGTGTTCTGTTAATTCATCTCACAGAGTTACATCTGTGTTTCGTGGATCTCTTTGCTAGCCTTATTCTGTGGAATCTGAGAACAGATATTTCGGATCCCTTTGACGAATATAGGGTCAAAGGAAATATCCTCTGAAAACAAAGAGAAAGAAGCTTTCTGAGAAACTTCTTTGTGTTCTCTGAAATCATCTCACAGAGTTACAGCTTTCCCCTCAACAAGCCTTTCGCTAAGACAGTTCTTGTGGAATTGGCAAAGTGATATTTGGAAGCCCTTAGAGGGCAAAGGTGAAAAAGGAAATATCCTCAGATGAAATCTGGAAAGAAGCTTCCTGAGAAACTGCTTAGTGTTCTGTTAATTCATCTAACAGAGTTACATCTGTATTTCGTGTATCTCTTTGCTAGTCTTTTTTCTGTGGAATCTGAGAACAGATATTTCGGATCCCTTTGAAGACCATTGGGCCAAAGGAAATATCCTCCGATAACAAAGAGAAAGAAGCTTTCTGAGAAACTTCTTTGTGTTCTGTGAAATCATCTCACAGAGTTACAGCTTTCACCTCAAGAAGCCTTTCGCTAAGACAGTTCTTGTGGAATTGGCAAAGTGATATTTGGAAGCCCAAAGAGGGCTATGGTGTATAAATAAATATCCTCAGATGAAATCAGTAAAGTAGCTTCCTGAGAACCTGCTTAGTGTTCTGTTCATTCATCTCACAGAGTTACATCTGTATTTCGTGGATGTCTTTGCTAGCCTTATTTTTGTGGAATCTGAGAACAGATATTTCGGATCCCTTTGAAGACTATAGGGCTAAAGGAAATATCCTCTGATAACAAAGAGAAACAAGCTTTCTGAGAAACTTCTTTGTGATCTGTGAAATCATCTCACAGAGTTACAGCTTTCCCCTCAAGAAGCCTTTCGCTAAGACAGTTCTTGTGGAATTGGCAAAGTGATATTTGGAAGACCATAGAGGGCTATGGTGAAAAAGGAAATATCCTCACATGAAATCTGGAAAGAAGCTTCCTGAGACACTGCTTAGTGTTCTGTTAATTCATCTCACAGAGTTACATGTGTATTTCGTGGATCTGTTTGCTAGCCTTATTTCTGTGGAATCTGAGAACAGATATTTCGGATCACTTTGAAGACTATAGGGCCAAAGGAAACATCCTCCGATAACAAAGAGAAAGAAGCTTTCTGAGAAACTTCTTTGTGTTCTGTGAAATCATGTCACAGAGTTACAGCTTTCCCTCAAGAAGCCTTTCGTTAAGACAGTTCTTGTGGAATTGGCAAAGTAATATTTGGAAGCCCATAGAGTGCTATGGTGAAAAAGGAAATATCCTCAGATGAAATCTGGAAAGAAGGTTCCTGAGAAACTGCTCAGTGTTCTGTTAATTCAGCTCACAGAGTTACATCTGTATTTCGTGTATCTCTTTGCTAGCCTTATTTCTGTGGAATCTGAGAACAGATATTTCGGATGCCTTTGAAGACTATAGGGCCAAAGGAAATATCCTCCGATAACAAAGAGAAAGAAGCTTTCTGAGAAACTTCTTTGTGTTCTGTGAAATCATCTCACAGAGTTACAGCTTTCCCCTCAAGAAGCCTTTCGCTAAGACAGTTCTTGTGGAATTGGCAAAGTGATATTTGGAAGCCCATAGAGGGCTATGGTGAAAAAGGAAATATCCTCAGATGAAATCGGGAAAGAAGCTTCCTGAGAAACTGCTTAGTGTTCTGTTAATTCATCTCACAGAGTTACATCTGTATTTTGTGAATCTCTTTGCTAGCCTTATTTCTGTGGAATCTGAGAACAGATATTTCGGATCCCTTTGAAGACTATAGGGCCAAAGGAAATATCCTCCGATAACGAAGAGAAAGAAGCTTTCTGAGAAACTTCTTTGTGTTCTGTGAAATCATCTCACAGAGTTAAAGCTTTCCCCTCAAGAAGCCTTTCCCTAAGACAGTTCTTGTGGAATTGGCAGAGTGATATTTGGAAGCCCTTAGTTTGCTATGGTGAAAAAGGAAATATCCTCAGATGAAATCTGGACAGAAGCTTCCTGAGAAACTGCTCAGTGTTTTGTTAATTGAGCTCACAGAATTACATCTGTATTTTGTGGATCTCTTTGCTAGCCTTATTTCTGTGGAATCTGAGAACAGATATTTCGGATGCCTTTGAAGACTATAGGGCCAAAGGAAATATCCTCCGATAACAAAGAGAAAGAAGCTTTCTGAGAAACGTCTTTGTGTTCTGTGAAATCATCTCACAGCGTTACAGCTTTCCCCTCAAGAAGCCTTTCGCTAAGACAGTTCTTGTGGAATTGGCAAAGTGATATTTGGAAGCCCATAGAGGGCTATGGTGAAAAAGGAAATATCCTCAGATGAAATCTGGAAAGAAGCTTCCTGAGAAACTGCTTAGTGTTCTGTTAATTCATGTCACAGAGTTACATCTGTATTTCGTGGATCTCTCTGCTAGCCTTATTTCTGGGGAATCTGAGAACAGATATTTCGGATCCCTTTGACGAATATAGGGCAAAAGGAAATATCCTCTGATAACAAAGCGAAAGAAGCTTTCTGAGAAACTTCTTTGTGTTCTCTGAAATCATCTCACAGAGTTACAGCTTTCCCCTCAACAAGCCTTTCGCTAAGACAGTTCTTAAGGAATTGGCAAAGTGATATTTGGAAGCCCTTAGAGGGCTATGGTGAAAAAGGAAATATCCTCAGATGAAATCTGGAAAGAAGCTTCCTGAGAAACTGCTTAGTGTTCTGTTAATTCATCTCACAGAGTTACATCTGTATTTCGTGGATCTCTTTGCTAGCCTTATTTCTGTGGAATCTGAGAACAGATATTTCGGATCCCTTTGAAGACCATTGGGCCAAAGGATATATCCTCCGATAACGAAGAGAAAGAAGCTTTCTGAGAAACTTCTTTGTGTTCTGTGAAATCATCTCACAGAGTTACAGCTTTCCCGTCAAGAAGCCTTTCGCTAAGACAGTTCTTGTGGAATTGGCAAAGTGATATTTGGAAGCCCTTAGATTGCTATGGTGAAAAAGGAAATATCCTCAGATGAAATCTGGAAAGAAGCTTCCTGAGAAACTGCTTAGTGTTCTGTTAATTCATCTCACAGAGTTACATCTGCATTTCGTGGATCTCTTTGCTAGCCTTATTTCTGTGGAATCTGAGAACAGATATTTCGGATCCCTTTGAAGACCATAGGGCCAAAGGAAATATCCTTCGATAAAAAAGAGAAAGAAGCTTTCTGAGAAACTTCTTTGTGTTCTGTGAAATCATCTCACAGTGTTACAGCTTTCCCCTCAAGACGCCTTTCCCTAAGACAGTTCTTGTGGAATTGGCAAAGTGATATTTGAAAGCCCTTAGAGGGCTAAGGTGAAAAAGGATATATCCTCATGTGAAATCTGGAAAGAAGCTTCCTGAGAAACTGCTTAGTGTTCTGTTAATTCATCTCACAGAGTTACATCTGTATTTCATGGATCTCTTTGCTAGCCTTATTTCTGTGGAATCTGAGAACAGATATTTCGGATCCCTTTGATGACTATAGGGACAAAGGAAATATCCTCCGATAACAAAGATAAAGAAGCTTTCTGAGAAAGTTCTTTGTGTTCTGTGAAATCATCTCACAGAGTTACAGCTTTCCCCTCAAGAAGCCTTTCGCTAAGACAGTTCTTGTGGAATTGGCAAAGAGATATTTGGAAGCCCATAGAGGGATATGGTGAAAAAGGAAATATCCTCAGATGAAATCTGGAAAGAAGCTTCCTGAGAAACTGCTCAGTGTTCTGTAAATTGAGCTCACAGAGTTACATCTGTATTTCGTGGATCTCTTTGCTAGCCTTATTTCTGTGGAATCTGAGAACAGATATTTCGGATGCCTTTGAAGACTATAAGGCCAAAGGAAATATCCTCCGATAACAAAGAGAAAGAAGCTTTCTGAGAAACGTCTTTGTGTTCTGTGAAATCATCTCACAGAGTTACAGCTTTCCCCTCAAGAAGCCTTTGGCTAAGACAGTTCTTGTGGAATTGGCAAAGTGATATTTGGAAGCCCATAGAGGGCTATGGTGAAAAAGGAAATATCCTCAGATGAAATCTGGAAAGAAGCTTCCTGAGAAACTGCTTAGTGTTCTGTTAATTCATCTCACAGAGTTACATCTGTATTTCGTGGATCTCTTTGCTAGCCTTATTTATGTGGAATCTGAGAACAGATATTTCGGATCCCTTTGATGACTATAGGGACAAAGGAAATATCCTCCGATAACAAAGAGAAAGAAGCTTTCTGAGAAATTTCTTTGTGTTCTGTGAAATCATCTCACAGAGTTACAGCTTTCCCCTCAAGAAGCCTTTCGCTAACACAGTTCTTGTGGAATTGGCAAATGATATTTGGAAGCCCGTAGAGGGCTATTGTGAAAAAGGAAATATCCTCGGATGAAATCTGGAAAGAAGCTTCCTGAGGAACTGCTCAGTGTTCTGTTAATTGAGCTCACAGAGTTACATCTGTATTTCGTGGATCTCTTTGCTAGCCTTATTTCTGTGGAATCTGAGAACAGATATTTCGGATTCCTTTGAAGACTATAGGGCCAAAGGAAATATCCTCCGATAACAAAGAGAAAGAAGCTTTCTGAGAAACTTCTTTGTGTTCTGTGAAATCATCTCACAGAGTTACAGCTTTCCCCTCAAGAAGCCTTTCGCTAAGACAGTTCTTGTGGAATTGGCAAAGAGATATTTGGAAGCCCATAGAGGGCTATGTTGAAAAAGGAAATATCCTCAGATGAAATCTGGAAAGAAGCTTCCTGAGAAACTGCTTAGTGTTCTGTTAATTCATCTCACAGAATTACATCTGTATTTCGTGGATCTCTCTGCTAGCCTTATTTCTGTGTAATCTGAGAACAGATATTTCGGATCCCTTTGACGAATATAGGGCCAAAGGAAATATCCTCTGATAACAAAGAGAAAGAAGCTTTCTGAGAAACTTCTTTGTGTTCTCTGAAATCATCTCACAGAGTTACAGCTTTCCCCTCAACAAGCCTTTCGCTAAGACAGTTCTTGTGGAATTGGCAAAGTGATATTTGGAAGCCCTTTGAGGGCTATGGTGAAAAAGGAAATATCCTCAGATGAAATCTGGAAAGAAGTTTCCTGAGAAACTGCTTAGTGTTCTGTTAATTCATCTCACAGAGTTACATCTGTATTTCGTGTATCTCTTTGCTAGCCTTATTTCTGTGGAATCTGAGAACAGATATTTCGGATGCCTTTGAAGACTATAGTGGCAAAGGAAATATCCTCCGATAACAAAGAGAAAGAAGCTTTCTGAGAAACTTCTTTGTGTTCTGTGAAATCATCTCACAGAATTACAGCTTTCCCCTCAAGAAGCCTTTCGCTAAGACAGTTCTTGTGGAATTGTCAAAGTGATATTTGGAAGCCCATAGAGGGCTATGGTGAAAAAGGAAATATCCTCAGATGAAATCTGGAAAGAAGCTTCCTGAGAAACTGCTCAGTGTTCTGTTAATTGAGCTCACAGAGTTACATCTGTATTTCGTGGATCTCTTTGCTAGCCTTATTTCTGTGGAATCTGAGAACAGATATTTCGGATGCCTTTGAAGACTATAGGGCCAAAGGAAATATCCTCCGATAACAAAGAGAAAGAAGCTTTCTGAGAAACGTCTTTGTGTTCTGTGAAATCATCTCACAGAGTTACAGCTTTCCCCTCAAGAAGCCTTTCGCTAAGACAGTTCTTGTGGAATTGGCAAAGTGATATTTGGAAGCCCATAGAGGGCTATGGTGAAAAAGGAAATATCTTCAGATGAAATCTGGAAAGAAGCTTCCTGAGAAACTGCTTAGTGTTCTGTTAATTCATCTCACAGAGTTACATCTGTATTTCGTGTATCTCTTTGCTAGCCTTATTTCTGTGGAATCTGAGAACAGATATTTCGGATCCCTTTGAAGACCATTGGGCCAAAGGAAATATCCGCCGATAACAAAGAGAAAGAAGCTTTCTGAGAAACTTCTTTGTGTTCTGTGAAATCATCTCACAGAGTTACAGCTTTCCCCTCAAGAAGCCTTTCACTAAGACAGTTCTTGTGGAATTGGCAAAGTGATATTTGGAAGCCCTTAGAGGGCTGTAGTGAAAAAGGTAATATCCTCAGATGAAATCTGGAAAGAAGCTTCCTGAGAAACTGCTTAGTGTTCTGTTAATTCATCTCACAGAGTTACATCTGTATTTCGTGGATCTCTTTGCTAGCCTTATTTCTGTGGAATCTGAGAACAGATATTTCAGATCCCTTTGAAGACTATAGGGCCAAAGGAAATATCCTCCGATAACAAAGAGAAAGAAGCTTTCTGAGAAACTTCTTTGTGTTCTGTGAAATCATCTCACAGAGTTACAGCTTTCCCCTCAAGAAGCCTTTCGCTAAGACAGTTCTTGTGGAATTGGCAAAGTGATATTTGGAAGCCCATAGAGGGCTATGGTGAAAAAGGAATTATCCTCAGATGAAATCTGGAAAGAAGCTCCCTGAGAAAGTGCTGAGTATTCTGTTAATTCATCTCACAGAGTTACATCTGTATTTCCTGGATCTCTTTGCTAGCTTTATTTCTGTGGAATCTGAGAACAGATATTTCGGATGCCTTTGAAGACTATAGGGCCAAAGGAAATATCCTCCGATAAAAAAGAGAAAGAAGCTTTCTGAGAAACTTCTTTGTGTTCTGTGAAATCAACTCACAGAGTTACAGCTTTCCCCTCAAGAAGCCTTTCGCTAAGACAGTTCTTGTGGAATTGGAAAAGTGATATTTGGAAGCCCATAGAGGGCTATGGTGAAAAAGGAAATATCCTCAGATGAAATCTGGAAAGAAGCTTCCTGAGAAACTGCTTAGTGTTCTGCTAATTCATCTCACAAAGTTAAATCTGTATTTCGTGGATCTCTTTGCTAGCCTTATTTCTGTGGAATCTGAGAACAGATATTTCGCATCCCTTTGAAGAGTATAGGGCCAAAGGAAATATCCTCCGATAACAAAGAGAAATTAGCTTTCTGAGAAACTTCTTTGTGTTCTGTGAAATCATCTCACAGAGTTACAGTTTTCCCCTCAAGAAGACTTTCGCTAAGACAGTTCTTGTGCAATTGGCAAAGTGATATTTGGAAGCCGTAGAGGGCTAATGTAAAAAAGGAAATATCCTCAGAATAAATCTGGAAAGAAGCTTCCTGAGAAACTGCTTAGTGTTCTGTTAATTCATCTCACAGAGTTACATCTGTATTTCGTGGATCTTTTGCTAGCCTTATTTCTGTGGAATCTGAGAACAGATATTTCGGATCCATTTGAAGACCCTAGGGCCAAAGGAAATATCCCCTGATAACAAAGAGAAAGAAGCTTTATGAGAAACTTCTTTGTGTTATGTGAAATCATCTCACAGAGTTACAGCTTTCACCTCAAGAAGCCTTTCGCTAACACAGTTCTTGTGGAATTGGCAAAGTGATATTTGAAGCCCATAGAGGGCTTTGGTGAAAAAGGAAATATCCTCAGATGAAATCTGGAAAGAAGATTCCTGAGAAACTGCTTAGTGTTCTGTTAATTCATCTCACAGAGTTACATCTGTATTTCGTGAATCTCTTTGCTAGCCTTATTTCTGTGGAATCTGAGAACAAATATTTCCGATCCCTTTGAAGACTATAGGGCCAAAGGAAATATCCTCCGATAACAAAGAGAAAGAAGATTTCTGAGAAACTTCTTTGTGTTCTTTGAAATCATCTCACAGAGTTACAGCTTTCCCCTCAAGAAGCCTTTCGCTAAGACAGTTCTTGTGGAATTGGCAAAGTGATATTTGGAAGCCCATAGAGGGCTATGCTGAATAAGGAAATATCCTCGGATGCAATCTGGAAAGAAGCTTCTGGAGAAACTGCTCAGTGTTCTCTTAATTCATCTCACAGTGTTACAACTGTATTTCGTGTATCTCCTTGCTA
The DNA here is from genome assembly GCF_043159975.1 of Macaca nemestrina. NCBI lineage: Eukaryota > Metazoa > Chordata > Mammalia > Primates > Cercopithecidae > Macaca > Macaca nemestrina. The sequence continues at coordinate 99,981,481 of NC_092138.1, read as the reverse complement.
GCCTTATTTCTGTGGAATCTGAGAACAGATATTTCGGATGCCTTTGAAGACTATAGGGCCAAAGGAAGTATCTTCCGATGACAAAGAGAAAGAAGCTTTCTGATAAACTTCTTTGTGTTTTGTTAAATCATCTCACAGAGTTACAGCATTCCCCTCAAGAAGCCTTTCGCTAAGACAGTTCTTGTGGAATTGGCAAAGTGATATTTGGAAGCCCATAGAGGGCTATGGTGAAAAAGGAAATATCCTCTGATGAAATCTGGAAAGAAGCCTCCTGAGAAACTGCTTAGTGTTCTGTTAATTCATCTCACAGAGTTACATCTGTATTTCGTGGATCTCTTTGCTAGCCTTATTTCTGTGGAATCTGAGAACAGATATTTCGGATCCCTTTGAAGACCATAGGACCAAAGGAAATATCCTCCGATAACAAAGAGAAAGAAGCTTTCTGAGAAACTTCTTTGTGTTCTGTGAAATCATCTCACAGAGTTACAGCTTTCCCCTCAAGAAGCATTTCGCTAAGACAGTTCTTGTGGAATTGGCAAAGTGATATTTTGAAGCCCATAGAGGGCTATAGTGAAAAAGGTAATATCCTCAGATGAATTCTGGAAAGAAGCTTCCTGAGAAACTGCTTAGTGTTCTGTTAATTCATCTCACAGTGTTACATCTGCATTTCGTGGATCTCTTTGGTAGCCTTATTTCTGTGGAATCTGAGAACAGATATTTCGGATCCCTTTGAAGACCATAGGGCCAAAGGAAATATCCTTCGATAAAAAAGAGAAACAATCTTTCTGAGAAACTTCTTTGGTTCTGTGAAATCATCTCTCTGAGTTACAGCTTTCCCCTCAAGAAGCCTTTCGCTAAGACAGTTCTTGTGGAATTGGCAAAGAGATATTGGGAAGCCCATAGAGGGCTATGGTGAAAAGGGAAATATCCTCAGATGAAATCTGGAAAGAAGCTTCCTGAGAAACTGCTCAGTGTTCTGTTAATTCATCTCACAGAGTTACATCTGTATTTCGTGGATCTCTTTGCTAGCCTTATTTCTGTGGAATCTGAGAACAGATATTTCGGATGCCTTTGAAGACTATAGGGCCAAAGGAAATATCCTCTGGTAACCAAGAGAAAGAAGCTTTCTGATAAACTTCTTTGTGTTCGGTGAAATCATCTCACAGAGTTACAGCATTCCCCTCAAGAAGCCTTTCGCTAAGACAGTTCTTGTGGAATTGGCAAAGTGATATTTGGAAGCCCATAGAGGGCTATGGTGAAAAAGGAAATATCCTCAGATGAAATCTGGAAAGAAGCTTCCTGAGAAACTGCTTATGTTCTGCTAATTCATCTCACAAAGTTAAATCTGTATTTCGTGGATCTCTTTGCTAGCCTTATTTCTGTGGAAGCTGAGAACAGATATTTCGGATCCTTTTGAAGACTATAGGGCCAAAGGAAACATCCTCCGATAACAAAGAGAAATTAGCTTTCTGAGAAACTTCTTTGTGTTCTGTGAAATCATCTCACAGAGTTACAGTTTTCCCCTCAAGAAGCCTTTCGCTAAGATAGTTCTTGTGCAATTGGCAAAGTGATATTTGGAAGCCCATAGAGGGCTATGGTAAAAAAGGAAATATCCTCAGATGAAATCTGGAAAGAAGCTTCCTGAGAAACTGCTCAGTGTTCTCTTAATTCATCTCACAGAGTTACATCTGTATTTCGTGGATCTCTTTGAGAGCCTTATTTCTGTGGAATCTGAGAACAGATATTTCGGATCCCTTTGAAGACTCTAGGGGAAAGAAAATATCCTCCGATAACAAAGAGAAAGAAGCTTTCTGAGAAACTTCTTTGTGTTCTGTGAAATCATCTCACAGAGTTACAGCTTTCCCCTCAAGAAGCCTTTCGCTAAGTCAGTTCTTGTGGAATTGGCAAAGTGATATTTGGAAGCCCATAGAGGGCTATGGTGAAAAAGGAAATATCCTCAGATGAAATCTGGAAAGAAGCTTCCTGAGAAATGCTGAGTGTTCTCTTAATTCATCTCACAGAGTTACATCTGTATTTCGTGGATCTCTTTGCTAGCCTTTTTTCTGTGGAATCTGAGAACAGATATTTTGGATCCCTTTGAAGACCGTAGGACCAAAGGAAATATCCTCCGATAAAAAAGAGAAAGAAGCTTTCTGAGAAACCTCTTTGTGTTCTGTGAAATCATCTCACAGAGTTACAGCTTTCCCCTCAAGAAGCCTTTCGCTAACACAGTTCTTGTGGAATTGGCAAAGTGATACTTGGAAGCCCATAGAGGGCTATGGTGAAAAAGGTAATATCCTCAGATGAAATCTGGAAAGAAGATTCCTGAGAAACTGCTTAGTGTTCTGTTCATTCATCTCACAGAGTTACATCTGCATTTCGTGGTTCTCTTTGCTAGCCTTATTTCTGTGGAATCTGAGAACAGATATTTCGGATCCCTTTGAAGACCTTATTGCCAAAGGAAATATCCTTATTTAAAAAAGAGAAAGAAGCTTTCTGAGAAACTTCTTTGTGTTCTGTGAAATCATCTCACAGAATTACAGCCTTCCCCTCAAGAAGACTTTCTCTAAGACACTTCTTGTGGAATTGGCAAAGTGATATTTGGAAGCCCATAGAGGGCTAATGTAAAAAAGGAAATATCCTCACATGAAATCTGGAAAGAAGCTTCCTGAGAAACTGCTTAGTGTTCTGTTAATTCATCTCACAGAGTTACATCTGTATTTCGTGGATCTCTTTGCTAGCCTTATTTCTGTGGAATCTGAGAACAGATATTTCGGATCCCTTTGAAGACTATAGGGCCATAGGTAATATCCTCTGGTAACAAAGAGAAAGAAGCTTTCTGAGAAACTTCTTTGTGTTCTGTGAAATCATCTCACAGAGCTACAACTTTCCCCTCAAGAAGCCTTTCGCTAAGACAGTTCTTGTGGAATTGGAAAAGTGATATTTGGAAGCCCATAGAGGGCTGTTGTGAAAAAGGAAATATCCTCAGATGAAATCTGGAAAGAAGCTTCCTGAGAAACTGTTTAGTGTTCTGTTAATTCATCTCACAGAGTTACATCTGTATGTCGTAGATCTCTTTGCCTGCCTTATTTCTCTGGAATCTGAGAACAGATGATTCGGATCCCTTTGAAGACTGTAGGGCCAAAGGAATTATCCTCCGATAACAAAGAGAAAGAAGCTTTCTGAGAAACATCTTTGTGTTCTGTGAAATCATCTCACAGAGTTACAGCTTCCCCCTCAAGAAGCCTTTTGCTAAGACAGTTCTTGTGGTATTGTCAAAGTGATATTTGGAAGCCCATAGAGGGCTATGGTGTAAAAAGTAATATCCTCAGATGAAATCTGGAAAGAAACTTTCTGAGAAACATCTTAGTGTTCTATTAATTCATCTCACAGAGTTACATCTGTATTTCGTGGATTTCCTTGCTAGCCTTGTTTCTGTGGAATCTGAGAACAGATATTTCGGATCCCTTTGAAGACTATAGGGCCAAAGGAAATACCCTCCGATAACAAAGAGAAAGAAGCTTTCTGAGAAACTTCTTTGTGTTCTGTGAAATAATCTCACAGAGTTACAACTTTCCACTCATTAAGCCTTTCGCTAAGACAGTTCTTGTGGAATTGGTAAAGTGATATTTGGAAGCCCATAGAGGGCTGTTGTGAAAAAGGAAATATCCTCAGATGAAATCTGGAAAGAAGCTTCCTGAGAAACTGCTTAGTGTTCTGTTAATTCATCTCACAGAGTTACATCTGTATTTCGTGGATCTCTTTGCTTGCCTTATTTCTCTGGAATCTGGGAACAGATGATTCGGATCCCTTTGAAGACTGTAGGGCCAAGGGAATTATCCTCCGATAACAAATTGAAAGAAGATTTCTGAGAAACTTCTTTGTGTTCTGTGAAATCATCTCACAGCGTTTCAGCTTTCCCCTCAAGAAGCCTTTCGCTAAGACAGTTCTTGTGGAATTGGCAAAGTGATATTTGGAAGCCCAAAGAGGGCTATGGTGAAAAAGTAAATATCCTCAGATGAAATCTGGAAAGAAGCTTCCTGAGTAACTGCTCAGTGTTCTGTTAATTCATCTCACAGAGTTACATCTGTATTTCGTGGATCTCTTTGCTAGCCTTCTTTCTCTGGAGTCTGAGAACAGATATTTCGGATCCCTTTGAAGACTATAGGGCCAAAGGAAATATCCTCGGATGAGAAAGAGAAAGAATTTTTCTGAGAAACTTCTTTGTGTTTTGTGAAATCATCTCAGAGAGTTACAGCTTTCCACTGAAGAAGCCTTTCGCTAAGACAGTTCTTGTGGAATTGGCAAAGTGATATTTGAAGCCCATAGAGGGCTATGGTGAAAAAGGAAATATCCTCAGATGAAATCTGGAAAGAAGCTTCCTGAGAATCCGCTTAGGGTTCTCTTAATTCATCTCACAGAGTTACATCTGTGTTTCGTGGATCTCTTTGCGAGCCTTATATCTGTGGAATCTGAGAACAGATATTGTGGATCCCATTGAAGACTATAGGGCCAAAGGAAATATCCTCCGATAACAAAGACAAAGAAGCTTTCTGAGAAACTTCTTTGTGTTCTGTGAAATCATCTCACAGAGTTACAGCTTTCCCTTCAAGAAGCCTTTAGCTAAGACAGTTCTTGTGGAATTGGCAAAGTGATATTTGGAAGCCCATACAGGGCTATGGTGAAAAAGGAAATATCCTCAGATGAAATCTGGAAAGAAGCTTCCTGAGAAACTGCTTAGTGTTCTGTTAATTCATCTCACAGAGTTACATCTGTATTTCGTGGATCTCTTTGCTAGCCTTATTTCTGTGGAATCTGAGAACAGATATTTCGGATCCCTTTGAAGACTATAGGGCCGAAGGAAATATCTTCCGATAACAAATGGAAAGAAGCTTTCTGAGAAACTTCTTTGTGTTCTGTGAAATCATCTCACAGAGTTACAGCTTTCCCGTAAAGAAACCTTTTGCTAAGACAGTTCTTGTGGAATTGGCAAAGTGATATTTGGAAGCCCATAGAGGGCTATGGTGAAAAAGGTAATATCCTCAGATGAAATCTGGAAAGAAGGTTCCTGAGAAACTGCTTAGTGTTCTGTTAATTCATCTCACAAGGTTACATCTGTATTTCGTGGATCTCCTTGCTAGCCTTATTCTGTGGAATCTGAGAACAGATATTTCGGATCCCTTTGAAGACTATAGGGCCGAAGGAAATATCTTCCGATAACAAAGAGAAAGAAGCTTTCTGAGAAACTTCTTTGTGTTCTGTGAAATCATCTCATAGAGTTACAGCTTTCCCCTCCAGAAACCTTTCGCTAAGACAGTTCGTGTGGAATTGGCAAGCTGATATTTGCAAGCCCATAGAGGGCTATGGTGAAAAAGGAAATATCCTCAGATGAAATCTGGAAAGAAGCTTCCTGAGAAACTGCTCAGTGTTCTCTTAATACATCTCACAGAGTTACATCTGTATTTCGTGGATCTCTTTGCTAGCCTTCTTTCTGTGGAATCTGAGAACAGATATTTCGGATCCCTTTGAAGACTCTAGGGCCAAAGGAAATATCCTCCGATAACAAAGAGAAAGAAGCTTTCTGAGAAACTTCTTTGTGTTCTGTGAAATCAACTCACAGAGTTACAGCTTTCCATTCAGGAAGCATTTCGCTAAGAAAGTTCTTGTGGAATTGGCAAAGTGATATTTGGAAGCCCATAGAGGGCTATGGTGAAAAAGGAAATATCCTCAGATGAAATCTGGAAAGAAGCTTCCTGAGAAACTGCTTAGTGTTCTGTTAATTCAGCTCACCCAGTTACATCTGTATTTCGTGGATCTCTTTGCGAGCCTTATTTCTGTGGAATCTGAGAACAGATATTTCGGATCCCTTTGAAGACTCTAGGGGAAAGGAAATATCCTCCGATAACAAAGAGAAAGAAGCTTTCTGAGAAACTTCTTTGTGTTCTGTGAAATCATCTCACAGAGTTTCAGCTTTCCCCTCAAGAAGCCTTTCGCTAAGACAGTTCTTGTGGAATTGGCAAAGTGATATTTGGAAGCCCATAGAGGGCTATGGGGAAAAAGGAAATATCCTCAGATGAAATCTGGAAAGAAGCTTCCTGAGAAACTGCTTAGTCTTCTGGTAATTCATCTCACAGAGTTACATCTGTATTTCGTGGATCTCTTTGCTAGACTTATTTCTGTGGAATCTGAGAACAGATATTTCAGATCCCTTTGAAGACTATAGGGCCAAAGGAAATATCCTCCGATAACAAAGAGAAATTAGCTTTCTGAGAAACTTCTTTGTGTTCGGTGAAATCATCTCACAGAGTTACAGTTTTCCCCTCAAGAAGCCTTTCGCTAAGATAGTTCTTGTGCAATTGGCAAAGTGATATTTGGAAGCCCATAGAGGGCTATTGTAAAAAAGGAAATATCCTCAGATGAAATCTGGAAAGAAGCTTCCTGAGAAACTGCTCAGTGTTCTCTTAATTCATCTCACAGAGTTACATCTGTATTTCGTGGATCTCTTTGAGAGCCTTATTTCTGTGGAATCTGAGAACAGATATTTCGGATCCCTTTGAAGACTCTAGGGGAAAGGAAATATCCTCCGATAACAAAGAGAAAGAAGCTTTCTGAGAAACTTCTTTGTGTTCTGTGAAATCATCTCACAGAGTTACAGCTTTCCCCTCAAGAAGCCTTTCGCTAAGTCAGTTCTTGTGGAATTGGCAAAGTGATATTTGGAAGCCCATAGAGGGCTATGGTGAAAAAGGAAATATCCTCAGATGAAATCTGGAAAGAAGCTTCCTGAGAAATGCTGAGTGTTCTGTTAATTCATCTCACAGAGTTACATCTGTATTTCGTGGATCTCTTTGCTAGCCTTTTTTCTGTGGAATCTGAGAACAGATATTTTGGATCCCTTTGAAGACCATAGGACCAAAGGAAATATCCTCCGATAAAAAAGAGAAAGAAGCTTTCTGAGAAACCTCTTTGTGTTCTGTGAAATCATCTCACAGAGTTACAGCTTTCCCCTCAAGAAGCCTTTCGCTAACACAGTTCTTGTGGAATTGGCAAAGTGATACTTGGAAGCCCATAGAGGGCTATGGTGAAAAAGGTAATATCCTCAGATGAAATCTGGAAAGAAGATTCCTGAGAAACTGCTTAGTGTTCTGTTCATTCATCTCACAGAGTTACATCTGCATTTCGTGGTTCTCTTTGCTAGCCTTATTTCTGTGGAATCTGAGAACAGATATTTCGGATCCCTTTGAAGACCTTATTGCCAAAGGAAATATCCTTATTTAAAAAAGAGAAAGAAGCTTTCTGAGAAACTTCTTTGTGTTCTGTGAAATCATCTCACAGAATTACAGCCTTCCCCTCAAGAAGACTTTCTCTAAGACACTTCTTGTGGAATTGGCAAAGTGATATTTGGAAGCCCATAGAGGGCTAATGTAAAAAAGGAAATATCCTCACATGAAATCTGGAAAGAAGCTTCCTGAGAAACTGCTTAGTGTTCTGTTAATTCATCTCACAGAGTTACATCTGTATTTCGTGGATCTCTTTGCTAGCCTTATTTCTGTGGAATCTGAGAACAGATATTTCGGATCCCTTTGAAGACTATAGGGCCATAGGTAATATCCTCTGGTAACAAAGAGAAAGAAGCTTTCTGAGAAACTTCTTTGTGTTCTGTGAAATCATCTCACAGAGCTACAACTTTCCCCTCAAGAAGCCTTTCGCTAAGACAGTTCTTGTGGAATTGGAAAAGTGATATTTGGAAGCCCATAGAGGGCTGTTGTGAAAAAGGAAATATCCTCAGATGAAATCTGGAAAGAAGCTTCCTGAGAAACTGTTTAGTGTTCTGTTAATTCATCTCACAGAGTTACATCTGTATGTCGTAGATCTCTTTGCCTGCCTTATTTCTCTGGAATCTGAGAACAGATGATTCGGATCCCTTTGAAGACTGTAGGGCCAAAGGAATTATCCTCCGATAACAAAGAGAAAGAAGCTTTCTGAGAAACATCTTTGTGTTCTGTGAAATCATCTCACAGAGTTACAGCTTCCCCCTCAAGAAGCCTTTTGCTAAGACAGTTCTTGTGGTATTGTCAAAGTGATATTTGGAAGCCCATAGAGGGCTATGGTGTAAAAAGTAATATCCTCAGATGAAATCTGGAAAGAAACTTTCTGAGAAACATCTTAGTGTTCTATTAATTCATCTCACAGAGTTACATCTGTATTTCGTGGATTTCCTTGCTAGCCTTGTTTCTGTGGAATCTGAGAACAGATATTTCGGATCCCTTTGAAGACTATAGGGCCAAAGGAAATACCCTCCGATAACAAAGAGAAAGAAGCTTTCTGAGAAACTTCTTTGTGTTCTGTGAAATAATCTCACAGAGTTACAACTTTCCACTCATTAAGCCTTTCGCTAAGACAGTTCTTGTGGAATTGGTAAAGTGATATTTGGAAGCCCATAGAGGGCTGTTGTGAAAAAGGAAATATCCTCAGATGAAATCTGGAAAGAAGCTTCCTGAGAAACTGCTTAGTGTTCTGTTAATTCATCTCACAGAGTTACATCTGTATTTCGTGGATCTCTTTGCTTGCCTTATTTCTCTGGAATCTGGGAACAGATGATTCGGATCCCTTTGAAGACTGTAGGGCCAAGGGAATTATCCTCCGATAACAAATTGAAAGAAGATTTCTGAGAAACTTCTTTGTGTTCTGTGAAATCATCTCACAGCGTTTCAGCTTTCCCCTCAAGAAGCCTTTCGCTAAGACAGTTCTTGTGGAATTGGCAAAGTGATATTTGGAAGCCCAAAGAGGGCTATGGTGAAAAAGTAAATATCCTCAGATGAAATCTGGAAAGAAGCTTCCTGAGTAACTGCTCAGTGTTCTGTTAATTCATCTCACAGAGTTACATCTGTATTTCGTGGATCTCTTTGCTAGCCTTCTTTCTCTGGAGTCTGAGAACAGATATTTCGGATCCCTTTGAAGACTATAGGGCCAAAGGAAATATCCTCGGATGAGAAAGAGAAAGAATTGTTCTGAGAAACTTCTTTGTGTTTTGTGAAATCATCTCAGAGAGTTACAGCTTTCCACTGAAGAAGCCTTTCGCTAAGACAGTTCTTGTGGAATTGGCAAAGTGATATTTAGAAGCCCATAGAGGGCTATGGTGAAAAAGGAAATATCCTCAGATGAAATCTGGAAAGAAGCTTCCTGAGAATCCGCTTAGGGTTCTCTTAATTCATCTCACAGAGTTACATCTGTGTTTCGTGGATCTCTTTGCGAGCCTTATATCTGTGGAATCTGAGAACAGATATTGTGGATCCCATTGAAGACTATAGGGCCAAAGGAAATATCCTCCGATAACAAAGACAAAGAAGCTTTCTGAGAAACTTCTTTGTGTTCTGTGAAATCATCTCACAGAGTTACAGCTTTCCCTTCAAGAAGCCTTTAGCTAAGACAGTTCTTGTGGAATTGGCAAAGTGATATTTGGAAGCCCATACAGGGCTATGGTGAAAAAGGAAATATCCTCAGATGAAATCTGGAAAGAAGCTTCCTGAGAAACTGCTTAGTGTTCTGTTAATTCATCTCACAGAGTTACATCTGTATTTCGTGGATCTCTTTGCTAGCCTTATTTCTGTGGAATCTGAGAACAGATATTTCGGATCCCTTTGAAGACTATAGGGCCGAAGGAAATATCTTCCGATAACAAATGGAAAGAAGCTTTCTGAGAAACTTCTTTGTGTTCTGTGAAATCATCTCACAGAGTTACAGCTTTCCCGTAAAGAAACCTTTTGCTAAGACAGTTCTTGTGGAATTGGCAATGTGATATTTGGAAGCCCATAGAGGGCTATGGTGAAAAAGGTAATATCCTCAGATGAAATCTGGAAAGAAGGTTCCTGAGAAACTGCTTAGTGTTCTGTTAATTCATCTCACAAGGTTACATCTGTATTTCGTGGATCTCCTTGCTAGCCTTATTCTGTGGAATCTGAGAACAGATATTTCGGATCCCTTTGAAGACTATAGGGCCGAAGGAAATATCTTCCGATAACAAAGAGAAAGAAGCTTTCTGAGAAACTTCTTTGTGTTCTGTGAAATCATCTCATAGAGTTACAGCTTTCCCCTCCAGAAACCTTTCGCTAAGACAGTTCGTGTGGAATTGGCAAGCTGATATTTGCAAGCCCATAGAGGGCTATGGTGAAAAAGGAAATATCCTCAGATGAAATCTGGAAAGAAGCTTCCTGAGAAACTGCTCAGTGTTCTCTTAATACATCTCACAGAGTTACATCTGTATTTCGTGGATCTCTTTGCTAGCCTTCTTTCTGTGGAATCTGAGAACAGATATTTCGGATCCCTTTGAAGACTCTAGGGCCAAAGGAAATATCCTCCGATAACAAAGAGAAAGAAGCTTTCTGAGAAACTTCTTTGTGTTCTGTGAAATCAACTCACGGAGTTACAGCTTTCCATTCAGGAAGCATTTCGCTAAGAAAGTTCTTGTGGAATTGGCAAAGTGATATTTGGAAGCCCATAGAGGGCTATGGTGAAAAAGGAAATATCCTCAGATGAAATCTGGAAAGAAGCTTCCTGAGAAACTGCTTAGTGTTCTGTTAATTCAGCTCACCCAGTTACATCTGTATTTCGTGGATCTCTTTGCGAGCCTTATTTCTGTGGAATCTGAGAACAGATATTTCGGATCCCTTTGAAGACTCTAGGGGAAAGGAAATATCCTCCGATAACAAAGAGAAAGAAGCTTTCTGAGAAACTTCTTTGTGTTCTGTGAAATCAACTCACAGAGTTTCAGCTTTCCCCTCAAGAAGCCTTTCGCTAAGACAGTTCTTGTGGAATTGGCAAAGTGATATTTGGAAGCCCATAGAGGGCTATGGGGAAAAAGGAAATATCCTCAGATGAAATCTGGAAAGAAGCTTCCTGAGAAACTGCTTAGTCTTCTGGTAATTCATCTCACAGAGTTACATCTGTATTTCGTGGATCTCTTTGCTAGACTTATTTCTGTGGAATCTGAGAACAGATATTTCAGATCCCTTTGAAGACTATAGGGCCAAAGGAAATATCCTCCGATAACAAAGAGAAAGAAGCTTTCTGAGAAACTTCTTTGTGTTCTGTGAAATCATCTCACAAATTTATAGCTTTCCCCTCAAGAAGCCTTTCGCTAAGACAGTTCTTTTGGAATTGGTAAAGTGATATTTGGAAGCCCGTAGAGGGCTATGGTGAAAAAGGAAATATCCTCAGATAAAATCTGGAAAGAAGCTTCTTGAGAAACTGCTCTGTGATGTGTGACTTCCACTCACATAGTTACGTCTGTATTTCGTGGATCTCTTTGCGAGCCTTATATCTGTGGAATCTGAGAACAGATATTTTGGATCCCTTTGAAGACTATAGGGCCAAAGGAAATATCCTCCGATAACAAAAAGAAAGAAGCTTTCTGAGAAACGCCTTTGTGTTCTGTGAAATCATCTCACAGAGTTACAGCTTTCCCCTCAAGAAGCCTTTCGCTAAGACAGTTCTTGTGGAATTGGCAAAGTGATATTTGGAAGCCCTTAGAGGGCTATGGTGAAAAAGGAAATATCCTCAGATGATATCTGGAAAGAAGCTTCCTGAGAAACTGCTTAGTGTTCTGGTAATTCATCTCACAGAGTTACATCTGTATTTCGTGGATCTCTTTGCTAGCCTTATTTGTGTGGAATCTGAGAACAGATATTTCGGATCCCTTTGAAGACTATAGGGCCAAAGAAAATATCTTCCGATAACAAAGAGAAAGAAGCATTCCGGAAACTTCTTTGTGTTCTGTGAAATCATCTCATAGAGTTACAGCTTTACCCTCAAGAAGCCTTTCGCTAAGACAGTTCTTGTGGAATTGGCACGCTGATATTTGAAAGCCCATAGAGGGCTACGGTGAAAAAGGTAATATCCTCAGATGAAATCTGGAAAGAAGCTTCCTGAGAAACTTCTTAGTGTTCTGTTAATTCATCTCACAGAGTTACATCTGTATTTCGTGGATCTCTTTGCTAGCCTTCTTTCTGTGGAATCTGAGAACAGATATTTCGGATCCCTTTGAAGACTCTAGGGCCAAAGGAAATATCCTCCGATAACAAAGAGAATGAAGCTTTCTGAGAGACTTCTTTGTGTTCTGTGAAATCATCTCACAGAGTTACAGCTTTCCCCTCAAGAAGCCTTTCACTAAGACAGTTCTTGTGGAATTGGCAAAGTGATATTTGGAAGCCCATAGAGGGCTATGGTGAAAAAGGAAATATCCTCTGATGAAATCTGGAACGAAGCTTCCTGAGAAACTGCTTAGTGTTCTGGTAATTCATCTCACAGAGTTACATCAGTATTTCGTGGATCTCTTTGCTAGCCTTATTTCTGTGGAATCTGAGAACAGATATTTCAGATCCCTTTGAAGACTATAGGGCCAAAGGAAATATCCTTCGATAACAAAGAGACAGAAGCTTTCTGAGAAACTTCTTTGTGTTCTGTGAAATCATCTCACAAAGTTATAGATTTCCCCTCAAGAAGCCTTTCGCTAAGACAGTTCTTTTGGAATTGGTAAAGTGATATTTGGAAGCCCATAGTGGGCTATGGTGAAAAAGGAAATATCCTCAGATAAAATCTGGAAAGAAGCTTCCTGAGAAACTGCTCTGTGATGTGTGACTTCCACTCACAGAGTTACGTCTGTATTTCGTGGATCTCTTTGCGAGCCTTATATCTGTGGAATCTGAGAAGAGATATTTTTGATCCCTTTGAAGACTATAGGGCCAAAGGAAATATCCTCCGATAAAAAAGAGAAAGAAGCTTTCTGAGAAACTTCTTTGTGTTCTGTGAAATCATCTCACAGAGTTACAGCTTTCCCCTCAAGAAGCCTTTCGCTAAGACAGTTCTTGTGGAATTGGCAAAGTGATATTTGGAAGCCCATAAAGGGCTATGGTGAAAAAGGAAATATCCTCAGATGAAATCTGGAAAGAAGCTTCCTGAGAAACTGCTTAGTGTTCTGTTAATTCATCTCACAGAGTTACATCTGTATTTCGTGGATCTCTTTGCTAGCCTTATTTGTGTGGAATCTGAGAACAGATATTTCGGATCACTTTGAAGACTATAGGGCCAAAGAAAATATCTTCCGATAACAAAGAGAAAGAAGCATTCGAGAAACTTCTTTGTGTTCTGTGAAATCATCTCATAGAGTTACAGCTTTCCCCTCAAGAAGCCTTCCGCTAAGACAGTTCTTGTGGAATTGGCAAGCTGATATTTGGAAGCCCATAGAGGGCTATGGTGAAAAAGGAAATATCCTCAGATGAAATCTGGAAAGAAGCTTCCTGAGAAACTGCTTAGTGTTCTGTTAATTCATCTCACACAGTTACATCTGCATTTCGTGGATCTCTTTGCTAGCCTTCTTTCTGTGGAATCTGAGAACAGATATTTCGGATCCCTTTGAAGACTCTAGGGCAAAAGGAAATATCCTCCGATAACAAAGAGAAAGAAGCTTTCTGAGAGTCTTCTTTGTGTTGTGTGAAATCATCTCACAGAGTTACAGCTTTCCCCTAAAGAAGCCTTTCGCTAAGACAGTTCTTGCGGAATTGGCAAAGTGATATTTGGAAGCCCATAGAGGGCTATGGTGGAAAAGGAAATATCCTCAGGTGAAATCTGGAAGGAAGCTTCCTGAGAAACTGCTTAGTGTTCTCGTAATTCATCTCACAGAGTTACATCTGTATTTCGTGGATCTCTTTGCTAGCCTTATTTCTGTGGAATCTGAGAACAGATATTTCAGATCCCTTTGAAGACTACAGGGCCAAAGGAAATAACCTCCGATAACAAACAGAAAGAAGCTTTCTGAGAAACTTCTTTGTGTTCTGTGAAATCATCTCACAGAGTTACAGCTTTCCCCTCAAGAAGCCTTTCGCTAAGACAGTTCTTGTGGATTTGGTAAAGTGATATTTGGAAGCCCGTAGAGTGCTATGGTGATAAAGGAAATATCCTCAGATAAAATCTGGAAAGAAGCTTCCTGAGAAACTGCTCTGTGACGTGTGACCTCCACTCACAGAGTTACATCTGTATTTCGTGGATCTCTTTGCCGGCATTATTTCTGTGGAATCTGAGAACAGATATTTCGGATCCCTTTGAAGACTATAGGGCCAAAGGAAATATCCTCCGGTAACAAAGAGAAAGAAGCTTTCTGAGAAACTTCTTTGTGTTCTGTGAAATCATCTCACAGAGTTACAGCTTTCCCCTCAAGAAGCCTTTTGCTAAGACAGTTCTTGTGGAATTGGCAAAGTGATATTTGGAAGCCCATAGAGGGCTACGGTGAAAAAGGTAATATCCTCAGATGAAATCTGGAAAGAAGCTTTCTGAGAAACATTTTAGTGTTCTGTTAATTCATCTCACAGAGTTACATCTGTATTTCGTGGATTTCTTTGCTAGCCTTATTTCTGTGGAATCTGAGAAGAGATATTTCGGATCCCTTTGAAGACTATAGGGTCAAAGGAAATATCCTCCGATAACAAAGAGAAAGAAGATTTCTGAGAAACTTCTTTGTGTTCCGTGAAATCATCTCACAGAGTTACAACTTTCCCCTCAAGAAGCCTTTCGCTAAGACGGTTCTTGTGGAATTGGCAAAGTGATATTTGGAAGCCCATAGAGGGTTGTTGTAAAAAAGGAAATATCCTCAGATGAAATCTGGAAAGAAGCTTCCTGAGAAACGGCTTAGTGTTCTGTTAATTCATCTCACAGAGTTACATCTGTATTTCGTGGATCTCTTTTCTTGCCTTATTTCTCAGGAATCTGAGAACAGATGATTCGGATCCCTTTGAAGACTGTAGGACCAAAGGAATTATCCTACGATAACAAAGAGAAAGAAGCTTTCTGAGAAAATTCTTTATGTTCTGTGAAATCATCTCACAGCGTTACAGCTTTACCCTCAAGAAGCCTTTCGCTAAAACAGTTCTTGTGGAATTGGCAAAGTGATATTTGGAAGTCCGTAGAGGGCTATGGTGAAAAAAGAAGTATCCTCAGATAAAATCTGGAAAGAAGCTTCCTGAGACACTGCTTAGTGTTCTGGTAATTCATCTCACAGAGTTACATCTGTATTTCGTGGATCTCTTTGCTAGCCTTATTTCTGTGGAATCTGAGAACAGATATTTCAGATCCCTTTGAAGACTATAGGGCCAAAGGAAATATTCTCCGATAAAAAAGAGAAAGAAGCTTTCTGAGAAACTTCTTTGTGTTCTGTGAAATCATCTCACAGAGTTATAGCTTTCCCCTCAAGAAGCCTTTCGCTAAGACAGTTCTTGTGTTATTGGTAAAGTGATATTCGGAAGCCCGTAGAGGGCTATGTTGAAAAAAGAAATATCCTCAGATAAAATCTGGAAAGAAGCTTCCTGAGAAACTGCTCTGTGATGTGTGACTTCCAGTCACAGAATTACATCTGTATTTCCTGGATCTCTTTGAGAGCCTTATATCTGTGGAATCTGAGAACAGATATTTTGGATCCCTTTGAAGACTATAGGGCCAAAGGAAATATCCTCCGATAACAAAGAGAAACAAGCTTTCTGAGAAACTTCTTTGTGTTCTGTGAAATTATCTCACAGAGTTACAGCTTTCCCCTCAAGAAGCCTTTCGCTAAGACAGTTACTGTGGAATTGGCAAAGTGATATTTGGAAGCCCATACTGGGCTATGGTGAAAAAGGAAATATCCTCAGATGAAATCTGGAAAGAAGCTTCCTGAGAAACTGCTTAGTGTTCTGTTAATTCATCTCACAGAGTTACTTCTGTATTTCGTGGATCTCTTTGCTAGCCTTATTTGTGTGGAATCTGAGAACAGATATTTCGGATCCCTTTGAAGAGTATAGGGCCAAAGAAAATACCTTCCGATAACAAAGAGAAAGAAGCATTCGAGAAACTTCTTTGTGTTCTGTGAAATCATCTCATAGAGTAACAGCTTTCCCCTCAAGAAGCCTTTCGCTAAGACAGTTCTTGTGGAATTGGCAAAGTGATATTGGGAAGCCCATAGAGGGCTATGGTGAAAAGGGAAATATCCTCAGATGAAATCTGGAAAGAAGCTTCATGAGAAACTGCTCAGTGTTCTGTTAATTCATCTCACAGAGTTACATCTGTATTTCGTGGATCTCTTTGCTAGCCTTATTTCTGTGGAATCTGAGAACAGATATTTCGGATGCCTTTGAAGACTATAGGGCCAAAGGAAATATCCTCTGGTAACCAAGAGAAAGAAGCTTTCTGATAAACTTCTTTGTGTTCGGTGAAATCATCTCACAGAGTTACAGCATTCCCCTCAAGAAGCCTTTCGCTAAGACAGTTCTTGTGGAATTGGCAAAGTGATATTTGGAAGCCCATAGAGGGCTATGGTGAAAAAGGAAATATCCTCAGATGAAATCTGGAAAGAAGCTTCCTGAGAAACTGCTTATGTTCTGCTAATTCATCTCACAAAGTTAAATCTGTATTTCGTGGATCTCTTTGCTAGCCTTATTTCTGTGGAAGCTGAGAACAGATGTTTCGGATCCTTTTGAAGACTATAGGGCCAAAGGAAACATCCTCCGATAACAAAGAGAAATTAGCTTTCTGAGAAACTTCTTTGTGTTCTGTGAAATCATCTCACAGAGTTACAGTTTTCCCCTCAAGAAGCCTTTCGCTAAGATAGTTCTTGTGCAATTGGCAAAGTGATATTTGGAAGCCCATAGAGGGCTATGGTAAAAAAGGAAATATCCTCAGATGAAATCTGGAAAGAAGCTTCCTGAGAAACTGCTCAGTGTTCTCTTAATTCATCTCACAGAGTTACATCTGTATTTCGTGGATCTCTTTGAGAGCCTTATTTCTGTGGAATCTGAGAACAGATATTTCGGATCCCTTTGAAGACTCTAGGGGAAAGGAAATATCCTCCGATAACAAAGAGAAAGAAGCTTTCTGAGAAACTTCTTTGTGTTCTGTGAAATCATCTCACAGAGTTACAGCTTTCCCCTCAAGAAGCCTTTCGCTAAGACAGTTCTTGTGGAATTGGCAAAGTGATATTTGGAAGCCCATAGAGGGCTATGGTGAAAAAGGAAATATCCTCAGATGAAATCTGGAAAGAAGCTTCCTGAGAAATGCTGAGTGTTCTCTTAATTCATCTCACAGAGTTACATCTGTATTTCGTGGATCTCTTTGCTAGCCTTTTTTCTGTGGAATCTGAGAACAGATATTTTGTATCCCTTTGAAGACCATAGGACCAAAGGAAATATCCTCCGATAAAAAAGAGAAAGAAGCTTTCTGAGAAACCTCTTTGTGTTCTGTGAAATCATCTCACAGAGTTACAGCTTTCCCCTCAAGAAGCCTTTCGCTAACACAGTTCTTGTGGAATTGGCAAAGTGATACTTGGAAGCCCATAGAGGGCTATGGTGAAAAAGGTAATATCCTCAGATGAAATCTGGAAAGAAGATTCCTGAGAAACTGCTTAGTGTTCTGTTCATTCATCTCACAGAGTTACATCTGCATTTCGTGGTTCTCTTTGCTAGCCTTATTTCTGTGGAATCTGAGAACAGATATTTCGGATCCCTTTGAAGACCTTATTGCCAAAGGAAATATCCTTATTTAAAAAAGAGAAAGAAGCTTTCTGAGAAACTTCTTTGTGTTCTGTGAAATCATCTCACAGAATTACAGCCTTCCCCTCAAGAAGACTTTCTCTAAGACACTTCTTGTGGAATTGGCAAAGTGATATTTGGAAGCCCATAGAGGGCTAATGTAAAAAAGGAAATATCCTCACATGAAATCTGGAAAGAAGCTTCCTGAGAAACTGCTTAGTGTTCTGTTAATTCATCTCACAGAGTTACATCTGTATTTCGTGGATCTCTTTGCTAGCCTTATTTCTGTGGAATCTGAGAACAGATATTTCGGATCCCTTTGAAGACTATAGGGCCATAGGTAATATCCTCTGGTAACAAAGAGAAAGAAGCTTTCTGAGAAACTTCTTTATGTTCTGTGAAATCATCTCACAGAGTTACAACTTTCCCCTCAAGAAGCCTTTCGCTAAGACAGTTCTTGTGGAATTGGCAAAGTGATATTTGGAAGCCCATAGAGGGCTGTTGTGAAAAAGGAAATATCCTCAGATGAAATCTGGAAAGAAGCTTCCTGAGAAACTGTTTAGTGTTCTGTTAATTCATCTCACAGAGTTACATCTGTATTTCGTGGATCTCTTTGCCTGCCTTATTTCTCTGGAATCTGAGAACAGATGATTCGGATCCCTTTGAAGACTGTAGGGCCAAAGGAATTATCCTCCGATAACAAAGAGAAAGAAGCTTTCTGAGAAACTTCTTTGTGTTCTGTGAAATCATCTCACAGAGTTACAGCTTCCCCCTCAAGAAGCCTTTTGCTAAGACAGTTCTTGTGGTATTGTCAAAGTGATATTTGGAAGCCCTTAGAGGGCTATGGTGTAAAAAGTAATATCCTCAGATGAAATCTGGAAAGAAACTTTCTGAGAAACATCTTAGTGTTCTATTAATTCATCTCACAGAGTTACATCTGTATTTCGTGGATTTCCTTGCTAGCCTTGTTTCTGTGGAATCTGAGAACAGATATTTCGGATCCCTTTGAAGACTATAGGGCCAAAGGAAATACCCTCCGATAACGAAGAGAAAGAAGCTTTCTGAGAAACTTCTTTGTGTTCTGTGAAATAATCTCACAGAGTTACAACTTTCCACTCAAGAAGCCTTTCGCTAAGACAGTTCTTGTGGAATTGGTAAAGTGATATTTGGAAGCCCATAGAGGGCTGTTGTGAAAAAGGAAATATCCTCAGATGAAATCTGGAAAGAAGCTTCCTGAGAAACTGCTTAGTGTTCTGTTAATTCATCTCACAGAGTTACATCTGTATTTCGTGGATCTCTTTGCTTGCCTTATTTCTCTGGAATCTGGGAACAGATGATTCGGATCCCTTTGAAGACTGTAGGGCCAAGGGAATTATCCTCCGATAACAAATTGAAAGAAGATTTCTGAGAAACTTCTTTGTGTTCTGTGAAATCATCTCACAGCGTTTCAGCTTTCCCCTCAAGAAGCCTTTCGCTAAGACAGTTCTTGTGGAATTGGCAAAGTGATATTTGGAAGCCCAAAGAGGGCTATGGTGAAAAAGTAAATATCCTCAGATGAAATCTGGAAAGAAGCTTCCTGAGTAACTACTCAGTGTTCTGTTAATTCATCTCACAGAGTTACATCTGTATTTCGTGGATCTCTTTGCTAGCCTTCTTTCTCTGGAGTCTGAGAACAGATATTTCGGATTCCTTTGAAGACTATAGGGCCAAAGGAAATATCCTCGGATGAGAAAGAGAAAGAATTTTTCTGAGAAACTTCTTTGTGTTTTGTGAAATCATCTCAGAGAGTTACAGCTTTCCACTGAAGAAGCCTTTCGCTAAGACAGTTCTTGTGGAATTGGCAAAGTGATATTTAGAAGCCCATAGAGGGCTATGGTGAAAAAGGAAATATCCTCAGATGAAATCTGGAAAGAAGCTTCCTGAGAATCCGCTTAGGGTTCTCTTAATTCATCTCACAGAGTTACATCTATGTTTCGTGGATCTCTTTGCGAGCCTTATATCTGTGGAATCTGAGAACAGATATTGTGGATCCCATTGAAGACTATAGGGCCAAAGGAAATATCCTCCGATAACAAAGACAAAGAAGCTTTCTGAGAAACTTCTTTGTGTTCTGTGAAATCATCTCACAGAGTTACAGCTTTCCCTTCAAGAAGCCTTTAGCTAAGACAGTTCTTGTGGAATTGGCAAAGTGATATTTGGAAGCCCATACAGGGCTATGGTGAAAAAGGAAATATCCTCAGATGAAATCTGGAAAGAAGCTTCCTGAGAAACTGCTTAGTGTTCTGTTAATTCATCTCACAGAGTTACATCTGTATTTCGTGGATCTCTTTGCTAGCCTTATTTCTGTGGAATCTGAGAACAGATATTTCGGATCCCTTTGAAGACTATAGGGCCGAAGGAAATATCTTCCGATAACAAATGGAAAGAAGCTTTCTGAGAAACTTCTTTGTGTTCTGTGAAATCATCTCACAGAGTTACAGCTTTCCCCTCCAGAAACCTTTCGCTAAGACAGTTCTTGTGGAATTGGCAAGCTGATATTTGCAAGCCCATAGAGGGCTATGGTGAAAAAGGAAATATCCTCAGATGAAATCTGGAAAGAAGCTTCCTGAGAAACTGCTCAGTGTTCTCTTAATACATCTCACAGAGTTACATCTGTATTTCCTGGATCTCTTTGCTAGCCTTCTTTCTGTGGAATCTGAGAACAGATATTTCGGATCCCTTTGAAGACTCTAGGGCCAAAGGAAATATCCTCCGATAACAAAGAGAAAGAAGCTTTCTGAGAAACTTCTTTGTGTTCTGTGAAATCAACTCACAGAGTTACAGCTTTCCATTCAGGAAGCCTTTCGCTAAGACAGTTCTTGTGGAATTGGCAAAGTGATATTTGGAAGCCCATAGAGGGCTGTTGTGAAAAAGGAAATATCCTCAGATGAAATCTGGAAAGAAGCTTCCTGAGAAACTGTTTAGTGTTCTGTTAATTCATCTCACAGAGTTACATCTGTATTTCGTGGATCTCTTTGCCTGCCTTATTTCTCTGGAATCTGAGAACAGATGATTCGGATCCCTTTGAAGACTGTAGGGCCAAAGGAATTATCCTCCGATAACAAAGAGAAAGAAGCTTTCTGAGAAACTTCTTTGTGTTCTGTGAAATCATCTCACAGAGTTACAGCTTCCCCCTCAAGAAGCCTTTTGCTAAGACAGTTCTTGTGGTATTGTCAAAGTGATATTTGGAAGCCCATAGAGGGCTATGGTGTAAAAAGTAATATCCTCAGATGAAATCTGGAAAGAAACTTTCTGAGAAACATCTTAGTGTTCTATTAATTCATCTCACAGAGTTACATCTGTATTTCGTGGATTTCCTTGCTAGCCTTGTTTCTGTGGAATCTGAGAACAGATATTTCGGATCCCTTTGAAGACTATAGGGCCAAAGGAAATACCCTCCGATAACGAAGAGAAAGAAGCTTTCTGAGAAACTTCTTTGTGTTCTGTGAAATAATCTCACAGAGTTACAACTTTCCACTCAAGAAGCCTTTCGCTAAGACAGTTCTTGTGGAATTGGTAAAGTGATATTTGGAAGCCCATAGAGGGCTGTTGTGAAAAAGGAAATATCCTCAGATGAAATCTGGAAAGAAGCTTCCTGAGAAACTGCTTAGTGTTCTGTTAATTCATCTCACAGAGTTACATCTGTATTTCGTGGATCTCTTTGCTTGCCTTATTTCTCTGGAATCTGGGAACAGATGATTCGGATCCCTTTGAAGACTGTAGGGCCAAGGGAATTATCCTCCGATAACAAATTGAAAGAAGATTTCTGAGAAACTTCTTTGTGTTCTGTGAAATCATCTCACAGCGTTTCAGCTTTCCCCTCAAGAAGCCTTTCGCTAAGACAGTTCTTGTGGAATTGGCAAAGTGATATTTGGAAGCCCAAAGAGGGCTATGGTGAAAAAGTAAATATCCTCAGATGAAATCTGGAAAGAAGCTTCCTGAGTAACTACTCAGTGTTCTGTTAATTCATCTCACAGAGTTACATCTGTATTTCGTGGATCTCTTTGCTAGCCTTCTTTCTCTGGAGTCTGAGAACAGATATTTCGGATTCCTTTGAAGACTATAGGGCCAAAGGAAATATCCTCGGATGAGAAAGAGAAAGAATTTTTCTGAGAAACTTCTTTGTGTTTTGTGAAATCATCTCAGAGAGTTACAGCTTTCCACTGAAGAAGCCTTTCGCTAAGACAGTTCTTGTGGAATTGGCAAAGTGATATTTAGAAGCCCTTAGAGGGCTATGGTGAAAAAGGAAATATCCTCAGATGAAATCTGGAAAGAAGCTTCCTGAGAATCCGCTTAGGGTTCTCTTAATTCATCTCACAGAGTTACATCTGTGTTTCGTGGATCTCTTTGCGAGCCTTATATCTGTGGAATCTGAGAACAGATATTGTGGATCCCATTGAAGACTATAGGGCCAAAGGAAATATCCTCCGATAACAAAGACAAAGAAGCTTTCTGAGAAACTTCTTTGTGTTCTGTGAAATCATCTCACAGAGTTACAGCTTTCCCTTCAAGAAGCCTTTAGCTAAGACAGTTCTTGTGGAATTGGCAAAGTGATATTTGGAAGCCCATACAGGGCTATGGTGAAAAAGGAAATATCCTCAGATGAAATCTGGAAAGAAGCTTCCTGAGAAACTGCTTAGTGTTCTGTTAATTCATCTCACAGAGTTACATCTGTATTTCGTGGATCTCTTTGCTAGCCTTATTTCTGTGGAATCTGAGAACAGATATTTCGGATCACTTTGAAGACTATAGGGCCGAAGGAAATATCTTCCGATAACAAATGGAAAGAAGCTTTCTGAGAAACTTCTTTGTGTTCTGTGAAATCATCTCACAGAGTTACAGCTTTCCCCTCCAGAAACCTTTCGCTAAGACAGTTCTTGTGGAATTGGCAAGCTGATATTTGCAAGCCCATAGAGGGCTATGGTGAAAAAGGAAATATCCTCAGATGAAATCTGGAAAGAAGCTTCCTGAGAAACTGCTCAGTGTTCTCTTAATACATCTCACAGAGTTACATCTGTATTTCCTGGATCTCTTTGCTAGCCTTCTTTCTGTGGAATCTGAGAACAGATATTTCGGATCCCTTTGAAGACTCTAGGGCCAAAGGAAATATCCTCCGATAACAAAGAGAAAGAAGCTTTCTGAGAAACTTCTTTGTGTTCTGTGAAATCAACTCACAGAGTTACAGCTTTCCATTCAGGAAGCATTTCGCTAAGAAAGTTCTTGTGGAATTGGCAAAGTGATATTTGGAAGCCCATAGAGGGCTATGGTGAAAAAGGAAATATCCTCAGATGAAATCTGGAAAGAAGCTTCCTGAGAAACTGCTTAGTGTTCTGTTAATTCAGCTCACACAGTTACATCTGTATTTCGTGGATCTCTTTGCGAGCCTTATTTCTGTGGAATCTGAGAACAGATATTTCGGATCCCTTTGAAGACTCTAGGGGAAAGGAAATACCCTCCGATAACAAAGAGAAAGAAGCTTTCTGAGAAACTTCTTTGTGTTCTGTGAAATCATCTCACAGAGTTTCAGCTTTCCCATCAAGAAGCCTTTCGCTAAGACAGTTCTTGTGGAATTGGCAAAGTGATATTTGGAAGCCCATAGAGGGCTATGGGGAAAAAGGAAATATCCTCAGATGAAATCTGGAAAGAAGCTTCCTGAGAAACTGCTTAGTCTTCTGGTAATTCATCTCACAGAGTTACATCTGTATTTCGTGGATCTCTTTGCTAGACTTATTTCTGTGGAATCTGAGAACAGATATTTCAGATCCCTTTGAAGACTATAGGGCCAAAGGAAATATCTTCCGATAACAAAGAGAAAGAAGCTTTCTGAGAAACTTCTTTGTGTTCTGTGAAATCATCTCACAAATTTATAGCTTTCCCCTCAAGAAGCCTTTCGCTAAGACAGTTCTTTTGGAATTGGTAAAGTGATATTTGGAAGCCCGTAGAGGGCTATGGTGAAAAAGGAAATATCCTCAGATAAAATCTGGAAAGAAGCTTCCTGAGAAACTGCTCTGTGATGTGTGACTTCCACTCACATAGTTACGTCTGTATTTCGTGGATCTCTTTGCGAGCCTTATATCTGTGGAATCTGAGAACAGATATTTTGGATCCCTTTGAAGACTATAGGGCCAAAGGAAATATCCTCCGATAACAAAGAGAAAGAAGCTTTCTGAGAAACGCCTTTGTGTTCTGTGAAATCATCTCACAGAGTTACAGCTTTCCCCTTAAGAAGCCTTTCGCTAAGACAGTTCTTGTGGAATTGGCAAAGTGATATTTGGAAGCCCTTAGAGGGCTATGGTGAAAAAGGAAATATCCTCAGATGAAATCTGGAAAGAAGCTTCCTGAGAAACTGCTTAGTGTTCTGGTAATTCATCTCACAGAGTTACATCTGTATTTCGTGGATCTCTTTGCTAGCCTTATTTGTGTGGAATCTGAGAACAGATATTTCGGATCCCTTTGAAGACTATAGGGCCAAAGAAAATATCTTCCGATAACAAAGAGAAAGAAGCATTCGAGAAACTTCTTTGTGTTCTCTGAAATCATCTCATAGAGTTACAGCTTTACCCTCAAGAAGCCTTTCGCTAAGACAGTTCTTGTGGAATTGGCACGCTGATATTTGAAAGCCCATAGAGGGCTACGGTGAAAAAGGTAATATCCTCAGATGAAATCTGGAAAGAAGCTTCCTGAGAAACTTCTTAGTGTTCTGTTAATTCATCTCACAGAGTTACATCTGTATTTCGTGGATCTCTTTGCTAGCCTTCTTTCTGTGGAATCTGAGAACAGATATTTCGGATCCATTTGAAGACTCTAGGGCCAAAGGAAATATCCTACGATAACAAAGAGAATGAAGCTTTCTGAGAGACTTCTTTGTGTTCTGTGAAATCATCTCACAGAGTTACAGCTTTCCCCTCAAGAAGCCTTTCGCTAAGACAGTTCTTGTGGAATTGGCAAAGTGATATTTGGAAGCCCAAAGAGGGCTATGGTGAAAAAGTAAATATCCTCAGATGAAATCTGGAAAGAAGCTTCCTGAGTAACTACTCAGTGTTCTGTTAATTCATCTCACAGAGTTACATCTGTATTTCGTGGATCTCTTTGCTAGCCTTCTTTCTCTGGAGTCTGAGAACAGATATTTCGGATTCCTTTGAAGACTATAGGGCCAAAGGAAATATCCTCGGATGAGAAAGAGAAAGAATTTTTCTGAGAAACTTCTTTGTGTTTTGTGAAATCATCTCAGAGAGTTACAGCTTTCCACTGAAGAAGCCTTTCGCTAAGACAGTTCTTGTGGAATTGGCAAAGTGATATTTAGAAGCCCATAGAGGGCTATGGTGAAAAAGGAAATATCCTCAGATGAAATCTGGAAAGAAGCTTCCTGAGAATCCGCTTAGGGTTCTCTTAATTCATCTCACAGAGTTACATCTGTGTTTCGTGGATCTCTTTGCGAGCCTTATATCTGTGGAATCTGAGAACAGATATTGTGGATCCCATTGAAGACTATAGGGCCAAAGGAAATATCCTCCGATAACAAAGACAAAGAAGCTTTCTGAGAAACTTCTTTGTGTTCTGTGAAATCATCTCACAGAGTTACAGCTTTCCCTTCAAGAAGCCTTTAGCTAAGACAGTTCTTGTGGAATTGGCAAAGTGATATTTGGAAGCCCATACAGGGCTATGGTGAAAAAGAAATATCCTCAGATGAAATCTGGAAAGAAGCTTCCTGAGAAACTGCTTAGTGTTCTGTTAATTCATCTCACAGAGTTACATCTGTATTTCGTGGATCTCTTTGCTAGCCTTATTTCTGTGGAATCTGAGAACAGATATTTCGGATCACTTTGAAGACTATAGGGCCGAAGGAAATATCTTCCGATAACAAATGGAAAGAAGCTTTCTGAGAAACTTCTTTGTGTTCTGTGAAATCATCTCACAGAGTTACAGCTTTCCCCTCCAGAAACCTTTCGCTAAGACAGTTCTTGTGGAATTGGCAAGCTGATATTTGCAAGCCCATAGAGGGCTATGGTGAAAAAGGAAATATCCTCAGATGAAATCTGGAAAGAAGCTTCCTGAGAAACTGCTCAGTGTTCTCTTAATACATCTCACAGAGTTACATCTGTATTTCCTGGATCTCTTTGCTAGCCTTCTTTCTGTGGAATCTGAGAACAGATATTTCGGATCCCTTTGAAGACTCTAGGGCCAAAGGAAATATCCTCCGATAACAAAGAGAAAGAAGCTTTCTGAGAAACTTCTTTGTGTTCTGTGAAATCAACTCACAGAGTTACAGCTTTCCATTCAGGAAGCATTTCGCTAAGAAAGTTCTTGTGGAATTGGCAAAGTGATATTTGGAAGCCCATAGAGGGCTATGGTGAAAAAGGAAATATCCTCAGATGAAATCTGGAAAGAAGCTTCCTGAGAAACTGCTTAGTGTTCTGTTAATTCAGCTCACACAGTTACATCTGTATTTCGTGGATCTCTTTGCGAGCCTTATTTCTGTGGAATCTGAGAACAGATATTTCGGATCCCTTTGAAGACTCTAGGGGAAAGGAAATACCCTCCGATAACAAAGAGAAAGAAGCTTTCTGAGAAACTTCTTTGTGTTCTGTGAAATCATCTCACAGAGTTTCAGCTTTCCCATCAAGAAGCCTTTCGCTAAGACAGTTCTTGTGGAATTGGCAAAGTGATATTTGGAAGCCCATAGAGGGCTATGGGGAAAAAGGAAATATCCTCAGATGAAATCTGGAAAGAAGCTTCCTGAGAAACTGCTTAGTCTTCTGGTAATTCATCTCACAGAGTTACATCTGTATTTCGTGGATCTCTTTGCTAGACTTATTTCTGTGGAATCTGAGAACAGATATTTCAGATCCCTTTGAAGACTATAGGGCCAAAGGAAATATCTTCCGATAACAAAGAGAAAGAAGCTTTCTGAGAAACTTCTTTGTGTTCTGTGAAATCATCTCACAAATTTATAGCTTTCCCCTCAAGAAGCCTTTCGCTAAGACAGTTCTTTTGGAATTGGTAAAGTGATATTTGGAAGCCCGTAGAGGGCTATGGTGAAAAAGGAAATATCCTCAGATAAAATCTGGAAAGAAGCTTCCTGAGAAACTGCTCTGTGATGTGTGACTTCCACTCACATAGTTACGTCTGTATTTCGTGGATCTCTTTGCGAGCCTTATATCTGTGGAATCTGAGAACAGATATTTTGGATCCCTTTGAAGACTATAGGGCCAAAGGAAATATCCTCCGATAACAAAGAGAAAGAAGCTTTCTGAGAAACGCCTTTGTGTTCTGTGAAATCATCTCACAGAGTTACAGCTTTCCCCTTAAGAAGCCTTTCGCTAAGACAGTTCTTGTGGAATTGGCAAAGTGATATTTGGAAGCCCTTAGAGGGCTATGGTGAAAAAGGAAATATCCTCAGATGAAATCTGGAAAGAAGCTTCCTGAGAAACTGCTTAGTGTTCTGGTAATTCATCTCACAGAGTTACATCTGTATTTCGTGGATCTCTTTGCTAGCCTTATTTGTGTGGAATCTGAGAACAGATATTTCGGATCCCTTTGAAGACTATAGGGCCAAAGAAAATATCTTCCGATAACAAAGAGAAAGAAGCATTCGAGAAACTTCTTTGTGTTCTCTGAAATCATCTCATAGAGTTACAGCTTTACCCTCAAGAAGCCTTTCGCTAAGACAGTTCTTGTGGAATTGGCACGCTGATATTTGAAAGCCCATAGAGGGCTACGGTGAAAAAGGTAATATCCTCAGATGAAATCTGGAAAGAAGCTTCCTGAGAAACTTCTTAGTGTTCTGTTAATTCATCTCACAGAGTTACATCTGTATTTCGTGGATCTCTTTGCTAGCCTTCTTTCTGTGGAATCTGAGAACAGATATTTCGGATCCATTTGAAGACTCTAGGGCCAAAGGAAATATCCTACGATAACAAAGAGAATGAAGCTTTCTGAGAGACTTCTTTGTGTTCTGTGAAATCATCTCACAGAGTTACAGCTTTCCCCTCAAGAAGCCTTTCGCTAAGACAGTTCTTGTGGAATTGGCAAAGTGATATTTGGAAGCCCATAGAGGGCTATGGTGAAAAAGGAAATATCCTCTGATGAAATCTGGAACGAAGCTTCCTGAGAAACTGCTTAGTGTTCTGGTAATTCATCTCACAGAGTTACATCTGTATTTCGTGGATCTCTTTGCTAGCCTTATTTCTGTGGAATCTGAGAACAGATATTTCAGATCCCTTTGAAGACTATAGGGCCAAAGGAAATATCCTTCGATAACAAAGAGACAGAAGCTTTCTGAGAAACTTCTTTGTGTTCTGTGAAATCCTCTCACAAAGTTATAGATTTCCCCTCAAGAAGCCTTTCGCTAAGACAGTTCTTTTGGAATTGGTAAAGTGATATTTGGAAGCCCATAGTGGGCTATGGTGAAAAAGGAAATATCCTCAGATAAAATCTGGAAAGAAGCTTCCTGAGAAACTGCTCTGTGATGTGTGACTTCCACTCACAGAGTTACGTCTGTATTTCGTGGATCTCTTTGCGAGCCTTATATCTGTGGAATCTGAGAAGAGATATTTTGGATCCCTTTGAAGACTATAGGGCCAAAGGAAATATCCTCCGATAAAAAAGAGAAAGAAGCTTTCTGAGAAACTTCTATGTGTTCTGTGAAATCATCTCACAGAGTTACAGCTTTCCCCTCAAGAAGCCTTTCGCTAAGACAGTTCTTGTGGAATTGGCAAAGTGATATTTGGAAGCCCATAAAGGGCTATGGTGAAAAAGGAAATATCCTCAGATGAAATCTGGAAAGAAGCTTCCTGAGAAACTGCTTAGTGTTCTGTTAATTCATCTCACAGAGTTACATCTGTATTTCGTGGATCTCTTTGCTAGCCTTATTTGTGTGGAATCTGAGAACAGATATTTCGGATCACTTTGAAGACTATAGGGCCAAAGAAAATATCTTCCGATAACAAAGAGAAAGAAGCATTCGAGAAACTTCTTTGTGTTCTGTGAAATCATCTCATAGAGTTACAGCTTTCCCCTCAAGAAGCCTTCCGCTAAGACAGTTCTTGTGGAATTGGAAAGCTGATATTTGGAAGCCCATAGAGGGCTACGGTGAAAAAGGAAATATCCTCAGATGAAATCTGGAAAGAAGCTTCCTGAGAAACTGCTTAGTGTTCTGTTAATTCATCTCACACAGTTACATCTGCATTTCGTGGATCTCTTTGCTAGCCTTCTTTCTGTGGAATCTGAGAACAGATATTTCGGATCCCTTTGAAGACTCTAGGGCAAAAGGAAATATCCTCCGATAACAAAGAGAAAGAAGCTTTCTGAGAGTCTTCTTTGTGTTATGTAAAATCATCTCACAGAGTTACAGCTTTCCCCTAAAGAAGACTTTCGCTAAGACAGTTCTTGTGGAATTGGCAAAGTGATATTTGGAAGCCCATAGAGGGCTATGGTGGAAAAGGAAATATCCTCAGGTGAAATCTGGAAAGAAGCTTCCTGAGAAACTGCTTAGTGTTCTCGTAATTCATCTCACAGAGTTACATCTGTATTTCGTGGATCTCTTTGCTAGCCTTATTTCTGTGGAATCTGAGAACAGATATTTCGGATCCCTTTGAAGACTATAGGGCCAAAGAAATATCCTCCGATATCAAAGAGAAAGAAGCTTTCTGAGAGACTTCTTTGTGTTCTGTGAAATCATCTCACAGAGTTACAGTTTTCCCCTCAAGAAGCCTTTCGCTAAGACAGTTCTTGTGGAATTGGTAAAGTGATATTTGGAAGCCCGTAGAGGGCTATGGTGAAAAAGGAAATATCCTCAGATAAAATCTGGAAAGAAGCTTCCTGAGAAACTGCTCTGTGACGTGTGACCTCCACTCACAGAGTTACATCTGTATTTCGTGGATCTCTTTGCCGGCATTATTTCTGTGGAATCTGAGAACAGATATTTCGGATCCCTTTGAAGACTAGAGGGCCAAAGGAAATATCCTCCGGTAACAAAGAGAAAGAAGCATTCTGAGAAACTTCTTTGTGTTCTGTGAAATCATCTCACAGAGTTACAGCTTTCCCCTCAAGAAGCCTTTTGCTAAGACAGTTCTTGTGGAATTGGCAAAGTGATATTTGGAAGCCCATAGAGGGCTACGGTGAAAAAGGTAATATCCTCAGATGAAATCTGGAAAGAAGCTTTCTGAGAAACATTTTAGTGTTCTGTTAATTCATCTCACAGAGTTACATCTGTATTTCGTGGATTTCTTTGCTAGCCTTATTTCTGTGGAATCTGAGAAGAGATATTTCGGATCCCTTTGAAGACTATAGGGCCAAAGGAAATATCCTCCGATAACAAAGAGAAAGAAGATTTCTGAGAAACTTCTTTGTGTTCCGTGAAATCATCTCACAGAGTTACAACTTTCCCCTCAAGAAGCCTTTCGCTAAGACGGTTCTTGTGGAATTGGCAAAGTGATATTTGGAAGCCCATAGAGGGTTGTTGTAAAAAAGGAAATATCCTCAGATGAAATCTGGAAAGAAGCTTCCTGAGAAACGGCTTAGTGTTCTGTTAATTCATCTCACAGAGTTACATCTGTATTTCGTGGATCTCTTTTCTTGCCTTATTTCTCAGGAATCTGAGAACAGATGATTCGGATCCCTTTGAAGACTGTAGGACCAAAGGAATTATCCTCCGATAACAAAGAGAAAGAAGCTTTCTGAGAAAATTCTTTATGTTCTGTGAAATCATCTCACAGCGTTACAGCTTTACCCTCAAGAAGCCTTTCGCCAAAACAGTTCTTGTGGAATTGGCAAAGTGATATTTGGAAGCCCGTAGAGGGCTATGGTGAAAAAAGAAATATCCTCAGATAAAATCTGGAAAGAAGCTTCCTGAGACACTGCTTAGTGTTCTGGTAATTCATCTCACAGAGTTACATCTGTATTTCGTGGATCTCTTTGCTAGCCTTATTTCTGTGGAATCTGAGAACAGATATTTCAGATCCCTTTGAAGACTATAGGGCCAAAGGAAATATTCTCCGATAAAAAAGAGAAAGAAGCTTTCTGAGAAACTTCTTTGTGTTCTGTGAAATCATCTCACAGAGTTATAGCTTTCCCCTCAAGAAGCCTTTCGCTAAGACAGTTCTTGTGGTATTGGTAAAGTGATATTTGGAAGCCCGTAGAGGGCTATGGTGAAAAAAGAAATATCCTCAGATAAAATCTGGAAAGAAGCTTCCTGAGAAACTGCTCTGTGATGTGTGACTTCCACTCACAGAATTACATCTGTATTTCCTGGATCTCTTTGAGAGCCTTATATCTGTGGAATCTGAGAACAGATATTTTGGATCCCTTTGAAGACTATAGGGCCAAAGGAAATATCCTCCGATAACAAAGAGAAACAAGCTTTCTGAGAAACTTCTTTGTGTTCTGTGAAATTATCTCACAGAGTTCCAGCTTTCCCCTCAAGAAGCCTTTCGCTAAGACAGTTACTGTGGAATTGGCAAAGTGATATTTGGAAGCCCATTGAGGGCTACGGTGAAAAAGGAAATATCCTCAGATGAAATCTGGAAAGAAGCTTCCTGAGAAACTGCTTAGTGTTCTGTTAATTCATCTCACAGAGTTACTTCTGTATTTCGTGGATCTCTTTGCTAGCCTTATTTGTGTGGAATCTGAGAACAGATATTTCGGATCCCTTTGAAGAGTATAGGGCCAAAGAAAATACCTTCCGATAACAAAGAGAAAGAAGCATTCGAGAAACTTCTTTGTGTTCTGTGAAATCATCTCATAGAGTAACAGCTTTCCCCTCAAGAAGCCTTTCGCTAAGACAGTTCTTGTGGAATTGGCAAAGTGATATTTGGAAGCCCATAGAGGGCTATGGTGAAAAAGGAAATATCCTCAGATGAAATCTGGAAAGACGCTTCCTGAGATACTGCTTAGTGTTCTGTTAATTCATCTCACAGAGTTACATCTGTATTTCGTGTATCTCTTTGCTAGCCTTCTTTCTGTGGAATCTGAGAACAGATATTTCGGATCCCATTGTAAACTCTAGGGTCAAAGGAAATAACCTCCGATAACAAAGAGAAAGACGCTTTCTGAGAAACTTCTTTGTGTTCTGTGAAATCATCTCACAGAGTTACAGCTTTCCCCTCAAGAAGCCTTTCGCTAAGACAGTTCTTGTGGAATTGGCAAAGTGATATTTGGAAGCCCATAAAGGGCTATGGTGAAAAAGGAAATATCCTCAGATGAAATCTGGAAAGAAGCTTCCTGAGAAACTGCTTAGTGTTCTGTTAATTCATCTCACAGAGTTACATCTGTATTTCGTGGATCTCTTTGCTAGCCTTATTTGTGTGGAATCTGAGAACAGATATTTCGGATCTCTTTGAAGACTATAGGGCCAAAGAAAATATCTTCCGATAACAAAGAGAAAGAAGCATTCGAGAAACTTCTTTGTTTTCTGTGAAATCATCTCATAGAGTTACAGCTTTCCCCTCAAGAAGCCTTCCGCTAAGACAGTTCTTGTGGAATTGGCAAGCTGATATTTGGAAGCCCATAGAGGGCTATGGTGAAAAAGGAAATATCCTCAGATGAAATCTGGAAAGAAGCTTCCTGAGAAACTGCTTAGTGTTCTGTTAATTCATCTCACACAGTTACATCTGCATTTCGTGGATCTCTTTGCTAGCCTTCTTTCTGTGGAATCTGAGAACAGATATTTCGGATCCCATTGAAGACTCTAGGGCAAAAGGAAATATCCTCCGATAACAAAGAGAAAGAAGCTTTCTGAGAGACTTCTTTGTGTTATGTGAAATCATCTCACAGAGTTACAGCTTTCCCCTAAAGAAGCCTTTCGCTAAGACAGTTCTTGTGGAATTGGCAAAGTGATATTTGGAAGCCCATGGAGGGCTAGGGTGGAAAAGGTAATATCCTCAGGTGAAATCTGGAAAGAAGCTTCCTGAGATACTGCTTAGTGTTCTCGTAATTCATCTCACAGAGTTACATCTGTATTTCGTGGATCTCTTTGCTAGCCTTATTTCTGTGGAATCTGAGAACAGATATTTCAGATCCCTTTGAAGACTACAGGGCCAAAGGAAATATCCTCCGATGACAAAGAGAAAGAAGCTCTCTGAGAAACTTCTTTGTGTTCTGTGAAATCATCTCACAGAGTTATAGCTTTCCCCTCAAGAAGCCTTTCGCTAAGACAGTTCTTGTGGAATTGGTAAAGTGATATTTTGAAGCCCGTAGAGGGCTATGGTGAAAAAGGAAATATCCTCAGATAAAATCTGGAAAGAAGCTTCCTGAGAAACTGCTCTGTGACGTGTGACTTCCACTCACAGAGTTACAGCTGTATTTCGTGGATCTCTTTGCCCGCATTATTTCTGTGGAATCTGAGAACAGATATTTCGTATCCCTTTGAAGACTATAGGACCAAAGGAAATATCCTCCGATAACCAAGAGAAAGAAACTTTCTGAGAAACTTCTTTGTGTTCTGTGAAATCATCTCACAGAGTTACAGCTTTCCCCTCAAGAAGCCTTTCGCTAAGACAGTTCTTGTGGAATTCGCATAGGGATATTTGGATGCCCATAGAGGGCTTTGGTGAAAAAGGAAATATCCTCAGATGAAATCTGGAAAGAAGCTTCCTGAGAAACTGCTTAGTGTTCTGTTAATTCAACTCACAGCGTTACATCTGTATTTCGTGGATCTCTTTGCTAGCCTTATTTCTGTGGAATCTGAGAACAGATATTTCGGATCCCTTTGAAGACTATAGGGCCAAAGGAAATATCCTCCGGTAACAAAGAGAAAGAAGCTTTCTGAGAAACTTCTTTGTGTTCTGTGAAATCATCTCACAGAGTTACAGCTTTCCCCTCAAGAATCCTTTTGCTAAGACAGTTCTTGTGGAATTGGCAAAGTGATATTTGGAAGCCCATACAGCGCTATGGTGAAAAAGGAAATATCCTCAGATGAAATCTGGAAAGAAGCTTCCTGAGAAACTGCTTAGTGTTCTGTTAATTCATCTCACAGAGTTACATCTGTATTTCGTGGATTTCTTTGTTAGCCTTATTTCTGTGGAATCTGAGAAGACATATTTCGGATCCCTTTGAAGACTATAGGGCCAAAGGAAATATCCTCCGATAACAAAGAGAAAGAAGCTTTCTGAGAAACTTCTTTGTGTTCTGTGAAATCATCTCACAGAGTTACAGCTTTCCCTTCAAGAAGCCTTTCGCTTAGACGGTTCTTGTGGAATTGGCAAAGTGATATTTGGAAGCCCATAGAGGGTTGTTGTGAAAAAGGAAATATCCTCAGATGAAATCTGGAAAGAAGCTTCCTGAGAAACGGCTTAGTGTTCTGTTAATTCATCTCACAGAGTTACATCTGTATTTCGTGGATCTCTTTTCTTGCCTTATTTCTCAGGAATCTGAGAACAGATGATTCGGATCCCTTTGAATACTGTAGGACCAAAGGAATTATCCTACGATAACAAAGAGAAAGAAGCTTTCTGAGAAAATTCTTTATGTTCTGTGAAATCATCTCACAGCGTTACAGCTTTACCCTCAAGAAGCCTTTCGCTAAGACAGTTCTTGTGGAATTGGCAAAGTGATATTTGGAAGCCCGTAGAGGGCTATGGTGAAAAAAGAAATATCCTCAGATAAAATCTGGAAAGAAGCTTCCTGAGAAACTGCTTATTGTTCTGGTAATTCATCTCACAGAGTTACATCTGTATTTCGTGGATCTCTTTGCTAGCCTTATTTCTGTGGAATCTGAGAACAGATATTTCAGATCCCTTTGAGGACTATAGGGCCAAAGGAAATATCCTCCGATAAAAAAGAGAAAGAAGCTTTCTGAGAAACTTCTTTGTGTTCTGTGAAATCATCTCACAGAGTTACAGCTTTCCCCTCAAGAAGCCTTTCGCTAAGACTGTTCTTGTGGAATTGGTAAAGTGATATTTGGAAGGCCGTAGAGGGCTATGGTGAAAAAGGAAATATCCTCAGATAAAATCTGGAAAGAAGCTTCCTGAGAAACTGCTCTGTGATGTGTGACTTCCACTCACTGAGTTACATCTGTATTTCGTGGATCTCTTTGCTAGCCTTATTTCTGTGGAATCTGAGAACAGATATATCGGATCCCTTTGAAGTCTATAGGGCCAAAGGAAATATCCTCCGGTAACAAAGAGAAAGAAGTTTTCTGAGAAACTTCTTTATGTTCTGTGAAATCATCTCACAGAGTTACAGCTTTCCCCTCAAGAAGCCTTTCGCTAAGACAGTTCTTGTGGAATTCGCAAAGTGATATTTGGATGCCCATAGAGGGCTATGGGGAAAAAGGAAATATCCTCAGATGAAATCTGGAAAGAAGCTTCCGGAGAAACTGCTCAGTGTTCTGTTAATTCATCTCACAGAGTTACATCTGTATTTCGTGGATCTCTTTGGTAGCCTTATTTCTGTGGAATCTGAGAACAGATATTTCGGATCCCTTTGAAGACTTTAGGGCCAAAGGAAATATCCTTCGATAACAAAGAGAAAGAATCTTTCTGAGAAACTTCTTTGTGTTCTGTGAAATCATCTCACAGAGTTACAGCTTTCCCCTCAAGAAGCCTTTCGCTAAGACAGTTCTTGTGGAACTGGCAAGCTGATATTTGAAAGCCCATAGAGGGCTACGGTGAAAAAGGAAATATCCTCAGATGAAATCTGGAAAGAAGCTTCCTGAGAAACTGCTTAGTGTTCTGTTAATTCGTCTCACAGAGTTACATCTGTATTTCGTGGATCTCTTTGCTAGCCTTCTTTCTGTGGAATCTGAGAACAGATATTTCGGATCCCTTTGAATACTCTAGGGCCAAAGGAAATATCCTCCGATAACAAAGAGAATGAAGCTTTCTGAGTAACTTCTTTGTGTTCTGTGAAATCATCTCACAGAGTTACAGCTTTCCCCTCAAGAAGCCTTTCGCTAAGACAGTTCTTGTGGAATTGGCAAAGTGATATTTGGAAGCCCATGGAGGGCTATGGTGAAAAAGGAAATATCCTCTGATGAAATCTGGAAAGAAGCTTCCTGAGAAACTGCTTAGTGTTCTGGTAATTCATCTCACAGAGTTACATCTGTATTTCGTGGATCTCTTTGCTAGCCTTATTTCTGTGGAATCTGAGAACAGATATTTCAGATCCCTTTGAAGACTATAGGGCCAAAGAAATATCCTCCGATAACAAAGAGAAAGAAGCTTTCTGAGAAACTACTTTGTGTTCTGTGAAATCATCTCACAGAGTTATAGCTTTCCCCTCAAGAAGCCTTTCGCTAAAACAGTTCTTGTGGAATTGGCAAAGTGATATTTGGAAGCCCGTAGAGGTCTATGGTGAAAAAGGAAATATCCTCAGATGAAATCTGGAAAGAAGCTTCCTGAGAAACTGCTCTGTGACGTGTGACTTCCACTCACAGAGTTACATCTGTATTTCGTGGATCTCTTTGCTCGCCTTATTTCTGTGGAATCTGAGAACAGATATTTCGGATCCCTTTGAAGACTATAGGGCCAAAGGAAATATCCTCTGATAAAAAAGAGAAAGAAGCTTTCTGAGAAACTTCTTTGTGTTCTGTGAAATCATCTCACAGAGTTACAGCTTTCCCCTCAAGATGCCTTTCGCTAAGACAGTTCTTGTGGAATTCGCAAAGTGATATTTGGATGCCCATAGAGGGCTTTGGTGAAAAAGGAAATATCCTCAGATGAAATCTGGAAAGAAGCTTCCTGAGAAACTGCTTAGTGTTCTGTTAATTCATCTCACAGAGTTACATCTGTATTTCGTGGATCTCTTTTCTTGCCTTATTTCTCAGGAATCTGAGAACAGATGATTCGGATCCCTTTGAAGACTGTAGGACCAAAGGAATTATCCTCCGATACCAAAGAGAAAGAAGCTTTCTGAGAAAATTCTTTGTGTTCTGTGAAATCATCTCACAGCGTTACAGCTTTACCCTCAAGAAGCCTTTCGCTAAGACAGTTCTTGTGGAATTGGCAAAGTGATATTTGGAAGCCCATAGAGGGCTATGCTGAAAAAGGAAATATCCTCAGATGAAATCTGGAAAGAAGCTTCCTGAGCAACTGCTCAGTGTTCTGTTAATTCATCTCACAGAGATACATCTGTATTTCGTGGATCTCTTTGCTAGCCTTCTTTCTCTGGAGTCTGAGAACAGATATTTCGGATCCCTTTGAAGACTATAGGGCCAAAGGAAATATCCTCGGATGACAAAGAGAAAGAAGCTTTCTGAGAAACTTCTTTGTGTTTTGTGAAATCATCTCAGAGAGTTACAGCTTTCCCCTCAAGAAGCCTTTCGCTAAGACACTTCTTGTGGAATTGGCAAAGTGATATTTGGAAGCCCATAGAGGTCTATGGTGAAAAAGGAAATATCTTCAGATAAAATCTGGAAAGAAGCTTCCTGAGAATCCGCTTAGTGTTCTCTTAATTCATCTCACAGAGTTACATCTGTATTTCGTGGATCTCTTTGCGAGCCTTATATCTGTGGAATTTGAGAACAGATATTTTGGATCCCTTTGAAGACTATAGGGCCAAAGGAAATATCCTCCGATAACAAAGAGAAAGAAGCTTTCTGAGAAACTTCTTTGTGTTCTGTGAAATCATCTCACAGAGTTACAGCTTTACCCTCAAGAAGCCTTTCGCTAAGACAGTTCTTGTGGAATTGGCAAAGTGATATTTGGAAGACCATAGAGGGCTATGGTGAAAAAGGAAATATCCTCAAATGAAATCTGGAAAGAAGCTTCCTGAGAAACTGCTTAGTGTTCTGTTAATTCATCTCACAGAGTTACATCTGTATTTCGTGGATCTCTTTTCTAGCCTTATTTGTGTGGAATCTGAGAACAGATATTTCGGATCCCTTTGAAGACAATATGGCCAAAGAAAATATCTTCCGATAACAAAGAGAAAGAAGCATTCGAGAAACTTCTTTGTGTTCTGTGAAATCATCTCATAGAGTTACAGCTTTCCCCTCAAGAATCCTTTCGCTAAGACAGTTCTTGTGGTATAGGCAAGCTGATATTTGGAAGCCCATAGAGGGCTATGGTGAAAAAGGAAATATCCTCAGATGAAGTCTGGAAAGAAGCTTCCTGAGAAACTGCTTAGTGTTCTGTTAATTCATCTCACAGAGTTACATCTGTATTTCGTGGATCTCTTTGCTAGCCTTATTTCTGTGGAATCTGAGAACAGATATTTCAGATCCCTTTGAAGACTATAGGGCCAAAGGAAATATCCTCCGATAACAAAGAGAAAGAAGCTTTCTGAGAAACTTCTTTGTGTTCTGTGAAATCATCTCACAGAGTTATAGCTTTCCCCTCAAGAAGCCTTTCGCTAAGACAGTTCTTGTGGAATTGGTAAAGTGATATTTGGAAGCCCATAGAGGGCTATGGTGAAAAAAGAAATATCCTCAGATAAAATCTGGAAAGAAGCTTCCTGAGAAACTGCTCTGCGATGTGTGACTTCCACTCACAGAATTACATCTGCATTTCGTGGATCTCTTTGCGAGCCTTATATCTGTGGAATCTGAGAACAGATATTTTGGATCCCTTTGAAGACTATAGGGCCAAAGGAAATATCCTCCGATAACAAAGAGAAAGAAGCTTTCTGAGAAACTTCTTTGTGTTCTGTGAAATTATCTGACAGAGTTACAGCTTTACCCTCAAGAAGCCTTTCGCTAAGACAGTTCTTGTGGAATTGGCAAAGTGATATTTGGAAGCCCATACAGGGCTGTGGTGAAAAAGGAAATATCCTCAGATGAAATCTGGAAAGAAGCTTCCTGAGAAACTGCTTAGTGTTCTGTTAATTCATCTCACAGAGTTACATCTGTATTTCGTGGATTTCTTTGCGAGCCTTATATCTGTGGAATCTGAGAACAGATATTTCGGATCCCTTTGAAGACTATAGGGCCAAAGGAAATATCGTCGGATGACAAAGAGAAAGAAGCTTTCTGAGAAACTTCTTTGTGTTTTGTGAAATCATCTCAGAGAGTTACAGCTTTCCCCTCAAGAAGCCTTTCGCTAAGACAGTTCTTGTGGAATTGGCAAAGTGATATTTGGAAGCCCATAGAGGTCTATGGTGAAAAAGGAAATATCTTCAGATAAAATCTGGAAAGAAGCTTCCTGAGAATCCGCTTAGTGTTCTCTTAATTCATCTCACAGAGTTACATCTGTATTTCGTGGATCTCTTTGCGAGCCTTATATCTGTGGAATGTGAGAACAGATATTTTGGATCCCTTTGAAGACTATAGGGCCAAAGGAAATATCCTCCGATAACAAAGAGAAAGAAGCTTTCTGAGAAACTTCTTTGTGTTCTGTGAAATCATCTCACAGAGTTACAGCTTTCCCCTCAAGAAGCCTTTCGCTAAGACAGTTCTTGTGGAATTGGCAAAGTGATATTTGGAAGACCATAGAGGGCTATGGTGAAAAAGGAAATATCCTCAGATGAAATCTGGAAAGAAGCTTCTTGAGAAACTGCTTAGTGTTCTGTTAATTCATCTCACAGAGTTACATCTGTATTTCGTGGATCTCTTTTCTAGCCTTATTTGTGTGGAATCTGAGAACAGATATTTCGGATCCCTTTGAAGACTATATGGCCAAAGAAAATATCTTCCGATAACAAAGAGAAAGAAGCATTCGAGAAACTTCTTTGTGTTCTGTGAAATCATCTCATAGAGTTACAGCTTTCCCCTCAAGAATCCTTTCGCTAAGACAGTTCTTGTGGTATACGCAAGCTGATATTTGGAAGCCCATAGAGGGCTATGGTGAAAAAGGAAATATCCTCAGATGAAGTCTGGAAAGAAGCTTCCTGAGAAACTGCTTAGTGTTCTGTTAATTCATCTCACAGAGTTACATCTGTATTTCGTGGATCTCTTTGCTAGCCTTATTTCTGCGGAATCTGAGAACAGATATTTCAGATCCCTTTGAAGACTATAGGGCCAAAGGAAATATCCTCCGATAACAAAGAGAAAGAAGCTTTCTCAGAAACTTCTTTGTGTTCTGTGAAATCATCTCACAGAGTTACAGCTTTCCCCTCAAGAAGCCTTTCGCTAAGACAGTTCTTGTGGAATTCGCAAAGTGATATTTGGATGCCCATAGAGGGCTATGCTGAGAAAGGAAATATCCTCAGATGAAATCTGGAGAGAAGCTTCCTGAGTAACTGCTCAGTGTTCTGTTAATTCATCTCACAGAGTTACATCTGTATTTCGTGGATCTCTTTGCTAGCCTTCTTTCTCTGGAGTCTGAGAACAGATATTTCGGATCCCTTTGAAGACTATAGGGCCAAAGGAAATATCCTCCGATAACAAAGAGAAAGAAGCTTTCTGAGAAACTTCTTTGTGTTCTGTGAAATCATCTCACAGAGTTACAGCTTTCCCCTCAAGAAGCCTTTCGCTAAGGCAGTTCTTGTGGAATTGGCAAAGTCATATTTGGAAGCCCGTAGAGGACTATGGTGAAAAAGGAAATATCCTCAGATAAAATCTGGAAAGAAGCTTCCTGAGAAACTGCTCTGTGATGTGTGACTTCCACTAACAGAGTTACATCTGTATTTCGTTGATCTCTTTGCTAGCCTTATTTCTGTGGAATCTGAGAACAGATATTTCAGATCCCTTTGAAGTCTATAGGGCCAAAGGAAATATCCTCCGATAAAAAAGAGAAAGAAGTTTTCTGAGAAACTTCTTTATGTTCTGTGAAATCATCTCACAGAGTTACAGCTTTCCCCTCAAGAAGCCTTTCGCTTAGACAGTTCTTGTGGAATTGGCAAGCTGATATTTGAAAGCCCATAGAGGGCTACGGTGAAAAAGGAAATATCCTCAGGTGAAATCTGGAAAGAAGCTTCCTGAGAAACTGCTTAGTGTTCTGTTAATTCATCTCACAGAGTTACATCTGTATTTCGTGGATCTCTTTGCTAGCCTTCTTTCTGTGGAATCTGAGAACAGATATTTCGGATCCCTTTGAATACTCTAGGGCCAAAGGAAATATCCTCCGATAACAAAGAGAATGAAGCTTTCTGAGAAACTTCTTTGTGTTCTGTGAAATCATCTCACAGAGTTATAGCTTTCCCCTCAAGAAGCCTTTCGCTAAGACAGTTCTTGTGGAATTGGCAAAGTGATATTTGGAAGCCCATAGAGGGCTATGGTGGAAAAGGAAATATCCTCAGGTGAAATCTGGAAAGAAGCTTCCTGAGAAACTCCTTAGTGTTCTCGTAATTCATCTCACAGAGTTACATCTGTATTTCGTGGGTCTCTTTGCTAGCCTTATTTCTGTGGAATCTGAGAACAGATATTTCAGATCCCTTTGAAGACTACAGGGCCAAAGGAAATATCCTCCGATAACAAAGAGAAAGAAGCTTTCTGAGAAACTTCTTTGTGTTCTGTGAAATCATCTCACAGAGTTATAGCTTTCCCCTCAAGAAGCCTTTCGCTAAGACAGTTCTTGTGGAATTGGTAAAGTGATATTTGGAAGCCCGTAGAGGGCTATGGTGAAAAAGGAAATATCCTCAGATAAAATCTGGAAAGAAGCTTCCTGAGAAACTGCTCTGTGACGTGTGACTTCCACTCACAGAGTTACATCTGTATTTCGTGGATCTCTTTGCCCGCATTATTTCTGTGGAATCTGAGAACAGATATTTCGGATCCCTTTGAAGACTATAGGGCCAAAGGAAATATCCTCCGATAAAAAAGAGAAAGAAGCTTTCTGAGAAACTTCTTTGTGTTCTGTGAAATCATCTCACAGAGTTACAGCTTTACCCTCAAGAAGCCTTTCGCTAAGACAGTTCTTGTGGAATTCGCAAAGTGATATTTGGATGCCCATAGAGGGCTTTGGTGAAAAAGGAAATATCTACAGATAAAATCTGGAAAGAAGCTTCCTGAGAATCCGCTTAGTGTTCTCTTAATTCATCTCACAGAGTTACATCTGTATTTCGTGTATCTCTTTACGAGCCTTATATCTGTGGAATTTGAGAACAGATATTTTGGATCCCTTTGAAGACTATAGGGCCAAAGGAAATATCCTCTGATAACAAAGAGAAAGAAGCTTTCTGAGAAACTTCTTTGTGTTCTGTGAAATCATCTCACAGAGTTACAGCTTTCCCCTCAAGAAGCCTTTCGCTAAGACAGTTCTTGTGGAATTGGCAAAGGGATATTTCGAAGCCCATAGAGGGCTATGGTGAAAAAGGAAATATCCTCAGATGAAATCTGGAAAGAAGCTTCCTGAGAAACTGCTTAGTGTTCTGTTAATTCATCTCACAGAGTTACATCTGTATTTCGTGGATCTCTTTTCTAGCCTTATTTGTGTGGAATCTGAGAACAGATATTTCGGATCCCTTTGAAGACTATATGGCCAAAGAAAATATCCTCCGATAACAAAGAGAAAGAAGCATTCGAGAAACTTCTTTGTGTTCTGTGAAATCATCTCATAGAGTTACAGCTTTCCCCTCAAGAAGCCTTTCGCTAAGACAGTTCTTGTGGTATTGGCAAGCTGATATTTGGAAGCCCATAGAGGGCTACGGTGAAAAAGGAAATATCCTCAGATGAAGTCTGGAAAGAAGCTTCCTAAGAAACTGCTTAGTGTTCTGTTAATTCATCTCACAGAGTTACATCTGTATTTCGTGGATCTCCTTGCTATCCTTCTTTCTGTGGAATCTGAGAACAGATATTTCAGATCCCTTTGAAGACTTTAGGGCCAAAGGAAATATCCTCCGATAACAAAGAGAAAGAAGCTTTCTGAGAAACTTCTTTGTGTTCTGTGAAATCATCTCACAGAGTTATAGCTTTCCCCTCAAGAAGCCTTTCGCTAAGACATTTCTTTTGGAATTGGTAAAGTGATATTTGGAAGCCCGTAGAGGGATATGGTGAAAAAGGAAATATCCTCAGATAAAATCTGGAAAGAAGCTTCCTGAGAAACTGCTCTGTGATGTGTGACTTCCACTCACAGAGTTACGTCTGTATTTCGTGGATCTCTTTGTGAGCCTTATATCTGTGGAATCTGAGAACAGATATTTTGGATCCCTTTGAAGACT
Organism: Macaca nemestrina; assembly: GCF_043159975.1. Classification (NCBI taxonomy): domain Eukaryota; kingdom Metazoa; phylum Chordata; class Mammalia; order Primates; family Cercopithecidae; genus Macaca; species Macaca nemestrina. The sequence continues at coordinate 99,938,927 of NC_092138.1, read as the reverse complement.
ATAGGGCCAAAGGAAATATCCTCCGATAACAAAGAGAAAGAAGCTTTCTGAGAAACTTCTTTGTGTTCTGTGAAATCATCTCACAGAGTTACAGCTTTCCCCTCAAGAAGCCTTTCGCTAAGACAGTTCTTGTGGAATTGGCAAAGTGATATTTGGAAGCCCATAGAGGGCTATGGTGGAAAAGGAAATATCCTCAGGTGAAATCTGGAAAGAAGCTTCCTGAGAAACTGCTTAGTGTTCTCGTAATTCATCTCACAGAGTTACATCTGTATTTCGTGGATCTCTTTGCTAGCCTTATTTCTGTGGAATCTGAGAACAGATATTTCAGATCCCTTTGAAGAATACAGGGCCAAAGGAAATATCCTCCGATAACAAAAGAAAGAAGCTTTCTGAGAAACTTCTTTGTGTTCTGTGAAATCATCTCACAGAGTTATAGATTTCCACTCAAGAAGCCTTTCGCTAAGACAGTTCTTGTGGAATTGGTAAAGTGATATTTGGAAGCCCGTAGAGGGCTACGGTGAAAAAGGAAATATCCTCAGATGAAATCTGGAAAGAAGCTTCCTGAGAAACTGCTTAGTGTTCTGTTAATTTATCTCACAGAGTTACATCTGTATTTCGTGGATCTCTTTGCTAGCCTTCTTTCTGTGGAATCTGAGAACAGATATTTCGGATCCCTTTGAAGACTCTAGGGCCAAAGGAAATATCCTCCGATAACAAAGAGAATGAAGCTTTCTGAGAAACTTCTTTGTGTTCTGTGAAATCATCTCACAGAGTTACAGCTTTCCCCTCAAGAAGCCTTTCGCTAAGACAGTTCTTGTGGAATTGGCAAAGTGATATTTGGAAGCCCATAGAGGGCTATGGTGAAAAAGGAAATATCCTCTGATGAAATCTGGAAAGAAGCTTCCTGAGAAACTGCTTAGTGTTCTGGTAATTCATCTCACAGAGTTACATCTGTATTTCGTGGATCTCTTTGCTAGCCTTATTTCTGTGGAATCTGAGAACAGATATTTCAGATCCCTTTCAAGACTATAGGGCCAAAGGAAATATCCTCCGATAACAAAGAGAAAGAAGCTTTCTGAGAAAATTCTTTGTGTTCTGTGAAATCATCTCACAAAGTTATAGCTTTCCCCACAAGAAGCCTTTCGCTAAGACATTTCTTTTGGAATTGGTAAAGTGATATTTGGAAGCCCGTAGAGGGCTATGGTGAAAAAGGAAATATCCTCAGATAAAATCTGGAAAGAAGCTTCCTGAGAAACTGCTCTGTGATGTGTGACTTCCACTCACAGAGTTACGTCTGTATTTCGTGGGTCTCTTTGTGAGCCTTATATCTGTGGAATCTGAGAACAGATATTTTGGATCCCTTTGAAGACTATAGGGCCAAAGGAAATATCCTCCGATAACAAAGAGAAAGAAGCTTTCTGAGAAACTTCTTTGTGTTCTGTGAAATCATCTCACAGAGTTACAGCTTTCCCCTCAAGAAGCCTTTCGCTAAGACAGTTCTTGTGGAATTCGCAAAGTGATATTTGGATGCCCATAGAGGGCTTTGGTGAAAAAGGAAATATCCTCAGATGAAATCTGGAAAGAAGCTTCCTGAGAAACTGCTCAGTGTTCGGTTAATTCATCTCACAGAGTTACATCTGTATTTCGTGGATCTCTTTTCTTGCCTTATTTCTCAGGAATCTGAGAACAGATGATTCGGATCCCTTTGAATTCTGTAGGACCAAAGGAATTATCCTCCGATAACAAAGAGAAAGAAGCTTTCTGAGAAAATTCTTTGTGTTCTGTGAAATCATCTCACAGCGTTACAGCTTTACCCTCAAGAAGCCTTTCGCTAAGACAGTTCTTGTGGAATTGGCAAAGTGATATTTGGAAGCCCATAGAGGGCTATGCTGAAAAAGGAAATATCCTCAGATGAAATCTGGAAAGAAGCTTCCTGAGTAACTGCTCAGTGTTCTGTTAATTCATCTCACAGAGATACATCTGTATTTCGTGGATCTCTTTGCTAGCCTTCTTTCTCTGGAGTCTGAGAACAGATATTTCGGATCCCTTTGAAGACTATAAGGCCAAAGGAAATATCCTCGGATGACAAAGAGAAAGAAGCTTTCTGAGAAACTTCTTTGTGTTTTGTGAAATCATCTCAGAGAGTTACAGCTTTCCCCTCAAGAAGCCTTTCGCTAAGACAGTTCTGGTGGAATTGGCAAAGTGATATTTGGATGCCCATAGATGGCTATGGTGAAAAAGGAAATATCCTCAGATGAAATCTGGAAAGAAGCTTCCGGAGAAACTGCTCAGTGTTCTGTTAATTCATCTCACAGAGTTACATCTGTATTTCGTGGATCTCTTTGCTAGCCTTATTTCTGTGGAATCTGAGAACAGATATTTCGGATCCCTTTGAAGACTATAGGGCCAAAGGAAATATCCTCCGATAACAAAGAGAAAGAAGCTTTCTGAGAAACTTCTTTGTGTTCTGTGAAATCATCTCACAGAGTTACAGCTTTCCCCTCAAGAAGCCTTTCGCTAAGACAGTTCTTGTGGAATTGGCAAAGTGATATTTGGAAGCCCATACAGGGCAATGGTGAAAAAGGAAATATCCTCCGATGAAATCTGGAAAGAAGCTTCTTGAGAAACTGCTTAGTGTTCTGTTAATTCATCTCACAGAGTTACATCTGTATTTCGTGGATCTCTTTGCTAGCCTTATTTGTGTGGAATCTGAGAACAGATATTTCGGATCCCTTTGAAGACTATAGGGCCAAAGAAAATATCTTCCGATAACAAAGAGAAAGAAGCATTCGAGAAACTTCTTTGTGTTCTGTGAAATCATCTCATAAAGTTACAGCTTTCCCCTCAAGAAGCCTTTCGCTAAGACAGTTCTTGTGGAATTGGCAAGCTGATATTTGAAAGCCCATAGAGGGCTACGGTGAAAAAGGAAATATCCTCAGATGAAATCTGGAAAGAAGCTTCCTGAGAAACTGCTTAGTGTTCTGTTAATTTATCTCACAGAGTTACATCTGTATTTCGTGGATCTCTTTGCTAGCCTTCTTTCTGTGGAATCTGAGAACAGATATTTCGGATCCCTTTGAAGACTCTAGGGCCAAAGGAAATATCCTCCCATAACAAAGAGAATGAAGCTTTCTGAGAAACTTCTTTGTGTTCTGTGAAATAATCTCACAGAGTTACAGCTTTCCCCTCAAGAAGCCTTTCGCTAAGACAGTTCTTGTGGAATTGGCAAAGTGATATTTGGAAGCCCATAGAGGGCTATGGTGAAAAAGGAAATATCCTCTGATGAAATCTGGAAAGAAGCTTCCTGAGAAACTGCTTAGTGTTCTGGTAATTCATCTCACAGAGTTACATCTGTATTTCGTGGATCTCTTTGCTAGCCTTATTTCTGTGGAATCTGAGAACAGATATTTCAGATCCCTTTCAAGACTATAGGGCCAAAGGAAATATCCTCCGATAACAAAGAGAAAGAAGCTTTCTGAGAAACTTCTTTGTGTTCTGTGAAATCATCTCACAAAGTTATAGCTTTCCCCACAAGAAGCCTTTCGCTAAGACATTTCTTTTGGAATTGGTAAAGTGATATTTGGAAGCCCGTAGAGGGCTATGGTGAAAAAGGAAATATCCTCAGATAAAATCTGGAAAGAAGCTTCCTGAGAAACTGCTCTGTGATGTGTGACTTCCACTCACAGAGTTACGTCTGTATTTCGTGGATCTCTTTGCTAGCCTTATTTCTGTGGAATCTGAGAACAGATATTTCGGATCCCTTTGAAGTCTATAGGGCCAAAGGAAATATCCTCCGATAACAAAGAGAAAGAAGCTTTCTGAGAAACTTCTTTATGTTCTGTGAAATCATCTCACAGAGTTACAGCTTTCCCCTCAAGAAGCCTTTCGCTAAGACAGTTCTTGTGGAATTCGCAAAGTGATATTTGGATGCCCATAGAGGGCTATGGTGAAAAAGGAAATATGCTCAGATGAAATCTGGAAAGAAGCTTCCGGAGAAACTGCTCAGTGTTCTGTTAATTCATCTCACAGAGTTACATCTGTATTTCGTGGATCTCTTTGCTAGCCTTATTTCTGTGGAATCTGAGAACAGATATTTCGGATCCCTTTGAAGACTATAGGGCCAAAGGAAATATCCTCCGATAACAAAGAGAAAGAATCTTTCTGAGAAACTTCTTTGTGTTCTGTGAAATCATCTCACAGAGTTACAGCTTTCCCCTCAAGAAGCCTTTCGCTAAGACAGTTCTTGTGGAATTGGCAAAGTGATATTTGGAAGCCCATACAGGGCAATGGTGATAAAGGAAATATCCTCCGATGAAATCTGGAAAGAAGCTTCTTGAGAAACTGCTTAGTGTTCTGTTAATTCATCTCACAGAGTTACATCTGTATTTCGTGGATCTCTTTGCTAGCCTTACTTGTGTGGAATCTGAGAACAGATATTTCGGATCCCTTTGAAGACTATAGGGCCAAAGAAAATATCTTCCGATAACAAAGAGAAAGAAGCATTCGTGAAACTTCTTTGTGTTCTGTGAAATCATCTCATAGAGTTACAGCTTTCCCCTCAAGAAGCCTTTCGCTAAGACAGTTCTTGTGGAATTGGCAAGCTGATATTTGAAAGCCCATAGAGGGCTACGGTGAAAAAGGAAATATCCTCAGATGAAATCTGGAAAGAAGCTTCCTGAGAAACTGCTTAGTGTTCTGTTAATTCATCTCACAGAGTTACATCTGTATTTCGTGGATCTCTTTGCTAGCCTTCTTTCTGTGGAATCTGAGAACAAATATTTCGGATCCCTTTGAAGACTCTAGGGCCAAAGGAAATATCCTCCGATAACAAAGAGAATGAAGCTTTCTGAGAAACTTCTTTGTGTTCTGTGAAATCATCTCACAGAGTTACAGCTTTCCCCTCAAGAAGCCTTTCGCTAAGAAAGTTCTTGTGGAATTGGCAAAGTGATATTTGGAAGCCCATAGAGGGCTATGTTGAAAAAGGAAATATCCTCTGATGAAATCTGGAAAGAAGCTTCCTGAGAAACTGCTTAGTGTTCTGGTAATTCATCTCACAGAGTTACATCTGTATTTCGTGGATCTCTTTGCTAGCCTTATTTCTGTGGAATCTGAGAACAGATATTTCACATCCCTTTCAAGACTATAAGGCCAAAGGAAATATCCTCCGATAACAAAGAGAAAGAAGCTTTCTGAGAAACTTCTTTGTGTTCTGTGAAATCATCTCACAAAGTTATAGCTTTCCCCACAAGAAGCCTTTCGCTAAGACATTTCTTTTGGAATTGGTAAAGTGATATTTGGAACCCCGTAGAGGGCTATGTTGAAAAAGGAAATATCCTCAGATAAAATCTGGAAAGAAGCTTCCTGAGAAACTGCTCTGTGATGTGTGACTTCCACTCACAGAGTTACGTCTGTATTTCGTGGATCTCTTTGTGAGCCTTATATCTGTGGAATCTGAGAACAGATATTTTGGATACCTTTGAAGACTACAGGGCCAAAGGAAATATCCTCCGATAACAAAGAGAAAGAAGCTTTCTGAGAAATTTCTTTGTGTTCTGTGAAATCATCTCACAGAGTTACAGCTTTCCCCTCAAAAAGCCTTTCGATAGACAGTTCTTGTGGAATTGGCAAAGTGATATTTGGAAGCCCATAAAGGGCTATGGTGAAAAAGGAAATATCCTAGGATGAAATCTGGAAAGAAGCTTCCTGAGAAACTGCTTAGTGTTCTGTTAATTCATCTCACAGAGTTACATCTGTATTTCGTTAATCTATTTGCTAGCCTTATTTCTGTGGAATCTGAGAACAGATATTTCGGATCACCTTGAAGACTATAGGGCCAAAGAATATATCTTAGGATAACAAAGAGAAAGAAGCATTCGAGAAACTTCTTTGTGTTCTGTGAAATCATCTCATAGAGTTACAGCTTTCCCCTCAAGAAGCCTTTCGCTAAGACAGTTCTTGTGGAATTGGCAAGCTGATATTTGGAAGCCCATAGAGGGCTATGGTGAAAAAGGAAATATCCTCAGATGAAATCTGGAAAGAATCTTCCTGAGAAACTGCTTAGTGTTCTGTTAATTCATCTCACACAGTTACATCTGCATTTCGTGGATCTCTTTGCTAGCCTTCTTTCTGTCTAATCTGAGAACAGATATTTCGGATCCCTTTGAAGACTCTAGGGCCAAAGGAAATATCCTCCGATAACAAAGAGAAAGAAGCTTTCTGAGAAACTTCTTTGTGTTCTGTGTAATCATCTCACAGAGTTACAGCTTTCCCCTCAAGAAGCCTTTCGCTAAGACAGTTCTTGTGGAATTGGCAAGCTGATATTTGGAAGCCCATAGAGGTCTATGGTGAAAAAGGAAATATCCTCAGATGAAATATGGAAAGAACCTTCCTGAGAAACTGCTTAGTGTTCTGTTAATTCATCTCACACAGTTACATCTGCATTTCGTGGATCTCTTTGCTAGCCTTCTTTCTGTGGAATCTGAGAACAGATATTTCGGATCCCTTTGAAGACTCTAGAGCCAAAGGAAATATCCTCCGATAACAAAGAGAAAGAAGCTTTCTGAGAAACTTCTTTGTGTTCTGTGTAATCATCTCACAGAGTTACAGCTTTCCCCTCAAGAAGCCTTTCGCTAAGACAGTTCTTGTGGAATTGGCAAAGTGATATTTGGAAGCCCATAGAGGGCTATGGTGAAAAAGGAAATATCCTCAGGTGAAATCTGGAAAGAAGCTTCCTGAGAAACTGCTTAGTGTTCTCGTAATTCATCTCACAGAGTTACATCTGTATTTCGTGGATCTCTTTGCTAGCCTTATTTCTGTGGAATCTGAGAACAGATATTTCAGATCCCTTTGAAGACTATAGGGCCAAAGGAAATATCCTCCGATAACAAAGAGAAAGAAGCTTTCTGAGAAACTTCTTTGTGTTCTGTGAAATCATCTCACAGAGTTATAGCTTTCCCCTCAATCAGCCTTTCGCTAAGACAGTTCTTGTGGAATTGGTAAAGTGATATTTGGAAGCCCGTAGAGGGCTATGGTGAAAAAGGAAATATCCTCAGATAAAATCTGGAAAGAAGCTTCCTGAGAAACTGCTCTGTGACGTGTGACTTCCACTCACAGAGTTACATCTGTATTTCGTGGATCTCTTTGCTCGCCTTATTTCTGTGGAATCTGAGAACAGATATTTCGGATCCCTTTGAAGACTATAGGACCAAAGGAATTATCCTCCGATAACAAAGAGAAAGAAGCTTTCTGAGAAAATTCTTTGTGTTCTGTGAAATCATCTCACAGCGTTACAGCTTTAACCTCAAGAAGCCTTTCGCTAAGACAGTTCTTGTGGAATTGGCAAAGTGATATTTGGAAGCCCATAGAGGGCTATGCTGAAAAAGGAAATATCCTCAGATGAAATCTGGAAAGAAGCTTCCTGAGTAACTGCTCAGTGTTCTGTTAATTCATCTCACAGAGATACATCTGTATTTCGTGCATCTCTTTGCTAGCCTTCTTTCTCTGGAGTCTGAGAACAGATATTTCGGGTCCCTTTGAAGACTATAGGCCAAAGGAAATATCCTCGGATGACAAAGAGAAAGAAGCTTCCTGAGAAACTTCTTTGTGTTTTGTGAAATCATCTCAGAGAGTTACAGCTTTCCCCTCAAGAAGCCTTTCGCTAAGACAGTTCTTGTGGAATTGGCAAAGTGATATTTGGAAGCCCATAGAGTGCTATGGTGAAAAAGGAAATATCTTCAGATAAAATCTGGAAAGAAGCTTCCTGAGAATCCGCTTAGTGTTCTCTTAATTCATCTCACAGAGTTACATCTGTATTTCGTGGATCTCTTTGCGAGCCTTATATCTGTGGAATTTGAGAACAGATATTTTGGATCCCTTTGAAGACTATAGGGCCAAAGGAAATATCCTCCGATAACAAAGAGAAAGAAGCTTTCTGAGAAACTTCTTTGTGTTCTGTGAAATCATCTCACAGAGTTACAGCTTTCCCCTCAAGAAGCCTTTCGCTAAGACAGTTCTTGTGGAATTGGCAAAGTGATATTTGGAAGCCCATAGTGGGCTATGGTGAAAAAGGAAATATCCTCAGATGAAATCTGGAAAGAAGCTTCCTGAGAAACTGCTTGGTGTTCTGTTAATTCATCTCACAGTGTTACATCTGTATTTCGTGGATCTCTTTGCTAGCCTTATTTCTGTGGAATCTGAGAAAAGATATTTCGGATCCCTTTGAAGACTATAGGGCCAAAGAAAATATCTTCCGATAACAAAGAGAAAGAAGCATTCGAGAAACTTCTTTGTGTTCTGTGAAATCAACTCATAGAGTTACAGCTTTCCCCTCAAGAAGCCTTTCGCTAAGACAGTTCTTGTGGTATTGGCAAGCTGATATTTGGAAGCCCTTAGAGGGCTATGGTGAAAAAGGAAATATCCTCAGATGAAATCTGGAAAGAAGCTTCCTGAGAAACTGCTTAGTGTTCTGGTAATTCATCTCACAGAGTTACATCTGTATTTCGTGGATCTCTTTGCTAGCCTTATTTCTGTGGAATCTGAGAACAGATATTTCGGATCCCTTTGAAGACTATAGGGCCAAAGGAAATATCCTCCGATAAAAAAGAGAAAGAAGCTTTCTGAGAAACTTCTTTGTGTTCTGTGAAATCATCTCACAGAGTTACAGCTTTCCCCTCAAGAAGCCTTTCGCTAAGACAGTTCTTGTGGAATTCGCAAAGTGATATTTGGATGCCCATAGAGGACTGTGGTGAAAAAGTAAATATCCTCAAATGAAATCTGGAAAGAAGCTTCCTGAGAAACTGCTTAGTGTTCTGTTAATTCATCTCACAGAGTTACATCTGTATTTCGTGGATCTCTTTTCTAGCCTTATTTCTGTGGAATCTGAGAACAGATATTTCGGATCCCTTTGAAGACTATAGGGCCAAAGGAAATATCCTCCGATAACAAAGAGAAAGAAGCTTTCTGAGAAACTTCTTTGTGTTCTGTGAAATCATCTCACAGAGTTACAGCTTTCCCCTCAAGAAGCCTTTCGCTAAGACAGTTCTTGTGGAATTGGCAAGCTGATATTTGGAAGCCCATAGAGGGCTATGGTGAAAAAGCAAATATCCTCAGATGAAATCTGGAAAGAAGCTTCCTGAGAAATTGCTTAGTGTTCTGTTAATTCATCTCACAGAGTTACATCTGTATTTCGTGTATCTCTTTTCTTGCCTTATTTCTCAGGAATCTGAGAACAGATGATTCGGATCCCTTTGAAGGCTCTAGGGCCAAAGGAATTATCCTCCGATAACAAAGAGAAAGAAGCTTTCTGAGAAAATTCTTTGTGTTCTGTGAAATCATCTCACAGCGTTTCAGCTTTCCCCTCAAGAAGCTTTACGCTAAGACAGTTCTTGTGGAATTGGCAAAGTGATATTTGGAAGCCCATAGAGTGCTATGCTGAGAAAGGAAATATCCTCAGATGAAATCTGGAAAGAAGCTTCCTGAGTAACTGCTCAGTGTTCTGTTAATTCATCTCACCGAGTTACATCTGTATTTCGTGGATCTCTTTGCTAGCCTTCTTTCTGTGGAATCTGAGAACAGATATTTCGGATCCCTTTTAAGACTATAGGGCCAAAGGAAATATCCTCAGATGACAAAGAGAAAGAAGCTTTCTGAGAAACTTCTTTGTGTTTTGTGAAATCATCTCAGAGAGTTACAGCGTTCCCCTCAAGAAGCCTTTCGCTAAGACAGTTCTTGTGGAATTGGCAAAGTGATATTTGGAAGTCCATGGAGGGCTATGGTAAAAAAGGAAATATTCTCTGATGAAATCTGGAAAGAAGCTTCCTGAGAAACTGCTTAGTGTTCTGTTAATTCATCTCACAGAGTTATATCTGTATTTCGTGGATCTCTTTGCTAGCCTTATTTCTGTGGAATCTGAGAACAGATATTTCGGATCCCTTTGAAGACTATAGGGCCAAAGGAAATATCCTCCGATAACAAAGAGAAAGAAGCTTTCTGAGAAACTTCTTTGTGTTCTGTGAAATCATCTCACAGAGTTACAGCTTTCCCCTCAAGAAGCCTTTCGCTAAGACAGTTCTTCTGGAATTGGCAAAGTGATACTTGGAAGCCCATAGAGGGCTATTGTGAAAAAGGAAATATCCTCAGATGAAATCTGGAAAGAAGCTTCCTGAGAAACTGCTTAGTGTTCTGTTAATTCATCTCACAGAGTTATATATGTATTTCGTGGATCTCTTTGCTAGCCTTATTTCTGTGGAATCTGAGAACAGATATTTCGGATCCCTTTGAAGACTGTAGGGCCAAAGGAAATATTCTCTGTTAACAAAGAGAAAGAAGCTTTCTGAGAAACTTCTTTGTGTTCTGTGAAATCATCTCACAGCGTTAGAGCTTTCCCCTCCAGAAGCTTTTAGCTAAGACAATTCTTTTGGAATTGGCAAAGTGATATTTGGAAGCCCATAGAGGGATATGGTGAAAACGGAAATATCCTCAGATGAAATCTAGAAAGAAGCTTCCTGAGAAACTGCTCAGTGTTCTGTTAATTCATCTCACAGAGTTACATCTGTATTTCGTGAATCTCTTTGCTAGTCTTATTTCTGTGGAATCTGAGAACAGATATTTTTCTTATCCCTTTGAAAACTATAGGGCCAAAGGAAATATCCTCCGATAACAAAGAGAAAGAAGCTTTCTGAGAAACTTCTTTGTGTTCTGTGAAATCATCTCACAGAGTTACAGCTTTCCCCTCAAGAAGCCTTTCGCTAAGACAGTTCTTGTGGAATTGGCAAAGTGATATTTGGAAGCCCTTAGAGGGCTATGGTGAAAAAGGAAATATTCAAAGATGAAATCTGGAAAGAAGCTTCCTGAGAAACTGCTTAGTGTTCTGTTAATTCATCTCACAGAGTTACATCTGTATTTCGTGGATCTCTTTGCTAGCCTTATTTCTGTGGAATCTGAGAACAGATATTTCGGATCCCTTTGAAGACTATAGGGCCAAAGGAAATATCCTCCCATAACAAAGAGAAAGAAGCTTTCTGAGAAACTTCTTTGTGTTCTGTGAAATCATCTCACAGAGATACAGCTTTCCCCTCAAGAAGCCTTTCGCTAAGACAGTTCTTGTGGAATTGGCAAAGTGATATTTGAAGCCCATAGAGGGCTAAGGTGAAAAAGGAAATATTCTCAGATGAAATCTGGAAAGAAGCTTCCTGAGAAACTGCTTAGTGTTCTGTAAATTCATCTCACAGAGTTACATCTGAATTTCCTGGATCTCTTTGCTAGCCTTATTTCTGTGGAATCTGAGAACAGATATTTCTGATCCCCTTGAACACTATAGGGCCAAAGGAAATATCCTCCGATAACAAAGAGAAAGAAGCTTTCTGAGAAACTTCTTTGTGTTCTGTGAAATCATCTCACTGAGTTACAGCTTTCCCCTCAAGAAGCCTTTTGCTAAGACAGTTCTTGTGGAATTGGCAAAGTGATATTTGGAAGCACCTAGAGGGCTATCGTGAAAAATGAAATATCCTCAGATGAAATCTGGAAAGAAGCTTCCTGAGAAACTGCTCAGTGTTCTCGTAATTCATCTCACAGAATTACATCTGTATTTCGTGGATCTCTTTGCTAGGCTTATTTCTGTGGAATCTGAGAACAGATATTTCGGATCCCTTTGAAGACTATAGGGCCAAAGGAAATATCCTCCGATAACAAAGAGAAAGAAGCTTTCTGAGAAACTTCTTTGTGTTCTGTGAAATCATCTCACAGAGTTACAGCTTTCCCCTCAAGAAGCCTTTCGCTAAGACAGTTCTTGTGGAATTGGCAAAGTGATATTTGAAGCCCATAGAAGGCTATGGTGAAAAAGGTAATATCCTCAGATGAAATCTAGAAAGAAGCTTCCTGAGACAATGTTTAGTGTTCTGTTAATTCATCTCACAGAGTTACATCTGTATTTCGTGGATCTCTTTACTAGCCTTATTTCTGTGGAATATGAGAACAGATATTTCGGATCCCTTTGAAGACTATAGGGCCAAAGGAAATATCCTCCGATAACAGAGAGAAAGAAGCTTTCTGAGAAACTTCTTTGTGTTCTGTGAAATCATCTCACAGAGTTACAGCTTTCCACTCAAGAAGCCTTTCGCTAAGACAGTTCTTGTGGAATTGGCAAAGTGATATTTGGAAGCCCCTAGAGGGCTATTGTGAAAAAGGAAATATCCTCAGATGAAATTTGGAAAGAAGCTTCCTGAGAAACTGCTTAGTGTTCTGTTAATTCATCTCACAGAGTTACATCTGTATTTCGTGGATCTCTTTGCTAGCCTTATTTCTGTGGAATCTGAGAACAGGTATTTCGGATCCCTTTGAAGACTATAGGGCCAAAGGAAATATCCTCCGGTAACAAAGAGAAAGAAGCTATCTGAGAAACTTCTTTGTGTTCTGTGAAATCATCTCACAGAGTTACAGCTTTCCCCTCAAGAAGCCTTTCGCTAAGACAGTTCTTGTGGAATTGGCAAAGTGATATTTGGAAGCCCATAGAGGGCTATGGTGAAAAAGGAAATATCCTCAGATGAAATCTGGAAAGAAGCTTCCTGGGAAACTGCTTAGTGTTCTCCTAATTCATCTCACAGAGTTACATCTGTATTTCGTGGATCTCATTGCTAGCCTTATTACTGTGGAATCTGAGAACAGATATTTCAGATCCCTTTGAAGACTATAGGGCCAAAGGAAATATCCTCCGATAACAAAGAGAAAGAAGCTTTCTGAGAAACTTCTTTGTGTTCTGTGAAATCATCTCACAGAGTTATAGCTTTCCCCTCAGGAAGCCTTTCGCTAAGACAGTTCTTGTGGAATTGGTAAAGTGATATTTGGAAGCCCGTAGAGGGCTATGGTGAAAAAGGAAATATCCTTAGATAAAATCTGGAAAGAAGCTTCCTGAGAAACTGCTTTGTGATGTGTGACTTCCACTCACAGAGTTAGATCTGTATTTCGTGGATCTCTTTGCTAGCCTTATTTCTGTGGAATCTGAGAACAGATATTTCGGATCCCTTTGAAGACTATAGGGCCAAAGGAAATATCCTCCGATAACAAAGAGAAAGAAGCTTTCTGAGAAACTTCTTTGTGTTCTGTGAAATCATCTCACAGAATTACAGCTTTCCCGTCAAGAAGCCTTTCGCTAAGACAGTTCTTGTGGAATTGGCAAAGTGATATTTGGAAGCCCATAGAGGGCTATGGTGAAAAAGGTAATATCCTCAGATGAAATCTAGAAAGAACCTTCCTGAGACAATGCTTAGTGTTCTGTTAATTCATCTCACAGAGTTACATCTGTATTTCGTGGATCTCTTTGCTAGCCTTATTTCTGTGGAATCTGAGAACAGATATTTCGGATCCCTTTGAAGACTATAGGGCCAAAGGAAATATCCTCCGATAACAAAGAGAATGAAGGTTTCTGAGAAACTTCCTTGTGTTCTGTGAAATCATCTCACAGAGTTAAAGCTTTCCCCTCAAGAAGCCTTTCGCTAAGACAGTTCTTGTGGAATTGGCAAAGTGATATTTGGAAGCCCATAGAGGGCTATGGTGAAAAAGGTAATATCCTCAGATGAAATCTGGAAAGAAGCTTTCTGAGAAACAGCTCAGTGTTCTGATTATTCATCTCACAGAGTTACATCTGTATGTCGTGGATCTCTTTGCTAGCCTTATTTCTGTGGAATCTGAGAACAGATATTTCGGATCCCTTAGAAGACTATAGGGCCAAAGGAAATATCCTCCGATAACCAAGAGAAAGAAGCTTTCTGAGAAACTTCTTTGTGTTCTCTGAAATCATCTCACAGAGTTACAGCTTTCCCCTCAAGAAGCGTTTCGCTAAGACAGTTCTTGTGGAATTGGCAAAGTGATATTTGGAAGCCCATAGTGGGCTATGGTGACAAAGGTAATATCCTCAGATGAAATCTGGAAAGAAGCCTTCTGAGAAACTGCTTAGTGTTCTGATTATTCATCTCACAGAGTTACATCTGTACGTCGTGGATCTCTTTGCTAGCCTTATTTCTGTGGAATCTGAGAACAGATATTTCGGATCCCTTTGAAGACTATAGGGCCAAAGGAAATATCCTCCGATAACAAAGACAAAGAAGCTTTCTGAGAAACTTCACTGTGTTCTCTGAAATCATCTGACAGAGTTACAGCTTTCCCCTCAAGAAGCCTTTCGCTAAGACAGTTCTTGTGGAATTGGCAAAGTGATATTTGGAAGACATAGAGGTCTATTGTGAAAAAGGAAATATCCTCAGATGAAATTTGGAAAGAAGTTTCCTGAGAAACTGCTTAGTGTTCTGTTAATTCATCTCACAGAGTTACATCTGTATGTCGTGGATCTCTTTGCTAGCCTTATTTCTGTGGAATCTGAGAACAGATATTTCGGATCCCTTTGAAGACTATAGGGCCAAAGGAAATATCCTCCGATAACAAAGGGAAAGAAGCTTTCTGAGAAACTTCTTTGTGTTCTCTGAAATCATCTCACAGAGTTACAGCATTCCCCTCAAGAAGCCTTTCGCTAAGACAGTTCTTGTGGAATTAGCAAAGTGATATTTGGAAGCCCATAGAGGTCTATTGTGAAAAAGGAAATATCCTCAGATGAAATTTGGAAAGAAGTTTCCTGAGAAACTGCTTAGTGTTCTGTTAATTCATCTCACAGAGTTACATCTGTATTTCGTGGATCTCTTTGCTAGCCTTTTTTCTGTGGAATCTGAGAACAGATATTTCTCATCTTTTTGAAGACTATAGGGCCAAAGGAAATATCCTCCGATAACAAAGAGAAAGAAGCTTTCTGAGAAACCTCTTTGTGTTCTGTGAAATCATCTCACAGAGTTACAGCTTTCCCCTCAAGAAGCCTTTCGCTAAGACAGTTCTTGTGGAATTGGCAAAGTGATATTTGGAAGCCCATTGAGGGCTACGGTGAAAAAGGTAAT